>NW_027672594.1:656200-1312400 GCF_964165515.1 Mesoplodon bidens | reverse complement strand
CAGTTCATCTCTACCATTTTTCTAGGTTCCACATATAGGCATTAATATACAATATTTGTTTTTCTCTTTCTGACTTACTTCACTCTGTATGACAGTCTCTAGATCCATCAACTTCTCTACAAATGACCCAGCTTCATTCCTTTTTATGGCTGAGTAATATTCCATTTTGTATATGTACCACATCTTTATCCATTCGTCTGTCTGTGGGCATTTAGGTTGCTTCCATTACCTGGCTATTGTAAATAGTGCTGCAATGAACATTGTGGTGAATGTGTCTTTGTGATTTATGGTTTTCTCTGGGTATATGCCCAGAAGTGGGATTGCTGGATCCTATGGAAATTCTCTTTTTAGTTTTTTAAAGGAACCTCCATACTGTTCTCCATAGTGACTGTATCAATTTACATTCCCACCAATAGCGGAAGAGGGTTCCTTTTGTCCACACCCTCCCCAGAATTTGTTGTTTGTAGATTATCTGATGATGCCGATTCTAACAGGTGTGAGGTCTTACCCCATTGTAGTTTTTTTTATTTTTTTATTTTTTTTTTTTCTTTTTGCGGTATGCTGGCCTCTCACTGTTGTGGCCTCTCCCGCCGCGGAGCACAGGCTCCGGATGCGCAGGCCCAGCGGCCATGGCCCACGGGCCCAGCCGCTCCGCGGCATGTGGGATCCTCCCAGACCGGGGCACGAACCCGTATCCCCTGCATCGGCAGGCGGACTCTCAACCACTGCGCCACCAGGGAGGCCCCCATTGTAGTTTTGATTTGCATTTCTCTAATAATTAGTGATGTTGAGCAGCTTTTCATGTGCGTCTTGGCCATCTCTGTGTCTTCTTTGAAGAAACGTCTCTTTAGATCTTCTGCCCATTTTTGTATTGGGTTGTTTGTTTTATTAATATTAAGCTGCATGAGCTGTTTATATATATTGGAGATTAAACCTTTGTCCATTGATTCGTTTGTGAACGTTTTTGCCCATTCTGAGGGTTGCCTTTTTCCATTCCAGTTCTTTTAAGAAAGAAAGAAAGAAAGCAAAAGAAGCAGAACACTAATGTGCGTGAAATATGCCTCTTGAAACTGTCGTTTTGAAATATGGACGTCTTTTGAATTTTTTGGTCGATATATGACACCAGGATTTGTTTTCAGGGCAGGTGTCATTTACAGGCCTGTAATGATTTGGAATATCCACTGACCATTAGCGCTGGCCTTAAACCTGCAGTTGTGTGAAACGGCCACAAGGTGGCAGCAGTTCTCGCTTACCAAATCTGGTTACTAGGGCAGCAGAGCCTCAATGGAAGTTGTGTTCTAGATTGGAATGTAGAACGGAATGTTGCAGGAGAAAGCCCCTCAAGTTTGTCTCACTACTTCTTGTTCGTGTTTTTAATTTAATTTTTTATTTTTTATTACAGCAGGTTTGAGTACAACGTTTAGCATGTTGTAGGTGTGCAAGAGGTGGTTCTTTTACACATATACATATGTCTGTTCTTCCTGGGATCCTTTTCCCATGTACGTTATGACAGAATGTTGAGTAGTCTTCTCTTGGTACTCCGTAGGTCTTTGGTGATTCTATACGTCTACTGTGTTTGTATCTGTCTGTTAACCCCAATATCGTAATGAATTCAATCCTCACACCTTTCCTTTGGTGAACCATAAGTTTGTTTAATGAATCTGTGATTGCCCTTCTCCGTGGAAATATCTGCCCTGGTATCAATTTATAGGTAACACCTATAAGTGATATGATATGATATGTGTCTTTCACTTTATGACTTACTCCAAGTCACGTGATTACCTCGAGACTCATCTACGGTGCTGCAAATGGCATTGTGTCCTTTTTCTCCTTGGCGAATATTCTGTCTTGGCGAAGTCTATTTTCTGCAATGTGATTCCCTGAAGGCTGAGGATTAGCTGACCTGGGCAGCCTGACCCTGCCGGCAAGCCCTCCCCAGGTGTGCCTGGGTTGAGGTCAATATAAACAGCACTCCAGGCAGCAATAGCCCCTGCAGCTGTGCCTGACTCCATATTCTCTGCCCCGTCAGCAGTCTCGGGGCTGTGCTGGTGGGAGGGTGTGAGGGTCCACGGCTTTGTGGGTGGCCCGGTGTGAGTGGGGCTCTGCTGGACTTTCGGCAGGAGTTGCCAGGCTGCCACCTGTAAAGAAGAGGATGTGTCACCCATAACTTCCACTGGAATATCTCTCCGGGCTGAGGTGAGGAAGGAAAAAAAGGAGTGGGGGCCGGGACAGGAGGGGTATCTCAGGCAGGGCAATGGAAAGCTTCCAGAAGAGCGCCCGTGGCCAGTATCAACCTGGCTGACCTGCAGGCAAAAGGTTGGCCAGCGTGCTGTCGCTGGTGTGGCTCCACGGCCCTTCCTCTAGGCTTTCAAGCCCTTGTACATATTCAGGTGTTTCACCTGGGAAGGGTGGGAACAGTTCAGCAGCATCTGGCCTGGGGCTCAGCTCATGTTTACTCACAGAGGCCTCAGCACGGTCTCCCAGCTTTGCAATGAGGATGCTCCTTGCGTGGGCGGGCGGGGCTGCTGGCTGTATGGGAGATGATTCCCCACCTCTGACCAATTTCAGAATTGTTTACCACTGGAGCAAGTGCCTTGGTAGTGTTTTCCTCTGTATAATTCTTAGGTTCAGTTTTTTTTTTCTTTTTTGGTTCAAGTTAGATTTTATTCCTCATTTATGTATTTATAGATATAAGCATGGAAATAATTCATTCGTATAAATACATCAGTGTGAATGGAAGAACTTTTTTTCTGTTTTACTTTTACATTTTATTTTTTAAAATTTTGAAATTTAATTTTAGTTATTTTTTTTATACAGTAGGTTATTATTAGTTATCTATTTTATGCATAGACATGTATACAGGTCAATCCCAATCTCCCAACTCATCCCACCACCACCACCCCATGGCTTCCCCCACTTTGTGTCCATACGTTTGTTCTCTACCTCTGTGTCTCTATTTCTGCCCTGCAAACCAGTTCATCTCTACCATTTTTCTAGGTTCCACATATAGGCATTAATATACAATATTTGTTTTACTATTTCTAACTTACTTCACTCTGTATGACAGTCTCTAGATCCATCAACTTCTCTACAAATGACCCAGTTTCATTCCTTTTTATGGCTGAGTAATATTCCATTTTATATATGTACCACATCTTTATCCATTCGTCTGTCTGTGGGCATTTAGGTTGCTTCCATTACCTGGCTATTGTAAATAGTGCTGCAATGAACATTGTGGTGAATGTGTCTTTGCGATTTATGGTTTTCTCTGTGTATATGCCCAGAAGTGGGATTGCTGGATCCTATGGTAATTCTCTTTTTAGTTTTTTAAAGGAACCTCCATACTGTTGTCCATAGTGACTGTATCAATTTACATTCCCACCAATAGCGGAAGAGGGTTCCTTTTGTCCACACCCTCCCCAGAATTTGTTGTTTGTAGATTATCTGATGATGCCGATTCTAACAGGTGTGAGGTCTTAGCCCATTGTAGTTTTGATTTGCATTTCTCTAATAATTAGTGATGTTGAGCAGCTTTTCATGTGCGTCTTGGCCATCTCTGTGTCTTCTTTGAAGAAACGTCTCTTTAGATCTTCTGCCCATTTTTGTATTGGGTTGTTTGTTTTATTAATATTAAGCTGCATGAGCTGTTTATATATATTGGAGATTAAACCTTTGTCCGTTGATTCATTTGTGAACGTTTTTGCCCATTCTGAGGGTTGCCTTTTTCCATTCCCGTTCTTTTAAGAAAGAAAGAAAGAAAGCAAAAGAAGCAGAACACTAATGTGCGTGAAATATGCCTCTTGAAACTGTCGTTTTGAAATATGGACGTCTTTTGAATTTTTTGGTCGATATATGACCCCAGGATTTGTTTTCAGGGCAGGTGTCATTTACAGGCCTGTAAAGATTTGGAATATCCACTGACCATTAGCGCTGGCATTAAACCTGCAATTGTGTGAAACGGCCACAAGGTGGCAGCAGTTCTCCCTTACCAAATCTGGTTACTAGGGCAGCAGAGCCTCAATGGAAGTCCTGTTCTAGATTGGAATGTAGAACGGAATGTGCCAGGAGAAAGCCCCTCAAGTTTGTCTCACTACTTCTTGTTCGAGTTTTTAATTTATATTTTTATTTTTTATTACAGCAAGTTTGAGTACAACGTTTAGCATGTTGTAGGTGTGCAAGAGGTGGTTCTTTTACACATATACATATGTCTGTTCTTCCTGGGATCCTTTTCCCATGTACGTTATGACAGAATGTTGAGTAGTCTTCTCTTGGTACTCCGTAGGTCTTTGGTGATTTTATACGTCTACTGTGTTTGTATCTGTCTGTTAACCCCAATATCGTAATGAATTCAATCCTCACACCTTTCCTTTGGTGAACCATAAGTTTGTTTAATGAATCTGTGATTGCCCTTCTCCGTGGAAATATCTGCCCTGGTATCAATTTATAGGTAACACCTATAAGTGATATGATATGATATGTGTCTTTCACTTTCTGACTTACTCCAAGTCACATGATTACCTCGAGACTCATCTACGGTGCTGCAAATGGCATTGTGTCCTTTTTCTCCTTGGCGAATATTCTGTCTTAGCGAGGTCCATTTTCTGCAATGTGATTCCCTGAGGGCTGAGGATTAGCTGACCTGGGCAGCCTGACCCTGCCGGCAAGCCCTCCCCAGGTGTGCCTGGGTTGAGGTCAATATAAACAGCACTCCAGGCAGCAATAGCCCCTGCAGCTGTGCCTGACTCCATATTCTCTGCCCCGTCAGCAGTCTCGGGGCTCTGCTGGTGGGAGGGTGTGAGGGTCCACGGCTTTGTGGGTGGCCCGGTGTGAGTGGGGCTCTGCTGGACTTTCGGCAGGAGTTGCCAGGCTGCCACCTGTAAAGAAGAGGATGTGTCACCCATAACTTCCACTGGAATATCTCTCCGGGCTGAGGTGAGGAAGGAAAAAAAGGAGTGGGGGCCGGGACAGGAGGGGTATCTCAGGCAGGGCAATAGAAAGCTTCCAGAAGAGCGCCCGTGGCCAGTACCATCCTGGCTGACCTGCAGGCACCAAGTTGGCCTGCGTGCTGTCGCTGGTGTGGCTCCACGGCCCTTCCTCTAGGCTTTCAAGCCATTGTACATATTCAGGTGTTTCACCTGGGAAGGGTGGGAACAGTTCAGCAGCATCTGGCCTGGGGCTCAGCTCACGTTTACTCACAGAGTCCTCGGCACGGTCTCCCAGCTTTGCAATGAGGATGGTCCTTGCGTGGGCGGGCGGGGCTGCTGGCTGTATGGGAGATGATTCCCCACCTCTGACCAATTTCAGAATTGTTTACCACTGGAGCAAGTGCCTTGGTAGTGTTTTCATCTGTATAATTATTAGGTTCAGTTTTTTTTTTCTTTTTTGGTTCAAGTTAGATTTTACTCCTCATTTATGTATTTATAGATATAAGCATGGAAATAATTCATTCGTATAAATACATCAGTGTGAATGGAAGAACTTTTTTTTCTGTTTTATTTTTACATTTTATTTTTTAAAATTTTGAAATTTAATTTTAATTATTTTTTTATACAGTAGGTTATTATTAGTTATCTATTTTATGCATAGACATGTATACAGGTCAATCCTAATCTCCCAACTCATCCCACCACCACCACCCCATGGCTTCCCCCACTTTGTGTCCATACGTTTGTTCTCTACCTCTGTGACTCTATTACTGCCCTCCAAACCAGTTCATCTCTACCATATTTCTAGGTTCCACATATAGGCATTAATATACAATATTTGATTTTCTCTTTCTGGCTTACTTCACTCTGTATGACAGTCTCTAGATCCATCAACTTCTCTACAAATGACCCAGTTTCATTCCTTTTTGTGGCTGAGTAATATTCCATTTTGTATATGTACCACATCTTTATCCATTCGTCTGTCTGTGGGCATTTATGTTGCTTCCATTACCTGGCTATTGTAAATAGTGCTGCAATGAACATTGTGGTGAATGTGTCTCTGTTATTTATGGTTTTCTCTGGGTATATGCCCAGAAGTGGGATTGCTGGATCCTATGGTAATTCTCTTTTTAGTTTTTTAAAGGAACCTCCATACTGTTCTCCATAGTGACTGTATCAATTTACATTCCCACCAATAGCGGAAGAGGGTTCCTTTGGTCCACACCGTCCCCAGAATTTGTTGTTTGTAGATTATCTGATGATGCCGATTCTAACAGGTGTGAGGTCTTACCTCATTGTAGTTTTGATTTGCATTTCTCTAATAATTAGTGATGTTGAGCAGCTTTTCATGTGCGTCTTGGCCATCTCTGTGTCTTCTTTGAAGAAACGTCTCTTTAGATCTTCTGCCCATTTTTGTATTGGGTTGTTTGTTTTATTAATATTAAGCTGCATGAGCTGTTTATATATATTGGAGATTAAACCTTTGTCCATTGTTTCGTTTGTGAACGTTTTCGCCCATTCTGAGGGTTGCCTTTCTCCATTCCCGTTTTTTTAACAAAGAAAGAAAGAAAGCAAAAGAAGCAGAACATTAATGTGCGTGAAATATGCCTCTTGAAACTGTCGTTTTGAAATATGGACGTGTTTTGAATTTTTTGGTCGATATATGACCCCAGGATTTGTTTTCAGGGCAGGTGTCATTTACAGGCCTGTAATGATTTGGAATATCCACTGACCATTAGCGCTGGCATTAAACCTGCAGTTGTGTGAAACGGCCACAAGGTGGCAGCAGTTCTCCCTTACCAAATCTGGTTACTAGGGCAGCAGAGCCTCAATGGAAGTCGTGTTCGAGATTGGAATGTAGAACGGAATGTGCCAGGAGAAAGACCCTCAAGTTTGTCTCACTACTTCTTGTTCGTGTTTTTAATTTAATTTTTTATTTTTTATTACAGCAAGTTTGAGTACAACGTTTAGCTTGTTGTAGGTGTGCAAGAGGTGGTTCTTTTACACATATACATATGTCTGTTCTTCCTGGGATCCTTTTCCCATGTACGTTATGACAGAATGTTGAGTAGTCTTCTCTTGGTACTCCGTAGGTCTTTGGTGAATATATACCTCTACTGTGTTTGTATCTGTCTGATAACCCCAATATCGTAATGAATTCAATCCTCACACCTTTCCTTTGGTGAACCATAAGTTTGTTTAATGAATCTGTGATTGCCCTTCTCCGTGGAAATATCTGCCCTGGTATCAATTTATAGGTAACACCTATAAGTGATATGATATGATATGTGTCTTTCACTTTCTGACTTACTCCAAGTCACGTGATTACCTCGAGACGCATCTACGGTGCTGCAAATGGCATTGTGTCCTTTTTTTCCTTGGCGAATATTCTGTCTTAGCGAGGTCCATATTCTGCAATGTGATTCCCTGAGGGCTGAGGATTAGCTGACCTGGGCAGCCTGACCCTGCCGGCAAGCCCTCCCCAGGTGTGCCTGGGTTGAGGTCAATATAAACAGCACTCCAGGCAGCAATAGCCCCTGCAGCTGTGCCTGACTCCATATCCTCTGCCCCGTCAGCAGTCTCGGGGCTGTGCTGGTGGGAGGGTGTGAGGGTCCACGGCTTTGTGGGTGGCCCGGTGTGAGTGGGGCTCTGCTGGACTTTCGGCAGGAGTTGCCAGGCTGCCACCTGTAAAGAAGAGGATGTGTCACCCATAACTTCCACTGGAATATCTCTCCGGGCTGAGGTGAGGAAGGAAAAAAAGGAGTGGGGGCCGGGACAGGAGGGGTATCTCAGGCAGGGCAATAGAAAGCTTCCAGAAGAGCGCCCGTGGCCAGTACCATCCTGGCTGACCTGCAGGCACCAAGTTGGCCTGCGTGCTGTCGCTGGTGTGGCTCCATGGCCCTTCCTCTTGGCTTTCAAGCCCCTGTACATATTCAGGTGTTTCACCTGGGAAGGGTGGGAACAGTTCAGCAGCATCTGGCCTGGGGCTCAGCTCACGTTTACTCACAGAGGCCTCGGCACGGTCTCCCAGCTTTGCAATGAGGATGCTCCTTGCGTGGGCGGGCGGGGCTGCTGGCTGTATGGGAGATGATTCCCCACCTCTGACCAATTTCAGAATTGTTTACCACTGGAGCAAGTGCCTTGGTAGTGTTTTCCTCTGTATAACTGTTAGGTTCAGTTTTTTTTTTCTTTTTTGGTTCAAGTTAGATTTTATTCCTCATTTATGTATTTATAGATATAAGCATGGAAATAATTCATTCGTATAAATACATCAGTGTGAATGGAAGAACTTTTTTTCTGTTTTACTTTTACATTTTATTTTTTAAAATTTTGAAATTTAATTTTAGTTATTTTTTTATACAGTAGGTTATTATTAGTTATCTATTTTATGCATAGACATGTATACAGGTCAATCCTAATCTCCCAACTCATCCCACCACCACCACCCCATGGCTTACCCCACTTTGTGTCCATACGTTTGTTCTCTACCTCTGTGTCTCTATTTCTGCCCTGCAAACCAGTTCATCTCTACCATTTTTCTAGGTTCCACATATAGGCATTAATATACAATATTTGTTTTTCTCTTTCTGACTTACTTCACTCTGTATGACAGTCTCTAGATCCATCAACTTCTCTACAAATGACCCAGTTTCATTCCTTTTTATGGCTGAGTAATATTCCATTTTGTATATGTACCACATCTTTATCCATTCGTCTGTCTGTGGGCATTTAGGTTGCTTCCATAACCTGGCTATTGTAAATAGTGCTGCAATGAACATTGTGGTGAATGTGTCTCTGTGATTTATGGTTTTCTCTGGGTATATGACCAGAAGTGGGATTGCTGGATCCTATGGTAATTCTCTTTTTAGTTTTTTAAAGGAACCTCCATACTGTTCTCCATAGTGACTGTATCAATTTACATTCCCACCAATAGCGGAAGAGGGTTCCTTTTGTCCACACCGTCCCCAGAATTTGTTGATTGTAGATTATCTGATGATGCCGATTCTAACAGGTGTGAGGTCTTACCTCATTGTAGTTTTGATTTGCATTTCTCTAATAATTAGTGATGTTGAGCAGCTTTTCATGTGCGTCTTGGCCATCTCTGTGTCTTCTTTGAAGAAACGTCTCTTTAGATCTTCTGCCCATTTTTGTATTGGGTTGTTTGTTTTATTAATATTAAGCTGCATGAGCTGTTTATATATATTGGAGATTAAACCTTTGTCCATTGATTCGTTTGTGAACGTTTTCGCCCATTCTCAGGGTTGCCTTTCTCCATTCCCGTTTTTTTTAACAAAGAAAGAAAGCAAGCAAAAGAAGCAGAACAATAATGTTTGTGACATATGCCTCTTGAAACTGTCGTTTTGAAATATGGACGTCTTTTGAATTTTTTGGTCGATATATGACCCCAGGATTTGTTTTCAGGGCAGGTGTCATTTACAGGCCTGTAATGATTTGGAATATCCACTGACCATTAGCGCTGGCATTAAACCTGCAGTTGTGTGAAACGGCCACAAGGTGGCAGCAGTTCTCCCTTACCAAATCTGGTTACTAGGGCAGCAGAGCCTCAATGGAAGTCGTGTTCTAGATTAGAATGTAGAACGGAATGTGCCAGGAGAAAGCCCCTCAAGTTTGTCTCATTACTTCTTGTTCGTGTTTTTAATTTAATTTTTTATTTTTTATTACAGCAAGTTTGAGTACAACGTTTAGATTGTTGTAGGTGTGCAAGACGGGGTTCTTTTACACATATACATATGTCTGTTCTTCCTGGGATCCTTTTCCCATGTACGTTATGACAGAATGTTGAGTAGTCTTCTCTTGGTACTCCGTAGGTCTTTGGTGATTATATACGTCTACTGTGTTTGTATCTGTCTGTTAACCCCAATATCGTAATGAATTCAATCCTCACACCTTACCTTTGGTGAACCATAAGTATGTTTAATGAATCTGTGATTGCCCTTCTCCGTGGAAATATCTGCCCTGGTATCAGTTTATAGGTAACACCTATAAGTGATATGATATGATATGTGTCTTTCACTTTATGACTTACTCCAAGTCACGTGATTACCTCGAGACTCATCTACGGTGCTGCAAATGGCATTGTGTCCTTTTTTTCCTTGGCGAATATTCTGTCTTAGCGAGGTCCATATTCTGCAATGTGATTCCCTGAGGGCTGAGGTTTAGCTGACCTGGGCAGCCTGACCCTGCCGGCAAGCCCTCCCCAGGTGTGCCTGGGTTGAGGTCAATATAAACAGCACTCCAGGCAGCAATAGCCCCTGCAGCTGTGCCTGACTCCATATTCTCTGCCCCGTCAGCAGTCTCGGGGCTGTGCTGGTGGGAGGGTGTGAGGGTCCACGGCTTTGTGGGTGGCCCGGTGTGAGTGGGGCTCTGCTGGACTTTCGGCAGGAGTTGCCAGGGTGCCACCTCTAAAGAAGAGGATGTGTCACCCATAACTTCCACTGGAATATCTCTCCGGGCTGAGGTGAGGAAGGAAAAAAAGGAGTGGGGGCCGGGACAGGAGGGGTATCTCAGGCAGGGCAATAGAAAGCTTCCAGAAGAGCGCCCGTGGCCAGTACCATCCTGGCTGACCTGCAGGCACCAAGTTGGCCAGCGTGCTGTCGCTGGTGTGGCTCCACGGCCCTTCCTCTAGGCTTTCAAGCCCTTGTACATATTCAGGTGTTTCACCTGGGAAGGGTGGGAACAGTTCAGCAGCATCTGGCCTGGGGCTCAGCTCATGTTTACTCAAAGAGGCCTCGGCACGATCTCCCAGCTTTGCAATGAGGATGCTCCTTGCGTGGGCGGGCGGGGCTGCTGGCTGTATGGGAGATGATTCCCCACCTCTGACCAATTTCAGAATTGTTTACCACTGGAGCAAGTGCCTTGGTAGTGTTTTCCTCTGTATAATTCTTAGGTTCAGTTTTTTTTTTCTTTTTTGGTTCAAGTTAGATTTTATTCCTCATTTATGTATTTATAGATATAAGCATGGAAATAATTCATTCGTATAAATACATCAGTGTGAATGGAAGAACTTTTTTTCTGTTTTACTTTTACATTTTATTTTTTAAAATTTTGAAATTTAATTTTAGTTATTTTTTTATACAGTAGGTTATTATTAGTTATCTATTTTATGCATAGACATGTATACAGGTCAATCCTAATCTCCCAACTCATCCCACAACCACCACCCCATGGCTTACCCCACTTTGTGTCCATACGTTTGTTCTCTACCTCTGTGTCTCTATTTCTGCCCTGCAAACCAGTTCATCTCTACCATTTTTCTAGGTTCCACATATAGGCATTAATATACAATATTTGTTTTTCTCTTTCTGACTTACTTCACTCTGTATGACAATCTCTAGATCCATCAACTTCTCTACAAATGACCCAGTTTCATTCCTTTTTATGGCTGAGTAATATTCCATTTTGTATATGTACCACATCTTTATCCATTCGTCTGTCTGTGGGCATTTAGGTTGCTTCCATTACCTGGCTATTGTAAATAGTGCTGCAATGAACATTGTGGTGAATGTGTCTTTGTGATTTATGGTTTTCTCTGGGTATATGCCCAGAAGTGGGATTGCTGGATCCTATGGAAATTCTCTTTTTAGTTTTTTAAAGGAACCTCCATACTGTTCTCCATAGTGACTGTATCAATTTACATTCCCACCAATAGCGGAAGAGGGTTCCTTTTGTCCACACCCTCCCCAGAATTTGTTGTTTGTAGATTATCTGATGATGCCGATTCTAACAGGTGTGAGGTCTTACCCCATTGTAGTTTTGATTTGCATTTCTCTAATAATTAGTGATGTTGAGCAGCTTTTCATGTGCGTCTTGGCCATCTCTGTGTCTTCTTTGAAGAAACGTCTCTTTAGATCTTCTGCCCATTTTTGTATTGGGTTGTTTGTTTTATTAATATTAAGCTGCATGAGCTGTTTATATATATTGGAGATTAAACCTTTGTCCATTGATTCGTTTGTGAACGTTTTTGCCCATTCTGAGGGTTGCCTTTTTCCATTCCCGTTCTTTTAAGAAAGAAAGAAAGAAAGCAAAAGAAGCAGAACACTAATGTGCGTGAAATATGCCTCTTGAAACTGTCGTTTTGAAATATGGACGTCTTTTGAATTTTTTGGTCGATATATGACCCCAGGATTTGTTTTCAGGGCAGGTGTCATTTACAGGCCTGTAATGATTTGGAATATCCACTGACCATTAGCGCTGGCATTAAACCTGCAGTTGTGTGAAACGGCCACAAGGTGGCAGCAGTTCTCCCTTACCAAATCTGGTTACTAGGGCAGCAGAGCCTCAATGGAAGTCGTGTTCTAGATTGGAATGTAGAACGGAATGTTGCAGGAGAAAGCCCCTCAAGTTTGTCTCACTACTTCTTGTTCGTGTTTTTAATTTAATTTTTTATTTTTTATTACAGCAGGTTTGAGTACAACGTTTAGCATGTTGTAGGTGTGCAAGAGGTGGTTCTTTTACACATATACATATGTCTGTTCTTCCTGGGATCCTTTTCCCATGTACGTTATGACAGAATGTTGAGTAGTCTTCTCTTGGTACTCCGTAGGTCTTTGGTGATTATATACGTCTACTGTGTTTGTACCTGTCTGTTAACCGCAATATCGTAATGAATTCAATCCTCACACCTTTCCTTTGGTGAACCATAAGTTTGTTTAATGAATCTGTGATTGCCCTTCTCCGTGGAAATATCTGCCCTGGTATCAATTTATAGGTAACACCTATAAGTGATATGATATGATATGTGTCTTTCACTTTCTGACTTACTCCAAGTCACGTGATTACCTCGAGACTCATCTACGGTGCTGCAAATGGCATTGTGTCCTTTTTCTCCTTGGCGAATATTCTGTCTTAGCGAGGTCCATTTTCTGCAATGTCATTCCCTGAGGGTTGAGGATTAGCTGACCTGGGCAGCCTGACCCTGCCGGCAAGCCCTCCCCAGGTGTGCCTGGGTTGAGGTCAATATAAACAGCACTCCAGGCAGCAATAGCCCCTGCAGCTGTGCCTGACTCCATATTCTCTGCCCCGTCAGCAGTCTCGGGGCTGTGCTGGTGGGAGGGTGTGAGGGTCCACGGCTTTGTGGGTGGCCCGGTGTGAGTGGGGCTCTGCTGGACTTTCGGCAGGAGTTGCCAGGCTGCCACCTGTAAAGAAGAGGATGTGTCACCCATAACTTCCACTGGAATATCTCTCCGGGCTGAGGTGAGGAAGGAAAAAAAGGAGTGGGGGCCGGGACAGGAGGGGTATCTCAGGCAGGGCAATAGAAAGCTTCCAGAAGAGCGCCCGTGGCCAGTACCATCCTGGCTGACCTGCAGGCACCAAGTTGTCCAGCGTGCTGTCGCTGGTGTGGCTCCACGGCCCTTCCTCTAGGCTTTCAAGCCCTTGTACATATTCAGGTGTTTCACCTGGGAAGGGTGGGAACAGTTCAGCAGCATCTGGCCTGGGGCTCAGCTCATGTTTACTCACAGAGGGCTCGGCAGGGTCTCCCAGCTTTGCAATGAGGATGCTCCTTGCGTGGGCGGGCGGGGCTGCTGGCTGTATGGGAGATGATTCCCCACCAGTGACCAATTTCAGAATTGTTTACCACTGGAGCAAGTGCCTTGGTAGTGTTTTCCTCTGTATAATTCTTAGGTTCAGTTTTTTTTTTCTTTTTTGGTTCAAGTTAGATTTTATTCCTCATTTATGTATTTATAGATATAAGCATGGAAATAATTCATTCGTATAAATACATCAGTGTGAATGGAAGAACTTTTTTTCTGATTTACTTTTACATTTTATTTTTAAAAATTTTGAAATTTAATTTTATTTATTTTTTTATACAGTAGGTTATTATTAGTTATCTATTTTATGCATAGACATGTATACAGGTCAATCCCAATCTCCCAACTCATCCCACCACCACCACCCCATGGCTTACCCCACTTTGTGTCCATACGTTTGTTCTCTACCTCTGTGTCTCTATTTCTGCCCTGCAAACCAGTTCATCTGTACCATTTTTCTAGGTTCCACATATAGGCATTAATATACAATATTTGTTTTTCTCTTTCTGACTGACTTCACTCTGTATGACAGTCTCTAGATCCATCAACTTCTCTACAAATGACCCAGTTTCATTCCTTTTTATGGCTGAGTAATATTCCATTTTATATATGTACCACATCTTTATCCATTCGTCTGTCTGTGGGCATTTAGGTTGCTTCCATTACATGGCTATTGTAAATAGTGCTGCAATGAACATTGTGGTGATTGTGTCTCTGTGATTTATGGTTTTCTCTGGGTAAATGCCCAGAAGTGGGATTGCTGGATCCTATGGTAATTCTCTTTTTAGTTTTTTAAAGGAACCTCCATACTGTTCTCCATAGTGACTGTATCAATTTACATTCCCACCAATAGCGGAAGAGGGTTCCTTTTGTCCACACCGTCCCCAGAATTTGTTGATTGTAGATTATCTGATGATGCCGATTCTAACAGGTGTGAGGTCTTACCTCATTGTAGTTTTGATTTGCATTTCTCTAATAATTAGTGATGTTGAGCAGCTTTTCATGTGCGTCTTGGCCATCTCTGTGTCTTCTTTGAAGAAACGTCTCTTTAGATCTTCTGCCCATTTTTGTATTGGGTTGTTTGTTTTATTAATATTAAGCTGCATGAGCTGTTTATATATATTGGAGATTAAACCTTTGTCCATTGATTCGTTTGTGAACGTTTTCGCCCATTCTCAGGGTTGCCTTTCTCCATTCCCGTTTTTTTTAACAAAGAAAGAAAGCAAGCAAAAGAAGCAGAACAATAATGTTTGTGACATATGCCTCTTGAAACTGTCGTTTTGAAATATGGACGTCTTTTGAATTTTTTGGTCGATATATGACCCCAGGATTTGTTTTCAGGGCAGGTGTCATTTACAGGCCTGTAATGATTTGGAATATCCACTGACCATTAGCGCTGGCATTAAACCTGCAGTTGTGTGAAACGGCCACAAGGTGGCAGCAGTTCTCCCTTACCAAATCTGGTTACTAGGGCAGCAGAGCCTCAATGGAAGTCGTGTTCTAGATTAGAATGTAGAACGGAATGTGCCAGGAGAAAGCCCCTCAAGTTTGTCTCATTACTTCTTGTTCGTGTTTTTAATTTAATTTTTTATTTTTTATTACAGCAAGTTTGAGTACAACGTTTAGATTGTTGTAGGTGTGCAAGACGGGGTTCTTTTACACATATACATATGTCTGTTCTTCCTGGGATCCTTTTCCCATGTACGTTATGACAGAATGTTGAGTAGTCTTCTCTTGGTACTCCGTAGGTCTTTGGTGATTATATACGTCTACTGTGTTTGTATCTGTCTGTTAACCCCAATATCGTAATGAATTCAATCCTCACACCTTACCTTTGGTGAACCATAAGTATGTTTAATGAATCTGTGATTGCCCTTCTCCGTGGAAATATCTGCCCTGGTATCAGTTTATAGGTAACACCTATAAGTGATATGATATGATATGTGTCTTTCACTTTATGACTTACTCCAAGTCACGTGATTACCTCGAGACTCATCTACGGTGCTGCAAATGGCATTGTGTCCTTTTTTTCCTTGGCGAATATTCTGTCTTAGCGAGGTCCATATTCTGCAATGTGATTCCCTGAGGGCTGAGGTTTAGCTGACCTGGGCAGCCTGACCCTGCCGGCAAGCCCTCCCCAGGTGTGCCTGGGTTGAGGTCAATATAAACAGCACTCCAGGCAGCAATAGCCCCTGCAGCTGTGCCTGACTCCATATTCTCTGCCCCGTCAGCAGTCTCGGGGCTGTGCTGGTGGGAGGGTGTGAGGGTCCACGGCTTTGTGGGTGGCCCGGTGTGAGTGGGGCTCTGCTGGACTTTCGGCAGGAGTTGCCAGGGTGCCACCTCTAAAGAAGAGGATGTGTCACCCATAACTTCCACTGGAATATCTCTCCGGGCTGAGGTGAGGAAGGAAAAAAAGGAGTGGGGGCCGGGACAGGAGGGGTATCTCAGGCAGGGCAATAGAAAGCTTCCAGAAGAGCGCCCGTGGCCAGTACCATCCTGGCTGACCTGCAGGCACCAAGTTGGCCAGCGTGCTGTCGCTGGTGTGGCTCCACGGCCCTTCCTCTAGGCTTTCAAGCCCTTGTACATATTCAGGTGTTTCACCTGGGAAGGGTGGGAACAGTTCAGCAGCATCTGGCCTGGGGCTCAGCTCATGTTTACTCAAAGAGGCCTCGGCACGATCTCCCAGCTTTGCAATGAGGATGCTCCTTGCGTGGGCGGGCGGGGCTGCTGGCTGTATGGGAGATGATTCCCCACCTCTGACCAATTTCAGAATTGTTTACCACTGGAGCAAGTGCCTTGGTAGTGTTTTCCTCTGTATAATTCTTAGGTTCAGTTTTTTTTTTCTTTTTTGGTTCAAGTTAGATTTTATTCCTCATTTATGTATTTATAGATATAAGCATGGAAATAATTCATTCGTATAAATACATCAGTGTGAATGGAAGAACTTTTTTTCTGTTTTACTTTTACATTTTATTTTTTAAAATTTTGAAATTTAATTTTAGTTATTTTTTTATACAGTAGGTTATTATTAGTTATCTATTTTATGCATAGACATGTATACAGGTCAATCCTAATCTCCCAACTCATCCCACCACCACCACCCCATGGCTTACCCCACTTTGTGTCCATACGTTTGTTCTCTACCTCTGTGTCTCTATTTCTGCCCTGCAAACCAGTTCATCTCTACCATTTTTCTAGGTTCCACATATAGGCATTAATATACAATATTTGTTTTTCTCTTTCTGACTTACTTCACTCTGTATGACAATCTCTAGATCCATCAACTTCTCTACAAATGACCCAGTTTCATTCCTTTTTATGGCTGAGTAATATTCCATTTTGTATATGTACCACATCTTTATCCATTCGTCTGTCTGTGGGCATTTAGGTTGCTTCCATTACCTGGCTATTGTAAATAGTGCTGCAATGAACATTGTGGTGAATGTGTCTTTGTGATTTATGGTTTTCTCTGGGTATATGCCCAGAAGTGGGATTGCTGGATCCTATGGAAATTCTCTTTTTAGTTTTTTAAAGGAACCTCCATACTGTTCTCCATAGTGACTGTATCAATTTACATTCCCACCAATAGCGGAAGAGGGTTCCTTTTGTCCACACCCTCCCCAGAATTTGTTGTTTGTAGATTATCTGATGATGCCGATTCTAACAGGTGTGAGGTCTTACCCCATTGTAGTTTTGATTTGCATTTCTCTAATAATTAGTGATGTTGAGCAGCTTTTCATGTGCGTCTTGGCCATCTCTGTGTCTTCTTTGAAGAAACGTCTCTTTAGATCTTCTGCCCATTTTTGTATTGGGTTGTTTGTTTTATTAATATTAAGCTGCATGAGCTGTTTATATATATTGGAGATTAAACCTTTGTCCATTGATTCGTTTGTGATCGTTTTTGCCCATTCTGAGGGTTGCCTTTTTCCATTCCCGTTCTTTTAAGAAAGAAAGAAAGAAAGCAAAAGAAGCAGAACACTAATGTGCGTGAAATATGCCTCTTGAAACTGTCGTTTTGAAATATGGACGTCTTTTGAATTTTTTGGTCGATATATGACCCCAGGATTTGTTTTCAGGGCAGGTGTCATTTACAGGCCTGTAATGATTTGGAATATCCACTGACCATTAGCGCTGGCATTAAACCTGCAGTTGTGTGAAACGGCCACAAGGTGGCAGCAGTTCTCCCTTACCAAATCTGGTTACTAGGGCAGCAGAGCCTCAATGGAAGTCGTGTTCTAGATTGGAATGTAGAACGGAATGTTGCAGGAGAAAGCCCCTCAAGTTTGTCTCACTACTTCTTGTTCGTGTTTTTAATTTAATTTTTTATTTTTTATTACAGCAGGTTTGAGTACAACGTTTAGCATGTTGTAGGTGTGCAAGAGGTGGTTCTTTTACACATATACATATGTCTGTTCTTCCTGGGATCCTTTTCCCATGTACGTTATGACAGAATGTTGAGTAGTCTTCTCTTGGTACTCCGTAGGTCTTTGGTGATTATATACGTCTACTGTGTTTGTACCTGTCTGTTAACCGCAATATCGTAATGAATTCAATCCTCACACCTTTCCTTTGGTGAACCATAAGTTTGTTTAATGAATCTGTGATTGCCCTTCTCCGTGGAAATATCTGCCCTGGTATCAATTTATAGGTAACACCTATAAGTGATATGATATGATATGTGTCTTTCACTTTCTGACTTACTCCAAGTCACGTGATTACCTCGAGACTCATCTACGGTGCTGCAAATGGCATTGTGTCCTTTTTCTCCTTGGCGAATATTCTGTCTTAGCGAGGTCCATTTTCTGCAATGTCATTCCCTGAGGGTTGAGGATTAGCTGACCTGGGCAGCCTGACCCTGCCGGCAAGCCCTCCCCAGGTGTGCCTGGGTTGAGGTCAATATAAACAGCACTCCAGGCAGCAATAGCCCCTGCAGCTGTGCCTGACTCCATATTCTCTGCCCCGTCAGCAGTCTCGGGGCTGTGCTGGTGGGAGGGTGTGAGGGTCCACGGCTTTGTGGGTGGCCCGGTGTGAGTGGGGCTCTGCTGGACTTTCGGCAGGAGTTGCCAGGCTGCCACCTGTAAAGAAGAGGATGTGTCACCCATAACTTCCACTGGAATATCTCTCCGGGCTGAGGTGAGGAAGGAAAAAAAGGAGTGGGGGCCGGGACAGGAGGGGTATCTCAGGCAGGGCAATAGAAAGCTTCCAGAAGAGCGCCCGTGGCCAGTACCATCCTGGCTGACCTGCAGGCACCAAGTTGTCCAGCGTGCTGTCGCTGGTGTGGCTCCACGGCCCTTCCTCTAGGCTTTCAAGCCCTTGTACATATTCAGGTGTTTCACCTGGGAAGGGTGGGAACAGTTCAGCAGCATCTGGCCTGGGGCTCAGCTCATGTTTACTCACAGAGGGCTCGGCAGGGTCTCCCAGCTTTGCAATGAGGATGCTCCTTGCGTGGGCGGGCGGGGCTGCTGGCTGTATGGGAGATGATTCCCCACCAGTGACCAATTTCAGAATTGTTTACCACTGGAGCAAGTGCCTTGGTAGTGTTTTCCTCTGTATAATTCTTAGGTTCAGTTTTTTTTTTCTTTTTTGGTTCAAGTTAGATTTTATTCCTCATTTATGTATTTATAGATATAAGCATGGAAATAATTCATTCGTATAAATACATCAGTGTGAATGGAAGAACTTTTTTTCTGATTTACTTTTACATTTTATTTTTTAAAATTTTGAAATTTAATTTTAGTTATTTTTTTATACAGTAGGTTATTATTAGTTATCTATTTTATGCATAGACATGTATACAGGTCAATCCTAATCTCCCAACTCATCCCACCACCACCACCCCATGGCTTACCCCACTTTGTGTCAATACGTTTGTTCTCTACCTCTGTGTCTCTATTTCTGCCCTGCAAACCAGTTCATCTCTACCATTTTTCTAGGTTCCACATATAGGCATTAATATACAATATTTGTTTTTCTCTTTCTGACTTACTTCACTCTGTATGACAGTCTCTAGATCCATCAACTTCTCTACAAATGACCCAGTTTCATTCCTTTTTATGGCTGAGTAATATTCCATTTTGTATATGTACCACATCTTTATCCATTCGTCTGTCTGTGGGCATTTAGGTTGCTTCCATTACCTGGCTATTGTAAATAGTGCTGCAATGAACATTGTGGTGAATGTGTCTTTGTGATTTATGGTTTTCTCTGGGTATATGCCCAGAAGTGGGATTGCTGGATCCTATGGAAATTCTCTTTTTAGTTTTTTAAAGGAACCTCCATACTGTTCTCCATAGTGACTGTATCAATTTACATTCCCACCAATAGCGGAAGAGGGTTCCTATTGTCCACACCCTCCCCAGAATTTGTTGTTTGTAGATTATCTGATGATGCCGATTCTAACAGGTGTGAGGTCTTACCCCATTGTAGTTTTGATTTGCATTTCTCTAATAATTAGTGATGTTGAGCAGCTTTTCATGTGCGTCTTGGCCATCTCTGTGTCTTCTTTGAAGAAACGTCTCTTTAGATCTTCTGCCCATTTTTGTATTGGGTTGTTTGTTTTATTAATATTAAGCTGCATGAGCTGTTTATATATATTGGAGATTAAACCTTTGTCCATTGATTCGTTTGTGAACGTTTTTGCCCATTCTGAGGGTTGCCTTTTTCCATTCCCGTTCTTTTAACAAAGAAAGAAAGAAAGCAAAAGAAGCAGAACACTAATGTGCGTGAAATATGCCTCTTGAAACTGTCGTTTTGAAATATGGACGTCTTTTGAATTTTTTGGTCGATATATGACCCCAGGATTTGTTCTCAGGGCAGGTGTCATTTACAGGCCTGTAATGATTTGGAATATCCACTGACCATTAGCGCTGGCATTAAACCTGCAGTTGTGTGAAACGGCCACAAGGTGGCAGCAGTTCTCCCTTACCAACTCTGGTTACTAGGGCAGCAGAGCCTCAATGGAAGTCGTGTTCTAGATTGGAATGTTGAACGGAATGTGCCAGGAGAAAGCCCCTCAAGTTTGTCTCACTACTTCTTGTTCGTGTTTTTAATTTAATTTTTTATTTTTTATTACAGCAGGTTTGAGGACAACGTTTAGCATGTTGTAGGTGTGCAAGAGGTGGTTCTTTTACACATATACATATGTCTGTTCTTCCTGGGATCCTTTTCCCATGTACGTTATGACAGAATGTTGAGTAGTCTTCTCTTGGTACTCCGTAGGTCTTTGGTGATTATATACGTCTACCCTGTTTGTATCTGTCTGTTAACCCCAATATCGTAATGAATTCAATCCTCACACCTTTCCTTTGGTGAACCATATGTTTGTTTAATGAATCTGTGATTGCCCTTCTCCGTGGAAATATCTGCCCTGGTATCAATTTATAGGTAACACCTATAAGTGATATGATATGATATGTGTCTTTCACTTTCTGACTTACTCCAAGTCACGTGATTACCTCGAGACTCATCTATGGTGCTGCAAATGGCATTGTGTCCTTTTTCTCCTTGGCGAATATTCTGTCTTAGCGAGGTCCATTTTCTGCAATGTGATTCCCTGAGGGCTGAGGATTAGCTGACCTGGGCAGCCTGACCCTGCCGGCAAGCCCTCCCCAGGTGTGCCTGGGTTGAGGTCAATATAAACAGCACTCCAGGCAGCAATAGCCCCTGCAGCTGTGCCTGACTCCATATTCTCTGACCCGTCAGCAGTCTCGGGGCTGTGCTGGTGGGAGGGTGTGAGGGTCCACGGCTTTGTGGGTGGCCCGGTGTGAGTGGGGCTCTGCTGGACTTTCGGCAGGAGTTGCCAGGCTGCCACCTGTAAAGAAGAGGATGTGTCACCCATAACTTCCACTGGAATATCTCTCCGGGCTGAGGTGAGGAAGGAAAAAAAGGAGTGGGGGCCGGGACAGGAGGGGTATCTCAGGCAGGGCAATAGAAAGCTTCCAGAAGAGCGCCCGTGGCCAGTACCATCCTGGCTGACCTGCAGGCACCAAGTTGGCCAGCGTGCTGTCGCTGGTGTGGCTCCACGGCCCTTGCTCTAGGCTTTCAAGCCCTTGTACATATTCAGGTGTTTCACCTGGGAAGGGTGGGAACAGTTCAGCAGCATCTGGCCTGGGGCTCAGCTCATGTTTATTCACAGAGGCCTCGGCACGGTCTCCCAGCTTTGCAATGAGGATGCTCCTTGCGTGGGCGGGCGAGGCTGCTGGCTGTATGGGAGATGATTCCCCACCTCTGACCAATTTCAGAATTGTTTACCACTGGAGCAAGTGCCTTGGTAGTGTTTTCCTCTGTATAATTCTTAGGTTCAGTTTTTTTTTTCTTTTTTGGTTCAAGTTAGATTTTATTCCTCATTTATGTATTTATAGATATAAGCATGGAAATAATTCATTCGTATAAATACATCAGTGTGAATGGAAGAACTTTTTTTCTGTTTTACTTTTACATTTTATTTTTTAAAATTTTGAAATTTAATTTTAGTTATTTTTTTATACAGTAGGTTATTATTAGTTATCTATTTTATGCATAGACATGTATACAGGTCAATCCTAATCTCCCAACTCATCCCACCACCACCACCCCATGGCTTACCCCACTTTGTGTCCATACGTTTGTTCTCTACCTCTGTGTCTCTATTTCTGCCCTGCAAACCAGTTCATCTCTACCATTTTTCTAGGTTCCACATATAGGCATTAATATACAATATTTGTTTTTCTCTTTCTGACTTACTTCACTCTGTATGACAGTCTCTAGATCCATCAACTTCTCTACAAATGACCCAGTTTCATTCCTTTTTATGGCTGAGTAATATTCCATTTTGTATATGTACCACATCTTTATCCATTCGTCTGTCTGTGGGCATTTAGGTTGCTTCCATTACCTGGCTATTGTAAATAGTGCTGCAATGAACATTGTGGTGAATGTGTCTTTGTGATTTCTGGTTTTCTCTGGGTATATGCCCAGAAGTGGGATTGCTGGATCCTATGGAAATTCTCTTTTTAGTTTTTTAAAGGAACCTCCATACTGTTCTCCATAGTGACTGTATCAATTTACATTCCCACCAATAGCGGAAGAGGGTTCCTATTGTCCACACCCTCCCCAGAATTTGTTGTTTGTAGATTATCTGATGATGCCGATTCTAACAGGTGTGAGGTCTTACCCCATTGTAGTTTTGATTTGCATTTCTCTAATAATTAGTGATGTTGAGCAGCTTTTCATGTGCGTCTTGGCCATCTCTGTGTCTTCTTTGAAGAAACGTCTCTTTAGATCTTCTGCCCATTTTTGTATTGGGTTGTTTGTTTTATTAATATTAAGCTGCATGAGCTGTTTATATATATTGGAGATTAAACCTTTGTCCATTGATTCGTTTGTGAACGTTTTTGCCCATTCTGAGGGTTGCCTTTTTCCATTCCCGTTCTTTTAACAAAGAAAGAAAGAAAGCAAAAGAAGCAGAACACTAATGTGCGTGAAATATGCCTCTTGAAACTGTCGTTTTGAAATATGGACGTCTTTTGAATTTTTTGGTCGATATATGACCCCAGGATTTGTTCTCAGGGCAGGTGTCATTTACAGGCCTGTAATGATTTGGAATATCCACTGACCATTAGCGCTGGCATTAAACCTGCAGTTGTGTGAAACGGCCACAAGGTGGCAGCAGTTCTCCCTTACCAACTCTGGTTACTAGGGCAGCAGAGCCTCAATGGAAGTCGTGTTCTAGATTGGAATGTTGAACGGAATGTGCCAGGAGAAAGCCCCTCAAGTTTGTCTCACTACTTCTTGTTCGTGTTTTTAATTTAATTTTTTATTTTTTATTACAGCAGGTTTGAGGACAACGTTTAGCATGTTGTAGGTGTGCAAGAGGTGGTTCTTTTACACATATACATATGTCTGTTCTTCCTGGGATCCTTTTCCCATGTACGTTATGACAGAATGTTGAGTAGTCTTCTCTTGGTACTCCGTAGGTCTTTGGTGATTATATACGTCTACCCTGTTTGTATCTGTCTGTTAACCCCAATATCGTAATGAATTCAATCCTCACACCTTTCCTTTGGTGAACCATATGTTTGTTTAATGAATCTGTGATTGCCCTTCTCCGTGGAAATATCTGCCCTGGTATCAATTTATAGGTAACACCTATAAGTGATATGATATGATATGTGTCTTTCACTTTCTGACTTACTCCAAGTCACGTGATTACCTCGAGACTCATCTATGGTGCTGCAAATGGCATTGTGTCCTTTTTCTCCTTGGCGAATATTCTGTCTTAGCGAGGTCCATTTTCTGCAATGTGATTCCCTGAGGGCTGAGGATTAGCTGACCTGGGCAGCCTGACCCTGCCGGCAAGCCCTCCCCAGGTGTGCCTGGGTTGAGGTCAATATAAACAGCACTCCAGGCAGCAATAGCCCCTGCAGCTGTGCCTGACTCCATATTCTCTGACCCGTCAGCAGTCTCGGGGCTGTGCTGGTGGGAGGGTGTGAGGGTCCACGGCTTTGTGGGTGGCCCGGTGTGAGTGGGGCTCTGCTGGACTTTCGGCAGGAGTTGCCAGGCTGCCACCTGTAAAGAAGAGGATGTGTCACCCATAACTTCCACTGGAATATCTCTCCGGGCTGAGGTGAGGAAGGAAAAAAAGGAGTGGGGGCCGGGACAGGAGGGGTATCTCAGGCAGGGCAATAGAAAGCTTCCAGAAGAGCGCCCGTGGCCAGTACCATCCTGGCTGACCTGCAGGCACCAAGTTGGCCAGCGTGCTGTCGCTGGTGTGGCTCCACGGCCCTTGCTCTAGGCTTTCAAGCCCTTGTACATATTCAGGTGTTTCACCTGGGAAGGGTGGGAACAGTTCAGCAGCATCTGGCCTGGGGCTCAGCTCATGTTTATTCACAGAGGCCTCGGCACGGTCTCCCAGCTTTGCAATGAGGATGCTCCTTGCGTGGGCGGGCGAGGCTGCTGGCTGTATGGGAGATGATTCCCCACCTCTGACCAATTTCAGAATTGTTTACCACTGGAGCAAGTGCCTTGGTAGTGTTTTCCTCTGTATAATTCTTAGGTTCAGTTTTTTTTTTCTTTTTTGGTTCAAGTTAGATTTTATTCCTCATTTATGTATTTATAGATATAAGCATGGAAATAATTCATTCGTATAAATACATCAGTGTGAATGGAAGAACTTTTTTTCTGTTTTACTTTTACATTTTATTTTTTAAAATTTTGAAATTTAATTTTAGTTATTTTTTTATACAGTAGGTTATTATTAGTTATCTATTTTATGCATAGACATGTATACAGGTCAATCCTAATCTCCCAACTCATCCCACCACCACCACCCCATGGCTTACCCCACTTTGTGTCCATACGTTTGTTCTCTACCTCTGTGTCTCTATTTCTGCCCTGCAAACCAGTTCATCTCTACCATTTTTCTAGGTTCCACATATAGGCATTAATATACAATATTTGTTTTTCTCTTTCTGACTTACTTCACTCTGTATGACAGTCTCTAGATCCATCAACTTCTCTACAAATGACCCAGTTTCATTCCTTTTTATGGCTGAGTAATATTCCATTTTGTATATGTACCACATCTTTATCCATTCGTCTGTCTGTGGGCATTTAGGTTGCTTCCATTACCTGGCTATTGTAAATAGTGCTGCAATGAACATTGTGGTGAATGTGTCTTTGTGATTTCTGGTTTTCTCTGGGTATATGCCCAGAAGTGGGATTGCTGGATCCTATGGAAATTCTCTTTTTAGTTTTTTAAAGGAACCTCCATACTGTTCTCCATAGTGACTGTATCAATTTACATTCCCACCAATAGCGGAAGAGGGTTCCTTTTGTCCACACCCTCCCCAGAATTTGTTGTTTGTAGATTATCTGATGATGCCGATTCTAACAGGTGTGAGGTCTTACCCCATTGTAGTTTTGATTTGCATTTCTCTAATAATTAGTGATGTTGAGCAGCTTTTCATGTGCGTCTTGGCCATCTCTGTGTCTTCTTTGAAGAAACGTCTCTTTAGATCTTCTGCCCATTTTTGTATTGGGTTGTTTGTTTTATTAATATTAAGCTGCATGAGCTGTTTATATATATTGGAGATTAAACCTTTGTCCATTGATTCGTTTGTGAACGTTTTTGCCCATTCTGAGGGTTGCCTTTTTCCATTCCCGTTCTTTTAAGAAAGAAAGAAAGAAAGCAAAAGAAGCAGAACACTAATGTGCGTGAAATATGCCTCTTGAAACTGTCGTTTTGAAATATGGACGTCTTTTGAATTTTTTGGTCGATATATGACCCCAGGATTTGTTTTCAGGGCAGGTGTCATTTACAGGCCTGTAATGATTTGGAATATCCACTGACCATTAGCGCTGGCATTAAACCTGCAGTTGTGTGAAACGGCCACAAGGTGGCAGCAGTTCTCCCTTACCAAATCTGGTTACTAGGGCAGCAGAGCCTCAATGGAAGTCGTGTTCTAGATTGGAATGTAGAACGGAATGTTGCAGGAGAAAGCCCCTCAAGTTTGTCTCACTACTTCTTGTTCGTGTTTTTAATTTAATTTTTTATTTTTTATTACAGCAGGTTTGAGTACAACGTTTAGCATGTTGTAGGTGTGCAAGAGGTGGTTCTTTTACACATATACATATGTCTGTTCTTCCTGGGATCCTTTTCCCATGTACGTTATGACAGAATGTTGAGTAGTCTTCTCTTGGTACTCCGTAGGTCTTTGGTGATTATATAAGTCTACTGTGTTTGTATCTGTCTGTTAACCCCAATATCGTAATGAATTCAATCCTCACACCTTTCCTTTGGTGAACCATAAGTTTGTTTAATGAATCTGTGATTGCCCTTCTCCGTAGAAATATCTGCCCTGGTATCAATTTATAGGTAACACCTATAAGTCATATGATATGATATGTGTCTTTCACTTTCTGACTTACTCCAAGTCACGTGATTACATCGAGACTCATCTACGGTGCTGCAAATGGCATTGTGTCCTTTTTCTCCTTGGCGAATATTCTGTCTTAGCGAGGTCCATTTTCTGCAATGTGATTCCCTGAGGGCTGAGGATTAGCTGACCTGGGCAGCCTGACCCTGCCGGCAAGCCCTCCCCAGGTGTGCCTGGGTTGAGGTCAATATAAACAGCACTCCAGGCAGCAATAGCCCCTGCAGCTGTGCCTGACTCCATATTCTCTGCCCCGTCAGCAGTCTCGGGGCTGTGCTGGTGGGAGGGTGTGAGGGTCCACGGCTTTGTGGGTGGCCCGGTGTGAGTGGGGCTCTGCTGGGCTTTCGGCAGGAGTTGCCAGGCTGCCACCTGTAAAGAAGAGGATGTGTCACCCATAACTTCCACTGGAATATCTCTCCGGGCTGAGGTGAGGAAGGAAAAAAAGGAGTGGGGGCCGGGACAGGAGGGGTATCTCAGGCAGGGCAATAGAAAGCTTCCAGAAGAGCGCCCGTGGCCAGTACCATCCTGGCTGACCTGCAGGCACCAAGTTGGCCAGCGTGCTGTCGCTGGTGTGGCTCCACGGCCCTTCCTCTAGGCTTTCAAGCCCTTGTACATATTCAGGTGTTTCACCTGGGAAGGGTGGGAACAGTTCAGCAGCATCTGGCCTGGGGCTCAGCTCATGTTTACTCACAGAGGGCTCGGCAGGGTCTCCCAGCTTTGGAATGAGGATGCTCCTTGCGTGGGCGGGCGGGGCTGCTGGCTGTATGGGAGATGATTCCCCACCTCTGACCAATTTCAGAATTGTTTACCACTGGAGCAAGTGCCTTGGTAGTGTTTTCCTCTGTATAATTCTTAGGTTCAGTTTTTTTTTTCTTTTTTGGTTCAAGTTAGATTTTATTCCTCATTTATGTATTTATAGATATAAGCATGGAAATAATTCATTCGTATAAATACATCAGTGTGAATGGAAGAACTTTTTTTCTGTTTTACTTTTACATTTTATTTTTTAAAATCTTGAAATTTAATTTTAGTTATTTTTTTTATACAGTAGGTTATTATTAGTTATCTATTTTATGCATAGACATGTATACAGGTCAATCCTAATCTCCCAACTCATCCCACCACCACCACCCCATGGCTTACCCCACTTTGTGTCCATACGTTTGTTCTCTACCTCTGTGTCTCTATTTCTGCCCTGCAAACCAGTTCATCTCTACCATTTTTCTAGGTTCCACATATAGGCATTAATATACAATATTTGTTTTTCTCTTTCTGACTTACTTCACTCTGTATGACAGTCTCTAGATCCATCAACTTCTCTACAAATGACCCAGTTTCATTCCTTTTTATGGCTGAGTAATATTCCATTTTATATATGTACCACATCTTTATCCATTCGTCTGTCTGTGGGCATTTAGGTTGCTTCCATTACCTGGCTATTGTAAATAGTGCTGCAATGAACATTGTGGTGAATGTGTCTTTGTGATTTATGGTTTTCTCTGCGTATATGCCCAGAAGTGGGATTGCTGGATCCTATGGAAATTCTCTTTTTAGTTTTTTAAAGGAACCTCCATACTGTTCTCCATAGTGACTGTATCAATTTACATTCCCACCAATAGCGGAAGAGGGTTCCTTTTGTCCACACCCTCCCCAGAATTTGTTGTTTGTAGATTATCTGATGATGCCGATTCTAACAGGTGTGAGGTCTTACCCCATTGTAGTTTTGATTTGCATTTCTCTAATAATTAGTGATGTTGAGCAGCTTTTCATGTGCGTCTTGGCCATCTCTGTGTCTTCTTTGAAGAAACGTCTCTTTAGATCTTCTGCCCATTTTTGTATTGGGTTGTTTGTTTTATTAATATTAAGCTGCATGAGCTGTTTATATATATTGGAGATTAAACCTTTGTCCACTGATTCGTTTGTGAACGTTTTTGCCCATTCTGAGGGTTGCCTTTTTCCATTCCCGTTCTTTTAAGACAGAAAGAAAGAAAGCAAAAGAAGCAGAACACTAATGTGCGTGAAATATGCCTCTTGAAACTGTCGTTTTGAAATATGGACGTCTTTTGAATTTTTTTGTCGATATATGACCCCAGGATTTGTTCTCAGGGCAGGTGTCATTTACAGGCCTGTAATGATTTGGAATATCCACTGACCATTAGCGCTGGCATAAACCTGCAGTTGTGTGAAACGGCCACAAGGTGGCAGCAGTTCTCCCTTACCAACTCTGGTTACTAGGGCAGCAGAGCCTCAATGGAAGTCGTGTTCTAGATTGGAATGTTGAACGGAATGTGCCAGGAGAAAGCCCCTCAAGTTTGTCTCACTACTTCTTGTTCGTGTTTTTAATTTAATTTTTTATTTTTTATTACAGCAGGTTTGAGGACAACGTTTAGCATGTTGTAGGTGTGCAAGAGGTGGTTCTTTTACACATATACATATGTCTGTTCTTCCTGGGATCCTTTTCCCATGTACGTTATGACAGAATGTTGAGTAGTCTTCTCTTGGTACTCCGTAGGTCTTTGGTGATTATATACGTCTACTGTGTTTGTATCTGTCTGTTAACCCCAATATCGTAATGAATTCAATCCTCACACCTTTCCTTTGGTGAACCATAAGTTTGTTTAATGAATCTGTGATTGCCCTTCTCCGTGGAAATATCTGCCCTGGTATCAATTTATAGGTAACACCTATAAGTGATATGATATGATATGTGTCTTTCACTTTATGACTTACTCCAAGTCACGTGATTACCTCGAGACTCATCTATGGTGCTGCAAATGGCATTGTGTCCTTTTTCTCCTTGGCGAATATTCTGTCTTAGCGAGGTCCATTTTCTGCAATGTGATTCCCTGAGGGCTGAGGATTAGCTGACCTGGGCAGCCTGACCCTGCCGGCAAGCCCTCCCCAGGTGTGCCTGGGTTGAGGTCAATATAAACAGCACTCCAGGCAGCAATAGCCCCTGCAGCTGTGCCTGACTCCATATTCTCTGCCCCGTCAGCAGTCTCGGGGCTGTGCTGGTGGGAGGGTGTGAGGGTCCACGGCTTTGTGGGTGGCCCGGTGTGAGTGGGGCTCTGCTGGGCTTTCGGCAGGAGTTGCCAGGCTGCCACCTGTAAAGAAGAGGATGTGTCACCCATAACTTCCACTGGAATATCTCTCCGGGCTGAGGTGAGGAAGGAAAAAAAGGAGTGGGGGCCGGGACAGGAGGGGTATCTCAGGCAGGGCAATAGAAAGCTTCCAGAAGAGCGCCCGTGGCCAGTACCATCCTGGCTGACCTGCAGGCACCAAGTTGGCCAGCGTGCTGTCGCTGGTGTGGCTCCACGGCCCTTCCTCTAGGCTTTCAAGCCCTTGTACATATTCAGGTGTTTCACCTGGGAAGGGTGGGAACAGTTCAGCAGCATCTGGCCTGGGGCTCAGCTCATGTTTATTCACAGAGGCCTCGGCACGGTCTCCCAGCTTTGCAATGAGGATGCTCCTTGCGTGGGCGGGCGGGGCTGCTGGCTGTATGGGAGATGATTCCCCACCAGTGACCAATTTCAGAATTGTTTACCACTGGAGCAAGTGCCTTGGTAGTGTTTTCCTCTGTATAATTCTTAGGTTCAGTTTTTTTTTTCTTTTTTGGTTCAAGTTAGATTTTATTCCTCATTTATGTATTTATAGATATAAGCATGGAAATAATTCATTCGTATAAATACATCAGTGTGAATGGAAGAACTTTTTTTCTGTTTTACTTTTACATTTTATTTTTTAAAATTTTGAAATTTAATTTTAGTTATTTTTTTATACAGTAGGTTATTATTAGTTATCTATTTTATGCATAGACATGTATACAGGTCAATCCTAATCTCCCAACTCATCCCACCACCACCACCCCATGGCTTCCCCCACTTTGTGTCCATACGTTTGTTCTCTACCTCTGTGTCTCTATTTCTGCCCTGCAAACCAGTTCATCTCTACCATTTTTCTAGGTTCCACATATAGGCATTAATATACAATATTTGTTTTTCTCTTTCTGACTTACTTCACTCTGTATGACAGTCTCTAGATCCATCAACTTCTCTACAAATGACCCAGTTTCATTCCTTTTTATGGCTGAGTAATATTCCATTTTGTATATGTACCACATCTTTATCCATTCGTCTGTCTGTGGGCATTTAGGTTGCTTCCATAACCTGGCTCTTGTAAATAGTGCTGCAATGAACATTGTGGAGAATGTGTCTCTGTGATTTATTGTTTTCTCTGGGTATATGCCCAGAAGTGGGATTGCTGGATCCTATGGTAATTCTCTTTTTAGTTTTTTAAAGGAACCTCCATACTGTTCTCCATAGTGACTGTATCAATTTACATTCCCACCAATAGCGGAAGAGGGTTCCTTTTGTCCACACCGTCCCCAGAATTTGTTGATTGTAGATTATCTGATGATGCCGATTCTAACAGGTGTGAGGTCTTACCTCATTGTAGTTTTGATTTGCATTTCTCTAATAATTAGTGATGTTGAGCAGCTTTTCATGTGCGTCTTGGCCATCTCTGTGTCTTCTTTGAAGAAACGTCTCTTTAGATCTTCTGCCCATTTTTGTATTGGGTTGTTTGTTTTATTAATATTAAGCTGCATGAGCTGTTTATGTATATTGGAGATTAAACCTTTGTCCATTGATTCGTTTGTGAACCTTTTCGCCCATTCTCAGGGTTGCCTTTCTCCATTCCCGTTTTTTTAACAAAGAAAGAAAGAAAGCAAAAGAAGCAGAACAATAATGTGCGTGACATATGCCTCTTGAAACTGTCGTTTTGAAATATGGACGTCTTTTGAATTTTTTGGTCGATATATGACCCCAGGATTTGTTTTCAGGGCAGGTGTCATTTACAGGCCTCTAATGATTTGGAATATCCACTGACCATTAGCGCTGGCATTAAACATGCAGTGGTGTGAAACGGCCACAAGGTGGCAGCAGTTCTCCCTTACCAAATCTGGTTACTAGGGCAGCAGAGCCTCAATGGAAGTCGTGTTCTAGATTAGAATGTAGAACTAATGTGCCAGGAGAAAGCCCCTAAAGTTTGTCTCATTACTTCTTGTTCGTGTTTTAATTTAATTTTTTATTTTTTATTACAGCAAGTTTGAGTACAACGTTTAGCTTGTTGTAGGTGTGCAAGAGGTGGTTCTTTTACACATATACATATGTCTGTTCTTCCTGGGATCCTTTTCCCATGTACGTTATGACAGAATGTTGAGTAGTCTTCTCTTGGTACTCCGTAGGTCTTTGGTGATTATATACGTCTACTGTGTTTGTATCTGTGTGTTAACCCCAATATCGTAATGAATTCAATCCTCACACCTTTCCTTTGGTGAACCATAAGTTTGTTTAATGAATCTGTGATTGCCCTTCTCCGTGGAAATATCTGCCCTGGTATCAATTTATAGGTAACACCTATAAGTGATATGATATTATATGTGTCTTTCACTTTCTGACTTACTCCAAGTCACGTGATTACCTCGAGACTCATCTACGGTGCTGCAAATGGCATTGTGTCCTTTTTTTCCTTGGCGAATATTCTGTCTTAGCGAGGTCCATATTCTGCAATGTGATTCCCTGAGGGCTGAGGTTTAGCTGACCTGGGCAGCCTGACCCTGCCGGCAAGCCCTCCCCAGGTGTGCCTGGGTTGAGGTCAATATAAACAGCACTCCAGGCAGCAATAGCCCCTGCAGCTGTGCCTGACTCCATATTCACTGCCCCGTCAGCAGTCTCGGGGCTGTGCTGGTGGGAGGGTGTGAGGGTCCACGGCTTTGTGGGTGGCCCGGTGTGAGTGGGGCTCTGCTGGACTTTCGGCAGGAGTTGCCAGGGTGCCACCTCTAATGAAGAGGATGTGTCACCCATAACTTCCACTGGAATATCTCTCCGGGCTGAGGTGAGGAAGGAAAAAAAGGAGTGGGGGCCGGGACAGGAGGGGTATCTCAGGCAGGGCAATAGAAAGCTTCCAGAGGAGCGCCCGTGGCCAGTACCATCCTGGCTGACCTGCAGGCACCAAGTTGGCCTGCGTGCTGTCGCTGGTGTGGCTCCACGGCCCTTCCTCTAGGCTTTCAAGCCCTTGTACATATTCAGGTGTTTCACCTGGGAAGGGTGGGAACAGTTCAGCAGCATCTGGCCTGGGGCTCAGCTCACGTTTACTCACAGAGGCCTCGGCACGGTCTCCCAGCTTTGCAATGAGGATGCTCCTTGCGTGGGCGGGCGGGGCTGCTGGCTGTATGGGAGATGATTCCCCACCTCTGACCAATTTCAGAATTGTTTACCACTGGAGCAAGTGCCTTGGTAGTGTTTTCCTCTGTATAACTGTTAGGTTCAGTTTTTTTTTTTTCTTTTTTGGTTCAAGTTAGATTTTATTCCTCATTTATGTATTTATAGATATAAGCATGGAAATAATTCATTCGTATAAATACATCAGTGTGAATGGAAGAACTTTTTTTCTGTTTTATTTTTACATATTATTTTTTAAAATTTTTTAATTTAATTTAATTATTTTTTTATACAGTAGGTTATTATTAGTTATCTATTTTTTGCATAGACATGTATACAGGTCAATCCTAATCTCCCAACTCATCCCACCACCACCACCCCATGGCTTCCCCCACTTTGTGTCCATACGTTTGTTCTCTACCTCTGTGTCTCTATTTCTGCCCTGCAAACCAGTTCATCTCTACCATTTTTCTAGGTTCCACATACAGGCATTAATATACAATATTTGTTTTTCTCTTTCTGACTTACTTCACTCTGTATGACAGTCTCTAGATCCATCAACTTCTCTACAAATGACCCAGTTTCATTCCTTTTTATGGCTGAGTAATATTCCATTTTGTATATGTACCACATCTTTATCCATTCGTCTGTCTGTGGGCATTTAGGTTGCTTCCATTACCTGGCTATTGTAAATAGTGCTGCAATGAACATTGTGGTGAATGTGTCTTTGTGATTTATGGTTTTCTCTGGGTATATGCCCAGAAGTGGGATTGCTGGATCCTATGGAAATTCTCTTTTTAGTTTTTTAAAGGAACCTCCATACTGTTCTCCATAGTGACTGTATCAATTTACATTCCCACCAATAGCGGAAGAGGGTTCCTTTTGTCCACACCCTCCCCAGAATTTGTTGTTTGTAGATTATCTGATGATGCCGATTCTAACAGGTGTGAGGTCTTACCCCATTGTAGTTTTGATTTGCATTTCTCTAATAATTAGTGATGTTGAGCAGCTTTTCATGTGCGTCTTGGCCATCTCTGTGTCTTCTTTGAAGAAACGTCTCTTTAGATCTTCTGCCCATTTTTGTATTGGGTTGTTTGTTTTATTAATATTAAGCTGCATGAGCTGTTTATATATATTGGAGATTAAACCTTTGTCCATTGATTCGTTTGTGAACGTTTTTGCCCATTCTGAGGGTTGCCTTTTTCCATTCCCGTTCTTTTAACAAAGAAAGAAAGAAAGCAAAAGAAGCAGAACACTAATGTGCGTGAAATATGCCTCTTGAAACTGTCGTTTTGAAATATGGACGTCTTTTGAATTTTTTGGTCGATATATGACCCCAGGATTTGTTTTCAGGGCAGGTGTCATTTACAGGCCTGTAATGATTTGGAATATCCACTGACCATTAGCGCTGGCATTAAACCTGCAGTTGTGTGAAACGGCCACAAGGTGGCAGCAGTTCTCCCTTACCAAATCTGGTTACTAGGGCAGCAGAGCCTCAATGGAAGTCGTGTTCTAGATTGGAATGTAGAACGGAATGTTGCAGGAGAAAGCCCCTCAAGTTTGTCTCACTACTTCTTGTTCGTGTTTTTAATTTAATTTTTTATTTTTTATTACAGCAGGTTTGAGTACAACGTTTAGCATGTTGTAGGTGTGCAAGAGGTGGTTCTTTTACACATATACATATGTCTGTTCTTCCTGGGATCCTTTTCCCATGTACGTTATGACAGAATGTTGAGTAGTCTTCTCTTGGTACTCCGTAGGTCTTTGGTGATTATATATGTCTACTGTGTTTGTACCTGTCTGTTAACCGCAATATCGTAATGAATTCAATCCTCACACCTTTCCTTTGGTGAACCATAAGTTTGTTTAATGAATCTGTGATTGCCCTTCTCCGTGGAAATATCTGCCCTGGTATCAATTTATAGGTAACACCTATAAGTGATATGATATGATATGTGTCTTTCACTTTCTGACTTACTCCAAGTCACGTGATTACCTCGAGACTCATCTACGGTGCTGCAAATGGCATTGTGTCCTTTTTCTCCTTGGCGAATATTCTGTCTTAGCGAGGTCCATTTTCTGCAATGTCATTCCCTGAGGGTTGAGGATTAGCTGACCTGGGCAGCCTGACCCTGCCGGCAAGCCCTCCCCAGGTGTGCCTGGGTTGAGGTCAATATAAACAGCACTCCAGGCAGCAATAGCCCCTGCAGCTGTGCCTGACTCCATATTCTCTGCCCCGTCAGCAGTCTCGGGGCTGTGCTGGTGGGAGGGTGTGAGGGTCCACGGCTTTGTGGGTGGCCCGGTGTGAGTGGGGCTCTGCTGGACTTTCGGCAGGAGTTGCCAGGCTGCCACCTGTAAAGAAGAGGATGTGTCACCCATAACTTCCACTGGAATATCTCTCCGGGCTGAGGTGAGGAAGGAAAAAAAGGAGTGGGGGCCGGGACAGGAGGGGTATCTCAGGCAGGGCAATAGAAAGCTTCCAGAAGAGCGCCCGTGGCCAGTACCATCCTGGCTGACCTGCAGGCACCAAGTTGGCCAGCGTGCTGTCGCTGGTGTGGCTCCACGGCCCTTCCTCTAGGCTTTCAAGCCCTTGTACATATTCAGGTGTTTCACCTGGGAAGGGTGGGAACAGTTCAGCAGCATCTGGCCTGGGGCTCAGCTCATGTTTACTCACAGAGGGCTCGGCAGGGTCTCCCAGCTTTGCAATGAGGATGCTCCTTGCGTGGGCGGGCGGGGCTGCTGGCTGTATGGGAGATGACTCCCCACCTCTGACCAATTTCAGAATTGTTTACCACTGGAGCAAGTGTCTTGGTAGTGTTTTCCTCTGTATAATTCTTAGGTTCAGTTTTTTTTTTCTTTTTTGGTTCAAGTTAGATTTTATTCCTCATTTATGTATTTATAGATATAAGCATGGAAATAATTCATTCGTATAAATACATCAGTGTGAATGGAAGAACGTTTTTTCTGTTTTACTTTTACATTTTATTTTTTAAAATTTTGAAATTTAATTTTAGTTATTTTTTTATACAGTAGGTTATTATTAGTTATCTATTTTATGCATAGACATGTATACAGGTCAATCCTAATCTCTCAACTCATCCCACCACCACCACCCCATGGCTTACCCCACTTTGTGTCCATACGTTTGTTCTCTACCTCTGTGTCTCTATTTCTGCCCTGCAAACCAGTTCATCTCTACCATTTTTCTAGGTTCCACATATAGGCATTAATATACAATATTTGTTTTTCTCTTTCTGACTTACTTCACTCTGTATGACAGTCTCTAGATCCATCAACTTCTCTACAAATGACCCAGTTTCATTCCTTTTTATGGCTGAGTAATATTCCATTTTGTATATGTACCACATCTTTATCCATTCGTCTGTCTGTGGGCATTTAGGTTGCTTCCATTACCTGGCTATTGTAAATAGTGCTGCAATGAACATTGTGGTGAATGTGTCTTTGTGATTTCTGGTTTTCTCTGGGTATATGCCCAGAAGTGGGATTGCTGGATCCTATGGAAATTCTCTTTTTAGTTTTTTAAAGGAACCTCCATACTGTTCTCCATAGTGACTGTATCAATTTACATTCCCACCAATAGCGGAAGAGGGTTCCTTTTGTCCACACCCTCCCCAGAATTTGTTGTTTGTAGATTATCTGATGATGCCGATTCTAACAGGTGTGAGGTCTTACCCCATTGTAGTTTTGATTTGCATTTCTCTAATAATTAGTGATGTTGAGCAGCTTTTCATGTGCGTCTTGGCCATCTCTGTGTCTTCTTTGAAGAAACGTCTCTTTAGATCTTCTGCCCATTTTTGTATTGGGTTGTTTGTTTTATTAATATTAAGCTGCATGAGCTGTTTATATATATTGGAGATTAAACCTTTGTCCATTGATTCGTTTGTGAACGTTTTTGCCCATTCTGAGGGTTGCCTTTTTCCATTCCCGTTCTTTTAAGAAAGAAAGAAAGAAAGCAAAAGAAGCAGAACACTAATGTGCGTGAAATATGCCTCTTGAAACTGTCGTTTTGAAATATGGACGTCTTTTGAATTTTTTGGTCGATATATGACCCCAGGATTTGTTCTCAGGGCAGGTGTCATTTACAGGCCTGTAATGATTTGGAATATCCACTGACCATTAGCGCTGGCATTAAACCTGCAGTTGTGTGAAACGGCCACAAGGTGGCAGCAGTTCTCCCTTACCAAATCTGGTTACTAGGGCAGCAGAGCCTCAATGGAAGTCCTGTTCTAGATTGGAATGTAGAACGGAATGTTGCAGGAGAAAGCCCCTCAAGTTTGTCTCACTACTTCTTGTTCGTGTTTTTAATTTAATTTTTTATTTTTTATTACAGCAGGTTTGAGGACAACGTTTAGCATGTTGTAGGTGTGCAAGAGGTGGTTCTTTTACACATATACATATGTCTGTTCTTCCTGGGATCCTTTTCCCATGTACGTTATGACAGAATGTTGAGTAGTCTTCTCTTGGTACTCCGTAGGTCTTTGGTGATTATATACGTCTACTGTGTTTGTATCTGTCTGTTAACCCCAATATCGTAATGAATTCAATCCTCACACCTTTCCTTTGGTGAACCATATGTTTGTTTAATGAATCTGTGATTGCCCTTCTCCGTGGAAATATCTGCCCTGGTATCAATTTATAGGTAACACCTATAAGTGATATGATATGATATGTGTCTTTCACTTTCTGACTTACTCCAAGTCACGTGATTACCTCGAGACTCATCTACGGTGCTGCAAATGGCATTGTGTCCTTTTTCTCCTTGGCGAATATTCTGTCTTAGCGAGGTCCATTTTCTGCAATGTGATTCCCTGAGGGCTGAGGATTAGCTGACCTGGGCAGCCTGACCCTGCCGGCAAGCCCTCCCCAGGTGTGCCTGGGTTGAGGTCAATATAAACAGCACTCCAGGCAGCAATAGCCCCTGCAGCTGTGCCTGACTCCATATTCTCTGCCCCGTCAGCAGTCTCGGGGCTGTGCTGGTGGGAGGGTGTGAGGGTCCACGGCTTTGTGGGTGGCCCGGTGTGAGTGGGGCTCTGCTGGACTTTCGGCAGGAGTTGCCAGGCTGCCACCTGTAAAGAAGAGGATGTGTCACCCATAACTTCCACTGGAATATCTCTCCGGGCTGAGGTGAGGAAGGAAAAAAAGGAGTGGGGGCCGGGACAGGAGGGGTATCTCAGGCAGGGCAATAGAAAGCTTCCAGAAGAGCGCCCGTGGCCAGTACCATCCTGGCTGACCTGCAGGCACCAAGTTGGCCAGCGTGCTGTCGCTGGTGTGGCTCCACGGCCCTTCCTCTAGGCTTTCAAGCCCTTGTACATATTCAGGTGTTTCACCTGGGAAGGGTGGGAACAGTTCAGCAGCATCTGGCCTGGGGCTCAGCTCATGTTTATTCACAGAGGCCTCGGCACGGTCTCCCAGCTTTGCAATGAGGATGCTCCTTGCGTGGGCGGGCGGGGCTGCTGGCTGTATGGGAGATGATTCCCCACCAGTGACCAATTTCAGAATTGTTTACCACTGGAGCAAGTGCCTTGGTAGTGTTTTCCTCTGTATAATTCTTAGGTTCAGTTTTTTTTTTTCTTTTTTGGTTCAAGTTAGATTTTATTCCTCATTTATGTATTTATAGATATAAGCATGGAAATAATTCATTCGTATAAATACATCAGTGTGAATGGAAGAACTTTTTTTCTGTTTTACTTTTACATTTTATTTTTTAAAATTTTGAAATTTAATTTTAGTTATTTTTTTATACAGTAGGTTATTATTAGTTATCTATTTTATGCATAGACATGTATACAGGTCAATCCTAATCTCCCAACTCATCCCACCACCACCACCCCATGGCTTACCCCACTTTGTGTCCATACGTTTGTTCTCTACCTCTGTGTCTCTATTTCTGCCCTGCAAACCAGTTCATCTCTACCATTTTTCTAGGTTCCACATATAGGCATTAATATACAATATTTGTTTTTCTCTTTCTGACTTACTTCACTCTGTATGACAGTCTCTAGATCCATCAACTTCTCTACAAATGACCCAGTTTCATTCCTTTTTATGGCTGAGTAATATTCCATTTTGTATATGTACCACATCTTTATCCATTCGTCTGTCTGTGGGCATTTAGGTTGCTTCCATTACCTGGCTATTGTAAATAGTGCTGCAATGAACATTGTGGTGAATGTGTCTTTGTGATTTATGGTTTTCTCTGGGTATATGCCCAGAAGTGGGATTGCTGGATCCTATGGAAATTCTCTTTTTAGTTTTTTAAAGGAACCTCCATACTGTTCTCCATAGTGACTGTATCAATTTACATTCCCACCAATAGCGGAAGAGGGTTCCTTTTGTCCACACCCTCCCCAGAATTTGTTGTTTGTAGATTATCTGATGATGCCGATTCTAACAGGTGTGAGGTCTTACCCCATTGTAGTTTTGATTTGCATTTCTCTAATAATTAGTGATGTTGAGCAGCTTTTCATGTGCGTTATGGCCATCTCTGTGTCTTCTTTGAAGAAACGTCTCTTTAGATCTTCTGCCCATTTTTGTATTGGGTTGTTTGTTTTATTAATATTAAGCTGCATGCGCTGTTTATATATATTGGAGATTAAACCTTTGTCCATTGATTCGTTTGTGAACGTTTTCGCCCATTCTGAGGGTTGCCTTTTTCCATTCCCGTTTTTTTTAACAAAGAAAGAAAGAAAGCAAAAGAAGCAGAACACTAATGTTCGTGAAATATGCCTCTTGAAACTGTCGTTTTGAAACATGGAAGTCTTTTGAATTTTTTGGTCGATATATGACCCCAGGATTTGTTTTCAGGGCAGGTGTCATTTACAGGCCTGTAATGATTTGGAATATCCACTGACCATTAGCGCTGGCATTAAACCTGCAGTTGTGTGAAACGGCCACAAGGTGGCAGCAGTTCTCCCTTACCAAATCTGGTTACTAGGGCAGCAGAGCCTCAATGGAAGTCGTGTTCTAGATTGGAATGTACAACGGAATGTGCCAGGAGAAAGCCCCTCAAGTTTGTCTCACTACTTCTTGTTCGTGTTTTTAATTTAATTTTTTATTTTTTATTACAGGAAGTTTGAGTACAACGTTTAGCTTGTTGTAGGTGTGCAAGAGGTGGTTCTTTTACACATATACATATGTCTTTTCTTCCTGGGATCCTTTTCCCATGTACGTTATGACAGAATGTTGAGTAGTCTTCTCTTGGTACTCCGTAGGTCTTTGGTGATTATATACGTCTACTGTGTTTGTATCTGTCTGTTAACCCCAATATCGTAATGAATTCAATCCTCACACCTTTCCTTTGGTGAACCATAAGTTTGTTTAATGAATCTGTGATTGCCCTTCTCCGTGGAAATATCTACCCTGGTATCAATTTATAGGTAACACCTATAAGTGATATGATATGATATGTGTCTTTCACTTTCTGACTTACTCCAAGTCACGTGATTACCTCGAGACTCATCTACGGTGCTGCAAATGGCATTGTGTCCTTTTTCTCCTTGGCGAATATTCTGTCTTAGCGAGGTCCATTTTCTGCAATGTGATTCCCTGAGGGCTGAGGATTAGCTGACCTGGGCAGCCTGACACTGCCGGCAAGCCCTCCCCAGGTGTGCCTGGGTTGAGGTCAATATAAACAGCACTCCAGGCAGCAATAGCCCCTGCAGCTGTGCCTTACTCCATATTCTCTGCCCCGTCAGCAGTCTCGGGGCTGTGCTGGTGGGAGGGTGTGAGGGTCCACGGCTTTGTGGGTGGCCCGGTGTGAGTGGGGCTCTGCTGGACTTTCGGCAGGAGTTGCCAGGCTGCCACCTGTAAAGAAGAGGATGTGTCACCCATAACTTCCACTGGAATATCTCTCCGGGCTAAGGTGAGGAAGGAAAAAAAGGAGTGGGGGCCGAGACAGGAGGGGTATCTCAGGCAGGGCAATAGAAAGCTTCCAGAAGAGCGCCCGTGGCCAGTACCATCCTGGCTGACCTGCAGGCACCAAGTTGGCCTGCGTGCTGTCGCTGGTGTGGCTCCACGGCCCTTCCTCTAGGCTTTCAAGCCCTTGTACATATTCAGGTGTTTCACCTGGGAAGGGTGGGAACAGTTCAGCAGCATCTGGCCTGGGGCTCAGCTCACGTTTACTCACAGAGGCCTCGGCACGGTCTCCCAGGTTTGCAATGAGGATGCTCCTTGCGTGGGCGGGCGGGGCTGCTGGCTGTATGGGAGATGATTCCCCACCTCTGACCAATTTCAGAATTGTTTACCACTGGAGCAAGTGCCTTGGTAGTGTTTTCCTCTGTATAACTGTTAGGTTCAGTTTTTTTTTTTCTTTTTTGGTTCAAGTTAGATTTTATTCCTCATTTATATATTTATAGATATAAGCACGGTAATAATTCATTCGTATAAATACATCAGTGTGAATGGAAGAACTTTTTTTCTGTTTTATTTTTACATTTTATTTTTTAAAATTTTGAAATTTAATTTTAGTTATTTTTTTTATACAGTAGGTTATTATTAGTTATCTATTTTATGCATAGACATGTATAGAGGTCTATCCTAATATCCCAACTCATCCCACCACCACCACCCCATGGCTTCCCCCACTTTGTGTCCATACGTTTGTTCTCTATCTCTGTGTCTCTATTTCTACCCTGCAAACCAGTTCATCTCTACCATTTTTCTAGGTTCCACATATAGGCATTAATATACAATATTTGTTTTTCTCTTTCTGACTTACTTCACTCTGTATGACAGTCTCTAGATCCATCAACTTCTCTACAAATGACCCAGTTTCATTCCTTTTTATGGCTGAGTAATATTCCATTTTGTATATGTACCACATCTTTATCCATTCGTCTGTCTGTGGGCATTTAGGTTGCTTCCATTACCTGGCTATTGTAAATAGTGCTGCAATGAACATTGTGGTGAATGTGTCTCTGTTATTTATGGTTTTCTCTGGGTATATGCCCAGAAGTGGGATTGCTGGATCCTATGGTAATTCTCTTTTTAGTTTTTTAAAGGAACCTCCATACTGTTCTCCATAGTGACTGTATCAATTTACATTCCCACCAATAGCGGAAGAGGGTTCCTTTTGTCCACACCGTCCCCAGAATTTGTTGTTTGTAGATTATCTGATGATGCCGATTCTAACAGGTGTGAGGTCTTACCTCATTGTAGTTTTGATTTGCATTTCTCTAATAATTAGTGATGTTGAGCAGCTTTTCATGTGCGTCTTGGCCATCTCTGTGTCTTCTTTGAAGAAACGTCTCTTTAGATCTTCTGCCCATTTTTGTATTGGGTTGTTTGTTTTATTAATATTAAGCTGCATGAGCTGTTTCTATATATTGGAGATTAAACCTTTGTCCATTGATTCGTTTGTGAACGTTTTCGCCCATTCTGAGGGTTGCCTTTCTCCATTCCCGTTTTTTTTAACAAAGAAAGAAAGAAAGCAAAAGAAGCAGAACACTAATGTGCGTGAAATATGCCTCTTGAAACTGTCGTTTTGAAATATGGACGTCTTTTGAATTTTTTGGTCGATATATGACCCCAGGATTTGTTTTCAGGGCAGGTGTCATTTACAGGCCTGTAATGATTTGGAATATCCACTGACCATTAGCGCTGGCATTAAACCTGCAGTTGTGTGAAACGGCCACAAGGTGGCAGCAGTTCTCCCTTACCAAATCTGGTTACTAGGGCAGCAGAGCCTCAATGGAAGTCGTGTTCGAGATTGGAATGTAGAACGGAATGTGCCAGGAGAAAGCCCCTCAAGTTTGTCTCACTACTTCTTGTTCGTGTTTTTAATTTAATTTTTTATTTTTTATTACAGCAAGTTTGAGTACAACGTTTAGCTTGTTGTAGGTGTGCAAGAGGTGGTTCTTTTACACATATACATATGTCTGTTCTTCCTGGGATCCTTTTCCCATGTACGTTATGACAGAATGTTGAGTAGTCTTCTCTTGGTACTCCGTAGGTCTTTCGTGAATATATACGTCTACTGTGTTTGTATCTGTCTGTTAACCCCAATATCGTAATGAATTCAATCCTCACACCTTTCCTTTGGTGAACCATAAGTTTGTTTAATGAATCTGTGATTGCCCTTCTCCGTGGAAATATCTGCCCTGGTATCAATTTATAGGTAACACCTATAAGTGATATGATATGATATGTGTCTTTCACTTTCTGACTTACTCCAAGTCACGTGATTACCTCGAGACTCATCTACGGTGCTGCAAATGGCATTGTGTCCTTTTATTCCTTGGCGAATATTCTGTCTTAGCGAGGTCCATATTCTGCCATGTGATTCCCTAAGGGCTGAGGATTAGCTGACCTGGGCAGCCTGACCCTGCCGGCAAGCCCTCCCCAGGTGTGCCTGGGTTGAGGTCAATATAAACAGCACTCCAGGCAGCAATAGCCCCTGCAGCTGTGCCTGACTCCATATCCTCTGCCCCGTCAGCAGTCTCGGGGCTGTGCTGGTGGGAGGGTGTGAGGGTCCACGGCTTTGTGGGTGGCCCAGTGCGAGTGGGGCTCTGCTGGACTTTCGGCAGGAGTTGCCAGGCTGCCACCTGTAAAGAAGAGGATGTGTCACCCATAACTTCCACTGGAATATCTCTCCGGGCTGAGGTGAGGAAGGAAAAAAAGGAGTGGGGGCCGGGACAGGAGGGGTATCTCAGGCAGGGCAATAGAAAGCTTCCAGAAGAGCGCCCGTGGCCAGTACCATCCTGGCTGACCTGCAGGCACCAAGTTGGCCTGCGTGCTGTCGCTGGTGTGGCTCCACGGCCCTTCCTCTAGGCTTTCAAGCCCCTGTACATATTCAGGTGTTTCACCTGGGAAGGGTGGGAACAGTTCAGCAGCATCTGGCCTGGGGCTCAGCTCACGTTTACTCACAGAGGCCTCGGCACGGTCTCCCAGCTTTGCAATGAGGATGCTCCTTGCGTGGGCGGGCGGGGCTGCTGGCTGTATGGGAGATGATTCCCCACCTCTGACCAATTTCAGAATTGTTTACCACTGGAGCAAGTGCCTTGGTAGTGTTTTCCTCTGTATAACTGTTAGGTTCAGTTTTTTTTTTTCTTTTTTGGTTCAAGTTAGATTTTATTCCTCATTTATGTATTTATAGATATAAGCATGGAAATAATTCATTCGTATAAATACATCAGTGTGAATGGAAGAACTTTTTTTCTGTTTTATTTTTACATTTTATTTTTTAAAATTTTGAAATTTAATTTTAGTTATTTTTTTATACAGTAGGTTATTATTAGTTATCTATTTTATGCATAGACATGTATACAGGTCAATCCTAATCTCCCAACTCATCCCACCACCACCACCCCATGGCTTCCCCCACTTTGTGTCCATACGTTTGTTCTCTACCTCTGTGTCTCTATTTCTGCCCTGCAAACCAGTTCATCTCTACCATTTTTCTAGGTTCCACATATAGGCATTAATATACAATATTTGTTTTTCTCTTTCTGACTTACTTCACTCTGTATGACAGTCTCTAGATCCATCAACTTCTCTACAAATGACCCAGTTTCATTCCTTTTTATGGCTGAGTAATATTCCATTTTGTATATGTACCACATCTTTATCCATTCGTCTGTCTGTGGGCATTTAGGTTGCTTCCATAACCTGGCTATTGTAAATAGTGCTGCAATGAACATTCTGGTGAATGTGTCTCTGTGATTTATGGTTTTCTCTGGGTATATGCCCAGAAGTGGGATTGCTGGATCCTATGGTAATTCTCTTTTTAGTTTTTTAAAGGAACCTCCATACTGTTCTCCATAGTGACTGTATCAATTTACATTCCCACCAATAGCGGAAGAGGGTTCCTTTTGTCCACACCCTCCCCAGAATTTGTTGTTTGTAGATTATCTGATGTTGCCGATTCTAACAGGTGTGAGGTCTTACCTCATTGTAGATTTGATTTGCAGTTCTCTAATAATTAGTGATGTTGAGCAGCTTTTCATGTGCGTCTTGGCCATCTCTGTGTCTTCTTTGAAGAAACGTCTCTTTAGATCTTCTGCCCATTTTTGTATTGGGTTGTTTGTTTTATTAATATTAAGCTGCATGAGCTGTTTATATATATTGGAGATTAAACCTTTGTCCATTGATTCGTTTGTGAACGTTTTCGCCCATTCTGAGGGTTGCCTTTTTCCATTCCCGTTTTTTTTAACAAAGAAAGAAAGAAAGCAAAAGAAGCAGAACACTAATGTGCGTGAAATATGCCTCTTGAAACTGTCGTTTTGAAATATGGAAGTCTTTTGAATTTTTTGGTCGATATATGACCCCAGGATTTGTTTTCAGGGCAGGTGTCATTTACAGGCCTGTAATGATTTGGAATATCCACTGACCATTAGCACTGGCATTAAACCTGCAGTTGTGTGAAACGGCCACTAGGTGGCAGCAGTTCTCCCTTACCAAATCTGGTTACTAGGGCAGCAGAGCCTCAATGGAAGTCGTGTTCTAGATTGGAATGTAGAACGGAATGTGCCAGGAGAAAGCCCCTCAAGTTTGTCTCACTACTTCTTGTTCGTGTTTTTAATTTAATTTTTTATTTTTTATTACAGCATGTTTGAGTACAACGTTTAGCTTGTTGTAGGTGTGCAAGAGGTGGTTCTTTTACACATATACATATGTCTGTTCTTCCTGGGATCCTTTTCCCATGTACGTTATGACAGAATGTTGAGTAGTCTTCTCTTGGTACTCCGTAGGTCTTTGGTGATTATATACGTCTACTGTGTTTGTATATGTCTGTTAACCCCAATATCGTAATGAATTCAATCCTCACACCTTTCCTTTGGTGAACCATAAGTTTGTTTAATGAATCTGTGATTGCCCTTCTCCGTGGAAATATCTGCCCTGGTATCAATTTATAGGTAACACCTATAAGTGATATGATATGATATGTGTCTTTCACTTTCTGACTTACTCCAAGTCACGTGATTACCTCGAGACTCATCTACGGTGCTGCAAATGGCATTGTGTCCTTTTTCTCCTTGGCGAATATTCTGTCTTAGCGAGGTCCATTTTCTGCAATGTGATTCCCTGAGGGCTGAGGATTAGCCGACCTGGGCAGCCTGACCCTGCCGGCAAGCCCTCCCCAGGTGTGCCTGGGTTGAGGTCAATATAAACAGCACTCCAGGCAGCAATAGCCCCTGCAGCTGTGCCTTACTCCATATTCTCTGCCCCGTCAGCAGTCTCGGGGCTGTGCTGGTGGGAGGGTGTGAGGGTCCACGGCTTTGTGTGTGGCCCGGTGTGAGTGGGGCTCTGCTGGACATTCGGCAGGAGTTGCCAGGCTGCCACCTGTAAAGAAGAGGATGTGTCACCAATAACTTCCACTGGAATATCTCTCCGGGCTGAGGTGAGGAAGGAAAAAAAGGAGTGGGGGCCGGGACAGGAGGGGTATCTCAGGCAGGGCAATAGAAAGCTTCCAGAAGAGCGCCCGTGGCCAGTACCATCCTGGCTGACCTGCAGGCACCAAGTTGGCCTGCGTGCTGTCGCTGGTGTGGCTCCACGGCCCTTCCTCTAGGCTTTCAAGCCCTTGTACATATTCAGGTGTTTCACCTGGGAAGGGTGGGAACAGTTCAGCAGCATCTGGCCTGGGGCTCAGCTCACGTTTACTCACAGAGGCCTCGGCACGGTCTCCCAGCTTTGCAATGAGGATGCTCCTTGCGTGGGCGGGCGGGGCTGCTGGCTGTATGGGAGATGATTCCCCACCTCTGACCAATTTCAGAATTGTTTACCAGTGGAGCAAGTGCCTTGGTAGTGTTTTCCTCTGTATAACTGTTAGGTTCAGTTTTTTTTTTTCTTTTTTGGTTCAAGTTAGATTTTATTCCTCATTTATGTATTTATAGATATAAGCATGGAAATAATTCATTCGTATAAATACATCAGTGTGAATGGAAGAACTTTTTTTCTGTTTTATTTTTACATTTTATTTTTTAAAATTTTGAAATTTAATTTTAGTTATTTTTTCATACAGTAGGTTATTATTAGTTATCTATTTTTTGCATAGACATGTATACAGGTCAATCCTAATCTCCCAACTCATCCCACCACCACCACCCCATGGCTTCCCCCACTTTGTGTCCATACGTTTGTTCTCTACCTCTGTGTCTCTATTTCTGCCCTGCAAACCAGTTCATCTCTACCATTTTTCTAGGTTCCACATACAGGCATTAATATACAATATTTGTTTTTCTCTTTCTGGCTTACTTCACTCTGTATGACAGTCTCTAGATCCATCAACTTCTCTACAAATGACCCAGTTTCATTCCTTTTTATGGCTGAGTAATATTCCATTTTGTATATGTCCAACATCTTTATCCATTCGTCTGTCTGTGGGCATTTAGGTTGCTTCCATTACCTGGCTATTGTAAAGAGTGCTGCAATGAACATTGTGGTGAATGTGTCTCTGTGATTTATGGTTTTCTCTGGGTATATGCCCAGAAGTGGGATTGCTGGATCCTATGGTAATTCTCTTTTTAGTTTTTTAAAGGAACCTCCATACTGTTCTCCATAGTGACTGTATCAATTTACATTCCCACCAATAGCGGAAGAGAGGGTTCCTTTTGTCCACACCCTCCCCAGAATTTCTTGTTTGTAGATTATCTGATGATGCCGATTCTAACAGGTGTGAGGTTTTACCTCATTGTAGTTTTGATTTGCATTTCTCTAATAATTAGTGATGTTGAGCAGCTTTTCATGTGCGTCTTGGCCATCTCTGTGTCTTCTTTGAAGAAACGTCTCTTTAGATCTTCTGCCCATTTTTGTATTGGGTTGTTTGTTTTATTAATATTAAGCTGCATGAGCTGTTTATATATATTGGAGATTAAACCTTTGTCCATTGATTCGTTTGTGAACGTTTTCGCCCATTCTGAGGGTTGCCTTTTTCCATTCCCGTTTTTTTAACAAAGAAAGAAAGAAAGCAAAAGAAGCAGAACACTAATGTGCGTGAAATATGCCTCTTGAAACTGTCGTTTTGAAATATGGACGTCTTTTGAATTTTTTGGTCGATATATGACCCCAGGATTTGTTTTCAGGGCAGGTGTCATTTACAGGCCTGTAATGATTTGGAATATCCACTGACCATTAGCGCTCGCATTAAACCTGCAGTTGTGTGAAACGGCCACAAGGTGGCAGCAGTTCTCCCTTACCAAATCTGGTTACTAGGGCAGCAGAGCCTCAATGGAAGTCGTGTTTTAGATTGGAATGTAGAACGGAATGTGCCAGGAGAAAGCCCCTCAAGTTTGTCTCACTACTTCTTGTTCGTGTTTTTAATTTAATTTTTTATTTTTTATTACAGCAAGTTTGAGAACAACGTTTAGCTTGTTGTAGGTGTGCAAGAGGTGGTTCTTTTACACATATACATATGTCTGTTCTTCCTGGGATCCTTTTCCCATGTACGTTATGACAGAATGTTGAGTAGTCTTCTCTTGGTACTCCGTAGGTCTTTGGTGATTATATACGTCTACTGTGTTTGTATATGTCTGTTAACCCCAATATCGTAATGAATTCAATCCTCACACCTTTACTTTGGTGAACCATAAGTTTGTTTAATGAATCTGTGATTGCCCTTCTCCGTGGAAATATCTGCCCTGGTATCAATTTATAGGTAACACCTATAAGTGATATGATATGATATGTGTCTTTCACTTTCTGACTTACTCCAAGTCACGTGATTACCTCGAGACTCATCTACGGTGCTGCAAATGGCATTGTGTCCTTTTTTTCCTTGGCGAATATTCTGTCTTAGCGAGGTCCATATTCTGCCATGTGATTCCCTAAGGGCTGAGGATTAGCTGACCTGGGCAGCCTGACCCTGCCGGCAAGCCCTCCCCAGGTGTGCCTGGGTTGAGGTCAATATAAACAGCACTCCAGGCAGCAATAGCCCCTGCAGCTGTGCCTGACTCCATATTCTCTGCCCCGTCAGCAGTCTCGGGGCTGTGCTCGTGGGAGGGTGTGAGGGTCCACGGCTTTGTGGGTGGCCCGGTGTGAGTGGGGCTCTGCTGGACTTTCGGCAGGAGTTGCCAGGCTGCCACCTGTAAAGAAGAGGATGTGTCACCCATAACTTCCACTGGAATATCTCTCCGGGCTGAGGTGAGGAAGGAAAAAAAGGAGTGGGGGCCGGGACAGGAGGGGTATCTCAGGCAGGGCAATAGAAAGCTTCCAGAAGAGCGCCCGTGGCCAGTACCATCCTGGCTGACCTGCAGGCACCAAGTTGGCCTGCGTGCTGTCGCTGGTGTGGCTCCACGGCCCTTCCTCTAGGCTTTCAAGCCCTTGTACATATTCAGGTGTTTCACCTGGGAAGGGTGGGAACAGTTCAGCAGCATCTGGCCTGGAGCTCAGCTCAGGTTCACTCACAGAGGCCTCGGCACGGTCTCCCAGCTTTGCAATGAGGATGCTCCTTGCGTGGGCGGGCGGGGCTGCTGGCTGTATGGGAGATGATTCCCCACCTCTGACCAATTTCAGAATTGTTTACCACTGGAGCAAGTGCCTTGGTAGTGTTTTCCTCTGTATAACTGTTAGGTTCAGTTTTTTTTTTCTTTTTTGGTTCAAGTTAGATTTTATTCCTCATTTATGTATTTATAGATATAAGCATGGAAATAATTCATTCGTATAAATACATCAGTGTGAATGGAAGAACTTTTTTTCTGTTTTATTTTTACATTTTATTTTTAAAAAATTTGATATTTAATTTTAGTTATTTTTTTATACAGTAGGTTATTATTAGTTATCTATTTTATGCATAGACATGTATACAGGTCAATCGTAATCTCCCAACTCATCCCACCACCACCACCCCATGGCTTCCCCCACTTTGTGTCCATACGTTTGTTCTCTACCTCTGTGTCTCTATTTCTGCCTTGCAAACCAGTTCATCTCTACCATTTTTCTAGGTTCCACATATAGGCATTAATATACAATATTTGTTTTTCTCTTTCTGGCTTACTTCACTCTGTATGAAAGTCTCTAGATCCATCAACTTCTCTACAAATGACCCAGTTTCATTCCTTTTTATGGCTGAGTAATATTCCATTTTGTATATGTACCACATCTTTATCCATTCGTCTGTCTGTGGGCATTTAGGTTGCTTCCATTACCTGGCTATTGTAAATAGTGCTGCAATGAACATTGTGGTGAATGTGTCTTTGTGATTTATGGTATTCTCTGGGTATATGCCCAGAAGTGGGATTGCTGGATCCTATGGTAATTCTCTTTTTAGTTTTCTAAAGGAACCTCCATACTGTTCTCCATAGTGACTGTATCAATTTACATTCCCACCAATAGCGGAAGAGGGTTCCTTTTGTCCACACCCTCCCCAGAATTTGTTGTTTGTAGATTATCTGATGATGCCGATTCTAACAGGTGTGAGGTCTTACCTCATTGTAGTTTTGATTTGCATTTCTCTAATAATTAGTGATGTTGAGCAGCTTTTCATGTGCGTCTTGGCCATCTCTGTGTCTTCTTTGAAGAAACGTCTCTTTAGATCTTCTGCCCATTTTTGTATTGGGTTGTCTGTTTTATTAATATTAAGCTGCATGAGCTGTTTATATATATTGGAGATTAAACCTTTGTCCATTGATTCGTTTGTGAATGTTTTCGCCCATTCTGAGGGTTGCCTTTTTCCATTCCCGTTTTTTTTAACAAAGAAAGAAAGAAAGCAAAAGAAGCAGAACACTAATGTGCGTGAAATATGCCTCTTGAAACTGTCGTTTTGAAATATGGACGTCTTTTGAATTTTTTGGTCGATATATGACCCCAGGATTTGTTTTCAGGGCAGGTGTCATTTACAGGCCTGTAATGATTTGGAATATCCACTGACCATTAGCGCTGGCATTAAACCTGCAGTTGTGTGAAACGGCCACAAGGTGGCAGCAGTTCTCCCTTACCAAATCTGGTTACTAGGGCAGCAGAACCTCAATGGAAGTCGTGTTCTAGATTGGAATGTAGAACGGAATGTGCCAGGAGAAAGCCCCTCAAGTTTGTCTCACTACTTCTTGTTCGTGTTTCTAATTTAATTTTTTATTTTTTATTACAGCAAGTTTGAGTACAACGTTTAGCTTGTTGTAGGTGTGCAAGAGGTGGTTCTTTTACACATATACATATGTCTGTTCTTCCTGGGATCCTTTTCCCATGTACGTTATGACAGAATGTTGAGTAGTCTTCTCTTGGTACTCCGTAGGTCTTTGGTGATTATATACGTCTACTGTGTTTGTATCTGTCTGTTAACACGAATATCGTAATGAATTCAATCCTCACACCTTTCCTTTGGTGAACCATAAGTTTGTTTAATGAATCTGTGATTGCCCTTCTCCGTGGAAATATCTGCCCTGGTATCAATTTATAGGTAACACCTATAAGTGATATGATATGATATGTGTCTTTCACTTTCTGACTTACTCCAAGTCACGTGATTACCTCGAGACTCATCTACGGTGCTGCAAATGGCATTGTGTGCTTTTTTTCCTTGGCGAATATTCTGTCTTAGCGAGGTCCATATTCTGCAATGTGATTCCCTGAGGGCTGAGGTTTAGCTGACCTGGGCAGCCTGACCCTGCCGGCAAGCCCTCCCCAGGTGTGCCTGGGTTGAGGTCAATATAAACAGCACTCCAGGCAGCAATAGCCCCTGCAGCTGTGCCGGACTCCATATCCTCTGCCCCGTCAGCAGTCTCGGGGCTGTGCTGGTGGGAGGGTGTGAGGGTCCACGGCTTTGTGGGTGGCCCGGTGTGAGTGGGGCTCTGCTGGACTTTCGGCAGGAGTTGCCAGGCTGCCACCTGTAAAGAAGAGGATGTGTCACCCATAACTTCCACTGGAATATCTCTCCGGGCTGAGGTGAGGAAGGGAAAAAAGGAGTGGGGGCCGGGACAGGAGGGGTATCTCAGGCAGGGCAATAGAAAGCTTCCAGAAGAGCGCCCGTGGCCAGTACCATCCTGGCTGACCTGCAGGCACCAAGTTGGCCTGCGTGCTGTCGCTGGTGTGGCTCCACGGCCCTTCCTCTAGGCTTTCAAGCCCTTGTACATATTCAGGTGTTTCACCTGGGAAGGGTGGGAACAGTTCAGCAGCATCTGGCCTGGGGCTCAGCTCACGTTTACTCACAGAGGCCTCGGCACGGTCTCCCAGCTTTGCAATGAGGATGCTCCTGGCGATGGCGGGCGGGGCTGCTGGCTGTATGGGAGATGATTCCCCACCTGTGACCAATTTCAGAATTGTTTACCACTGGAGCAAGTGCCTTCGTAGTGTTTTCCTCTGTATAATTCTTAGGTTCAGTTTTTTTTTTCTTTATTGGTTCAAGTTAGATTTTATTCCTCATTTATGTATTTATAGATATAAGCATGGAAATAATTCATTCGTATAAATACATCAGTGTGAATGGAAGAACTTTTTTTCTGTTTTATTTTTACATTTTATTTTTTAAAATTTTGAAATTTAATTTTAGTTATTTTTTTTATACAGTAGGTTATTATTAGTTATCTATTTTATGCATAGACATGTATACAGGTCAATCCTAATATCCCAACTCATCCCACCACCACCACCCCATGGCTTCCCCCACTTTGTGTCCATACGTTTGTTCTCTACCGCTGTGTCTCTATTTCTGCCCTGCAAACCAGTTCAACTCTACCATTTTTCTAGGTTCCACATATAGGCATTAATATACAATATTTGTTTTTCTCTTTCTGACTTACTTCACTCTGTATGACAGTCTCTAGATCCATCAACTTCTCTACAAATGACCCAGTTTCATTCCTTTTTATGGCTGAGTAATATTCCATTTTGTATATGTACCACATCTTTATCCATTCGTCGGTCTGTGGGCATTTAGATTGCTTCCATTACCTGGCTATTGTAAATAGTGCTGCAATGAACATTGTGGTGAATGTGTCTCTGTGATTTATGGTTTTCTCTGGGTATATGCCCAGAAGTGGGATTGCTGGATCCTATGGTAATTCTCTTTTTAGTTTTTTAAAGGAACCTCCATACTGTTCTCCATAGTGACTGTATCAATTTACATTCCCACCAATAGCGGAAGAGGGTTCCTTTTGTCCACACCCTCCCCAGAATTTGTTGTTTGTAGATTATCTGATGATGCCGATTCTAACAGGTGTGAGGACTTACCTCATTGTAGTTTTGATTTGCATTTCTCTAATAATTAGTGATGTTGAGCAGCTTTTTATGTGCGTCTTGGCCATCTCTGTGTCTTCTTTGAAGAAACGTCTCTTTAGATCTTCTGCCCATTTTTGTATTGGGTTGTTTGTTTTATTAATATTAAGCTGCATGAGCTGTTTATATATATTGGAGATTAAACCTTTGTCCATTGATTCGTTTGTGAACGTTTTCGCCCATTCTGAGGGTTGCCTTTTTCCATTCCCGTTTTTTTAACAAAGAAAGAAAGAAAGCAAAAGAAGCAGAACACTAATGTGCGTGAAATATGCCTCTTGAAACTGTCGTTTTGAAATATGGACGTCTTTCGAATTTTTTGGTCGATATATGACCCCAGGATTTGTTTTCAGGGCAGGTGTCATTTACAGGCCTGTAATGATTTGGAATATCCACTGACCATTAGCGCTGGCATTAAACCTGCAGTTGTGTGAAACGGCCACAAGGTGGCAGCAGTTCTCCCTTACCAAATCTGGTTACTAGGGCAGCAGAGCCTCAATGGAAGTCGTGTTTTAGATTGGAATGTAGAACGGAATGTGCCAGGAGAAAGCCCCTCAAGTTTGTCTCACTACTTCTTGTTCGTGTTTTTAATTTAATTTTTTATTTTTTATTACAGCAAGTTTGAGTACAACGTTTAGCTTGTTGTAGGTGTGCAAGAGGTGGTTCTTTTACACATATACATATGTCTGTTCTTCCTGGGATCCTTTTCCCATGTACGTTATGACAGAATGTTGAGTAGTCTTCTCTTGGTACTCCGTAGGTCTTTGGTGATTATATACGTCTACTGTGTTTGTATATGTCTGTTAACCCCAATATCGTAATGAATTCAATCCTCACACCTTTTCTTTGGTGAACCATAAGTTTGTTTAATGAATCTGTGATTGCCCTTCTCCGTGGAAATATCTGCCCTGGTATCAATTTATAGGTAACACCTATAAGTGATATGATATGATATGTGTCTTTCACTTTCTGACTCACTCCAAGTCACGTGATTACCTCGAGACTCATCTACGGTGCTGCAAATGGCATTGTGTCCTTTTTCTCCTTGGCGAATATTCTGTCTTAGCGAGGTCCATTTTCTGCAATGTGATTCCCTGAGGGCTGTGGATTAGCTGACCTGGGCAGCCAGACCCTGCCGGCAAGCCCTCCCCAGGTGTGCCTGTGTTGAGGTCAATATAAACAGCACTCCAGGCAGCAATAGCCCCTGCAGCTGTGCCTTACTCCATATTCTCTGCCCCGTCAACAGTCTCGGGGCTGTGCTGGTGGGAGGGTGTGAGGGTCCACGGCTTTGTGGGTGGCCCGGTGTGAGTGGGCTCTGCTGGACTTTCGGCAGGAGTTGCCAGGGTGCCACCTGTAAAGAAGAGGATGTGTCACCCATAACTTCCACTGGAATATCTCTCCGGGCTGAGGTGAGGAAGGAAAAAAAGGAGTGGGGGCCGGGACAGGAGGGGTATCTCAGGCAGGGCAATAGAAAGCTTCCAGAAGAGCGCCCGTGGCCAGTACCATCCTGGCTGACCTGCAGGCACCAAGTTGGCCTGCGTGCTGTCGCTGGTGTGGCTCCACGGCCCTTCCTCTAGGCTTTCAAGCCCTTGTACATATTCAGGTGTTTCACCTGGGAAGGGTGGGAACAGTTCAGCAGCATCTGGCCTGGGGCTCAGCTCACGTTTACTCACAGAGGCCTCGGCACGGTCTCCCAGCTTTGCAATGAGGATGCTCCTTGCCTGGGCGGGCGGGGCTGCTGGCTGTATGGGAGATGATTCCCCACCTCTGACCAATTTCAGAATTGTTTACCACTGGAGCAAGTGCCTTGGTAGTGTTTTCCTCTGTATAAGTGTTAGGTTCATTTTTTTTTCTTTTTTGGTTCAAGTTAGATTTTATTCCTCATTTATGTATTTATAGATATAAGCATGGAAATAATTCATTCGTATAAATACATCAGTGTGAATGGAAGAACTTTTTTTCTGTTTTATTTTTACATTTTATTTTTAAAAAATTTGAAATTTAATTTTAGTTATTTTTTTATACAGTAGGTTATTATTAGTTATCTATTTTATGCATAGACATGTATACAGGTCAATCCTAATCTCCCAACTCATCCCACCACCACCACCCCATGGCTTCCCCCACTTTGTGTCCATACGTTTGTTCTCTACCTCTGTGTCTCTATTTCTGCCCTGCAAACCAGTTCATCTCTACCATTTTTCTAGGTTCCACATATAGGCATTAATATACAATATTTGTTTTTCTCTTTCTGGCTTACTTCACTCTGTATGACAGTCTCTAGATCCATCAACTTCTCTACAAATGACCCAGTTTCATTCCTTTTTATGGCTGAGTAATATTCCATTTTGTATATTTACCACATCTTTATCCATTCGTCTGTCTGTGGGCATTTCGGTTGCTTCCATTACCTGGCTATTGTAAAGAGTGCTGCAATGAACATTGTGGTGAATGTGTCTCTGTGATTTATGGTTTTCTCTGGGTATATGCCCAGAAGTGGGATTGCTGGATCCTATGGTAATTCTCTTTTTAGTTTTTTAAAGGAACCTCCATACTGTTCTCCATAGTGACTGTATCAATTTACATTCCCACCAATAGCGGAAGAGGGTTCCTTTTGTCCACACCGTCCCCAGAATTTATTGATTGTAGATTATCTGATGATGCCGATTCTAACAGGTGTGAGGTCTTACCTCATTGTAGTTTTGATTTGCATTTCTCTAATAATTAGTGATGTTGAGCAGCTTTTCATGTGCGTCTTGGCCATCTCTGTGTCTTCTTTGAAGAAACGTCTCTTTAGATCTTCTGCCCATTTTTGTATTGGGTTGTTTGTTTTATTAATATTAAGCTGCATGAGCTGTTTATATATATTGGAGATTAAACCTTTGTCCATTGATTCGTTTGTGAACGTTTGCGTGAAATATGCCTCTTGAAACTGTCGTTTTGAAATATGGACGTCTTTTGAATTTTTTGGTCGATATATGACCCCAGGATTTGTTTTCAGGGCAGGTGTCATTTACAGGCCTGTAATGATTTGGAATATCCACTGACCATTAGCGCTGGCATTAAACCTGCAGTTGTGTGAAACGGCCACAAGGTGGCAGCAGTTCTCCCTTACCAAATCTGGTTACTAGGGCAGCAGAGCCTCAATGGAAGTCGTGTTCTAGATTGGAATGTAGAACGGAATGTGCCAGGAGAAAGCCCCTCAAGTTTGTCTCACTACTTCTTGTTCGAGTTTTTAATTTAATTTTTTATTGTTTATTACAGCAAGTTTGAGTACAACGTTTAGCTTGTTGTAGGTGTGCAAGAGGTGGTTCTTTTACACATATACATATGTCTGTTCTTCCTGGGATCCTTTTCCCATGTACGTTATGACAGAATGTTGAGTAGTCTTCTCTTGGTACTCCGTAGGTCTTTGGTGATTATATACGTCTACTGTGTTTGTATCTGTCTGTTAACCGCAATATCGTAATGAATTCAATCCTCACACCTTTCCTTTGGTGAACCATAAGTTTGTTTAATGAATCTGTGATTGCCCTTCTCCGTGGAAATATCTACCCTGGTATCAATTTATAGGTAACACCTATAAGTGATATGATATGATATGTGTCTTTCACTTTCTGACTTACTCCAAGTCACGTGATTACCTCGAGACTCATCTACGGTGCTGCAAATGGCATTGTGTCCTTTTTCTCCTTGGCAAATATTCTGTCTTAGTGAGGTCCATTTTCTGCAATGTGATTCCCTGAGGGCTGAGGATTAGCTGACCTGGGCAGCCTGACCCTGCCGGCAAGCCCTCCCAAGGTGTGCCTGGGTTGAGGTCAATATAAACAGCACTCCAGGCAGCAATAGCCCCTGCAGCTGTGCCTGACTCCATATTCTCTGCCCCGTCAGCAGTCTCGGGGCTGTGCTGGTGGGAGGGTGTGAGGGTCCACGGCTTTGTGGGTGGCCCGGTGTGAGTGGGGCTCTGCTGGACTTTCGGCAGTAGTTGCCTGGGTGCCACCTGTAAAGAAGAGGATGTGTCACCCATAACTTCCACTGGAATATCTCTCCAGGCTGAGGTGAGGAAGGAAAAAAAGGAGTGGGGGCCGGGACAGGAGGGGTATCTCAGGCAGGGCAATAGAAAGCTTCCAGAAGCGCGCCCGTGGCCAGTACCATCCTGGCTGACCTGCAGGCACCAAGTTGGCCTGCGTGCTGTCGCTGGTGTGGCTCCACGGCCCTTCCTCTAGGCTTTCAAGCCCTTGTACATATTCAGGTGTTTCACCTGGGAAGGGTGGGAACAGTTCAGCAGCATCTGGCCTGGGGCTCAGCTCACGTTTACTCACAGAGGCCTCGGCACGGTCTCCCAGCTTTGCAATGAGGATGCTCCTTGCATGGGCGGGCGGGGCTGCTGGCTGTATGGGAGATGATTCCCCACCTCTGACCAATTTCAGAATTGTTTACCAGTGGAGCAAGTGCCTTGGTAGTGTTTTCCTCTGTATAACTGTTAGGTTCAGTTTTTTTTTTTTCTTTTTTGGTTCAAGTTAGATTTTATTCCTCATTTATGTATTTATAGATATAAGCATGGAAATAATTCATTCGTATAAATACATCAGTGTGAATGGAAGAACTTTTTTTCTGTTTTATTTTTACATTTTATTTTTTAAAATTTTTTAATTTAATTTAATTATTTTTTTATACAGTAGGTTATTATTAGTTATCTATTTTTTGCATAGACATGTATACAGGTCAATCCTAATCTCCCAACTCATCCCACCACCACCACCCCATGGCTTCCCCCACTTTGTTTCCATACGTTTGTTCTCTACCTCTGTGTCTCTATTTCTGCCCTGCAAACCAGTTCATCTCTACCATTTTTCTAGGTTCCACATACAGGCATTAATATACAATATTTGTTTTTCTCTTTCTGGCTTACTTCACTCTGTATGACAGTCTCTAGATCCATCAACTTCTCTACAAATGACCCAGTTTCATTCCTTTTTATGGCTGAGTAATATTCCATTTTATATATGTACCACATCTTTATCCATTCGTCTGTCTGTGGCCATTTATGTTGCTTCCATAACCTGGCTATTGTAAATAGTGCTGCAATGAACATTGTGGTGAATGTGTCTCTGTGATTTATGGTTTTCTCTGGGTATATGCCCAGAAGTGGGATTGCTGGATCCTATGGTAATTCTCCTTTTAGTTTTTTAAAGGAACCTCCATACTCTTCTCCATAGTGACTGTATCAATTTACATTCCCACCAATAGCGGAAGAGGGTTCCTTTTGTCCACACCCTCCCCAGAATTTGTTGTTTGTAGATTATCTGATGTTGCCGATTCTAACAGGTGTGAGGTCTTACCTCATTGTAGTTTTGATTTGCATTTCTCTAATAATTAGTGATGTTGAGCAGCTTTTCATGTGCGTCTTGGCCATCTCTGTGTCTTCTTTGAAGAAACGTCTCTTTAGATCTTCTGCCCATTTTTGTATTGGGTTGTTTGTTTTATTAATATTAAGCTGCATGAGCTGTTTATATATATTGGAGATTAAACCTTTGTCCATTGATTCGTTTGTGAACGTTTTCGCTCATTCTGAGGGTTGCCTTTCTCCATTCCCGTTTTTTTTTAACAAAGAAAGAAAGAAAGCAAAAGAAGCAGAACACTAATGTGCGTGAAATATGCCTCTTGAAACTGTCGTTTTGAAATATGGACGTCTTTTGAATTTTTTGGTCGATATATGACCCCAGGATTTGTTTTCAGGGCAGGTGTCATTTACAGGCCTGTAATGATTTGGAATATCCACTGACCATTAGCGCTGGCATTAAACCTGCAGTTGTGTGAAACGGCCACAAGGTGGCAGCAGTTCTCCCTTACCAAATCTGGTTACTAGGGCAGCAGAGCCTCAATGGAAGTCGTGTTCTAGATAAGAATGTAGAACGGAATGTGCCAGGAGAAAGCCCCTCAAGTTTGTCTCACTACTTCTTGTTCGTGTTTTTAATTTAATTTTTTATTTTTTATTACAGCAAGTTTGAGTACAACGTTTAGCTTGTTGTAGGTGTGCAAGAGGTGGTTCTTTTACACATATACATATGTCTGTTCTTCCTGGGATCCTTTTCCCATGTACGTTATGACAGAATGTTGAGTAGTCTTCTCTTGGTACTCCGTAGGTCTTTGGTGATTATATACGTCTACTGTGTTTGTATCTGTCTGTTAACCCCAATATCCTAATGAATTCAATCCTCACACCTTTCCTTTGGTGAACCATAAGTTTGTTTAATGAATCTGTGATTGCCCTTCTCCGTGGAAATATCTACCCTGGTATCAATTTATAGGTAACACCTATAAGTGATATGATATGATATGTGTCTTTCACTTTCTGACTTACTCCAAGTCACGTGATTACCTCGAGACTCATCTAAGGTGCTGCAAATGGCATTGTGTCCTTTTTTTCCTTGGCGAATATTCTGTCTTAGCGAGGTCCATATTCTGCAATGTGATTCCCTGAGGGCTGAGGATTAGCTGACCTGGGCAGCCTGACCCTGCCGGCAAGCCCTCCCCAGGGTTGCCTGGGTTGAGGTCAATATAAACAGCACTCCAGGCAGCAATAGCCCTTGCAGCTGTGCCTTACTCCATATTCTCTGCCCCGTCAGCAGTCTCGGGGCTGTGCTGGTCGGAGGGTGTGAGGGTCCACGGCTTTGTGGGTGGCCCGGTGTGAGTGGGGCTCTGCTGGACTTTCGGCAGGAGTTGCCAGGCTGCCACCTGTAAAGAAGAGGATGTGTCACCCATAACTTCCACTGGAATATCTCTCCGGGCTGAGGTGAGGAAGGAAAAAAAGGAGTGGGGGCCGGGACAGGAGGGGTATCTCAGGCAGGGCAATAGAAAGCTTCCAGAGGAGCGCCCGTGGCCAGTACCATCCTGGCTGACCTGCAGGCACCAAGTTGGCCTGCGTGCTGTCGCTGGTGTGGCTCCACGGCCCTTCCTCTAGGCTTTCAAGCCCTTGTACATATTCAGGTGTTTCACCTGGGAAGGGTGGGAACAGTTCAGCAGCATCTGGCCTGGGGCTCAGCTCACGTTTACTCACAGAGGCCTCGGCACGGTCTCCCAGCTTTGCAATGAGGATGCTCCTTGCGTGGGCGGGCGGGGCTGCTGGCTGTATGGGAGATGATTCCCCACCTCTGACCAATTTCAGAATTGTTTACCACTGGAGCAAGTGCCTTGGTAGTGTTTTCCTCTGTATAACTGTTAGGTTCAGTTTTTTTTTCTTTTTTGGTTCAAGTTAGATTTTATTCCTCATTTATGTATTTATAGATATAAGCATGGAAATAATTCATTCGTATAAATACATCAGTGTGAATGGAAGAACTTTTTTTCTGTTTTATTTTTACATTTTATTTTTTAAAATTTTGAAATTTAATTTAATTATTTTTTTATACAGTAGGTTATTATTAGTTATCTATTTTTTGCATAGACATGTATACATGTCAATCCTAATCTCCCAACTCATCCCACCACCACCACCCCATGGCTTCCCCCACTTTGTGTCCATATGTTTGTTCTCTACCTCTGTGTCTCTATTTCTGCCCTGCAAACCAGTTCATCTCTACCATTTTTCTAGGTTCCACATACAGGCATTAATATACAATATTTGTTTTTCTCTTTCTGGCTTACTTCACTCTGTATGACAGTCTCTAGATCCATCAACTTCTCTACAAATGACCCAGTTTCATTCCTTTTTATGGCTGAGTAATATTCCATTTTGTATATGTACCACATCTTTATCCATTCGTCTGTCTGTGGCCATTTATGTTGCTTCCATAACCTGGCTATTGTAAATAGTGCTGCAATGAACATTGTGGTGAATGTGTCTCTGTGATTTATGGTTTTCTCTGGGTATATGCCCAGAAGTGGGATTGCTGGATCCTATGGTAATTCTCTTTTTAGTTTTTTAAAGGAACCTCCATACTCTTCTCCATAGTGACTGTATCAATTTACATTCCCACCAATAGCGGAAGAGGGTTCCTTTTGTCCACACCCTCCCCAGAATTTGTTGTTTGTAGATTATCTGATGTTGCCGATTCTAACAGGTGTGAGGTCTTACCTCATTGTAGTTTTGATTTGCAGTTCTCTAATAATTAGTGATGTTGAGCAGCTTTTCATGTGCGTCTTGGCCATCTCTGTGTCTTCTTTGAAGAAACGTCTCTTTAGATCTTCTGCCCATTTTTGTATTGGGTTGTTTGTTTTATTAATATTAAGCTGCATGAGCTGTTTATATATATTGGAGATTAAACCTTTGTCCATTGATTCGTTTGTGAACGTTTTCGCTCATTCTGAGGGTTGACTTTCTCCATTCCCGTTTTTTTTTAACAAAGAAAGAAAGAAAGCAAAAGAAGCAGAACACTAATGTTTGTGAAATATGCCTCTTGAAACTGTCGTTTTGAAATATGGACGTCTTTTGAATTTTTTGGTCGATATATGACCCCAGGATTTGTTTTCAGGGCAGGTGTCATTTACAGGCCTGTAATGATTTGGAATATCCACTGACCATTAGCGCTGGCATTAAACCTGCAGTTGTGTGAAACGGCCACAAGGTGGCAGCAGTTCTCCCTTACCAAATCTGGTTACTAGGGCAGCAGAGCCTCAATGGAAGTCGTGTTCTAGATAAGAATGTAGAACGGAATGTGCCAGGAGAAAGCCCCTCAAGTTTGTCTCACTACTTCTTGTTCGTGTTTTTAATTTAATTTTTTATTTTTTATTACAGCAAGTTTGAGTACAACGTTTAGCTTGTTGTAGGTGTGCAAGAGGTGGTTCTTTTACACATATACATATGTCTTTTCTTCCTGGGATCCTTTTCCCATGTACGTTATGACAGAATGTTGAGTAGTCTTCTCTTGGTACTCCGTAGGTCTTTGGTGATTATATACGTCTACTGTGTTTGTATCTGTCTGTTAACCCCAATATCGTAATGAATTCAATCCTCACACCTTTCCTTTGGTGAACCATAAGTTTGTTTAATGAATCTGTGATTGCCCTTCTCCGTGGAAATATCTACCCTGGTATCAATTTATAGGTAACACCTATAAGTGATATGATATGATATGTGTCTTTCACTTTCTGACTTACTCCAAGTCACGTGATTACCTCGAGACTCATCTAAGGTGCTGCAAATGGCATTGTTTCCTTTTTTTCCTTGGCGAATATTCTGTCTTAGCGAGGTCCATATTCTGCAATGTGATTCCCTGAGGGCTGAGGATTAGCTGACCTGGGCAGCCTGACCCTGCCGGCAAGCCCTCCCCAGGTGTGCCTGGGTTGAGGTCAATATAAACAGCACTCCAGGCAGCAATAGCCCCTGCAGCTGTGCCTTACTCCATATTCTCTGCCCCGTCAGCAGTCTCGGGGCTGTGCTGGTGGGAGGGTGTGAGGGTCCACGGCTTTGTGTGTGGCCCGGTGTGAGTGGGGCTCTGCTGGACTTTCGGCAGGAGTTGCCAGGCTGCCACCTGTAAAGAAGAGGATGTGTCACCAATAACTTCCACTGGAATATCTCTCCGGGCTGAGGTGAGGAAGGAAAAAAAGGAGTGGGGGCCGGGACAGGAGGGGTATCTCAGGCAGGGCAATAGAAAGCTTCCAGAAGAGCGCCCGTGGCCAGTACCATCCTGGCTGACCTGCAGGCACCAAGTTGGCCTGCGTGCTGTCGCTGGTGTGGCTCCACGGCCCTTCCTCTAGGCTTTCAAGCCCTTGTACATATTCAGGTGTTTCACCTGGGAAGGGTGGGAACAGTTCAGCAGCATCTGGCCTGGGGCTCAGCTCACGTTTACTCACAGAGTCCTCGGCACGGTCTCCCAGCTTTGCAATGAGGATGCTCCTTGCGTGGGCGGGCGGGGCTGCTGGCTGTATGGGAGATGATTCCCCACCTCTGACCAATTTCAGAATTGTTTACCAGTGGAGCAAGTGCCTTGGTAGTGTTTTCCTCTGTATAACTGTTAGGTTCAGTTTTTTTTTTTCTTTTTTGGTTCATGTTAGATTTTATTCCTCATTTATGTATTTATAGATATAAGCATGGAAATAATTCATTCGTATAAATACATCAGTGTGAATGGAAGAACTTTTTTTCTGTTTTATTTTTACATTTTATTTTTTAAAATTTTGAAATTTAATTTTAGTTATTTTTTCATACAGTAGGTTATTATTAGTTATCTATTTTATGCATAGACATGTATACAGGTCAATCCTAATCTCCCAACTCATCCCACCACCACCACCCCATGGTTTCCCCCACTTTGTGTCCATACGTTTGTTCTCTACCTCTGTGTCTCTATTTCTGCCCTGCAAACCAGTTCATCTCTACCATTTTTCTAGGTTCCACATACAGGCATTAATATACAATATTTGTTTTTCTCTTTCTGGCTTACTTCACTCTGTATGACAGTCTCTAGATCCATCAACTTCTCTACAAATGACCCAGTTTCATTCCTTTTTATGGCTGAGTAATATTCCATTTTATATATGTACCACATCTTTATCCATTCGTCTGTCTGTGGCCATTTATTTTGCTTCCATAACCTGGCTATTGTAAATAGTGCTGCAATGAACATTGTGGTGAATGTGTCTCTGTGATTTATGGTTTTCTCTGGGTATATGCCCAGAAGTGGGATTGCTGGATCCTATGGTAATTCTCTTTTTAGTTTTTTAAAGGAACCTCCATACTCTTCTCCATAGTGACTGTAACAATTTACATTCCCACCAATAGCGGAAGAGGGTTCCTTTTGTCCGCACCCTCCCCAGAATTTGTTGTTTGTAGATTATCTGATGTTGCCGATTCTAACAGGTGTGAGGTCTTACCTCATTGTAGTTTTGATTTGCATTTCTCTAATAATTAGTGATGTTGAGCAGCTTTTCATGTGCGTCTTGGCCATCTCTGTGTCTTCTTTGAAGAAACGCCTCTTTAGATCTTCTGCCCATTTTTGTATTGGGTTGTTTGTTTTATTAATATTAAGCTGCATGAGCTGTTTATATATATTGGAGATTAAACCTTTGTCCATTGATTCGTTTGTGAACGTTTTCACCCATTCTGAGGGTTGCCTTTTTCCATTCCCGTTTTTTTTAACAAAGAAAGAAAGAAAGCAAAAGAAGCAGAACACTAATGTGCGTGAAATATGCCTCTTGAAACTGTCGTTTTGAAATATGGACGTCTTTTGAATTTTTTGGTCGATATATGACCCCAGGATTTGTTTTCAGGGCAGGTGTCATTTACAGGCCTGTAATGATTTGGAATATCCACTGACCATTAGCGCTGGCATTAAACCTGCAGTTGTGTGAAACGGCCACTAGGTGACAGCAGTTCTCCCTTACCAAATCTGGTTACTAGGGCAGCAGAGCCTCAATGGAAGTCGTGTTCTAGATTGGAATGTAGAACGGAATGTGCCAGGAGAAAGCCCCTCAAGTTTGTCTCACTACTTCTTGTTCGTGTTTTTAATTTAATTTTTTATTTTTTATTACAGCAAGTTTGAGTACAACGTTTAGCTTGTTGTAGGTGTGCAAGAGCTGGTTCTTTTACACATATACATATGTCTGTTCTTCCTGGGATCCTTTTCCCATGTACGTTATGACAGAATGTTGAGTAGTCTTCTCTTGGTACTCCGTAGGTCTTTGGTGATTATATACGTCTACTGTGTTTGTATATGTCTGTTAACCCCAATATCGTAATGAATTCAATCCTCACACCTTTCCTTTGGTGAACCATAAGTTTGTTTAATGAATCTGTGATTGCCCTTCTCCGTGGAAATATCTGCCCTGGTATCAATTTATAGGTAACACCTATAAGTGATATGATATGATATGTGTCTTTCACTTTCTGACTTACTCCAAGTCACGTGATTACCTCGAGACTCATCTACGGTGCTGCAAATGGCATTGTGTCCTTTTTCTCCTTGGCGAATATTCTGTCTTAGCGAGGTCCATTTTCTGCAATGTGATTCCCTGAGGGCTGAGGATTAGCTGACCTGGGCAGCCTGACCCTGCCGGCAAGCCCTCCCCAGGTGTGCCTGGGTTGAGGTCAATATAAACAGCACTCCAGGCAGCAATAGCCCCTGCAGCTGTGCCTTACTCCATATTCTCTGCCCCGTCAGCAGTCTCGGGGCTGTGCTGGTGGGAGGGTGTGAGGGTCCACGGCTTTGTGGGTGGCCCGGTGTGAGTGGGGCTCTGCTGGACTTTCGGCAGGAGTTGCCAGGCTGCCACCTGTAAAGAAGAGGATGTGTCACCCATAACTTCCACTGGAATATCTCTCCGGGCTGAGGTGAGGAAGGAAAAAAAGGAGTGGGGGCCGGGACAGGAGGGGTATCTCAGGCAGGGCAATAGAAAGCTTCCAGAAGAGCGCCCGTGGCCAGTACCATCCTGGCTGACCTGCAGGCACCAAGTTGGCCTGCGTGCTGTCGCTGGTGTGGCTCCACGGCCCTTCCTCTAGGCTTTCAAGCCCTTGTACATATTCAGGTGTTTCACCTGGGAAGGGTGGGAACAGTTCAGCAGCATCTGGCCTGGGGCTCAGCTCACGTTTACTCACAGAGGCCTCGGCACGGTCTCCCAGCTTTGCAATGAGGATGCTCCTTGCGTGGGCGGGCGGGGCTGCTGGCTGTATGGGAGATGATTCCCCACCTCTGACCAATTTCAGAATTGTTTACCAGTGGAGCAAGTGCCTTGGTAGTGTTTTCCTCTGTATAACTGTTAGGTTCAGTTTTTTTTTTTTCTTTATTGGTTCAAGTTAGATTTTATTCCTCATTTATGTATTTATAGATATAAGCATGGAAATAATTCATTCGTATAAATACATCAGTGTGAATGGAAGAACTTTTTTTCTGTTTTATTTTTACATTTTATTTTTAAAAATTTTGAAATTTAATTTTAGTTATTTTTTCATACAGTAGGTTATTATTAGTTATCTATTTTATGCATAGACATGTATACAGGTCAATCCTAATCTCCCAACTCATCCCACCACCACCACCCCATGGCTTCCCCCACTTTGTGTCCATACGTTTGTTCTCTACCTCTGTGTCTCTATTTCTGCCCTGCAAACCAGTTCATCTCTACCATTTTTCTAGGTTCCACATACAGGCATTAATATACAATATTAGTTTATCTCTTTCTGGCTTACTTCACTCTGTATGACAGTCTCTAGATCCATCAACTTCTCTACAAATGACCCAGTTTCATTCCTTTTTATGGCTGAGTAATATTCCATTTTATATATGTACCACATCTTTATCCATTCGTCTGTCTGTGGGCATTTATGTTGCTTCCATAACCTGGCTATTGTAAATAGTGCTGCAATGAACATTGTGGTGAATGTGTCTCTGTGATTTATGGTTTTCTCTGGGTATATGCCCTGAAGTGGGATTGCTGGATCCTATGGTAATTCTCTTTTTAGTTTTTTAAAGGAACCTCCATACTCTTCTCCATAGTGACTGTAACAATTTACATTCCCACCAATAGCGGAAGAGGGTTCCTTTTGTCCGCACCCTCCCCAGAATTTGTTGTTTGTAGATTATCTGATGATGCCGATTCTAACAGGTGTGAGGTCTTACCTCATTGTAGTTTTGATTTGCATTTCTCTAATAATTAGTGATGTTGAGCAGCTTTTCATGTGCGTCTTGGCCATCTCTGTGTCTTCTTTGAAGAAACGTCTCTTTAGATCTTCTGCCCATTTTTGTATTGGGTTGTTTGTTTTATTAATATTAAGCTGCATGAGCTGTTTATATATATTGGAGATTAAACCTTTGTCCATTGATTCGTTTGTGAACGTTTTCGCCCATTCTGAGGGTTGCCTTTTTCCATTCCCGTTTTTTTTAACAAAGAAAGAAAGAAAGCAAAAGAAGCAGAACACTAAAGTGCGTGTAATATGCCTCTTGAAACTGTCGTTTTGAAATATGGACGTCTTTTGAATTTTTTGGTCGATATATGACCCCAGGATTTGTTTTCAGGGCAGGTGTCATTTACAGGCCTGTAATGATTTGGAATATCCACTGACCATTAGCACTGGCATTAAACCTGCAGTTGTGTGAAACGGCCACTAGGTGGCAGCAGTTCTCCCTTACCAAATCTGGTTACTAGGGCAGCAGAGCCTCAATGGAAGTCGTGTTCTAGATTGGAATGTAGAACGGAATGTGCCAGGAGAAAGCCCCTCAAGTTTGTCTCACTACTTCTTGTTCGTGTTTTTAATTTAATTTTTTATTTTTTATTACAGCAAGTTTGAGTACAACGTTTAGCTTGTTGTAGGTGTGCAAGAGGTGGTTCTTTTACACATATACATATGTCTGTTCTTCCTGGGATCCTTTTCCCATGTACGTTATGACAGAATGTTGAGTAGTCTTCTCTTGGTACTCCGTAGGTCTTTGGTGATTATATACGTCTACTGTGTTTGTATATGTCTGTTAACCCCAGTATCGTAATGAATTCAATCCTCACACCTTTCCTTTGGTGAACCATAAGTTTGTTTAATGAATCTGTGATTGCCCTTCTCCGTGGAAATATCTGCCCTGGTATCAATTTATAGGTAACACCTATAAGTGATATGATATGATATGTGTCTTTCACTTTCTGACTTACTCCAAGTCACGTGATTACCTCGAGACTCATCTACGGTGCTGCAAATGGCATTGTGTCCTTTTTCTCCTTGGCGAATATTCTGTCTTAGCGAGGTCCATTTTCTGCAATGTGATTCCCTGAGGGCTGAGGATTAGCTGACCTGGGCAGCCTGACCCTGCCGGCAAGCCCTCCCCAGGTGTGCCTGGGTTGAGGTCAATATAAACAGCACTCCAGGCAGCAATAGCCCCTGCAGCTGTGCCTTACTCCATATTCTCTGCCCCGTCAGCAGTCTCGGGGCTGTGCTGGTGGGAGGGTGTGAGGGTCCACGGCTTTGTGGGTGGCCCGGTGTGAGTGGGGCTCTGCTGGACTTTCGGCAGGAGTTGCCAGGCTGCCACCTGTAAAGAAGAGGATGTGTCACCCATAACTTCCACTGGAATATCTCTCCGGGCTGAGGTGAGGAAGGAGAAAAAGGAGTGGGGGCCGGGACAGGAGGGGTATCTCAGGCAGGGCAATAGAAAGCTTCCAGAAGAGCGCCCGTGGCCAGTACCATCCTGGCTGACCTGCAGGCACCAAGTTGGCCTGCGTGCTGTCGCTGGTGTGGCTCCACGGCCCTTCCTCTAGGCTTTCAAGCCCTTGTACATATTCAGGTGTTTCACCTGGGAAGGGTGGGAACAGTTCAGCAGCATCTGGCCTGGGGCTCAGCTCACGTTTACTCACAGAGGCCTCGGCACGGTCTCCCAGCTTTGCAATGAGGATGCTCCTTGCGTGGGCGGGCGGGGCTGCTGGCTGTATGGGAGATGATTCCCCACCTCTGACCAATTTCAGAATTGTTTACCACTGGAGCAAGTGCCTTGGTAGTGTTTTCCTCTGTATAACTGTTAGGTTCAGTTTTTTTTTTTCTTTTTTGGTTCAAGTTAGATTTTATTCCTCATTTATGTATTTATAGATATAAGCATGGAAATAATTCATTCGTATAAATACATCAGTGTGAATGGAAGAACTTTTTTCTGTTTTATTTTTACATTTTATTTTTAAAAATTTTGAAATTTAATTTTAGTTATTTTTTATACAGTAGGTTATTATTAGTTATCTATTTTATGCATAGACATGTATACAGGTCAATCCTAATCTCCCAACTCATCCCACCACCACCACCCCATGGCTTCCCCCACTTTGTGTCCATACGTTTGTTCTCTACCTCTGTGTCTCTATTTCTGCCCTGCAAACCAGTTCATCTCTACCATTTTTCTAGGTTCCACATATAGGCATTAATATACAATATTTGTTTTTCTCTTTCTGGCTTACTTCACTCTGTATGACAGTCTCTAGATCCATCAACTTCTCTACAAATGACCCAGTTTCATTCCTTTTTATGGCTGAGTAATATTCCATTTTATATATGTACCACATCTTTATCCATTCGTCTGTCTGTGGCCATTTATGTTGCTTCCATAACCTGGCTATTGTAAATAGTGCTGCAATGAACATTGTGGTGAATGTGTCTCTGTGATTTATGGTTTTCTCTGGGTATATGCCCAGAAGTGGGATTGCTGGATCCTATGGTAATTCTCTTTTTAGTTTTTTAAAGGAACCTCCATACTGTTCTCCATAGTGACTGTATCAATTTACATTCCCACCAATAGCGGAAGAGGGTTCCTTTTGTCCACACCCTCCCCAGAATTTGTTGTTTGTAGATTATCTGATGATGCCGATTCTAACAGGTGTGAGGTCTTACCTCATTGTAGTTTTGATTTGCATTTCTCTAATAATTAGTGATGTTGAGCAGCTTTTCATGTGCGTCTTGGCCGTCTCTGTGTCTTCTTTGAAGAAACGTCTCTTTAGATCTTCTGCCCATTTTTGTATTGGGTTGTTTGTTTTATTAAAATTAAGCTGCATGAGCTGTTTATATATATTGGAGATTAAACCTTTGTCCATTGATTCGTTTGTGAACGTTTTCGCCCATTCTGAGGGTTGCCTTTCTCCATTCCCGTTTTTTTTAACAAAGAAAGAAAGAAAGCAAAAGAAGCAGAACACTAATGTGCGTGAAATATGCCTCTTGAAACTGTCGTTTTGAAATATGGACGTCTTTTGAATTTTTTGGTCGATATATGACCCCAGGATTTGTTTTCAGGGCAGGTGTCATTTACAGGCCTGTAATGATTTGGAATATCCACTGACCATTAGCGCTGGGATTACAGCTGCTGTTGTGTGAAACGGCCACAAGGTGGCAGCAGTTCTCCCTTACCAAATCTGGTTACTAGGGCAGCAGAGCCTCAATGGAAGTCGTGTTCTAGATTGGAATGTAGAACGGAATGTGCCAGGAGAAAGCCCCTCAAGTTTGTCTCACTACTTCTTGTTCGTGTTTTTAATTTAATTTTTTATTTTTTATTACAGCAAGTTTGAGTACAACGTTTAGCTTGTTGTAGGTGTGCAAGAGGTGGTTCTTTTACACATATACATATGTCTGTTCTTCCTGGGATCCTTTTCCCATGTACGTTATGACAGAATGTTGAGTAGTCTTCTCTTGGTACTCCGTAGGTCTTTGGTGATTATATACGTCTACTGTGTTTGTATATGTCTGTTAACCCCAATATCGTAATGAATTCAATCCTCACACCTTTCCTTTGGTGAACCATAAGTTTGTTTAATGAATCTGTGATTGCCCTTCTCCGTGGAAATATCTGCCCTGGTATCAATTTATAGGTAACACCTATAAGTGATATGATATGATATGTGTCTTTCACTTTCTGACTTACTCCAAGTCACGTGATTACCTCGAGACTCATCTACGGTGCTGCAAATGGCATTGTGTCCTTTTTCTCCTTGGCGAATATTCTGTCTTAGCGAGGTCCATTTTCTGCAATGTGATTCCCTGAGGGCTGAGGATTAGCTGACCTGGGCAGCCTGACCCTGCCGGCAAGCCCTCCCCAGGTGTGCCTGGGTTGAGGTCAATATAAACAGCACTCCAGGCAGCAATAGCCCCTGCAGCTGTGCCTTACTCCATATTCTCTGCCCCGTCAGCAGTCTCGGGGCTGTGCTGGTGGGAGGGTGTGAGGGTCCACGGCTTTGTGGGTGGCCCGGTGTGAGTGGGGCTCTGCTGGACTTTCGGCAGGAGTTGCCAGGCTGCCACCTGTAAAGAAGAGGATGTGTCACCCATAACTTCCACTGGAATATCTCTCCGGGCTGAGGTGAGGAAGGAGAAAAAGGAGTGGGGGCCGGGACAGGAGGGGTATCTCAGGCAGGGCAATAGAAAGCTTCCAGAAGAGCGCCCGTGGCCAGTACCATCCTGGCTGACCTGCAGGCACCAAGTTGGCCTGCGTGCTGTCGCTGGTGTGGCTCCACGGCCCTTCCTCTAGGCTTTCAAGCCCTTGTACATATTCAGGTGTTTCACCTGGGAAGGGTGGGAACAGTTCAGCAGCATCTGGCCTGGGGCTCAGCTCACGTTTACTCACAGAGGCCTCGGCACGGTCTCCCAGCTTTGCAATGAGGATGCTCCTTGCGTGGGCGGGCGGGGCTGCTGGCTGTATGGGAGATGATTCCCCACCTCTGAACAATTTCAGAATTGTTTACCACTGGAGCAAGTGCCTTGGTAGTGTTTTCCTCTGTATAACTGTTAGGTTCAGTTTTTTTTTTTCTTTTTTGGTTCAAGTTAGATTTTATTCCTCATTTATGTATTTATAGATATAAGCATGGAAATAATTCATTCGTATAAATACATCAGTGTGAATGGAAGAACTTTTTTCTGTTTTATTTTTACATTTTATTTTTAAAAATTTTGAAATTTAATTTTAGTTATTTTTTATACAGTAGGTTATTATTAGTTATCTATTTTATGCATAGACATGTATACAGGTCAATCCTAATCTCCCAACTCATCCCACCACCACCACCCCATGGCTTCCCCCACTTTGTGTCCATACGTTTGTTCTCTACCTCTGTGTCTCTATTTCTGCCCTGCAAACCAGTTCATCTCTACCATTTTTCTAGGTTCCACATATAGGCATTAATATACAATATTTGTTTTTCTCTTTCTGGCTTACTTCACTCTGTATGACAGTCTCTAGATCCATCAACTTCTCTACAAATGACCCAGTTTCATTCCTTTTTATGGCTGAGTAATATTCCATTTTATATATGTACCACATCTTTATCCATTCTTCTGTCTGTGGCCATTTATGTTGCTTCCATAACCTGGCTATTGTAAATAGTGCTGCAATGAACATTGTGGTGAATGTGTCTCTGTGATTTATGGTTTTCTCTGGGTATATGCCCAGAAGTGGGATTGCTGGATCCTATGGTAATTCTCTTTTTAGTTTTTTAAAGGAACCTCCATACTGTTCTCCATAGTGACTGTATCAATTTACATTCCCACCAATAGCGGAAGAGGGTTCCTTTTGTCCACACCCTCCCCAGAATTTGTTGTTTGTAGATTATCTGAAGATGCCGATTCTAACAGGTGTGAGGTCTTACCTCATTGTAGTTTTGATTTGCATTTCTCTAATAATTAGTGATGTTGAGCAGCTTTTCATGTGCGTCTTGGCCATCTCTGTGTCTTCTTTGAAGAAACGTCTCTTTAGATCTTCTGCCCATTTTTGTATTGGGTTGTTTGTTTTATTAAAATTAAGCTGCATGAGCTGTTTATATATATTGGAGATTAAACCTTTGTCCATTGATTCGTTTGTGAACGTTTTCGCCCATTCTGAGGGTGGCCTTTTTCCATTCCCGTTTTTTTTAACAAAGAAAGAAAGAAAGCAAAAGAAGCAGAACACTAATGTGCGTGAAATATGCCTCTTGAAACTGTCGTTTTGAAATATGGACGTCTTTTGAATTTTTTGGTCGATATATGACCCCAGGATTTGTTTTCAGGGCAGGTGTCATTTACAGGCCTGTAATGATTTGGAATATCCACTGATCATTAGCGCTGGCATTAAACCTGCAGTTGTGTGAAACGGCCACAAGGTGGTAGCAGTTCTCCCTTACCAAATCTGGTTACTAGGGCAGCAGAGCCTCAATGGAAGTCGTGTTCTAGATTGGAATGTAGAACGGAATGTGCCAGGAGAAAGCCCCTCAAGTTTGTCTCACTACTTCTTGTTCGTGTTTTTAATTTAATTTTTTATTTTTTATTACAGCAAGTTTGAGTACAACGTTTAGCATGTTGTAGGTGTGCAAGAGGTGGTTCTTTTACATATATACATATGTCTGTTCTTCCTGGGATCCTTTTCCCATGTACGTTATGACAGAATGTTGAGTAGTCTTCTCTTGGTACTCCGTAGGTCTTTGGTGATTATATACGTCTACTGTGTTTGTATATGTCTGTTAACCCCAGTATCGTAATGAATTCAATCCTCACACCTTTCCTTTGGTGAACCATAAGTTTGTTTAATGAATCTGTGATTGCCCTTCTCCGTGGAAATATCTGCCCTGGTATCAATTTATAGGTAACACCTATAAGTGATATGATATGATATGTGTCTTTCACTTTCTGACTTACTCCAAGTCACGTGATTACCTCGAGACTCATCTACGGTGCTGCAAATGGCATTGTGTCCTTTTTTTCCTTGGCGAATATTCTGTCTTAGCGAGGTCCATATTCTGCAATGTGATTCCCTGAGGGCTGAGGATTAGCTGACCTGGGCAGCCTGACCCTGCCGGCAAGCCCTCCCCAGGGTTGCCTGGGTTGAGGTCAATATAAACAGCACTCCAGGCATCAGTAGCCCCTGCAGATGTGCCTGACTCCATATTCTCTGCCCCGTCAGCAGTCTCGGGGCTGTGCTGGTGGGAGGGTGTGAGGGTCCACGGCTTTGTGGGTGGCCCGGTGTGAGTGGGGCTCTGCTGGACTTTCGGCAGGAGTTGCCAGGCTGCCACCTGTAAAGAAGAGGATGTGTCACCCATAACTTCCACTGGAATTACTCTCCGGGCTGAGGTGAGGAAGGAAAAAAAGGAGTGGGGGCCGGGACAGGAGGGGTATCTCAGGCAGGGCAATAGAAAGCTTCCAGAAGAGCGCCCGTGGCCAGTACCATCCTGGCTGACCTGCAGGCACCAAGTTGGCCTGCGTGCTGTCGCTGGTGTGTCTCCACGGCCCTTCCTCTAGGCTTTCAAGCCCTTGTACATATTCAGGTGTTTCACCTGGGAAGGGTGGGAACAGTTCAGCAGCATCTGGCCTGGGGCTCAGCTCACGTTTACTCACAGAGGCCTCGGCACGGTCTCCCAGCTTTGCAATGAGGATGCTCCTTGCGTGGGCGGGCGGGGCTGCTGGCTGTATGGGAGATGATTCCCCACCTCTGACCAATTTCAGAATTGTTTACCAGTGGAGCAAGTGCCTTGGTAGTGTTTTCCTCTGTATAACTGTTAGGTTCAGTTTTTTTTTTCTTTTTTGGTTCAAGTTAGATTTTATTCCTCATTTATGTATTTATAGATATAAGCATGGAAATAATTCATTCGTATAAATACATCAGTGTGAATGGAAGAACTTTTTTTCTGTTTTATTTTTACATTTTATTTTTTAAAATTTTGAAATTTAATTTTAGTTATTTTTTCATACAGTAGGTTATTATTAGTTATCTATTTTATGCATAGACATGTATACAGGTCAATCCTAATCTCCCAACTCATCCCACCACCACCACCCCATGGCTTCCCCCACTTTGTGTCCATACGTTTGTTCTCTACCTCTGTGTCTCTATTTCTGCCCTGCAAACCAGTTCATCTCTACCATTTTTCTAGGTTCCACATATAGGCATTTATATACAATATTTGTTTTTCTCTTTCTGGCTTACTTCACTCTGTATGACAGTCTCTAGATCCATCAACTTCTCTACAAATGACCCAGTTTCATTCCTTTTTATGGCTGAGTAATATTCCATTTTGTATATGTACCACATCTTTATCCATTCGTCTGTCTGTGGCCATTTAGGTTGCTTCCATTACCTGGCTATTGTAAATAGTGCTGCAATGAACATTGTGGTGAATGTGTCTTTGTGATTTATGGTTTTCTCTGGGTATATGCCCAGAAGTGGGATTGCTGGATCCTATGGTAATTCTCTTTTTAGTTTTTTAAAGGAACCTCCATACTGTTCTCCATAGTGACTGTATCAATTTACATTCCCACCAATAGCGGAAGAGGGTTCCTTTTGTCCACACCCTCCCCAGAATTTGTTGTTTGTAGATTATCTGAAGATGCCGATTCTAACAGGTGTGAGGTCTTACCTCATTGTAGTTTTGATTTGCATTTCTCTAATAATTAGTGATGTTGAGCAGCTTTTCATGTGCGTCTTGGCCATCTCTGTGTCTTCTTTGAAGAAACGTCTCTTTAGATCTTCTGCCCATTTTTGTATTGGGTTGTTTGTTTTATTAAAATTAAGCTGCATGAGCTGTTTATATATATTGGAGATTAAACCTTTGTCCATTGATTCGTTTGTGAACGTTTTCGCCCATTCTGAGGGTTGCCTTTTTCCATTCCCGTTTTTTTTAACAAAGAAAGAAAGAAAGCAAAAGAAGCAGAACACTAATGTGCGTGAAATATGCCTCTTGAAACTGTCGTTTTGAAATATGGACGTCTTTTGAATTTTTTGGTCGATATATGACCCCAGGATTTGTTTTCAGGGCAGGTGTCATTTACAGGCCTGTAATGATTTGGAATATCCACTGATCATTAGCGCTGGCATTAAACCTGCAGTTGTGTGAAACGGCCACAAGGTGGTAGCAGTTCTCCCTTACCAAATCTGGTTACTAGGGCAGCAGAGCCTCAATGGAAGTCGTGTTCTAGATTGGAATGTAGAACGGAATGTGCCAGGAGAAAGCCCCTCAAGTTTGTCTCACTACTTCTTGTTCGTGTTTTTAATTTAATTTTTTATTTTTTATTACAGCAAGTTTGAGTACAACGTTTAGCATGTTGTAGGTGTGCAAGAGGTGGTTCTTTTACATATATACATATGTCTGTTCTTCCTGGGATCCTTTTCCCATGTACGTTATGACAGAATGTTGAGTAGTCTTCTCTTGGTACTCCGTAGGTCTTTGGTGATTATATACGTCTACTGTGTTTGTATATGTCTGTTAACCCCAGTATCGTAATGAATTCAATCCTCACACCTTTCCTTTGGTGAACCATAAGTTTGTTTAATGAATCTGTGATTGCCCTTCTCCGTGGAAATATCTGCCCTGGTATCAATTTATAGGTAACACCTATAAGTGATATGATATGATATGTGTCTTTCACTTTCTGACTTACTCCAAGTCACGTGATTACCTCGAGACTCATCTACGGTGCTGCAAATGGCATTGTGTCCTTTTTTTCCTTGGCGAATATTCTGTCTTAGCGAGGTCCATATTCTGCAATGTGATTCCCTGAGGGCTGAGGATTAGCTGACCTGGGCAGCCTGACCCTGCCGGCAAGCCCTCCCCAGGGTTGCCTGGGTTGAGGTCAATATAAACAGCACTCCAGGCATCAGTAGCCCCTGCAGATGTGCCTGACTCCATATTCTCTGCCCCGTCAGCAGTCTCGGGGCTGTGCTGGTGGGAGGGTGTGAGGGTCCACGGCTTTGTGGGTGGCCCGGTGTGAGTGGGGCTCTGCTGGACTTTCGGCAGGAGTTGCCAGGCTGCCACCTGTAAAGAAGAGGATGTGTCACCCATAACTTCCACTGGAATTACTCTCCGGGCTGAGGTGAGGAAGGAAAAAAAGGAGTGGGGGCCGGGACAGGAGGGGTATCTCAGGCAGGGCAATAGAAAGCTTCCAGAAGAGCGCCCGTGGCCAGTACCATCCTGGCTGACCTGCAGGCACCAAGTTGGCCTGCGTGCTGTCGCTGGTGTGGCTCCACGGCCCTTCCTCTAGGCTTTCAAGCCCTTGTACATATTCAGGTGTTTCACCTGGGAAGGGTGGGAACAGTTCAGCAGCATCTGGCCTGGGGCTCAGCTCACGTTTACTCACAGAGGCCTCGGCACGGTCTCCCAGCTTTGCAATGAGGATGCTCCTTGCGTGGGCGGGCGGGGCTGCTGGCTGTATGGGAGATGATTCCCCACCTCTGACCAATTTCAGAATTGTTTACCAGTGGAGCAAGTGCCTTGGTAGTGTTTTCCTCTGTATAACTGTTAGGTTCAGTTTTTTTTTTCTTTTTTGGTTCAAGTTAGATTTTATTCCTCATTTATGTATTTATAGATATAAGCATGGAAATAATTCATTCGTATAAATACATCAGTGTGAATGGAAGAACTTTTTTTCTGTTTTATTTTTACATTTTATTTTTTAAAATTTTGAAATTTAATTTTAGTTATTTTTTCATACAGTAGGTTATTATTAGTTATCTATTTTATGCATAGACATGTATACAGGTCAATCCTAATCTCCCAACTCATCCCACCACCACCACCCCATGGCTTCCCCCACTTTGTGTCCATACGTTTGTTCTCTACCTCTGTGTCTCTATTTCTGCCCTGCAAACCAGTTCATCTCTACCATTTTTCTAGGTTCCACATATAGGCATTTATATACAATATTTGTTTTTCTCTTTCTGGCTTACTTCACTCTGTATGACAGTCTCTAGATCCATCAACTTCTCTACAAATGACCCAGTTTCATTCCTTTTTATGGCTGAGTAATATTCCATTTTGTATATGTACCACATCTTTATCCATTCGTCTGTCTGTGGCCATTTAGGTTGCTTCCATTACCTGGCTATTGTAAATAGTGCTGCAATGAACATTGTGGTGAATGTGTCTTTGTGATTTATGGTTTTCTCTGGGTATATGCCCAGAAGTGGGATTGCTGGATCCTATGGTAATTCTCTTTTTAGTTTTTTAAAGGAACCTCCATACTGTTCTCCATAGTGACTGTATCAATTTACATTCACACCAATAGCGGAAGAGGGTTCCTTTTGTCCACACCCTCCCCAGAATTTGTTGTTTGTAGATTATCTGATGATGCCGATTCTAACAGGTGTGAGGTCTTACCTCATTGTAGTTTTGATTTGCATTTCTCTAATAATTAGTGATGTTGAGCAGCTTTTCATGTGCGTCTTGGCCATCTCTGTGTCTTCTTTGAAGAAACGTCTCTTTAGATCTTCTGCCCATTTTTGTATTGGGTTGTTTGTTTTATTAAAATTAAGCTGCATGAGCTGTTTATATATATTGGAGATTAAACCTTTGTCCATTGATTCGTTTGTGAACGTTTTCGCCCATTCTGAGGGTTGCCTTTCTCCATTCCCGTTTTTTTTAACAAAGAAAGAAAGAAAGCAAAAGAAGCAGAACACTAATGTGCGTGAAATATGCCTCTTGAAACTGTCGTTTTGAAATATGGACGTCTTTTGAATTTTTTGGTCGATATATGACCCCAGGATTTGTTTTCAGGGCAGGTGTCATTTACAGGCCTGTAATGATTTGGAATATCCACTGACCATTAGCGCTGGGATTACAGCTGCTGTTGTGTGAAACGGCCACAAGGTGGCAGCAGTTCTCCCTTACCAAATCTGGTTACTAGGGCAGCAGAGCCTCAATGGAAGTCGTGTTCTAGATTGGAATGTAGAACGGAATGTGCCAGGAGAAAGCCCCTCAAGTTTGTCTCACTACTTCTTGTTCGTGTTTTTAATTTAATTTTTTATTTTTTATTACAGCAAGTTTGAGTACAACGTTTAGCTTGTTGTAGGTGTGCAAGAGGTGGTTCTTTTACACATATACATATGTCTGTTCTTCCTGGGATCCTTTTCCCATGTACGTTATGACAGAATGTTGAGTAGTCTTCTCTTGGTACTCCGTAGGTCTTTGGTGATTATATACGTCTACTGTGTTTGTATATGTCTGTTAACCCCAATATCGTAATGAATTCAATCCTCACACCTTTCCTTTGGTGAACCATAAGTTTGTTTAATGAATCTGTGATTGCCCTTCTCCGTGGAAATATCTGCCCTGGTATCAATTTATAGGTAACACCTATAAGTGATATGATATGATATGTGTCTTTCACTTTCTGACTTACTCCAAGTCACGTGATTACCTCGAGACTCATCTACGGTGCTGCAAATGGCATTGTGTCCTTTTTCTCCTTGGCGAATATTCTGTCTTAGCGAGGTCCATTTTCTGCAATGTGATTCCCTGAGGGCTGAGGATTAGCTGACCTGGGCAGCCTGACCCTGCCGGCAAGCCCTCCCCAGGTGTGCCTGGGTTGAGGTCAATATAAACAGCACTCCAGGCAGCAATAGCCCCTGCAGCTGTGCCTTACTCCATATTCTCTGCCCCGTCAGCAGTCTCGGGGCTGTGCTGGTGGGAGGGTGTGAGGGTCCACGGCTTTGTGGGTGGCCCGGTGTGAGTGGGGCTCTGCTGGACTTTCGGCAGGAGTTGCCAGGCTGCCACCTGTAAAGAAGAGGATGTGTCACCCATAACTTCCACTGGAATATCTCTCCGGGCTGAGGTGAGGAAGGAGAAAAAGGAGTGGGGGCCGGGACAGGAGGGGTATCTCAGGCAGGGCAATAGAAAGCTTCCAGAAGAGCGCCCGTGGCCAGTACCATCCTGGCTGACCTGCAGGCACCAAGTTGGCCTGCGTGCTGTCGCTGGTGTGGCTCCACGGCCCTTCCTCTAGGCTTTCAAGCCCTTGTACATATTCAGGTGTTTCACCTGGGAAGGGTGGGAACAGTTCAGCAGCATCTGGCCTGGGGCTCAGCTCACGTTTACTCACAGAGGCCTCGGCACGGTCTCCCAGCTTTGCAATGAGGATGCTCCTTGCGTGGGCGGGCGGGGCTGCTGGCTGTATGGGAGATGATTCCCCACCTCTGACCAATTTCAGAATTGTTTACCACTGGAGCAAGTGCCTTGGTAGTGTTTTCCTCTGTATAACTGTTAGGTTCAGTTTTTTTTTTTCTTTTTTGGTTCAAGTTAGATTTTATTCCTCATTTATGTATTTATAGATATAAGCATGGAAATAATTCATTCGTATAAATACATCAGTGTGAATGGAAGAACTTTTTTCTGTTTTATTTTTACATTTTATTTTTAAAAATTTTGAAATTTAATTTTAGTTATTTTTTATACAGTAGGTTATTATTAGTTATCTATTTTATGCATAGACATGTATACAGGTCAATCCTAATCTCCCAACTCATCCCACCACCACCACCCCATGGCTTCCCCCACTTTGTGTCCATACGTTTGTTCTCTACCTCTGTGTCTCTATTTCTGCCCTGCAAACCAGTTCATCTCTACCATTTTTCTAGGTTCCACATATAGGCATTAATATACAATATTTGTTTTTCTCTTTCTGGCTTACTTCACTCTGTATGACAGTCTCTAGATCCATCAACTTCTCTACAAATGACCCAGTTTCATTCCTTTTTATGGCTGAGTAATATTCCATTTTATATATGTACCACATCTTTATCCATTCTTCTGTCTGTGGCCATTTATGTTGCTTCCATAACCTGGCTATTGTAAATAGTGCTGCAATGAACATTGTGGTGAATGTGTCTCTGTGATTTATGGTTTTCTCTGGGTATATGCCCAGAAGTGGGATTGCTGGATCCTATGGTAATTCTCTTTTTAGTTTTTTAAAGGAACCTCCATACTGTTCTCCATAGTGACTGTATCAATTTACATTCCCACCAATAGCGGAAGAGGGTTCCTTTTGTCCACACCCTCCCCAGAATTTGTTGTTTGTAGATTATCTGAAGATGCCGATTCTAACAGGTGTGAGGTCTTACCTCATTGTAGTTTTGATTTGCATTTCTCTAATAATTAGTGATGTTGAGCAGCTTTTCATGTGCGTCTTGGCCATCTCTGTGTCTTCTTTGAAGAAACGTCTCTTTAGATCTTCTGCCCATTTTTGTATTGGGTTGTTTGTTTTATTAAAATTAAGCTGCATGAGCTGTTTATATATATTGGAGATTAAACCTTTGTCCATTGATTCGTTTGTGAACGTTTTCGCCCATTCTGAGGGTTGCCTTTTTCCATTCCCGTTTTTTTTAACAAAGAAAGAAAGAAAGCAAAAGAAGCAGAACACTAATGTGCGTGAAATATGCCTCTTGAAACTGTCGTTTTGAAATATGGACGTCTTTTGAATTTTTTGGTCGATATATGACCCCAGGATTTGTTTTCAGGGCAGGTGTCATTTACAGGCCTGTAATGATTTGGAATATCCACTGATCATTAGCGCTGGCATTAAACCTGCAGTTGTGTGAAACGGCCACAAGGTGGTAGCAGTTCTCCCTTACCAAATCTGGTTACTAGGGCAGCAGAGCCTCAATGGAAGTCGTGTTCTAGATTGGAATGTAGAACGGAATGTGCCAGGAGAAAGCCCCTCAAGTTTGTCTCACTACTTCTTGTTCGTGTTTTTAATTTAATTTTTTATTTTTTATTACAGCAAGTTTGAGTACAACGTTTAGCATGTTGTAGGTGTGCAAGAGGTGGTTCTTTTACATATATACATATGTCTGTTCTTCCTGGGATCCTTTTCCCATGTACGTTATGACAGAATGTTGAGTAGTCTTCTCTTGGTACTCCGTAGGTCTTTGGTGATTATATACGTCTACTGTGTTTGTATATGTCTGTTAACCCCAGTATCGTAATGAATTCAATCCTCACACCTTTACTTTGGTGAACCATAAGTTTGTTTAATGAATCTGTGATTGCCCTTCTCCGTGGAAATATCTGCCCTGGTATCAATTTATAGGTAACACCTATAAGTGATATGATATGATATGTGTCTTTCACTTTCTGACTTACTCCAAGTCACGTGATTACCTCGAGACTCATCTACGGTGCTGCAAATGGCATTGTGTCCTTTTTTTCCTTGGCGAATATTCTGTCTTAGCGAGGTCCATATTCTGCAATGTGATTCCCTGAGGGCTGAGGATTAGCTGACCTGGGCAGCCTGACCCTGCCGGCAAGCCCTCCCCAGGGTTGCCTGGGTTGAGGTCAATATAAACAGCACTCCAGGCATCAGTAGCCCCTGCAGATGTGCCTGACTCCATATTCTCTGCCCCGTCAGCAGTCTCGGGGCTGTGCTGGTGGGAGGGTGTGAGGGTCCACGGCTTTGTGGGTGGCCCGGTGTGAGTGGGGCTCTGCTGGACTTTCGGCAGGAGTTGCCAGGCTGCCACCTGTAAAGAAGAGGATGTGTCACCCATAACTTCCACTGGAATTACTCTCCGGGCTGAGGTGAGGAAGGAAAAAAAGGAGTGGGGGCCGGGACAGGAGGGGTATCTCAGGCAGGGCAATAGAAAGCTTCCAGAAGAGCGCCCGTGGCCAGTACCATCCTGGCTGACCTGCAGGCACCAAGTTGGCCTGCGTGCTGTCGCTGGTGTGGCTCCACGGCCCTTCCTCTAGGCTTTCAAGCCCTTGTACATATTCAGGTGTTTCACCTGGGAAGGGTGGGAACAGTTCAGCAGCATCTGGCCTGGGGCTCAGCTCACGTTTACTCACAGAGGCCTCGGCACGGTCTCCCAGCTTTGCAATGAGGATGCTCCTTGCGTGGGCGGGCGGGGCTGCTGGCTGTATGGGAGATGATTCCCCACCTCTGACCAATTTCAGAATTGTTTACCAGTGGAGCAAGTGCCTTGGTAGTGTTTTCCTCTGTATAACTGTTAGGTTCAGTTTTTTTTTTCTTTTTTGGTTCAAGTTAGATTTTATTCCTCATTTATGTATTTATAGATATAAGCATGGAAATAATTCATTCGTATAAATACATCAGTGTGAATGGAAGAACTTTTTTTCTGTTTTATTTTTACATTTTATTTTTTAAAATTTTGAAATTTAATTTTAGTTATTTTTTCATACAGTAGGTTATTATTAGTTATCTATTTTATGCATAGACATGTATACAGGTCAATCCTAATCTCCCAACTCATCCCACCACCACCACCCCATGGCTTCCCCCACTTTGTGTCCATACGTTTGTTCTCTACCTCTGTGTCTCTATTTCTGCCCTGCAAACCAGTTCATCTCTACCATTTTTCTAGGTTCCACATATAGGCATTTATATACAATATTTGTTTTTCTCTTTCTGGCTTACTTCACTCTGTATGACAGTCTCTAGATCCATCAACTTCTCTACAAATGACCCAGTTTCATTCCTTTTTATGGCTGAGTAATATTCCATTTTGTATATGTACCACATCTTTATCCATTCGTCTGTCTGTGGCCATTTAGGTTGCTTCCATTACCTGGCTATTGTAAATAGTGCTGCAATGAACATTGTGGTGAATGTGTCTTTGTGATTTATGGTTTTCTCTGGGTATATGCCCAGAAGTGGGATTGCTGGATCCTATGGTAATTCTCTTTTTAGTTTTTTAAAGGAACCTCCATACTGTTCTCCATAGTGACTGTATCAATTTACATTCACACCAATAGCGGAAGAGGGTTCCTTTTGTCCACACCCTCCCCAGAATTTGTTGTTTGTAGATTATCTGATGATGCCGATTCTAACAGGTGTGAGGTCTTACCTCATTGTAGTTTTGATTTGCATTTCTCTAATAATTAGTGATGTTGAGCAGCTTTTCATGTGCGTCTTGGCCATCTCTGTGTCTTCTTTGAAGAAACGTCTCTTTAGATCTTCTGCCCATTTTTGTATTGGGTTGTTTGTTTTATTAATATTAAGCTGCATGAGCTGTTTATATATATTGGAGATTAAACCTTTGTCCATTGATTCGTTTGTGAACGTTTTCGCCCATTCTGAGGGTTGCCTTTCTCCATTCCCGTTTTTTTAACAAAGAAAGAAAGAAAGCAAAAGAAGCAGAACACTAATGTGCGTGAAATATGCCTCTTGAAACAGTCGTTTTGAAATATGGACGTCTTTTGAATTTTTTGGTCGATATATGACCCCAGGATTTGTTTTCAGGGCAGGTGTCATTTACAGGCCTGTAATGATTTGGAATATCCACTGACCATTAGCGCTGGCATTAAACCTGCAGTTGTGTGAAACGGCCACAAGGTGGCAGCAGTTCTCCCTTACCAAATCTGGTTACTAGGGCAGCAGAGCCTCAATGGAAGTTGTGTTCTAGATTGGAATGTAGAACGGAATGTGCCAGGAGAAAGCCCCTCAAGTTTGTCTCACTACTTCTTGTTCGTGTTTTTAATTTAATTTTTTTATTTTTTATTACAGCCAGTTTGAGTACAACGTTTAGCTTGTTGTAGGTGTGCAAGAGGTGGTTCTTTTACACATATACATATGTCTGTTCTTCCTGGGATCCTTTTCCCATGTACGTTATGACAGAATGTTGAGTAGTCTTCTCTTGGTACTCCGTAGGTCTTTGGTGATTATATACGTCTACTGTGTTTGTATCTGTCTGTTAACCCCAATATCGTAATGAATTCAATCCTCACACCTTTCCTTTGGTGAACCATAAGTTTGTTTAATGAATCTGTGATTGCCCTTCTCCGTGGAAATATCTGCCCTGGTATCAATTTATAGGTAACACCTATAAGTGATATGATATGATATGTGTCTTTCACTTTCTGACTTACTCCAAGTCACGTGATTACCTCGAGACTCATCTACGGTGCTGCAAATGGCATTGTGTCCTTTTTATCCTTGGCGAATATTCTGTCTTAGCGAGGTCCATATTCTGCAATGTGATTCCCTGAGGGCTGAGGATTAGCTGACCTGGGCAGCCTGACCCTGCCGGCAAGCCCTCCCCAGGTGTGCCTGGTTTGAGGTCAATATAAAGAGCACTCCAGGCAGCAATAGCCCCTGCAGCTGTGCCTGACTCCATATTCTCTGCCCCGTCAGCAGTCTCGGGGCTGTGCTGGTGGGAGGGTGTGAGGGTCCACGGCTTTGTGGGTGGCCCGGTGTGAGTGGGGCTCTGCTGGACTTTCGGCAGGAGTTGCCAGGCTGCCACCTGTAAAGAAGAGGATGTGTCACCCATAACTTCCACTGGAATATCTCTCCGGGCTGAGGTGAGGAAAGAAAAAAAGGAGTGGGGGCCGGGACAGGAGGGGTATCTCAGGCAGGGTAATAGAAAGCTTCCAGAGGAGCGCCCGTGGCCAGTACCATCCTGGGTGACCTCCAGGCACCAAGTTGGCCTGCGTGCTGTCGCTGGTGTGGCTCCACGGCCCTTCCTCTAGGCTTTCAAGCCCTTGTACATATTCAGGTGTTTCACCTGGGAAGGGTGGGAACAGTTCAGCAGCATCTGGCCTGGGGCTCAGCTCACGTTTACTCACAGAGGCCTCGGCACGGTCTCCCAGCTTTGCAATGAGGATGCTCCTTGCGTGGGCGGGCGGGGCTGCTGGCTGTATGGGAGATGATTCCCCACCTCTGACCAATTTCAGAATTGTTTACCACTGGAGCAAGTGCCTTGGTAGTGTTTTCCTCTGTATAACTGTTAGGTTCAGTTTTTTTTTTTCTTTTTTGGTTCAAGTTAGATTTTATTCCTCATTTATGTATTTATAGATATAAGCATGGAAATAATTCATTCGTATAAATACATCAGTGTGAATGGAAGAACTTTTTTTCTGTTTTATTTTTACATTTTATTTTTTAAAATTTTGAAATTTAATTTAATTATTTTTTTATACAGTAGTTTATTATTAGTTATCTATTTTTTGCATAGACATGTATACAGGTCAATCCTAATCTCCCAACTCATCCCACCACCACCACCCCATGGCTTCCCCCACTTTGTGTCCATACGTTTGTTCTCTACCTCTGTGTCTCTATTTCTGCCCTGCAAACCAGTTCATCTCTACCATTTTTCTAGGTTCCACATATAGGCATTAATATACAATATTTGTTTTTTTCTTTCTGGCTTACATCACTCTGTATGACAGTCTCTAGATCCATCAACTTCTCTACAAATGACCCACTTTCATTCCTTTTTATGGCTGAGTAATATTCCATTTTATATATGTACCACATCTTTATCCAATCGTCTGTCTGTGGCCATTTATGTTGCTTCCATAACCTGGCTATTGTAAATAGTGCTGCAATGAACATTGTGGTGAATGTGTCTCTGTGATTTATGGTTTTCTCTGGGTATATGCCCAGAAGTGGGATTGCTGGATCCTATGGTAATTCTCTTTTTAGTTTTTTAAAGGAACCTCCATACTGTTCTCCATAGTGACTGTATCAATTTACATTCCCACCAATAGCGGAAGAGGGTTCCTTTTGTCCACACCCTCCCCAGAATTTGTTAATTGTAGATCATCTGATGATGCCGATTCTAACAGGTGTGAGGTCTTACCTCATTGTAGTTTTGATTTGCATTTCTCTAATAATTAGTGATGTTGAGCAGCTTTTCATGTGCGTCTTGGCCATCTCTGTGTCTTCTTTGAAGAAACGTCTCTTTAGATCTTCTGCCCATTTTTGTATTGGGTTGTTTGTTTTATTAATATTAAGCTGCATGAGCTGTTTATATATATTGGAGATTAAACCTTTGTCCATTGATTCGTTTGTGAACGTTTTCGCCCATTCTGAGGGTTGCCTTTCTCCATTCCCGTTTTTTTAACAAAGAAAGAAAGAAAGCAAAAGAAGCAGAACACTAATGTGCGTGAAATATGCCTCTTGAAACTGTCGTTTTGTAATATGGACGTCTTTTGAATTTTTTGGTCGATATATGAACCCAGGATTTGTTTTCAGGGCAGGTGTCATTTACAGGCCTGTAATGATTTGGAATATCCACTGACCATTAGCGCTGGCATTAAACCTGCAGTTGTGTGAAACGGCCACAAGGTGGCAGCAGTTCTCCCTTACCAAATCTGGTTACTAGGGCAGCAGAGCCTCAATGGAAGTCGTGTTCTAGATTGGAATGTAGAACGGAATGTGCCAGGAGAAAGCCCCTCAAGTTTGTCTCACTACTTCTTGTTCGTGTTTTTAATTTAATTTTTTATTTTTTATTACAGCAAGTTTGAGTACAACGTTTAGCTTGTTGTAGGTGTGCAAGAGGTGGTTCTTTTACACATATACATATGTCTGTTCTTCCTGGGATCCTTTTCCCATGTACGTTATGACAGAATGTTGAGTAGTCTTCTCTTGGTACTCCGTAGGTCTTTGGTGATTATATACGTCTACTGTGTTTGTATATGTCTGTTAACCCCAATATCGTAATGAATTCAATCCTCACACCTTTCCTTTGGTGAACCATAAGTTTGTTTAATGAATCTGTGATTGCCCTTCTCCGTGGAAATATCTGCCCTGGTATCAATTTATAGGTAACACCTATAAGTGATATGATATGATATGTGTCTTTCACTTTCTGACTTACTCCAAGTCACGTGATTACCTCGAGACTCATCTACGGTGCTGCAAATGGCATTGTGTCCTTTTTCTCCTTGGCGAATATTCTGTCTTAGCGAGGTCCATTTTCTGCAATGTGATTCCCTGAGGGCTGAGGATTAGCTGACCTGGGAAGCCTGACCCTGCCGGCAAGCCCTCCCCAGGTGTGCCTGGGTTGAGGTCAATATAAACAGCACTCCAGGCAGCAATAGCCCCTGCAGCTGTGCCTGACTCCATATTCTCTGCCCCGTCAGCAGTCTCGGGGCTGTGCTGGTGGGAGGGTGTGAGGGTCCACGGCTTTGTGGGTGGCCCGGTGTGAGTGGGGCTCTGCTGGACTTTCGGCAGGAGTTGCCAGGCTGCCACCTGTAAAGAAGAGGATGTGTCACCCATAACTTCCACTGGAATATCTCTCCGGGCTGAGGTGAGGAAGGAAAAAAAGGAGTGGGGGCCGGGACAGGAGGGGTATCTCAGGCAGTGCAATAGAAAGCTTCCAGAGGAGCGCCCGTGGCCAGTACCATCCTGGCTGATCTGCAGGCACCAAGTTGGCCTGCGTGCTGTCGCTGGTGTGGCTCCACGGCCCTTCCTCTAGGCTTTCAAGCCCTTGTACATATTCAGGTGTTTCACCTGGGAAGGGTGGGAACAGTTCAGCAGCATCTGGCCTGGGGCTCAGCTCACGTTTACTCACAGAGGCCTCGGCACGGTCTCCCAGCTTTGCAATGAGGATGCTCCTTGCGTGGGCGGGCGGGGCTGCTGGCTATATGGGAGATGATTCCCCACCTCTGACCAATTTCAGAATTGTTTACCAATGGAGCAAGTGCCTTGGTAGTGTTTTCCTCTGTATAATTCTTAGGTTCAGTTTTTTTTTTCTTTTTTGTTTCAAGTTAGATTTTATTCCTCATTTATGTATTTATAGATATAAGCATGGAAATAATTCATTCGTATAAATACATCAGTGTGAATGGAAGAACTTTTTTTCTGTTTTATTTTTACATTTTATTTTTTAAATTTTTGAAATTTAATTTTAGTTATTTTTTTATACCGTAGGTTATTATTAGTTATCTATTTTATGCATAGACATGTATACAGGTCAATCCTAATCTCCCAACTCATCCCACCACCACCACCCCATGGCTTCCCCCACTTTGTGTCCATACGTTTGTTCTCTACCTCTGTGTCTCTATTTCTGCCCTGCAAACCAGTTCATCTCTACCATTTTTCTAGGTTCCACATATAGGCATTAATATACAATATTTGTTTTTCTCTTTCTGACTTACTTCACTCTGTATGACAGTCTCTAGATCCATCAACTTCTCTACAAATGACCCAGTTTCATTCCTTTTTATGGCTGAGTAATATTCCATTTTATATATGTACCACATCTTTATCCATTCGTCTGTCTGTGGGCATTTAGTTTGCTTCCATTACCTGGCTATTGTAAATAGTGCTGCAATGAACATTGTGGTGAATGTGTCTTTGTGATTTATGGTTTTCTCTGGGTATATGCCCAGAAGTGGGATTGCTGGATCCTATGGTAATTCTCTTTTTAGTTTTTTAAAGGAACCTCCATACTGTTCTCCATAGTGACTGTATCAATTTACATTCCCACCAATAGCGGAAGAGGGTTCCTTTTGTCCACACCCTCCCCAGAATTTGTTGATTGTAGATTATCTGATGATGCCGATTCTAACAGGTGTGAGGTCTTACCTCATTGTCGTTTTGATTTGCATTTCTCTAATAATTAGTGATGTTGAGCAGCTTTTCATGTGCGTCTTGGCCATCTCTGTGTCTTCTTTGAAGAAACGTCTCTTTAGATCTTCTGCCCATTTTTGTATTGGGTTGTTTGTTTTATTAATATTAAGCTGCATGAGCTGTTTATATATATTGGAGATTAAACCTTTGTCCATTGATTCGTTTGTGAATGTTTTTGCCCATTCTGAGGGTTGCCTTTCTCCATTCCCTTTTTTTTTAACAAAGAAAGAAAGAAAGCAAAAGAAGCAGAACACTAATGTGCGTGAAATATGCCTCTTGAAACTGTCGTTTTGAAATATGGACGTCTTTTGAATTTTTTGGTCGATATATGACCCCAGGATTTGTTTTCAGGGCAGGTGTCATTTACAGGCCTGTAATGATTTGGAATATCCACTGACCATTAGCGCTGGCATTAAACCTGCAGTTGTGTGAAACGGCCACAAGGTGGCAGCAGTTCTCCCTTACCAAATCTGGTTACTAGGGCAGCAGAGCCTCAATGGAAGTCGTGTTCTAGATTGGAATGTAGAACGGAATGTGCCAGGAGAAAGCCCCTCAAGTTTGTCTCACTACTTCTTGTTCGTGTTTTTAATTTAATTTTTTATTTTTTATTACAGCAAGTTTGAGTACAACGTTTAGCTTGTTGTAGGTGTGCAAGAGGTGGTTCTTTTACACATATACATATGTCTGTTCTTCCTGGGATCCTTTTCCCATGTACGTTATGACAGAATGTTGAGTAGTCTTCTCTTGGTACTCCGTAGGTCTTTGGTGATTATATACGTCTACTGTGTTTGTATATGTCTGTTAACCCCAATATCGTAATGAATTCAATCCTCACACCTTTCCTTTGGTGAAACATAAGTTTGTTTAATGAATCTGTGATTGCCCTTCTCCGTGGAAATATCTACCCTGGTATCAATTTATAGGTAACACCTATAAGTGATATGATATGATATGTGTCTTTCACTTTCTGACTTACTCCAAGTCACGTGATTACCTTGAGACTCATCTACGGTGCTGCAAATGGCATTGTGTCCTTTTTTTCCTTGGCGAATATTCTGTCTTAGCGAGGTCCATATTCTGCAATGTGATTCCCTGAGGGCTGAGGATTAGCTGACCTGGGCAGCCTGACCCTGCCGGCAAGCCCTCCCCAGGTGTGCCTGGGTTGAGGTCAATATAAACAGCACTCCAGGCAGCAATAGCCCCTGCAGCTGTGCCTGACTCCATATCCTCTGCCCCGTCAGCAGTCTCGTGGCTGTGCTGGTGGGAGGGTGTGAGGGTCCACGGCTTTGTGGGTGGCCCGGTGTGAGTGGGGCTCTGCTGGACTTTCGGCAGGAGTTGCCTGGCTGCCACCTGTAAAGAAGAGGATGTGTCACCCATAACTTCCACTGGAATATCTCTCCGGGCTGAGGTGAGGAAGGAAAAAAAGGAGTGGGGGCCGGGACAGGAGGCGTATCTCAGGCAGGGCAATAGAAAGCTTCCAGAATAGCGCCCGTGGCCAGTACCATCCTGGCTGACCTGCAGGCACCAAGTTGGCCTGCGTGCTGTCGCTGGTGTGGCTCCACGGCCCTACCTCTAGGCTTTCAAGCCCTTGTACATATTCAGGTGTTTCACCTGGGAAGGGTGGGAACAGTTCAGCAGCATCTGGCCTGGGGCTCAGCTCACGTTTACTCACAGAGGCCTCGGCACGGTCTCCCAGCTTTGCAATGAGGATTCTCCTTGCGTGGGCGGGCGGGGCTGCTGGCTGTATGGGAGATGATTCCCCACCTCTGACCAATATCAGAATTGTTTACCACTGGAGCAAGTGCCTTGGTAGTGTTTTCCTCTGTATAATTCTTAGGTTCAGTTTTTTTTTTCTTTTTTGGTTCAAGTTAGATTTTATTCCTCATTTATGTATTTATAGATATAAGCATGGAAATTATTAATTCGTATAAATACATCAGTGTGAATGGAAGAACTTTATTTCTGTTTTATTTTTACATTTTATTTTTTAAAATTTTGAAATTTAATTTTAGTTATTTTTTTATACAGTAGGTTATTATTAGTTATCTATTTTATGCATAGACATGTATACAGGTCAATCCTAATCTCCCAACTCATCCCACCACCACCACCCCATGGCTTCCCCCACTTTGTGTCCATACGTTTGTTCTCTACCTCTGTGTCTCTATTTCTGCCCTGCAAACCAGTTCATCTCTACCATTTTTCTAGGTTCCACATATAGGCATTAATATACAATATTTGTTTTTCTCTTTCTGGCTTACTTGACTCTGTATGACAGTCTCTAGATCCATCAACTTCTCTACAAATGACCCAGTTTCATTCCTTTTTATGGCTGAGTAATATTCCATTTTATATATGTACCACATCTTTATCCATTCGTCTGTCTGTGGGCATTTATGTTGCTTCCATAACCTGGCTATTGTAAATAGTGCTGCAATGAACATTGTGGTGAATGTGTCTCTGTGATTTATGGTTTTCTCAGGGTATATGCCCAGAAGTGGGATTGCTGGATCCTATGGTAATTCTCTTTTTAGTTTTTTAAAGGAACCTCCATACTGTTCTCCATAGTGACTGTATCAATTTACATTCCCACCAATAGCGGAAGAGGGTTCCTTTTGTCCACACCCTCCCCAGAATTTGTTGTTTGTAGATTATCTGATGATGCCGATTCTAACAGGTGTGAGGTCTTACCTCATTGTAGTTTTGATTTGCATTTCTCTAATAATTAGTGATGTTGAGTAGCTTTTCATGTGCGTCTTGGCCATCTCTGTGTCTTCTTTGAAGAAACGTCTCTTTAGATCTTCTGCCCATTTTTGTATTGGGTTGTTTGTTTTATTAATATTAAGCTGCATGAGCTGTTTATATATATTGGAGATTAAACCTTTGTCCATTGATTCGTTTGTGAACGTTTTCGCCCATTCTGAGGGTTGCCTTTTTCCATTCCCGTTTTTTTAACAAAGAAAGAAAGAAAGCAAAAGAAGCAGAACACTAATGTGCGTGAAATATGCCTCTTGAAACTGTCGTTTTGAAATATGGACGTCTTTTGAATTTTTTGGTCGATATATGACCCCAGGATTTGTTTTCAGGGCAGGTGTCATTTACAGGCCTGTAATGATTTGGAATATCCACTGATCATTAGCGCTGGCATTAAACCTGCAGTTGTGTGAAACGGCCACAAAGTGGCAGCAGTTCTCCCTTACCAAATCTGGTTACTAGGGCAGCAGAGCCTCAATGGAAGTCGTGTTCTAGATTGGAATGTAGAACGGAATGTGCCAGGAGAAAGCCCCTCAAGTTTGTCTCACTACTTCTTGTTCGTGTTTTTAATTTAATTTTTTATTTTTTATTACAGCAAGTTTGAGTACAGCGTTTAGCTTGTTGTAGGTGTGCAAGAGGTGGTTCTTTTACACATATACATATGTCTGTTCTTCCTGGGATCCTTTTCCCATGTACGTTATGACAGAATGTTGAGTAGTCTTCTCTTGGTACTCCGTAGGTCTTTGGTGATTATATACGTCTACTGTGTTTGTATCTGTCTGTTAACCCCAATATCGTAATGAATTCAATCCTCACACCTTTCCTTTGGTGAACCATAAGTTTGTTTAATGAATCTGTGATTGCCCTTCTCCGTGGAAATATCTGCCCTGGTATCAATTTATACGTAACACCTATAAGTGATATGATATGATATGTGTCTTTCACTTTCTGACTTACTCCAAGTCACGTGATTACCTCGAGACTCATCTACGGTGCTGCAAATGGCATTGTGTCCTTTTACTCCTTGGCGAATATTCTGTCTTAGCGAGGTCCATTTTCTGCAATGTGATTCCCTGAGGGCTGAGGATTAGCTGACCTGGGCAGCCTGACCCTGCCGGCAAGCCCTCACCAGGTGTGCCTGGGTTGAGGTCAATATAAACAGCACTCCAGGCAGCAATAGCCCCTGCAGCTGTGCCTGACTCCATATCCTCTGCCCCGTCAGCAGTCTCGGGGCTGTGCTGGTGGGAGGGTGTGAGGGTCCACGGCTTTGTGGGTGGCCCGGTGTGAGTGGGGCTCTGCTGGACTTTCGGCAGGAGTTGCCAGGCTGCCACCTGTAAAGAAGAGGATGTGTCACCCATAACTTCCACTGGAATATCTCTCCGGGCTGAGGTGAGGAAGGAAAAAAAGGAGTGGGGGCCAGGACAGGAGGGGTATCTTAGGCAGGGCAATGGAAAGCTTCCAGAAGAGCGCCCGTGGCCAGTACCATCCTGGCTGACCTGCAGGCACCAAGTTGGCCTGCGTGCTGTCGCTGCTGTGGCTCCACGGCCCTTCCTCTAGGCTTTCAAGCCCTTGTACATATTCAGGTGTTTCACCTGGGAAGGGTGGGAACAGTTCAGCAGCATCTGGCCTGGGGCTCAGCTCACGTTTACTCACAGAGGCGTCGGCACGGTCTCCCAGCTTTGCAATGAGGATGCTCCTTGCGTGGGCGGGCGGGGCTGCTGGCTGTATGGGAGATGATTCCCCACCTCTGACCAATTTCAGAATTCTTTACCACTGGAGCAAGTGCCTTGGTAGTGTTTTCCTCTGTGTAACTGTTAGGTTCAGTTTTTTTTTTTTCTATTTTGGTTCAAGTTAGATTTTATTCCTCATTTATGTATTTATAGATATAAGCATGGAAATAATTCATTCGTATAAATACATCAGTGTGAATGGAAGAAATTTTTTTCTGTTTTATTTTTACATTTTATTTTTTAAAATTTTGAAATTTAATTTTAGTTATTTTTTTATACAGTAGGTTATTATTAGTTATCTATTTTATGCATAGACATGTATACATGTCAATACTAATCTCCCAACTCATCCCACCACCACCACCCCATGGCTTCCCCCACTTTGTGTCCATACGTTTGTTCTCTACCTCTGTGTCTCTATTTCTGCCCTGCAAACCAGTTCATCTCTACCATTTTTCTAGGTTCCACATATAGGCATTAATATACAATATTTGTTTTTCTCTTTCTGGCTTACTTCACTCTGTATGACAGTCTCTAGATCCATCAACTTCTCTACAAATGACCCAGTTTCATTCCTTTATATGGCTGAGTAATATTCCATTTTATATATGTACCACATCTTTTTCCATTCGTCTGTCTGTGGGCATTTATGTTGCTTCCATAACCTGGCTATTGTAAATAGTGCTGCAATGAACATTGTGGTGAATGTGTCTCTGTGATTTATGGTTTTCTCTGGGTATATGCCCAGAAGTAGGATTGCTGGATCCTATGGTAATTCTCTTTTTAGTTTTTTAAAGGAACCTCCATATTGTTCTCCATAGTGACTGTATCAATTTACATTCCCACCAATAGCGGAAGAGGGTTCCTTTTGTCCACACCCTCCCCAGAATTTGTTGATTGTAGATTATCTGATGATGCCGATTCTAACAGGTGTGAGGTCTTACCTCATTGTAGTTTTGATTTGCATTTCTCTAATAATTAGTGATGTTGAGCAGCTTTTCATGTGCGTCTTGGCCATCTCTGTGTCTTCTTTGAAGAAACGTCTCTTTAGATCTTCTGCCCATTTTTGTATTGGGTTGTTTGTTTTATTAATATTAAGCTGCATGAGCTGTTTATATATATTGGAGATTAAACCTTTGTCCATTGATTCGTTTCTGAACGTTTTCGCCCATTCTGAGGGTTGCCTTTCTCCATTCCCGTTTTTTTTAACAAAGAAAGAAAGAAAGCAAAAGAAGCAGAATACTAATGTGCGTGTAATATGCCTCTTGAAACTGTCGTTTTGAAATATGGACGTCTTTTGAATTTTTTGGTCGATATATGACCCCAGGATTTGTTTTCAGGGCAGGTGTCATTTACAGGCCTGTAATGATTTGGAATATCCACTGACCATTAGCGCTGGCATTAAACCTGCAGTTGTGTGAAACGGCCACAAGGTGGCAGCAGGTCTCCCTTACCAAATCTGGTTACTAGGGCAGCAGAGCCTCAAAGGAAGTCGTGTCCTAGATTGGAATGTAGAACGGAATGTGCCAGGAGAAAGCCCCTCAAGTTTGTCTCACTACTTCTTGTTCGTGTTTTTAATTTAATTTTTTATTTTTTATTACAGCAAGTTTGAGTACAACGTTTAGCTTGTTGTAGGTGGGCAAGAGGTGGTTCTTTTACACATATACATATGTCTGTTCTTCCTGGGATCCTTTTCCCATGTACGTTATGACAGAATGTTGAGTAGTCTTCTCTTGGTACTCCGTAGGTCTTTGGTGATTATATACGTCTACTGTGTTTGTATATGTCTGTTAACCCCAATATCGTAATGAATTCAATCCTCACACCTTTCCTTTGGTGAAACATAAGTTTGTTTAATGAATCTGTGATTGCCCTTCTCCGTGGAAATATCTGCCCTGGTATCAATTTATAGGTAACACCTATAAGTGATATGATATGATATGTGTCTTTCACTTTCTGACTTACTCCAAGTCACGTGATTACCTTGAGACTCATCTACGGTGCTGCAAATCGCATTGTGTCCTTTTTTTCCTTGGCGAATATTCTGTCTTAGCGAGGTCCATTTTCTGCAATGTGATTCCCTGAGGGCTGAGGATTAGCTGACCTGGGCAGCCTGACCCTGCCGGCAAGCCCTCCCCAGGTGTGCCTGGGTTGAGGTCAATATAAACAGCACTCCAGGCAGCAATAGCCCCTGCAGCTGTGCCTGACTCCATATCCTCTGCCCCGTCAGCAGTCTCGTGGCTGTGCTGGTGGGAGGGTGTGAGGGTCCACGGCTTTGTGGGTGGCCCGGTGTGAGTGGGGCTCTGCTGGACTTTCGGCAGGAGTTGCCTGGCTGCCACCTGTAAAGAAGAGGATGTGTCACCCATAACTTCCACTGGAATATCTCTCCGGGCTGAGGTGAGGAAGGAAAAAAAGGAGTGGGGGCCGGGACAGGAGGGGTATCTCAGGCAGGGCAATAGAAAGCTTCCAGAAGAGCGCCCGTGGCCAGTACCATCCTGGCTGACCTGCAGGCACCAAGTTGGCCTGCGTGCTGTCGCTGGTGTGGCTCCACGGCCCTTCCTCTAGGCTTTCAAGCCCTTGTACATATTCAGGTGTTTCACCTGGGAAGGGTGGGAACAGTTCAGCAGCATCTGGCCTGGGGCTCATCTCACGTTTACTCACAGAGGCCTCGGCACGGTCTCCCAGCTTTGCAATGAGGATGCTCCTTGCGTGGGCGGGCGGGGCTGCTGGCTGTATGGGAGATGATTCCCCACCTCTGACCAATATCAGAATTGTTTACCACTGGAGCAAGTGCCTTGGTAGTGTTTTCCTCTGTATAATTCTTAGGTTCAGTTTTTTTTTTCTTTTTTGGTTCAAGTTAGATTTTATTCCTCATTTATGTATTTATAGATATAAGCATGGAAATTATTAATTCGTATAAATACATCAGTGTGAATGGAAGAACTTTATTTCTGTTTTATTTTTACATTTTATTTTTTAAAATTTTGAAATTTAATTTTAGTTATTTTTTTATACAGTAGGTTATTATTAGTTATCTATTTTATGCATAGACATGTATACAGGTCAATCCTAATCTCCCAACTCATCCCACCACCACCACCCCATGGCTTCCCCCACTTTGTGTCCATACGTTTGTTCTCTACCTCTGTGTCTCTATTTCTGCCCTGCAAACCAGTTCATCTCTACCATTTTTCTAGGTTCCACATATAGGCATTAATATACAATATTTGTTTTTCTCTTTCTGGCTTACTTGACTCTGTATGACAGTCTCTAGATCCATCAACTTCTCTACAAATGACCCAGTTTCATTCCTTTTTATGGCTGAGTAATATTCCATTTTATATATGTACCACATCTTTATCCATTCGTCTGTCTGTGGGCATTTATGTTGCTTCCATAACCTGGCTATTGTAAATAGTGCTGCAATGAACATTGTGGTGAATGTGTCTCTGTGATTTATGGTTTTCTCAGGGTATATGCCCAGAAGTGGGATTGCTGGATCCTATGGTAATTCTCTTTTTAGTTTTTTAAAGGAACCTCCATACTGTTCTCCATAGTGACTGTATCAATTTACATTCCCACCAATAGCGGAAGAGGGTTCCTTTTGTCCACACCCTCCCCAGAATTTGTTGTTTGTAGATTATCTGATGATGCCGATTCTAACAGGTGTGAGGTCTTACCTCATTGTAGTTTTGATTTGCATTTCTCTAATAATTAGTGATGTTGAGCAGCTTTTCATGTGCGTCTTGGCCATCTCTGTGTCTTCTTTGAAGAAACGTCTCTTTAGATCTTCTGCCCATTTTGTATTGGGTTTTTTGTTTTATTAATATTAAGCTGCATGAGCTGTTTATATATATTGGAGATTAAACCTTTGTCCATTGATTCGTTTGTGAACGTTTTCGCCCATTCTGAGGGTTGCCTTTTTCCATTCCCGTTTTTTTAACAAAGAAAGAAAGAAAGCAAAAGAAGCAGAACACTAATGTGCGTGAAATATGCCTCTTGAAACTGTCGTTTTGAAATATGGACGTCTTTTGAATTTTTTGGTCGATATATGACCCCAGGATTTGTTTTCAGGGCAGGTGTCATTTACAGGCCTGTAATGATTTGGAATATCCACTGATCATTAGCGCTGGCATTAAACCTGCAGTTGTGTGAAACGGCCACAAAGTGGCAGCAGTTCTCCCTTACCAAATCTGGTTACTAGGGCAGCAGAGCCTCAATGGAAGTCGTGTTCTAGATTGGAATGTAGAACGGAATGTGCCAGGAGAAAGCCCCTCAAGTTTGTCTCACTACTTCTTCTTCGTGTTTTTAATTTAATTTTTTATTTTTTATTACAGCAAGTTTGAGTACAACGTTTAGCTTGTTGTAGGTGTGCAAGAGGTGGTTCTTTTACACATATACATATGTCTGTTCTTCCTGGGATCCTTTTCCCATGTACGTTATGACAGAATGTTGAGTAGTCTTCTCTTGGTACTCCGTAGGTCTTTGGTGATTATATACGTCTACTGTGTTTGTATCTGTCTGTTAACCCCAATATCGTAATGAATTCAATCCTCACACCTTTCCTTTGGTGAACCATAAGTTTGTTTAATGAATCTGTGATTGCCCTTCTCCGTGGAAATATCTGCCCTGGTATCAATTTATAGGTAACACCTATAAGTGATATGATATGATATGTGTCTTTCACTTTCTGACTTACTCCAAGTCACGTGATTACCTTGAGACTCATCTACGGTGCTGCAAATGGCATTGTGTCCTTTTTTTCCTTGGCGAATATTCTGTCTTAGCGAGGTCCATATTCTGCAATGTGATTCCCTGAGGGCTGAGGATTAGCTGACCTGGGCAGCCTGACCCTGCCGGCAAGCCCTCACCAGGTGTGCCTGGGTTGAGGTCAATATAAACAGCACTCCAGGCAGCAATAGCCCCTGCAGCTGTGCCTTACTCCATATTCTCTGCCCCGTCAGCAGTCTCGGGGCTGTGCTGGTGGGAGGGTGTAAGGGTCCACGGCTTTGTGGGTGGCCCGGTGTGAGTGGGGCTCTGCTGGACTTTCGGCAGGAGTTGCCAGGCTGCCACCTGTAAAGAAGAGGATGTGTCACCCATAACTTCCACTGGAATATCTCTCCGGGCTGAAGTGAGGAAGGAAAAAAAGGAGTGGGGGCCGGGACAGGAGGGGTATCTCAGGCAGGGCAATAGAAAGCTTCCAGAAGAGCGCCCGTGGCCAGTACCATCCTGGCTGTCCTGCAGGCACCAAGTTGGCCTGCGTGCTGTCACTGGTGTGGCTCCACGGCCCTTCCTCTAGGCTTTCAAGCCCTTGTACATATTCAGGTGTTTCACCTGGGAAGGGTGGGAACAGTTCAGCAGCATCTGGCCTGGGGCTCAGCTCACGTTTACTCACAGAGGCCTCGGCACGGTCTCCCAGCTTTGCAATGAGGATGCTCCTTGCGTGGGCGGGCGGGGCTGCTGGCTGTATGGGAGATGATTCCCCACCTCTGACCAATTTCAGAATTGTTTACCACTGGAGCAAGTGCCTTGGTAGTGTTTTCCTCTGTATAATTCTTAGGTTCGGTTTTTTTTTTTTTTGGTTCAAGTTAGATTTTATTCCTCATTTATGTATTTATAGATATAAGCATGGAAATAATTCATTCGTATAAATACATCAGTGTGAATGGAAGAACTTTTTTTCTGTTTTATTTTTACATTTTATTTTTTAAAATTTTGAAATTTAATTTTAGTTATTTTTTTTATACAGTAGGTTATTATTAGTTATCTATTTTATGCATAGACATGTATACAGGTCAATCCTAATCTCCCAACTCATCCCACCACCACCACCCCATGGCTTCCCCCACTTTGTGTCCATACGTTTGTTCTCTACCTCTGTGTCTCTATTTCTGCCCTGCAAACCAGTTCATCTCTACCATTTTTCTAGGTTCCACATATAGGCATTAATATACAATATTTGTTTTTCTCTTTCTGACTTACTTCACTCTGTATGACAGTCTCTAGATCCATCAACTTCTCTACAAATGACCCAGTTTCATTCCTTTTTATGGCTGAGTAATATTCCATTTTGTATATGTACCACATCTTTATCCATTCGTCTGTCTGTGGGCATTTAGGTTGCTTCCATTACCTGGCTATTGTAAATAGTCCTGCAATGAACATTGTGGTGAATGTGTCTTTGTGATTTATGGTTTTCTCTGGGTATATGCCCAGAAGTGGGATTGCTGGATCCTATGGTAATTCTCTTTTTAGTTTTTTAAAGGAACCTCCATACTGTTCTCCATAGTGACTGTATCAATTTACATTCCCACCAATAGCGGAAGAGGGTTCCTTTTGTCCACACCGTCCCCAGAATTTGTTGATTGTAGATTATCTGATGATGCCGATTCTAACAGGTGTGAGGTCTTACCTCATTGTAGTTTTGATTTGCATTTCTCTAATAATTAGTGATGTTGAGCAGCTTTTCATGTGCGTCTTGGCCATCTCTGTGTCTTCTTTGAAGAAACGTCTCTTTAGATCTTCTGCCCATTTTTGTATTGGGTTGTTTGTTTTATTAATATTAAGCTGCATGAGCTGTTTATATATATTGCAGATTAAACCTTTGTCCATTGATTCGTTTGTGAACGTTTTCGCCCATTCTGAGGATTGCCTTTCTGCATTCCCGTTTTTTTAACAAGGAAAGAAAGAAAGCAAAAGAAGCAGAACACTAATGTGCGTGAAATATGCCTCTTGAAACTGTCGTTTTGAAATATGGACGTCTTTTGAATTTTTTGGTCGATATATGACCCCAGGATTTGTTTTCAGGGCAGGTGTCATTTACAGGCCTGTAATGATTTGGAATATCCACTGACCATTAGCGCTGGCATTAAACCTGCAGTTGTGTGAAACGGCCACAAGGTGGCAGCAGGTCTCCCTTACCAAATCTGGTTACTAGGGCAGCAGAGCCTCAATGGAAGTCGTGTTCTAGATTGGAATGTAGAACGGAATGTGCCAGGAGAAAGCCCCTCAAGTTTGTCTCACTATTTCTTGTTCGTGTTTTTAATTTAATTTTTTATTTTTTATTACAGCAAGTTTGAGTACAACGTTTAGCTTGTTGTAGGTGTGCAAGAGGTGGTTCTTTTACACATATACATATGTCTGTTCTTCCTGGGATCCTTTTCCCATGTACGTTATGACAGAATGTTGAGTAGTCTTCTCTTGGTACTCCGTATGTCTTTGGTGATTATATACGTCTACTGTGTTTGTATCTGTCTGTTAACCCCAATATCGTAATGAATTCAATCCTCACACCTTTCCTTTGGTGAACCATAAGTTTGTTTAATGAATCTGTGATTGCCCTTCTCCGTGGAAATATCTGCCCTGGTATCAATTTATACGTAACACCTATAAGTGATATGATATGATATGTGTCTTTCACTTTCTGACTTACTCCAAGTCACGTGATTACCTCGAGACTCATCTACGGTGCTGCAAATGGCATTGTGTCCTTTTTCTCCTTGGCGAATATTCTGTCTTAGCGAGGTCCATTTTCTGCAATGTGATTCCCTGAGGGCTGAGGATTAGCTGACCTGGGCAGCCTGACCCTGCCGGCAAGCCCTCCCCAGGTGTGCCTGGGTTGAGGTCAATATAAACAGCACTCCAGGCAGCAATAGCCCCTGCAGCTGTGCCTGACTCCATATCCTCTGCCCCGTCAGCAGTCTCGGGGCTGTGCTGGTGGGAGGGTGTGAGGGTCCACGGCTTTGTGGGTGGCCCGGTGTGAGTGGGGCTCTGCTGGACTTTCGGCAGGAGTTGCCAGGCTGCCACCTGTAAAGAAGAGGATGTGTCACCCATAACTTCCACTGGAATATCTCTCCGGGCTGAGGTGAGGAAGGAAAAAATTAGTGGGGGCCAGGACAGGAGGGTTATCTCAGGCAGGGCAATAGAAAGCATCCAGAAGAGCGCCCGTGGCCAGTACCATCCTGGCTGACCTGCAGGCACCAAGTTGGCCTGCGTGCTGTCGCTGCTGTGGCTCCACGGCCCTTCCTCTAGTCTTTCAAGCCCTTGTACATATTCAGGTGTTTCACCTGGGAAGGGTGGGAACAGTTCAGCAGCATCTGGCCTGGGGCTCAGCTCACGTTTACTCACAGAGGCGTCGGCACGGTCTCCCAGCTTTGCAATGAGGATGCTCCTTGCGTGGGCGGGCGGGGCTGCTGGCTGTATGGGAGATGATTCCCCACCTCTGACCAATTTCAGAATTGTTTACCACTGGAGCAAGTGCCTTGGTAGTGTTTTCCTCTGTGTAACTGTTAGGTTCAGTTTTTTTTTTTTCTTTTTTGGTTCAAGTTAGATTTTATTCCTCATTTATGTATTTATAGATATAAGCATGGAAATAATTCATTCGTATAAATACATCAGTGTGAATGGAAGAACTTTTTTTCTGTTTTATTTTTACATTTTATTTTTTAAAATTTTGAAATTTAATTTTAGTTATTTTTTTATACAGTAGGTTATTATTAGTTATCTATTTTATGCATAGACATGTATACATGTCAATACTAATCTCCCAACTCATCCCACCACCACCACCCCATGGCTTCCCCCACTTTGTGTCCATACGTTTGTTCTCTACCTCTGTGTCTCTATTTCTGCCCTGCAAACCAGTTCATCTCTACCATTTTTCTAGGTTCCACATATAGGCATTAATATACAATATTTGTTTTTCTCTTTCTGGCTTACTTCACTCTGTATGACAGTCTCTAGATCCATCAACTTCTCTACAAATGACCCAGTTTCATTCCTTTATATGGCTGAGTAATATTCCATTTTATATATGTACCACATCTTTTTCCATTCGTCTGTCTGTGGGCATTTATGTTGCTTCCATAACCTGGCTATTGTAAATAGTGCTGCAATGAACATTGTGGTGAATGTGTCTCTGTGATTTATGGTTTTCTCTGGGTATATGCCCAGAAGTAGGATTGCTGGATCCTATGGTAATTCTCTTTTTAGTTTTTTAAAGGAACCTCCATACTGTTCTCCATAGTGACTGTATCAATTTACATTCCCACCAATAGCGGAAGAGGGTTCCTTTTGTCCACACCCTCCCCAGAATTTGTTGATTGTAGATTATCTGATGATGCCGATTCTAACAGGTGTGAGGTCTTACCTCATTGTAGTTTTGATTTGCATTTCTCTAATAATTAGTGATGTTGAGCAGCTTTTCATGTGCGTCTTGGCCATCTCTGTGTCTTCTTTGAAGAAACGTCTCTTTAGATCTTCTGCCCATTTTTGTATTGGGTTGTTTGTTTTATTAATATTAAGCTGCATGAGCTGTTTATATATATTGGAGATTAAACCTTTGTCCATTGATTCGTTTCTGAACGTTTTCGCCCATTCTGAGGGTTGCCTTTCTCCATTCCCGTTTTTTTTAACAAAGAAAGAAAGAAAGCAAAAGAAGCAGAATACTAATGTTCGTGTAATATGCCTCTTGAAACTGTCGTTTTGAAATATGGACGTCTTTTGAATTTTTTGGTCGATATATGACCCCAGGATTTGTTTTCAGGGCAGGTGTCATTTACAGGCCTGTAATGATTTGGAATATCCACTGACCATTAGCGCTGGCATTAAACCTGCAGTTGTGTGAAACGGCCACAAGGTGGCAGCAGGTCTCCCTTACCAAATCTGGTTACTAGGGCAGCAGAGCCTCAATGGAAGTCGTGTCCTAGATTGGAATGTAGAACGGAATGTGCCAGGAGAAAGCCCCTCAAGTTTGTCTCACTACTTCTTGTTCGTGTTTTTAATTTAATTTTTTATTTTTTATTACAGCAAGTTTGAGTACAACGTTTAGCTTGTTGTAGGTGGGCAAGAGGTGGTTCTTTTACACATATACATATGTCTGTTCTTCCTGGGATCCTTTTCCCATGTACGTTATGACAGAATGTTGAGTAGTCTTCTCTTGGTACTCCGTAGGTCTTTGGTGATTATATACGTCTACTGTGTTTGTATATGTCTGTTAACCCCAATATCGTAATGAATTCAATCCTCACACCTTTCCTTTGGTGAAACATAAGTTTGTTTAATGAATCTGTGATTGCCCTTCTCCGTGGAAATATCTGCCCTGGTATCAATTTATAGGTAACACCTATAAGTGATATGATATGATATGTGTCTTTCACTTTCTGACTTACTCCAAGTCACGTGATTACCTTGAGACTCATCTACGGTGCTGCAAATGGCATTGTGTCCTTTTTTTCCTTGGCGAATATTCTGTCTTAGCGAGGTCCATATTCTGCAATGTGATTCCCTGAGGGCTGAGGATTAGCTGACCTGGGCAGCCTGACCCTGCCGGCAAGCCCTCCCCAGGTGTGCCTGGGTTGAGGTCAATATAAACAGCACTCCAGGCAGCAATAGCCCCTGCAGCTGTGCCTGACTCCATATCCTCTGCCCCGTCAGCAGTCTCGTGGCTGTGCTGGTGGGAGGGTGTGAGGGTCCACGGCTTTGTGGGTGGCCCGGTGTGAGTGGGGCTCTGCTGGACTTTCGGCAGGAGTTGCCTGGCTGCCACCTGTAAAGAAGAGGATGTGTCACCCATAACTTCCACTGGAATATCTCTCCGGGCTGAGGTGAGGAAGGAAAAAAAGGAGTGGGGGCCGGGACAGGAGGGGTATCTCAGGCAGGGCAATAGAAAGCTTCCAGAAGAGCGCCCGTGGCCAGTACCATCCTGGCTGACCTGCAGGCACCAAGTTGTCCTGCGTGCTGTCGCTGGTGTGGCTCCACGGCCCTTCCTCTAGGCTTTCAAGCCCTTGTACATATTCAGGTGTTTCACCTGGGAAGGGTGGGAACAGTTCAGCAGCATCTGGCCTGGGGCTCAGCTCACGTTTACTCACAGAGGCCTCGGCACGGTCTCCCAGCTTTGCAATGAGGATGCTCCTTGCGTGGGCGGGTGGGGCTGCTGGCTGTATGGGAGATGATTCCCCACCTCTGACCAATATCAGAATTGTTTACCACTGGAGCAAGTGCCTTGGTAGTGTTTTCCTCTGTATAATTCTTAGGTTCAGTTTTTTTTTTCTTTTTTGGTTCAAGTTAGATTTTATTCCTCATTTATGTATTTATAGATATAAGCATGGAAATTATTAATTCGTATAAATACATCAGTGTGAATGGAAGAACTTTATTTCTGTTTTATTTTTACATTTTATTTTTTAAAATTTTGAAATTTAATTTTAGTTATTTTTTTATACAGTAGGTTATTATTAGTTATCTATTTTATGCATAGACATGTATACAGGTCAATCCTAATCTCCCAACTCATCCCACCACCACCACCCCATGGCTTCCCCCACTTTGTGTCCATACGTTTGTTCTCTACCTCTGTGTCTCTATTTCTGCCCTGCAAACCAGTTCATCTCTACCATTTTTCTAGGTTCCACATATAGGCATTAATATACAATATTTGTTTTTCTCTTTCTGGCTTACTTGACTCTGTATGACAGTCTCTAGATCCATCAACTTCTCTACAAATGACCCAGTTTCATTCCTTTTTATGGCTGAGTAATATTCCATTTTATATATGTACCACATCTTTATCCATTCGTCTGTCTGTGGCCATTTATGTTGCTTCCATAACCTGGCTATTGTAAATAGTGCTGCAATGAACATTGTGGTGAATGTGTCTCTGTGATTTATGGTTTTCTCAGGGTATATGCCCAGAAGTGGGATTGCTGGATCCTATGGTAATTCTCTTTTTAGTTTTTTAAAGGAACCTCCATACTGTTCTCCATAGGGACTGTATCAATTTACATTCCCACCAATAGCGGAAGAGGGTTCCTTTTGTCCACACCGTCCCCATAATTTGTTGATTGTAGATTATCTGATGATGCCGATTCTAACAGGTGTGAGGTCTTACCTCATTGTAGTTTTGATTTGCATTTCTCTAATAATTAGTGATGTTGAGCAGCTTTTCATGTGCGTCTTGTCCATCTCTGTGTCTTCTTTGAAGAAACGTCTCTTTAGATCTTCTGCCCATTTTTGTATTGGGTTGTTTGTTTTATTAATATTAAGCTGCATGAGCTGTTTATATATATTGCAGATTAAACCTTTGTCCATTGATTCGTTTGTGAACGTTTTCGCCCATTCTGAGGATTGCCTTTCTGCATTCCCGTTTTTTTAACAAGGAAAGAAAGAAAGCAAAATAAGCAGAACACTAATGTGCGTGAAATATGCCTCTTGAAACTGTCGTTTTGAAATATGGACGTCTTTTGAATTTTTTGGTCGATATATGACCCCAGGATTTGTTTTCAGGGCAGGTGTCATTTACAGGCCTGTAATGATTTGGAATATCCACTGACCATTAGCGCTGGCATTAAACCTGCAGTTGTGTGAAACGGCCACAAGGTGGCAGCAGGTCTCCCTTACCAAATCTGGTTACTAGGGCAGCAGAGCCTCAATGGAAGTCGTGTTCTAGATTGGAATGTAGAACGGAATGTGCCAGGAGAAAGCCCCTCAAGTTTGTCTCACTATTTCTTGTTCGTGTTTTTAATTTAATTTTTTATTTTTTATTACAGCAAGTTTGAGTACAACGTTTAGCTTGTTGTAGGTGTGCAAGAGGTGGTTCTTTTACACATATACATATGTCTGTTCTTCCTGGGATCCTTTTCCCATGTACGTTATGACAGAATGTTGAGTAGTCTTCTCTTGGTACTCCGTAGGTCTTTGGTGATTATATACGTCTACTGTGTTTGTATCTGTCTGTTAACCCCAATATCGTAATGAATTCAATCCTCACACCTTTCCTTTGGTGAACCATAAGTTTGTTTAATGAATCTGTGATTGCCCTTCTCCGTGGAAATATCTGCCCTGGTATCAATTTATACGTAACACCTATAAGTGATATGATATGATATGTGTCTTTCACTTTCTGACTTACTCCAAGTCACGTGATTACCTCGAGACTCATCTACGGTGCTGCAAATGGCATTGTGTCCTTTTTCTCCTTGGCGAATATTCTGTCTTAGCGAGGTCCATTTTCTGCAATGTGATTCCCTGAGGGCTGAGGATTAGCTGACCTGGGCAGCCTGACCCTGCCGGCAAGCCCTCCCCAGGTGTGCCTGGGTTGAGGTCAATATAAACAGCACTCCAGGCAGCAATAGCCCCTGCAGCTGTGCCTGACTCCATATCCTCTGCCCCGTCAGCAGTCTCGGGGCTGTGCTCGTGGGAGGGTGTGAGGGTCCACGGCTTTGTGGGTGGCCCGGTGTGAGTGGGGCTCTGCTGGACTTTCGGCAGGAGTTGCCAGGCTGCCACCTGTAAAGAAGAGGATGTGTCACCCATAACTTCCACTGGAATATCTCTCCGGGCTGAGGTGAGGAAGGAAAAAAAGGAGTGGGGGCCAGGACAGGAGGGTTATCTCAGGCAGGGCAATAGAAAGCATCCAGAAGAGCGCCCGTGGCCAGTACCATCCTGGCTGACCAGCAGGCACCAAGTTGGCCTGCGTGCTGTCGGTGGTGTGGCTGCACGGCCCTTCCTCTAGGCTTTCAAGCCCTTGTACATATTCAGGTGTTTCACCTGGGAAGGGTGGGAACAGTTCAGCAGCATCTGGCCTGGGGCTCAGCTCACGTTTACTCACAGAGGCGTCGGCACGGTCTCCCAGCTTTGCAATGAGGATGCTCCTTGCGTGGGCGGGCGGGGCTGCTGGCTGTATGGGAGATGATTCCCCACCTCTGACCAATTTCAGAATTGTTTACCACTGGAGCAAGTGCCTTGGTAGTGTTTTCCTCTGTGTAACTGTTAGGTTCAGTTTTTTTTTTTTCTTTTTTGGTTCAAGTTAGATTTTATTCCTCATTTATGTATTTATAGATATAAGCATGGAAATAATTCATTCGTATAAATACATCAGTGTGAATGGAAGAAATTTTTTTCTGTTTTATTTTTACATTTTATTTTTTAAAATTTTGAAATTTAATTTTAGTTATTTTTTTATACAGTAGGTTATTATTAGTTATCTATTTTATGCATAGACATGTATACATGTCAATACTAATCTCCCAACTCATCCCACCACCACCACCCCATGGCTTCCCCCACTTTGTGTCCATACGTTTGTTCTCTACCTCTGTGTCTCTATTTCTGCCCTGCAAACCAGTTCATCTCTACCATTTTTCTAGGTTCCACATATAGGCATTAATATACAATATTTGTTTTTCTCTTTCTGGCTTACTTGACTCTGTATGACAGTCTCTAGATCCATCAACTTCTCTACAAATGACCCAGTTTCATTCCTTTTTATGGCTGAGTAATATTCCATTTTATATATGTACCACATCTTTATCCATTCGTCTGTCTGTGGGCATTTATGTTGCTTCCATAACCTGGCTATTGTAAATAGTGCTGCAGTGAACATTGTGGTGAATGTGTCTCTGTGATTTATGGTTTTCTCTGGGTATATGCCCAGAAGTGGGATTGCTGGATCCTATGGTAATTCTCTTTTTAGTTTTTTAAAGGAACCTCCATACTGTTCTCCATAGTGACTGTATCAATTTACATTCCCACCAATAGCGGAAGAGGGTTCCTTTTGTCCACACCCTCCCCAGAATTTGTTGTTTGTAGATTATCTGATGATGCCGATTCTAACAGGTGTGAGGTCTTACCTCATTGTAGTTTTGATTTGCATTTCTCTAATAATTAGTGATGTTGAGCAGCTTTTCATGTGCGTCTTGGCCATCTCTGTGTCTTCTTTGAAGAAACGTCTCTTTAGATCTTCTGCCCATTTTTGTATTGGGTTGTTTGTTTTATTAATATTAAGCTGCATGAGCTGTTTATATATATTGGAGATTAAACCTTTGTCCATTGATTCGTTTGTGAACGTTTTCGCCCATTCTGAGGATTGCCTTTCTCCATTACCGTTTTTTTTAACAAAGAAAGAAAGAAAGCAAAAGAAGCAGAACACTAATGTGCGTGAAATATGCCTCTTGAAACTGTCGTTTTGAAATATGGACGTCTTTTGAATTTTTTGGTCGATATATGACCCCAGGATTTGTTTTCAGGGCAGGTGTCATTTACAGGCCTGTAATGATTTGGAATATCCACTGACCATTAGCGCTGGCATTAAACCTGCAGTTGTGTGAAACGGTCACAAGGTGGCAGCAGTTCTCCCATACCAAATCTGGTTACTAGGGCAGCAGAGACTCAATGGAAGTCGTGTTCTAGATTGGAATGTAGAACGGAATGTGCCAGGAGAAAGCCCCTCAAGTTTGTCTCACTATTTCTTGTTCGTGTTTTTAATTTAATTTTTTATTTTTTATTACAGCAAGTTTGAGTACAACGTTTAGCTTGTTGTAGGTGGGCAAGAGGTGGTTCTTTTACACATATACATATGTCTGTTCTTCCTGGGATCCTTTTCCCATGTACGTTATGACAGAATGTTGAGTAGTCTTCTCTTGGTACTCCGTAGGTCTTTGGTGATTATATATGTCTACTGTGTTTGTATATGTCTGTTAACCCCAATATCGTAATGAATTCAATCCTCACACCTTTCATTTGGTGAACCATAAGTTTGTTTAATGAATCTGTGATTGCCCTTCTCCGTGGAAATATCTGCCCTGGTATCAATTTATAGGTAACACCTATAAGTGATATGATATGATATGTGTCTTTCACTTTCTGACTTACTCCAAGTCACGTGATTACCTCGAGACTCATCTACGGTGCTGCAAATGGCATTGTGTCCTTTTTTTCCTTGGCGAATATTCTGTCTTAGCGAGGTCCATATTCTGCAATGTGATTCCCTGAGGGCTGAGGATTAGCTGACCTGGGCAGCCTGACCCTGCAGGCAAGCCCTCCCCAGGTGTGCCTGGGTTGAGGTCAATATAAACAGCACTCCAGGCAGCAATAGCCCCTGCAGCTGTGCCTGACTCCATATCCTCTGCCCCGTCAGCAGTCTCGGGGCTGTGCTGGTGGGAGGGTGTGAGGGTCCACGGCTTTGTGGGTGGCCCGGTGTGAGTGGGGCTCTGCTGGACTTTCGGCAGGAGTTGCCAGGCTGCCACCTGTAAAGAAGAGGATGTGTCACCCATAACTTCCACTGGAATATCTCTCCGGGCTGAAGTGAGGAAGGAAAAAAAGGAGTGGGGGCCGGGACAGGAGGGGTATCTCAGGCAGGGCAATAGAAAGCTTCCAGAAGAGCGCCCGTGGCCAGTACCATCCTGGCTGTCCTGCAGGCACCAAGTTGGCCTGCGTGCTGTCACTGGTGTGGCTCCACGGCCCTTCCTCTAGGCTTTCAAGCCCTTGTACATATTCAGGTGTTTCACCTGGGAAGGGTGGGAACAGTTCAGCAGCATCTGGCCTGGGGCTCAGCTCACGTTTACTCACAGAGGCCTCGGCACGGTCTCCCAGCTTTGCAATGAGGATGCTCCTTGCGTGGGCGGGCGGGGCTGCTGGCTGTATGGGAGATGATTCCCCACCTCTGACCAATTTCAGAATTGTTTACCACTGGAGCAAGTGCCTTGGTAGTGTTTTCCTCTGTATAATTCTTAGGTTCGGTTTTTTTTTTTTTTTGGTTCAAGTTAGATTTTATTCCTCATTTATGTATTTATAGATATAAGCATGGAAATAATTCATTCGTATAAATACATCAGTGTGAATGGAAGAACTTTTTTTCTGTTTTATTTTTACATTTTATTTTTTAAAATTTTGAAATTTAATTTTAGTTATTTTTTTTATACAGTAGGTTATTATTAGTTATCTATTTTATGCATAGACATGTATACAGGTCAATCGTAATCTCCCAACTCATCCCACCACCACCACCCCATGGCTTCCCCCACTTTGTGTCCATACGTTTGTTCTCTACCTCTGTGTCTCTATTTCTGCCCTGCAAACCAGTTCATCTCTACCATTTTTCTAGGTTCCACATATAGGCATTAATATACAATATTTGTTTTTCTCTTTCTGACTTACTTCACTCTGTATGACAGTCTCTAGATCCATCAACTTCTCTACAAATGACCCAGTTTCATTCCTTTTTATGGCTGAGTAATATTCCATTTTGTATATGTACCACATCTTTATCCATTCGTCTGTCTGTGGGCATTTAGGTTGCTTCCATTACCTGGCTATTGTAAATAGTGCTGCAATGAACATTGTGGTGAATGTGTCTTTGTGATTTATGGTTTTCTCTGGGTATATGCCCAGAAGTGGGATTGCTGGATCCTATGGTAATTCTCTTTTTAGTTTTTTAAAGGAACCTCCATACTGTTCTCCATAGTGACTGTATCAATTTACATTCCCACCAATAGCGGAAGAGGGTTCCTTTTGTCCACACCGTCCCCATAATTTGTTGATTGTAGATTATCTGATGATGCCGATTCTAACAGGTGTGAGGTCTTACCTCATTGTAGTTTTGATTTGCATTTCTCTAATAATTAGTGATGTTGAGCAGCTTTTCATGTGCGTCTTGTCCATCTCTGTGTCTTCTTTGAAGAAACGTCTCTTTAGATCTTCTGCCCATTTTTGTATTGGGTTGTTTGTTTTATTAATATTAAGCTGCATGAGCTGTTTATATATATTGCAGATTAAACCTTTGTCCATTGATTCGTTTGTGAACGTTTTCGCCCATTCTGAGGATTGCCTTTCTGCATTCCCGTTTTTTTAACAAGGAAAGAAAGAAAGCAAAAGAAGCAGAACACTAATGTGCGTGAAATATGCCTCTTGAAACTGTCGTTTTGAAATATGGACGTCTTTTGAATTTTTTGGTCGATATATGACCCCAGGATTTGTTTTCAGGGCAGGTGTCATTTACAGGCCTGTAATGATTTGGAATATCCACTGACCATTAGCGCTGGCATTAAACCTGCAGTTGTGTGAAACGGCCACAAGGTGGCAGCAGGTCTCCCTTACCAAATCTGGTTACTAGGGCAGCAGAGCCTCAATGGAAGTCGTGTTCTAGATTGGAATGTAGAACGGAATGTGCCAGGAGAAAGCCCCTCAAGTTTGTCTCACTATTTCTTGTTCGTGTTTTTAATTTAATTTTTTATTTTTTATTACAGCAAGTTTGAGTACAACGTTTAGCTTGTTGTAGGTGTGCAAGAGGTGGTTCTTTTACACATATACATATGTCTGTTCTTCCTGGGATCCTTTTCCCATGTACGTTATGACAGAATGTTGAGTAGTCTTCTCTTGGTACTCCGTAGGTCTTTGGTGATTATATACGTCTACTGTGTTTGTATCTGTCTGTTAACCCCAATATCGTAATGAATTCAATCCTCACACCTTTCCTTTGGTGAACCATAAGTTTGTTTAATGAATCTGTGATTGCCCTTCTCCGTGGAAATATCTGCCCTGGTATCAATTTATACGTAACACCTATAAGTGATATGATATGATATGTGTCTTTCACTTTCTGACTTACTCCAAGTCACGTGATTACCTCGAGACTCATCTACGGTGCTGCAAATGGCATTGTGTCCTTTTTCTCCTTGGCGAATATTCTGTCTTAGCGAGGTTCATTTTCTGCAATGTGATTCCCTGAGGGCTGAGGATTAGCTGACCTGGGCAGCCTGACCCTGCCGGCAAGCCCTCCCCAGGTGTGCCTGGGTTGAGGTCAATATAAACAGCACTCCAGGCAGCAATAGCCCCTGCAGCTGTGCCTGACTCCATATCCTCTGCCCCGTCAGCAGTCTCGGGGCTGTGCTCGTGGGAGGGTGTGAGGGTCCACGGCTTTGTGGGTGGCCCGGTGTGAGTGGGGCTCTGCTGGACTTTCGGCAGGAGTTGCCAGGCTGCCACCTGTAAAGAAGAGGATGTGTCACCCATAACTTCCACTGGAATATCTCTCCGGGCTGAGGTGAGGAAGGAAAAAAAGGAGTGGGGGCCAGGACAGGAGGGTTATCTCAGGCAGGGCAATAGAAAGCATCCAGAAGAGCGCCCGTGGCCAGTACCATCCTGGCTGACCTGCAGGCACCAAGTTGGCCTGCGTGCTGTCGCTGCTGTGGCTCCACGGCCCTTCCTCTAGGCTTTCAAGCCCTTGTACATATTCAGGTGTTTCACCTGGGAAGGGTGGGAACAGTTCAGCAGCATCTGGCCTGGGGCTCAGCTCACGTTTACTCACAGAGGCGTCGGCACGGTCTCCCAGCTTTGCAATGAGGATGCTCCTTGCGTGGGCGGGCGGGGCTGCTGGCTGTATGGGAGATGATTCCCCACCTCTGACCAATTTCAGAATTGTTTACCACTGGAGCAAGTGCCTTGGTAGTGTTTTCCTCTGTGTAACTGTTAGGTTCAGTTTTTTTTTTTTTCTTTTTTGGTTCAAGTTAGATTTTATTCCTCATTTATGTATTTATAGATATAAGCATGGAAATAATTCATTCGTATAAATACATCAGTGTGAATGGAAGAAATTTTTTTCTGTTTTATTTTTACATTTTATTTTTTAAAATTTTGAAATTTAATTTTAGTTATTTTTTTATACAGTAGGTTATTATTAGTTATCTATTTTATGCATAGACATGTATACATGTCAATACTAATCTCCCAACTCATCCCACCACCACCACCCCATGGCTTCCCCCACTTTGTGTCCATACGTTTGTTCTCTACCTCTGTGTCTCTATTTCTGCCCTGCAAACCAGTTCATCTCTACCATTTTTCTAGGTTCCACATATAGGCATTAATATACAATATTTGTTTTTCTCTTTCTGGCTTACTTGACTCTGTATGACAGTCTCTAGATCCATCAACTTCTCTACAAATGACCCAGTTTCATTCCTTTTTATGGCTGAGTAATATTCCATTTTATATATGTACCACATCTTTATCCATTCGTCTGTCTGTGGGCATTTATGTTGCTTCCATAACCTGGCTATTGTAAATAGTGCTGCAATGAACATTGTGGTGAATGTGTCTCTGTGATTTATGGTTTTCTCTGGGTATATGCCCAGAAGTGGGATTGCTGGATCCTATGGTAATTCTCTTTTTAGTTTTTTAAAGGAACCTCCATACTGTTCTCCATAGTGACTGTATCAATTTACATTCCCACCAATAGCGGAAGAGGGTTCCTTTTGTCCACACCCTCCCCAGAGTTTGTTGTTTGTAGATTATCTGATGATGCCGATTCTAACAGGTGTGAGGTCTTACCTCATTGTAGTTTTGATTTGCATTTCTCTAATAATTAGTGATGTTGAGCAGCTTTTCATGTGCGTCTTGGCCATCTCTGTGTCTTCTTTGAAGAAACGTCTCTTTAGATCTTCTGCCCATTTTTGTATTGGGTTGTTTGTTTTATTAATATTAAGCTGCATGAGCTGTTTATATATATTGGAGATTAAACCTTTGTCCATTGATTCGTTTGTGAACGTTTTCGCCCATTCTGAGGGTTGCCTTTCTCCATTCCCGTTTTTTTTAACAAAGAAAGAAAGAAAGCAAAAGAAGCAGAACACTAATGTGCGTGAAATATGCCTCTTGAAACTGTCGTTTTGAAATATGGACGTCTTTTGAATTTTTTGGTCGATATATGACCCCAGGATTTGTTTTCAGGGCAGGTGTCATTTACAGGCCTGTAATGATTTGGAATATCCACTGACCATTAGCGCTGGCATTAAACCTGCAGTTGTGTGAAACGGTCACAAGGTGGCAGCAGTTCTCCCATACCAAATCTGGTTACTAGGGCAGCAGAGACTCAATGGAAGTCGTGTTCTAGATTGGAATGTAGAACGGAATGTGCCAGGAGAGAGCCCCTCAAGTTTGTCTCACTATTTCTTGTTCGTGTTTTTAATTTAATTTTTTATTTTTTATTACAGCAAGTTTGAGTACAACGTTTAGCTTGTTGTAGGTGGGCAAGAGGTGGTTCTTTTACACATATACATATGTCTGTTCTTCCTGGGATCCTTTTCCCATGTACGTTATGACAGAATGTTGAGTAGTCTTCTCTTGGTACTCCGTAGGTCTTTGGTGATTATATATGTCTACTGTGTTTGTATATGTCTGTTAACCCCAATATCGTAATGAATTCAATCCTCACACCTTTCCTTTGGTGAACCATAAGTTTGTTTAATGAATCTGTGATTGCCCTTCTCCGTGGAAATATCTGCCCTGGTATCAATTTATAGGTAACACCTATAAGTGATATGATATGATATGTGTCTTTCACTTTCTGACTTACTCCAAGTCACGTGATTACCTCGAGACTCATCTACGGTGCTGCAAATGGCATTGTGTCCTTTTTTTCCTTGGCGAATATTCTGTCTTAGCGAGGTCCATATTCTGCAATGTGATTCCCTGAGGGCTGAGGATTAGCTGACCTGGGCAGCCTGACCCTGCAGGCAAGCCCTCCCCAGGTGTGCCTGGGTTGAGGTCAATATAAACAGCACTCCAGGCAGCAATAGCCCCTGCATCTGTGCCTGACTCCATATCCTCTGCCCCGTCAGCAGTCTCGGGGCTGTGCTGGTGGGAGGGTGTGAGGGTCCACGGCTTTGTGGGTGGCCCGGTGTGAGTGGGGCTCTGCTGGACTTTCGGCAGGAGTTGCCATGCTGCCACCTGTAAAGAAGAGGATGTGTCACCCATAACTTCCACTGGAATATCTCTCCGGGCTGAAGTGAGGAAGGAAAAAAAGGAGTGGGGGCCGGGACAGGAGGGGTATCTCAGGCAGGGCAATAGAAAGCTTCCAGAAGAGCGCCCGTGGCCAGTACCATCCTGGCTGTCCTGCAGGCACCAAGTTGGCCTGCGTGCTGTCACTGGTGTGGCTCCACGGCCCTTCCTCTAGGCTTTCAAGCCCTTGTACATATTCAGGTGTTTCACCTGGGAAGGGTGGGAACAGTTCAGCAGCATCTGGCCTGGGGCTCAGCTCACGTTTACTCACAGAGGCCTCGGCACGGTCTCCCAGCTTTGCAATGAGGATGCTCCTTGCGTGGGCGGGCGGGGCTGCTGGCTGTATGGGAGATGATTCCCCACCTCTGACCAATTTCAGAATTGTTTACCACTGGAGCAAGTGCCTTGGTAGTGTTTTCCTCTGTATAATTCTTAGGTTCGGTTTTTTTTTTTTTTTTGGTTCAAGTTAGATTTTATTCCTCATTTATGTATTTATAGATATAAGCATGGAAATAATTCATTCGTATAAATACATCAGTGTGAATGGAAGAACTTTTTTTCTGTTTTATTTTTACATTTTATTTTTTAAAATTTTGAAATTTAATTTTAGTTATTTTTTTTATACAGTAGGTTATTATTAGTTATCTATTTTATGCATAGACATGTATACAGGTCAATCCTAATCTCCCAACTCATCCCACCACCACCACCCCATGGCTTCCCCCACTTTGTGTCCATACGTTTGTTCTCTACCTCTGTGTCTCTATTTCTGCCCTGCAAACCAGTTCATCTCTACCATTTTTCTAGGTTCCACATATAGGCATTAATATACAATATTTGTTTTTCTCTTTCTGACTTACTTCACTCTGTATGACAGTCTCTAGATCCATCAACTTCTCTACAAATGACCCAGTTTCATTCCTTTTTATGGCTGAGTAATATTCCATTTTGTATATGTACCACATCTTTATCCATTCGTCTGTCTGTGGGCATTTAGGTTGCTTCCATTACCTGGCTATTGTAAATAGTGCTGCAATGAACATTGTGGTGAATGTGTCTTTGTGATTTATGGTTTTATCTGGGTGTATGCCCAGAAGTGGGATTGCTGGATCCTATGGTAATTCTCTTTTTAGTTTTTTAAAGGAACCTCCATACTGTTCTCCATAGTGACTGTATCAATTTACATTCCCACCAATAGCGGAAGAGGGTTCCTTTTGTCCATACCGTCCCCAGAATTTGTTTATTGTAGATTATCTGATGATGCCGATTCTAACAGGTGTGAGGTCTTACCTCATTGTAGTTTTGATTTGCATTTCTCTAATAATTAGTGATGTTGAGCAGCTTTTCATGTGCGTCTTGGCCATCTCTGTGTCTTCTTTGAAGAAACGTCTCTTTAGATCTTCTGCCCATTTTTGTATTGGGTTGTTTGTTTTATTAATATTAAGCTGCATGAGCTGTTTATATATATTGCAGATTAAACCTTTGTCCATTGATTCGTTTGTGAACGTTTTCGCCCATTCTGAGGATTGCCTTTCTGCATTCCCGTTTTTTTAACAAGGAAAGAAAGAAAGCAAAAGAAGCAGAACACTAATGTGCGTGAAATATGCCTCTTGAAACTGTCGTTTTGAAATATGGACGTCTTTTGAATTTTTTGGTCGATATATGACCCCAGGATTTGTTTTCAGGGCAGGTGTCATTTACAGGCCTGTAATGATTTGGAATATCCACTGACCATTAGCGCTGGCATTAAACCTGCAGTTGTGTGAAACGGCCACAAGGTGGCAGCAGGTCTCCCTTACCAAATCTGGTTACTAGGGCAGCAGAGCCTCAATGGAAGTTGTGTCCTAGATTGGAATGTAGAACGGAATGTGCCAGGAGAAAGCCCCTCAAGTTTGTCTCACTACTTCTTGTTCGTGTTTTTAATTTAATTTTTTATTTTTTATTACAGCAAGTTTGAGTACAACGTTTAGCTTGTTGTAGGTGGGCAAGAGGTGGTTCTTTTACACATATACATATGTCTGTTCTTCCTGGGATCCTTTTCCCATGTACGTTATGACAGAATGTTGAGTAGTCTTCTCTTGGTACTCCGTAGGTCTTTGGTGATTATATACGTCTACTGTGTTTGTATATGTCTGTTAACCCCAATATCGTAATGAATTCAATCCTCACACCTTTCCTTTGGTGAAACATAAGTTTGTTTAATGAATCTGTGATTGCCCTTCTCCGTGGAAATATCTGCCCTGGTATCAATTTATAGGTAACACCTATAAGTGATATGATATGATATGTGTCTTTCACTTTCTGACTTACTCCAAGTCACGTGATTACCTTGAGACTCATCTACGGTGCTGCAAATGGCATTGTGTCCTTTTTTTCCTTGGCGAATATTCTGTCTTAGCGAGGTCCATATTCTGCAATGTGATTCCCTAAGGGCTGAGGATTAGCTGACCTGGGCAGCCTGACCCTGCCGGCAAGCCCTCCCCAGGTGTGCCTGGGTTGAGGTCAATATAAACAGCACTCCAGGCAGCAATAGCCCCTGCAGCTGTGCCTGACTCCATATCCTCTGCCCCGTCAGCAGTCTCGTGGCTGTGCTGGTGGGAGGGTGTGAGGGTCCACGGCTTTGTGGGTGGCCCGGTGTGAGTGGGGCTCTGCTGGACTTTCGGCAGGAGTTGCCTGGCTGCCACCTGTAAAGAAGAGGATGTGTCACCCATAACTTCCACTGGAATATCTCTCCGGGCTGAGGTGAGGAAGGAAAAAAAGGAGTGGGGGCCGGGACAGGAGGGGTATCTCAGGCAGGGCAATAGAAAGCTTCCAGAAGAGCGCCCGTGGCCAGTACCATCCTGGCTGACCTGCAGGCACCAAGTTGGCCTGCGTGCTGTCGCTGGTGTGGCTCCACGGCCCTTCCTCTAGGCTTTCAAGCCCTTGTACATATTCAGGTGTTTCACCTGGGAAGGGTGGGAACAGTTCAGCAGCATCTGGCCTGGGGCTCAGCTCACGTTTACTCACAGAGGCCTCGGCACGGTCTCCCAGCTTTGCAATGAGGATGCTCCTTGCGTGGGCGGGCGGGGCTGCTGGCTGTATGGGAGATGATTCCCCACCTCTGACCAATATCAGAATTGTTTACCACTGGAGCAAGTGCCTTGGTAGTGTTTTCCTCTGTATAATTCTTAGGTTCAGTTTTTTTTTTCTTTTTTGGTTCAAGTTAGATTTTATTCCTCATTTATGTATTTATAGATATAAGCATGGAAATTATTAATTCGTATAAATACATCAGTGTGAATGGAAGAACTTTATTTCTGTTTTATTTTTACATTTTATTTTTTAAAATTTTGAAATTTAATTTTAGTTATTTTTTTATACAGTAGGTTATTATTAGTTATCTATTTTATGCATAGACATGTATACATGTCAATACTAATCTCCCAACTCATCCCACCACCACCACCCCATGCCTTCCTCCACTTTGTGTCCATACGTTTGTTCTCTACCTCTGTGTCTCTATTTCTGCCCTGCAAACCAGTTCATCTCTACCATTTTTCTAGGTTCCACATATAGGCATTAATATACAATATTTGTTTTTCTCTTTCTGGCTTACTTCACTCTGTATGACAGTCTCTAGATCCATCAACTTCTCTACAAATGACCCAGTTTCATTCCTTTATATGGCTGAGTAATATTCCATTTTATATATGTACCACATCTTTTTCCATTCGTCTGTCTGTGGGCATTTATGTTGCTTCCATAACCTGGCTATTGTAAATAGTGCTGCAATGAACATTGTGGTGAATGTGTCTCTGTGATTTATGGTTTTCTCTGGGTATATGCCCAGAAGTAGGATTGCTGGATCCTATGGTAATTCTCTTTTTAGTTTTTTAAAGGAACCTCCATACTGTTCTCCATAGTGACTGTATCAATTTACATTCCCACCAATAGCGGAAGAGGGTTCCTTTTGTCCACACCCTCCCCAGAATTTGTTGATTGTAGATTATCTGATGATGCCGATTCTAACAGGTGTGAGGTCTTACCTCATTGTAGTTTTGATTCGCATTTCTCTAATAATTAGTGATGTTGAGCAGCTTTTCATGTGCGTCTTGGCCATCTCTGTGTCTTCTTTGAAGAAACGTCTCTTTAGATCTTCTGCCCATTTTTGTATTGGGTTGTTTGTTTTATTAATATTAAGCTGCATGAGCTGTTTATATATATTGGAGATTAAACCTTTGTCCATTGATTCGTTTCTGAACGTTTTCGCCCATTCTGAGGGTTGCCTTTCTCCATTCCCGTTTTTTTTAACAAAGAAAGAAAGAAAGCAAAAGAAGCAGAATACTAATGTGCGTGTAATATGCCTCTTGAAACTGTCGTTTTGAAATAAGGACGTCTTTTGAATTTTTTGGTCGATATATGACCCCAGGATTTGTTTTCAGGGCAGGTGTCATTTACAGGCCTGTAATGATTTGGAATATCCACTGACCATTAGCGCTGGCATTAAACCTGCAGTTGTTTGAAACGGCCACAAGGTGGCAGCAGGTCTCCCTTACCAAATCTGGTTACTAGGGCAGCAGAGCCTCAATGGAAGTCGTGTTCTAGATTGGAATGTAGAACGGAATGTGCCAGGAGAAAGCCCCTCAAGTTTGTCTCACTACTTCTTGTTCGTGTTTTTAATTTAATTTTTTATTTTTTATTACAGCAAGTTTGAGTACAACGTTTAGCTTGTTGTAGGTGGGCAAGAGGTGGTTCTTTTACACATATACATATGTCTGTTCTTCCTGGGATCCTTTTCCCATGTACGTTATGACAGAATGTTGAGTAGTCTTCTCTTGGTACTCCGTAGGTCTTTGGTGATTATATACGTCTACTGTGTTTGTATATGTCTGTTAACCCCAATATCGTAATGAATTCAATCCTCACACATTTCCTTTGGTGAAACATAAGTTTGTTTAATGAATCTGTGATTGCCCTTCTCCGTGGAAATATCTGCCCTGGTATCAATTTATAGGTAACACCTATAAGTGATATGATATGATATGTGTCTTTCACTTTATGACTTACTCCAAGTCACGTGATTACCTTGAGACTCATCTACGGTGCTGCAAATGGCATTGTGTCCTTTTTTTCCTTGGCGAATATTCTGTCTTAGCGAGGTCCATATTCTGCAATGTGATTCCCTGAGGGCTGAGGATTAGCTGACCTGGGCAGCCTGACCCTGCCGGCAAGCCCTCCCCAGGTGTGCCTGGGTTGAGGTCAATATAAACAGCACTCCAGGCAGCAATAGCCCCTGCAGCTGTGCCTGACTCCATATCCTCTGCCCCGTCAGCAGTCTCGGGGCTGTGCTGGTGGGAGGGTGTGAGGGTCCACGGCTTTGTGGGTGGCCCGGTGTGAGTGGGGCTCTGCTGGACTTTCGGCAGGAGTTGCCAGGCTGCCACCTGTAAAGAAGAGGATGTGTCACCCATAACTTCCACTGGAATATCTCTCCGGGCTGAGGTGAGGAAGGAAAAAAAGGAGTGGGGGCCGGGACAGGAGGGGTATCTCAGGCAGGGCAATAGAAAGCTTCCAGAAGAGCGCCCGTGGCCAGGACCATCCTGGCTGACCTGCAGGCACCAAGTTGGCCTGCGTGCTGTCGCTGGTGTGGCTCCACGGCCCTTCCTCTAGGCTTTCAAGCCCTTGTACATATTCAGGTGTTTCACCTGGGAAGGGTGGGAACAGTTCAGCAGCATCTGGCCTGGGGCTCAGCTCACGTTTACTCACAGAGGCCTCGGCACAGTCTCCCAGCTTTGCAATGAGGATGCTCCTTGCTTGGGCGGGCGGGGCTGCAGGCTGTATGGGAGATGATTCCCCACCTCTGACCAATTTCAGAATTGTTTACCACTGGAGCAAGTGCCTTGGTAGTGTTTTCCTCTGTATAATTCTTAGGTTCAGTTTTTTTTTCTTTTTTGGTTCAAGTTAGATTTTATTCCTCATTTATGTATTTATAGATATAAGCATGGAAATTATTCATTCGTATAAATACATCAGTGTGAATGGAAGAATTTTATTTCTGTTTTATTTTTACATTTTATTTTTTAAAATTTTGAAATTTAATTTTAGTTATTTTTTTATACAGTAGGTTATTATTAGTTATCTATTTTATGCATAGACATGTATACAGGTCAATCCTAATCTCCCAACTCATCCCACCACCACCACCCAATGGCTTCCCCCACTTTGTGTCCATACGTTTGTTCTCTACCTCTGTGTCTCTATTTCTGCCCTGCAAACCAGTTCATCTCTACCATTTTTCTAGGTTCCACATATAGGCATTAATATACAATATTTGTTTTTCTCTTTCTGGCTTACTTGACTCTGTATGACAGTCTCTAGATCCATCAACTTCTCTACAAATGACCCAGTTTCATTCCTTTATATGGCTGAGTAATATTCCATTTTATATATGTACCACATCTTTATCCATTCGTCTGTCTGTGGGCATTTATGTTGCTTCCATAACCTGGCTATTGTAAATAGTGCTGCAATGAACATTGTGGTGAATGTGTCTCTGTGATTTATGGTTTTCTCAGGGTATATGCCCAGAAGTGGGATTGCTGGATCCTATGGTAATTCTCTTTTTAGTTTTTTAAAGGAACCTCCATACTGTTCTCCATAGTGACTGTATCAATTTACATTCCCACCAATAGCGGAAGAGGGTTCCTTTTGTCCACACCCTCCCCAGAATTTGTTGATTGTAGATTATCTGATGATGCCGATTCTAACAGGTGTGAGGTCTTACCTCATTGTAGTTTTGATTCGCATTTCTCTAATAATTAGTGATGTTGAGCAGCTTTTCATGTGCGTCTTGGCCATCTCTGTGTCTTCTTTGAAGAAACGTCTCTTTAGATCTTCTGCCCATTTTTGTATTGGGTTGTTTGTTTTATTAATATTAAGCTGCATGAGCTGTTTATATATATTGGAGATTAAACCTTTGTCCATTGATTCGTTTCTGAACGTTTTCGCCCATTCTGAGGGTTGCCTTTCTCCATTCCCGTTTTTTTTAACAAAGAAAGAAAGAAAGCAAAAGAAGCAGAATACTAATGTGCGTGTAATATGCCTCTTGAAACTGTCGTTTTGAAATATGGACGTCTTTTGAATTTTTTGGTCGATATATGACCCCAGGATTTGTTTTCAGGGCAGGTGTCATTTACAGGCCTGTAATGATTTGGAATATCCACTGACCATTAGCGCTGGCATTAAACCTGCAGTTGTTTGAAACGGCCACAAGGTGGCAGCAGGTCTCCCTTACCAAATCTGGTTACTAGGGCAGCAGAGCCTCAGTGGAAGTCGTGTTCTAGATTGGAATGTAGAACGGAATGTGCCAGGAGAAAGCCCCTCAAGTTTGTCTCACTACTTCTTGTTCGTGTTTTTAATTTAATTTTTTATTTTTTATTACAGCAAGTTTGAGTACAACGTTTAGCTTGTTGTAGGTGGGCAAGAGGTGGTTCTTTTACACATATACATATGTCTGTTCTTCCTGGGATCCTTTTCCCATGTACGTTATGACAGAATGTTGAGTAGTCTTCTCTTGGTACTCCGTAGGTCTTTGGTGATTATATACGTCTACTGTGTTTGTATATGTCTGTTAACCCCAATATCGTAATGAATTCAATCCTCACACATTTCCTTTGGTGAAACATAAGTTTGTTTAATGAATCTGTGATTGCCCTTCTCCGTGGAAATATCTGCCCTGGTATCAATTTATAGGTAACACCTATAAGTGATATGATATGATATGTGTCTTTCACTTTCTGACTTACTCCAAGTCACGTGATTACCTCGAGACTCATCTACGGTGCTGCAAATGGCATTGTGTCCTTTTTTTCCTTGGCGAATATTCTGTCTTAGCGAGGTCCATATTCTGCAATGTGATTCCCTGAGGGCTGAGGATTAGCTGACCTGGGCAGCCTGACCCTGCCGGCAAGCCCTCCCCAGGTGTGCCTGGGTTGAGGTCAATATAAACAGCACTCCAGGCAGCAATAGCCCCTGCAGCTGTGCCTGACTCCATATCCTCTGCCCCGTCAGCAGTCTCGGGGCTGTGCTGGTGGGAGGGTGTGAGGGTCCACGGCTTTGTGGGTGGCCCGGTGTGAGTGGGGCTCTGCTGGACTTTCGGCAGGAGTTGCCAGGCTGCCACCTGTAAAGAAGAGGATGTGTCACCCATAACTTCCACTGGAATATCTCTCCGGGCTGAGGTGAGGAAGGAAAAAAAGGAGTGGGGGCCGGGACAGGAGGGGTATCTCAGGCAGGGCAATAGAAAGCTTCCAGAAGAGCGCCCGTGGCCAGGACCATCCTGGCTGACCTGCAGGCACCAAGTTGTCCTGCGTGCTGTCGCTGGTGTGGCTCCACGGCCCTTCCTCTAGGCTTTCAAGCCCTTGTACATATTCAGGTGTTTCACCTGGGAAGGGTGGGAACAGTTCAGCAGCATCTGGCCTGGGGCTCAGCTCACGTTTACTCACAGAGGCCTCGGCACAGTCTCCCAGCTTTGCAATGAGGATGCTCCTTGCTTGGGCGGGCGGGGCTGCAGGCTGTATGGGAGATGATTCCCCACCTCTGACCAATTTCAGAATTGTTTACCACTGGAGCAAGTGCCTTGGTAGTGTTTTCCTCTGTATAATTCTTAGGTTCAGTTTTTTTTTCTTTTTTGGTTCAAGTTAGATTTTATTCCTCATTTATGTATTTATAGATATAAGCATGGAAATTATTCATTCGTATAAATACATCAGTGTGAATGGAAGAATTTTATTTCTGTTTTATTTTTACATTTTATTTTTTAAAATTTTGAAATTTAATTTTAGTTATTTTTTTATACAGTAGGTTATTATTAGTTATCTATTTTATGCATAGACATGTATACAGGTCAATCCTAATCTCCCAACTCATCCCACCACCACCACCCAATGGCTTCCCCCACTTTGTGTCCATACGTTTGTTCTCTACCTCTGTGTCTCTATTTCTGCCCTGCAAACCAGTTCATCTCTACCATTTTTCTAGGTTCCACATATAGGCATTAATATACAATATTTGTTTTTCTCTTTCTGGCTTACTTGACTCTGTATGACAGTCTCTAGATCCATCAACTTCTCTACAAATGACCCAGTTTCATTCCTTTATATGGCTGAGTAATATTCCATTTTATATATGTACCACATCTTTATCCATTCGTCTGTCTGTGGGCATTTATGTTGCTTCCATAACCTGGCTATTGTAAATAGTGCTGCAATGAACATTGTGGTGAATGTGTCTCTGTGATTTATGGTTTTCTCAGGGTATATGCCCAGAAGTGGGATTGCTGGATCCTATGGTAATTCTCTTTTTAGTTTTTTAAAGGAACCTCCATACTGTTCTCCATAGTGACTGTATCAATTTACATTCCCACCAATAGCGGAAGAGGGTTCCTTTTGTCCACACCCTCCCCAGAATTTGTTGTTTGTAGATTATCTGATGATGCCGATTCTAACAGGTGTGAGGTCTTACCTCATTGTAGTTTTGATTTGCATTTCTCTAATAATTAGTGATGTTGAGCAGCTTTTCATGTGCGTCTTGGCCATCTCTGTGTCTTCTTTGAAGAAACGTCTCTTTAGATCTTCTGCCCATTTTTGTATTGGGTTTTTTGTTTTATTAATATTAAGCTGCATGAGCTGTTTATATATATTGGAGATTAAACCTTTGTCCATTGATTCGTTTGTGAACGTTTTCGCCCATTCTGAGGGTTGCCTTTTTCCATTCCCGTTTTTTTAACAAAGAAAGAAAGAAAGCAAAAGAAGCAGAACACTAATGTGCGTGAAATATGCCTCTTGAAACTGTCGTTTTGAAATATGGACGTCTTTTGAATTTTTTGGTCGATATATGACCCCAGGATTTGTTTTCAGGGCAGGTGTCATTTACAGGCCTGTAATGATTTGGAATATCCACTGACCATTAGCGCTGGCATTAAACCTGCAGTTGTGTGAAACGGCCACAAGGTGGCAGCAGTTCTCCCTTACCAAATCTGGTTACTAGGGCAGCAGAGCCTCAATGGAAGTCGTGTTCTAGATTGGAATGTAGAACGGAATGTGCCAGGAGAAAGCCCCTCAAGTTTGTCTCACTACTTCTTGTTCGTGTTTTTAATTTAATTTTTTATTTTTTATTACAGCAAGTTTGAGTACAACGTTTAGCTTGTTGTAGGTGTGCAAGAGGTGGTTCTTTTACACATATACATATGTCTGTTCTTCCTGGGATCCTTTTCCCATGTACGTTATGACAGAATGTTGAGTAGTCTTCTCTTGGTACTCCGTAGGTCTTTGGTGATTATATACGTCTACTGTGTTTGTATCTGTCTGTTAACACGAATATCGTAATGAATTCAATCCTCACACCTTTCCTTTGGTGAACCATAAGTTTGTTTAATGAATCTGTGATTGCCCTTCTCCGTAGAAATATCTGCCCTGGTATCAATTTATAGGTAACACCTATAAGTGATATGATATGATATGTGTCTTTCACTTTCTGACTTACTCCAAGTCACGTGATTACCTCGAGACTCATCTACGGTGCTGCAAATGGCATTGTGTCCTTTTTTTCCTTGGCGAATATTCTGTCTTAGCGAGGTCCATATTCTGCAATGTGATTCCCTGAGGGCTGAGGATTAGCTGACCTGGGCAGCCTGACCCTGCCGGCAAGCCCTCCCCAGGTGTGCCTGGGTTGAGGTCAATATAAACAGCACTCCAGGCAGCAATAGCCCCTGCAGCTGTGCCTGACTCCATATCCTCTGCCCCGTCAGCAGTCTCGGGGCTGTGCTGGTGGGAGGGTGTGAGGGTCCACGGCTTTGTGGGTGGCCCGGTGTGAGTGGGGCTCTGATGGACTTTCGGCAGGAGTTGCCAGGCTGCCACCTGTAAAGAAGAGGATGTGTCACCCATAACTTCCACTGGAATATCTCTCCGGGCTGAGGTGAGGAAGGAAAAAAAGGAGTGGGGGCCGGGACAGGAGGGGTATCTCAGGCAGGGCAATAGAAAGCTTCCAGAAGAGCGCCCGTGGCCAGGACCATCCTGGCTGACCTGCAGGCACCAAGTTGTCCTGCGTGCTGTCGCTGGTGTGGCTCCACGGCCCTTCCTCTAGGCTTTCAAGCCCTTGTACATATTCAGGTGTTTCACCTGGGAAGGGTGGGAACAGTTCAGCAGCATCTGGCCTGGGGCTCAGCTCACGTTTACTCACAGAGGCCTCGGCACAGTCTCCCAGCTTTGCAATGAGGATGCTCCTTGCTTGGGCGGGCGGGGCTGCAGGCTGTATGGGAGATGATTCCCCACCTCTGACCAATTTCAGAATTGTTTACCACTGGAGCAAGTGCCTTGGTAGTGTTTTCCTCTGTATAATTCTTAGGTTCAGTTTTTTTTTCTTTTTTGGTTCAAGTTAGATTTTATTCCTCATTTATGTATTTATAGATATAAGCATGGAAATAATTCATTCGTATAAATACATCAGTGTGAATGGAAGAATTTTATTTCTGTTTTATTTTTACATTTTATTTTTTAAAATTTTGAAATTTAATTTTAGTTATTTTTTTATACAGTAGGTTATTATTAGTTATCTATTTTATGCATAGACATGTATACAGGTCAATCCTAATCTCCCAACTCATCCCACCACCACCACCCAATGGCTTCCCCCACTTTGTGTCCATACGTTTGTTCTCTACCTCTGTGTCTCTATTTCTGCCCTGCAAACCAGTTCATCTCTACCATTTTTCTAGGTTCCACATATAGGCATTAATATACAATATTTGTTTTTCTCTTTCTGGCTTACTTGACTCTGTATGACAGTCTCTAGATCCATCAACTTCTCTACAAATGACCCAGTTTCATTCCTTTATATGGCTGAGTAATATTCCATTTTATATATGTACCACATCTTTATCCATTCGTCTGTCTGTGGGCATTTATGTTGCTTCCATAACCTGGCTATTGTAAATAGTGCTGCAATGAACATTGTGGTGAATGTGTCTCTGTGATTTATGGTTTTCTCAGGGTATATGCCCAGAAGTGGGATTGCTGGATCCTATGGTAATTCTCTTTTTAGTTTTTTAAAGGAACCTCCATACTGTTCTCCATAGTGACTGTATCAATTTACATTCCCACCAATAGCGGAAGAGGGTTCCTTTTGTCCACACCCTCCCCAGAATTTGTTGTTTGTAGATTATCTGATGATGCCGATTCTAACAGGTGTGAGGTCTTACCTCATTGTAGTTTTGATTTGCATTTCTCTAATAATTAGTGATGTTGAGCAGCTTTTCATGTGCGTCTTGGCCATCTCTGTGTCTTCTTTGAAGAAACGTCTCTTTAGATCTTCTGCCCATTTTTGTATTGGGTTTTTTGTTTTATTAATATTAAGCTGCATGAGCTGTTTATATATATTGGAGATTAAACCTTTGTCCATTGATTCGTTTGTGAACGTTTTCGCCCATTCTGAGGGTTGCCTTTTTCCATTCCCGTTTTTTTAACAAAGAAAGAAAGAAAGCAAAAGAAGCAGAACACTAATGTGCGTGAAATATGCCTCTTGAAACTGTCGTTTTGAAATATGGACGTCTTTTGAATTTTTTGGTCGATATATGACCCCAGGATTTGTTTTCAGGGCAGGTGTCATTTACAGGCCTGTAATGATTTGGAATATCCACTGACCATTAGCGCTGGCATTAAACCTGCAGTTGTGTGAAACGGCCACAAGGTGGCAGCAGTTCTCCCTTACCAAATCTGGTTACTAGGGCAGCAGAGCCTCAATGGAAGTCGTGTTCTAGATTGGAATGTAGAACGGAATGTGCCAGGAGAAAGCCCCTCAAGTTTGTCTCACTACTTCTTGTTCGTGTTTTTAATTTAATTTTTTATTTTTTATTACAGCAAGTTTGAGTACAACGTTTAGCTTGTTGTAGGTGTGCAAGAGGTGGTTCTTTTACACATATACATATGTCTGTTCTTCCTGGGATCCTTTTCCCATGTACGTTATGACAGAATGTTGAGTAGTCTTCTCTTGGTACTCCGTAGGTCTTTGGTGATTATATACGTCTACTGTGTTTGTATCTGTCTGTTAACACGAATATCGTAATGAATTCAATCCTCACACCTTTCCTTTGGTGAACCATAAGTTTGTTTAATGAATCTGTGATTGCCCTTCTCCGTGGAAATATCTGCCCTGGTATCAATTTATAGGTAACACCTATAAGTGATATGATATGATATGTGTCTTTCACTTTCTGACTTACTCCAAGTCACGTGATTACCTCGAGACTCATCTACGGTGCTGCAAATGGCATTGTGTCCTTTTTTTCCTTGGCGAATATTCTGTCTTAGCGAGGTCCATATTCTGCAATGTGATTCCCTGAGGGCTGAGGATTAGCTGACCTGGGCAGCCTGACCCTGCCGGCAAGCCCTCCCCAGGTGTGCCTGGGTTGAGGTCAATATAAACAGCACTCCAGGCAGCAATAGCCTCTGCAGCTGTGCCTGACTCCATATCCTCTGCCCCGTCAGCAGTCTCGGGGCTGTGTTGGTGGGAGGGTGTGAGGGTCCACGGCTTTGTGGGTGGCCCGGTGTGAGTGGGGCTCTGCTGGACTTTCGGCAGGAGTTTCCAGGCTGCCACCTGTAAAGAAGAGGATGTGTCACCCATAACTTCCACTGGAATACCTCTCCAGGCTGAGGTGAGGAAGGAAAAAAAGGAGTGGGGGCCGGGACAGGAGGGGTATCTTAGGCAGGGAAATAGAAAGCTTCCAGAAGAGCGCCCGTGGCCAGTACCATCCTGGCTGACCAGCAGGCCCCAAGTTGGCCTGCGTGCTGTCGCTGGTGTGGCTCCACGGCCCTTCCTCTAGGCTTTCAAGCCCTTGTACATATTCAGGTGTCTCACCTGGGAAGGGTGGGAACAGTTAAGCAGCAGCTGGCCTGGGGCTCAGCTCACGTTTACTCACAGAGGCCTCGGCACGGTCTCCCAGCTTTGCAATGAGGATGCTCCTGGCGTGGGCGGGCGGGGCTGCTGGCTGTATGGGAGATGATTCCCCACCTCTGACCAATTTCAGAATTGTTTACGACTGGAGCAAGTGCCTTGGTAGTGTTTTCCTCTGTATAACTGTTACATTCAGTTTTTTTTTTTTTTCTTTTTTGGTTCAAGTTAGATTTTATTCCTCATTTATGTATTTATAGATATAAGCATGGAAATAATTCATTCGTATAAATACATCAGTGTGAATGGAAGAACTTTTTTTCTGTTTTATTTTTACATTTTATTTTTTAAAATTTTGAAATTTAATTTTAGTTATTTTTTTATACAGTAGGTTATTATTAGTTATCTATTTTATGCATAGACATGTATACAGGTCAATCCTAATCTCCCAACTCATCCCACCACCACCACCCCATGGCTTCCCCCACTTTGTGTCCATACGTTTGTTCTCTACCTCTGTGTCTCTATTTCTGCCCTGCAAACCAGTTCATCTCTACCATTTTTCTAGGTTCTACATATAGGCATTAATATACAATATTTGTTTTTCTCTTTCTGGCTTACTTCACTCTGTATGACAGTCTCTAGATCCATCAACTTCTCTACAAATGACCCAGTTTCATTCCTTTTTATGGCTGAGTAATATTCCATTTTATATATGTACCACATCTTTATCCATTCGTCTGTCTGTGGGCATTTATGTTGCTTCCATAACCTGGCTACTGTAAATAGTGCTGCAATGAACATTGTGGTGAATGTGTCTCTGTGATTTATGGTTTTCTCAGGGTATATGCCCAGAAGTGGGATTGCTGGATCCTATGGTAATTCTCTTTTTAGTTTTTTAAAGGAACCTCCATACTGTTCTCCATAGTGACTGTATCAATTTACATTCCCACCAATAGCGGAAGAGGGTTCCTTTTGTCCACACCCTCCCCAGAATTTGTTGTTTGTAGATTATCTGATGATGCCGATTCTAACAGGTGTGAGGTCTTACCTCATTGTAGTTTTGATTTGCATTTCTCTAATAATTAGTGATGTTGAGCAGCTTTTCATGTGCGTCTTGGCCATCTCTGTGTCTTCTTTGAAGAAACGTCTCTTTAGATCTTCTGCCCATTTTTGTATTGGGTTGTTTGTTTTATTAATATTAAGCTGCATGTGCTGTTTATATATATTGGAGATTAAACCTTTGTCCATTGATTCGTTTGTGAACGTTTTCGCCCATTCTGAGGGTTGCCTTTTTCCATTCCCGTTTTTTTTAACAAAGAAAGAAAGAAAGCAAAAGAAGCAGAACACTAATGTGCGTGAAATATGCCTCTTGAAACTGTCGTTTTGAAATATGGACGTCTTTTGAATTTTTTGGTCGATATATGACCCCAGGAGTTGTATTCAGGGCAGGTGTCATTTACAGGCCTGTAATGATTTGGAATATCCACTGACCATTAGCGCTGGCATTAAACCTGCAGTTGTGTGAAACGGCCACAAGGTGGCAGCAGTTCTCCCTTACCAAATCTGGTTACTAGGGCAGCAGAGCCTCAATGGAAGTCGTGTTCTAGATTGGAATGTAGAACGGAATGTGCCAGGAGAAAGCCCCTCAAGTTTGTCTCACTACTTCTTGTTCGTGTTTTTAATTTAATTTTTTATTTTTTATTACAGCAAGTTTGAGTACAACGTTTAGCATGTTGTAGGTGTGCAAGAGGTGGTTCTTTTACACATATACATATGTCTGTTCTTCCTGGGATCCTTTTCCCATGTACGTTATGACAGAATGTTGAGTAGTCTTCTCTTGGTACTCCGTAGGTCTTTGGTGATTATATACGTCTACTGTGTTTGTATATGTCTGTTAACCCCAATATCGTAATGAATTCAATCCTCACACCTTTCCTTTGGTGAACCATAAGTTTGTTTAATGAATCTGTGATTGCCCTTCTCCGTGGAAATAACTGCCCTGGTATCAATTTATAGGTAACACCTATAAGTGATATGATATGATATGTGTCTTTCACTTTCTGACTTACTCCAAGTCACGTGATTACCTCGAGACTCATCTACGGTGCTGCAAATGGCATTGTGTCCTTTTTTTCCTTGGCGAATATTCTGTCTTAGCGAGGTCCATATTCTGCAATGTGATTCCCTGAGGGCTGAGGATTAGCTGACCTGGGCAGCCTGACCCTGCCGGCAAGCCCTCCCCAGGGTTGCCTGGGTTGAGGTCAATATAAACAGCACTCCAGGCAGCAATAGCCCCTGCAGCTGTGCCTGACTCCATATTCTCTGCCCCGTCAGCAGTCTCGGGGCTGTGCTGGTGGGAGGGTGTGAGGGTCCACGGCTTTGTGGGTGGCCCGGTGTGAGTGGGGCTCTGCTGGACTTTCGGCAGGAGTTGCCAGGCTGCCACCTGTAAAGAAGAGGATGTGTCACCCATAACTTCCACTGGAATATCTCTCCGGGCTGAAGTGAGGAAGGAAAAAAAGGAGTGGGGGCCGGGACAGGAGGGGTATCTCAGGCAGGGCAATAGAAAGCTTCCAGAAGAGCGCCCGTGGCCAGTACCATCCTGGCTGTCCTGCAGGCACCAAGTTGGCCTGCGTGCTGTCGCTGGTGTGGCTCCACGGCCCTTCCTCTAGGCTTTCAAGCCCTTGTACATATTCAGGTGTTTCACCTGGGAAGGGTGGGAACAGTTCAGCAGCATCTGGCCTGGGGCTCAGCTCACGTTTACTCACAGAGGCCTCGGCACGGTCTCCCAGCTTTGCAATGAGGATGCTCCTTGCGTGGGCGGGCGGGGCTGCTGGCTGTATGGGAGATGATTCCCCACCTCTGACCAATTTCAGAATTGTTTACCACTGGAGCAAGTGCCTTGGTAGTGTTTTCCTCTGTATAATTCTTAGGTTCGTTTTTTTTTTTCTTTTTTGGTTCAAGTTAGATTTTATTCCTCATTTATGTATTTATAGATATAAGCATGGAAATAATTCATTCGTATAAATACATCAGTGTGAATGGAAGAACTTTTTTTCTGTTTTATTTTTACATTTTATTTTTTAAAATTTTGAAATTTAATTTTAGTTATTTTTTTTATACAGTAGGTTATTATTAGTTATCTATTTTATGCATAGACATGTATACAGGTCAATCCTAATCTCCCAACTCATCCCACCACCACCACCCCATGGCTTCCCCCACTTTGTGTCCATACGTTTGTTCTCTACCTCTGTGTCTCTATTTCTGCCCTGCAAACCAGTTCATCTCTACCATTTTTCTAGGTTCCACATATAGGCATTAATATACAATATTTGTTTTTCTCTTTCTGACTTACTTCACTCTGTATGACAGTCTCTAGATCCATCAACTTCTCTACAAATGACCCAGTTTCATTCCTTTTTATGGCTGAGTAATATTCCATTTTGTATATGTACCACATCTTTATCCATTCGTCTGTCTGTGGGCATTTAGGTTGCTTCCATTACCTGGCTATTGTAAATAGTGCTGCAATGAACATTGTGGTGAATGTGTCTTTGTGATTTATGGTTTTCTCTGGGTATATGCCCAGAAGTGGGATTGCTGGATCCTATGGTAATTCTCTTTTTAGTTTTTTAAAGGAACCTCCATACTGTTCTCCATAGTGACTGTATCAATTTACATTCCCACCAATAGCGGAAGAGGGTTCCTTTTGTCCACACCGTCCCCAGAATTTGTTGATTGTAGATTATCTGATGATGCCGATTCTAACAGGTGTGAGGTCTTACCTCATTGTAGTTTTGATTTGCATTTCTCTAATAATTAGTGATGTTGAGCAGCTTTTCATGTGCGTCTTGGCCATCTCTGTGTCTTCTTTGAAGAAACGTCTCTTTAGATCTTCTGCCCATTTTTGTATTGGGTTGTTTGTTTTATTAATATTAAGCTGCATGAGCTGTTTATATATATTGCAGATTAAACCTTTGTCCATTGATTCGTTTGTGAACGTTTTCGCCCATTCTGAGGGTTGCCTTTCTCCATTCCCGTTTTTTTAACAAAGAAAGAAAGAAAGCAAAAGAAGCAGAACACTAATGTGCGTGAAATATGCCTCTTGAAACTGTCGTTTTGAAATATGGACGTCTTTTGAATTTTTTGGTCGATATATGACCCCAGGATTTGTTTTCAAGGCAGGTGTCATTTACAGGCCTGTAATGATTTGGAATATCCACTGACCATTAGCGCTGGCATTAAACCTGCAGTTGTGTGAAACGGCCACAAGGTGGCAGCAGTTCTCCCTTACCAAATCTGGTTACTAGGGCAGCAGAGCCTCAATGGAAGTCGTGTTCTAGATTGGAATGTAGAACGGAATGTGCCAGGAGAAAGCCCCTCAAGTTTGTCTCACTACTTCTTGTTCGTGTTTTTAATTTAATTTTTTATTTTTTATTACAGCAAGTTTGAGTACAACGTTTAGCATGTTGTAGGTGTGCAAGAGGTGGTTCTTTTACACATATACATATGTCTGTTCTTCCTGGGATCCTTTTCCCATGTACGTTATGACAGAATGTTGAGTAGTCTTCTCTTGGTACTCCGTAGGTCTTTGGTGATTATATACGTCTACTGTGTTTGTATAAGTCTGTTAACCCCAATATCGTAATGAATTCAATCCTCACACCTTTCCTTTGGTGAACCATAAGTTTGTTTAATGAATCTGTGATTGCCCTTCTCCGTGGAAATAACTGCCCTGGTATCAATTTATAGGTAACACCTATAAGTGATATGATATGATATGTGTCTTTCACTTTCTGACTTACTCCAAGTCACGTGATTACCTCGAGACTCATCTACGGTGCTGCAAATGGCATTGTGTCCTTTTTTTCCTTGGCGAATATTCTGTCTTAGCGAGGTCCATATTCTGCAATGTGATTCCCTGAGGGCTGAGGATTAGCTGACCTGGGCAGCCTGACCCTGCCGGCAAGCCCTCCCCAGGGTTGCCTGGGTTGAGGTCAATATAAACAGCACTCCAGGCAGCAATAGCCCCTGCAGCTGTGCCTGACTCCATATTCTCTGCCCCGTCAGCAGTCTCGGGGCTGTGCTGGTGGGAGGGTGTGAGGGTCCACGGCTTTGTGGGTGGCCCGGTGTGAGTGGGGCTCTGCTGGACTTTCGGCAGGAGTTGCCAGGCTGCCACCTGTAAAGAAGAGGATGTGTCACCCATAACTTCCACTGGAATATCTCTCCGGGCTGAGGTGAGGAAGGAAAAAAAGGAGTGGTGGCCGGGACAAGAGGGGTATCTCAGGCAGGGCAATAGAAATCTTCCAGAAGAGCGCCCGTGGCCAGTACCATCCTGGCTGACCTGCAGGCACCAAGTTGGCCTGCGTGCTGTGGCTGGTGTGGCTCCACGGCCCTTCCTCTAGGCTTTCAAGCCCTTGTACATATTCAGGTGTTTCACCTGGGAAGGGTGGGAACAGTTCAGCAGCATCTGGCCTGGGGCTCAGCTCACGTTTACTCACAGAGGCCTTGGCACGATCTCCCAGCTTTGCAATGAGGATGCTCCTTGCGTGGGCGGGCGGGGCTGCTGGCTGTATGGGAGATGATTCCCCACCTCTGACCAATTTCAGAATTGTTTACCAGTGGAGCAAGTGCCTTGGTAGTGTTTTCCTCTGTATAACTCTTAGGTTCAGTTTTTTTTTTCTTTTTTGGTTCAAGTTAGATTTTATTCCTCATTTATGTATTTATAGATATAAGCATGGAAATAATTCATTCGTATAAATACATCAGTGTGAATGGAAGAACTTTTTTTCTGTTTTATTTTTACATTTTTTTTTTTAAATTTTGAAATTAAATTTTAGTTATTTTTTTATACAGTAGGTTATTATTAGTTATCTATTTTATGCATAGACATGTATACAGGTCAATCCTAATCTCCCAACTCATCCCACCACCACCACCCCATGGCTTCCCCCACTTTGTGTCCATACGTTTGTTCTCTACCTCTGTGTCTCTATTTCTGCCCTGCAAATCAGTTCATCTCCCCTCCATTTTTCTAGGTTCCACATATAGGCATAAATATACAATATTTGTTTTTCTCTTTCTGACATACTTCACTCTGTATGACAGTCTCTAGATCCATCAACTTCTCTACAAATGACCCAGTTTCATTCCTTTTTATCGCTGAGTAATATTCCATTTTGTATATGTACCACATCTTTATCCATTCGTCTGTCTGTGGGCATTTAGGTTGCTTCCATTACCTGGCTATTGTAAATAGTGCTGCAATGAACATTGTGGTGAATGTGTCTTTGTGATTTATGGTTTTCTCTGGGTATATGCCCAGAAGTGGGATTGCTGGATCCTATGGTAATTCTCTTTTTAGTTTTTTAAAGGAACCTCCATACTGTTCTCCATAGTGACTGTATCAATTTACATTCCCACCAATAGCGGAAGAGGGTTCCTTTTGTCCACACCGTCCCCAGAATTTGTTGATTGTAGATTATCTGATGATGCCGATTCTAACAGGTGTGAGGTCTTACCTCATTGTAGTTTTGATTTGCATTTCTCTAATAATTAGTGATGTTGAGCAGCTTTTCATGTGCGTCTTGGCCATCTCTGTGTCTTCTTTGAAGAAACGTCTCTTTAGATCTTCTGCCCATTTTTGTATTGGGTTGTTTGTTTTATTAATATTAAGCTGCATGAGCTGTTTATATATATTGCAGATTAAACCTTTGTCCATTGATTCGTTTGTGAACGTTTTCGCCCATTCTGAGGGTTGCCTTTCTCCATTCCCGTTTTTTTTAACAAAGAAAGAAAGAAAGCAAAAGAAGCAGAACACTAATGTGCGTGAAATATGCCTCTTGAAACTGTCGTTTTGAAATATGGACGTCTTTTGAATTTTTTGGTCGATATATGACCCCAGGATTTGTTTTCAGGGCAGGTGTCATTTACAGGCCTGTAATGATTTGGAATATCCACTGACCATTAGCGCTGGCATTAAACCTGCAGTTGTGTGAAACGGCCACAAGGTGGCAGCAGTTCTCCCTTACCAAATCTGGTTACTAGGGCAGCAGAGACTCAATGGAAGTCGTGTTCGAGATTGGAATGTAGAACGGAATGTGCCAGGAGAAAGCCCCTCAAGTTTGTCTCACTACTTCTTGTTCGTGTTTTTAATTTATTTTTTTATTTTTTATTACAGCAAGTTTGAGTACAACGTTTAGCTTGTTGTAGGTGTGCAAGAGGTGGTTCTTTTACACATATACATATGTCTGTTCTTCCTGGGATCCTTTTCCCATGTACGTTATGACAGAATGTTGAGTAGTCTTCTCTTGGTACTCCGTAGGTCTTTGGTGATTATATACGTCTACTGTGTTTGTATATGTCTGTTAACCCCAATATCGTAATGAATTCAATCCTCACACCTTTCCTTTGGTGAACCATAAGTTTGTTTAATGAATCTGTGATTGCCCTTCTCCGTGGAAATATCTGCCCTGGTATCAATTTATACGTAACACCTATAAGTGATATGATATGATATGTGTCTTTCACTTTCTGACTTACTCCAAGTCACGTGATTACCTCGAGACTCATCTACGGTGCTGCAAATGGCATTGTGTCCTTTTTTTCCTTGGCGAATATTCTGTCTTAGCGAGGTCCATATTCTGCAATGTGATTCCCTGAGGGCTGAGGATTAGCTGACCTGGGCAGCCTGACCCTGCCGGCAAGCCCTCCCCAGGTGTGCCTGGGTTGAGGTCAATATAAACAGCACTCCAGGCAGCAATAGCCCATGCAGCTGTGCCTGACTCCATATCCTCTGCCCCGTCAGCAGTCTCGGGGCTGTGTTGGTGGGAGGGTGTGAGGGTCCACGGCTTTGTGTGTGGCCCGGTGTGAGTGGGGCTCTGCTGGACTTTCGGCAGGAGTTGCCAGGCTGCCACCTGTAAGGAAGAGGATGTGTCACCCATAACTTCCACTGGAATATCTCTCCGGGCTGAAGTGAGGAAGGAAAAAAAGGAGTGGGGTCCGGGACAGGAGGGGTATCTCAGGCAGGGCAATAGAAAGCTTCCAGAAGAGCGCCCGTGGCCAGTACCATCCTGGCTGTCCTGCAGGCACCAAGTTGGCCTGCGTGCTGTCGCTGGTGTGGCTCCACGGCCCTTCCTCTAGGCTTTCAAGCCCTTGTACATATTCAGGTGTTTCACCTGGGAAGGGTGGGAACAGTTCAGCAGCATCTGGCCTGGGGCTCAGCTCACGTTTACTCACAGAGGCCTCGGCACGGTCTCCCAGCTTTGCAATGAGGATGCTCCTTGCTTGGGCGGGCGGGGCTGCTGGCTCTATGGGAGATGATTCCCCACCTCTGACCAATTTCAGAATTGTTTACCACTGGAGCAAGTGCCTTCGTAGTGTTTTCCTCTGTATAATTCTTAGGTTCGGTTTTTTTTTTTCTTTTTTGGTTCAAGTTAGATTTTATTCCTCATTTATGTATTTATAGATATAAGCATGGAAATAATTCATTCGTATAAATACATCAGTGTGAATGGAAGAACTTTTTTTCTGTTTTATTTTTACATTTTATTTTTTAAAATTTTGAAATTTAATTTTAGTTATTTTTTTTATACAGTAGGTTATTATTAGTTATCTATTTTATGCATAGACATGTATACAGGTCAATCCTAATCTCCCAACTCATCCCACCACCACCACCCCATGGCTTCCCCCACTTTGTGTCCATACGTTTGTTCTCTACCTCTGTGTCTCTATTTCTGCCCTGCAAACCAGTTCATCTCTACCATTTTTCTAGGTTCCACATATAGGCATTAATATACAATATTTGTTTTTCTCTTTCTGGCTTACTTCACTCTGTATGACAGTCTCTAGATACATCAACTTCTCTACAAATGACCCAGTTTCATTCCTTTTTATGGCTGAGTAATATTCCATTTTATATATGTACCACATCTTTTTCCATTCGTCTGTCTGTGGGCATTTATGTTGCTTCCATAACCTGGCTACTGTAAATAGTGCTGCAATGAACATTGTGGTGAATGTGTCTCTGTGATTTATGGTTTTCTCAGGGTATATGCCCAGAAGTGGGATTGCTGGATCCTATGGTAATTCTCTTTTTAGTTTTTTAAAGGAACCTCCATACTGTTCTCCATAGTGACTGTATCAATTTACATTCCCACCAATAGCGGAAGAGGGTTCCTTTTGTCCACACCCTCCCCAGAATTTGTTGTTTGTAGATTATCTGATGATGCCGATTCTAACAGGTGTGAGGTCTTACCTCATTGTAGTTTTGATTTGCATTTCTCTAATAATTAGTGATGTTGAGCAGCTTTTCATGTGCGTCTTGGCCATCTCTGTGTCTTCTTTGAAGAAACGTCTCTTTAGATCTTCTGCCCATTTTTGTATTGGGTTGTTTGTTTTATTAATATTAAGCTGCATGTGCTGTTTATATATATTGGAGATTAAACCTTTGTCCATTGATTCGTTTGTGAACGTTTTCGCCCATTCTGAGGGTTGCCTTTTTCCATTCCCGTTTTTTTTAACAAAGAAAGAAAGAAAGCAAAAGAAGCAGAACACTAATGTGCGTGAAATATGCCTCTTGAAACTGTCGTTTTGAAATATGGACGTCTTTTGAATTTTTTGGTCGATATATGACCCCAGGATTTGTATTCAGGGCAGGTGTCATTTACAGGCCTGTAATGATTTGGAATATCCACTGACCATTAGCGCTGGCATTAAACCTGCAGTTGTGTGAAACGGCCACAAGGTGGCAGCAGTTCTCCCTTACCAAATCTGGTTACTAGGGCAGCAGAGCCTCAATGGAAGTCGTGTTCTAGATTGGAATGTAGAACGGAATGTGCCAGGAGAAAGCCCCTCAAGTTTGTCTCACTACTTCTTGTTCGTGTTTTTAATTTAATTTTTTATTTTTTATTACAGCAAGTTTGAGTACAACGTTTAGCATGTTGTAGGTGTGCAAGAGGTGGTTCTTTTACACATATACATATGTCTGTTCTTCCTGGGATCCTTTTCCCATGTACGTTATGACAGAATGTTGAGTAGTCTTCTCTTGGTACTCCGTAGGTCTTTGGTGATTATATACGTCTACTGTGTTTGTATATGTCTGTTAACCCCAATATCGTAATGAATTCAATCCTCACAGCTTTCCTTTGGTGAACCATAAGTTTGTTTAATGAATCTGTGATTGCCCTTCTCCGTGGAAATAACTGCCCTGGTATCAATTTATAGGTAACACCTATAAGTGATATGATATGATATGTGTCTTTCACTTTCTGACTTACTCCAAGTCACGTGATTACCTCGAGACTCATCTACGGTGCTGCAAATGGCATTGTGTCCTTTTTTTCCTTGGCGAATATTCTGTCTTAGCGAGGTCCATATTCTGCAATGTGATTCCCTGAGGGCTGAGGATTAGCTGACCTGGGCAGCCTGACCCTGCCGGCAAGCCCTCCCCAGGGTTGCCTGGGTTGAGGTCAATATAAACAGCACTCCAGGCAGCAATAGCCCCTGCAGCTGTGCCTGACTCCATATTCTCTGCCCCGTCAGCAGTCTCGGGGCTGTGCTGGTGGGAGGGTGTGAGGGTCCACGGCTTTGTGGGTGGCCCGGTGTGAGTGGGGCTCTGCTGGACTTTCGGCAGGAGTTGCCAGGCTGCCACCTGTAAAGAAGAGGATGTGTCACCCATAACTTCCACTGGAATATCTCTCCGGGCTGAAGTGAGGAAGGAAAAAAAGGAGTGGGGGCCGGGACAGGAGGGGTATCTCAGGCAGGGCAATAGAAAGCTTCCAGAAGAGCGCCCGTGGCCAGTACCATCCTGGCTGTCCTGCAGGCACCAAGTTGGCCTGCGTGCTGTCGCTGGTGTGGCTCCACGGCCCTTCCTCTAGGCTTTCAAGCCCTTGTACATATTCAGGTGTTTCACCTGGGAAGGGTGGGAACAGTTCAGCAGCATCTGGCCTGGGGCTCAGCTCACGTTTACTCACAGAGGCCTCGGCACGGTCTCCCAGCTTTGCAATGAGGATGCTCCTTGCGTGGGCGGGCGGGGCTGCTGGCTGTATGGGAGATGATTCCCCACCTCTGACCAATTTCAGAATTGTTTACCACTGGAGCAAGTGCCTTGGTAGTGTTTTCCTCTGTATAATTCTTAGGTTCGGTTTTTTTTTTCTTTTTTGGTTCAAGTTAGATTTTATTCCTCATTTATGTATTTATAGATATAAGCATGGAAATAATTCATTCGTATAAATACATCAGTGTGAATGGAAGAACTTTTTTTCTGTTTTATTTTTACATTTTATTTTTTAAAATTTTGAAATTTAATTTTAGTTATTTTTTTTATACAGTAGGTTATTATTAGTTATCTATTTTATGCATAGACATGTATACAGGTCAATCCTAATCTCCCAACTCATCCCACCACCACCACCCCATGGCTTCCCCCACTTTGTGTCCATACGTTTGTTCTCTACCTCTGTGTCTCTATTTCTGCCCTGCAAACCAGTTCATCTCTACCATTTTTCTAGGTTCCACATATAGGCATTAATATACAATATTTGTTTTTCTCTTTCTGACTTACTTCACTCTGTATGACAGTCTCTAGATCCATCAACTTCTCTACAAATGACCCAGTTTCATTCCTTTTTATGGCTGAGTAATATTCCATTTTGTATATGTACCACATCTTTATCCATTCGTCTGTCTGTGGGCATTTAGGTTGCTTCCATTACCTGGCTATTGTAAATAGTGCTGCAATGAACATTGTGGTGAATGTGTCTTTGTGATTTATGGTTTTCTCTGGGTATATGCCCAGAAGTGGGATTGCTGGATCCTATGGTAATTCTCTTTTTAGTTTTTTAAAGGAACCTCCATACTGTTCTCCATAGTGACTGTATCAATTTACATTCCCACCAATAGCGGAAGAGGGTTCCTTTTGTCCACACCGTCCCCAGAATTTGTTGATTGTAGATTATCTGATGATGCCGATTCTAACAGGTGTGAGGTCTTACCTCATTGTAGTTTTGATTTGCATTTCTCTAATAATTAGTGATGTTGAGCAGCTTTTCATGTGCGTCTTGGCCATCTCTGTGTCTTCTTTGAAGAAACGTCTCTTTAGATCTTCTGCCCATTTTTGTATTGGGTTGTTTGTTTTATTAATATTAAGCTGCATGAGCTGTTTATATATATTGCAGATTAAACCTTTGTCCATTGATTCGTTTGTGAACGTTTTCGCCCATTCTGAGGGTTGCCTTTCTCCATTCCCGTTTTTTTAACAAAGAAAGAAAGAAAGCAAAAGAAGCAGAACACTAATGTGCGTGAAATATGCCTCTTGAAACTGTCGTTTTGAAATATGGACGTCTTTTGAATTTTTTGGTCGATATATGACCCCAGGATTTGTTTTCAAGGCAGGTGTCATTTACAGGCCTGTAATGATTTGGAATATCCACTGACCATTAGCGCTGGCATTAAACCTGCAGTTGTGTGAAACGGCCACAAGGTGGCAGCAGTTCTCCCTTACCAAATCTGGTTACTAGGGCAGCAGAGCCTCAATGGAAGTCGTGTTCTAGATTGGAATGTAGAACGGAATGTGCCAGGAGAAAGCCCCTCAAGTTTGTCTCACTACTTCTTGTTCGTGTTTTTAATTTAATTTTTTATTTTTTATTACAGCAAGTTTGAGTACAACGTTTAGCATGTTGTAGGTGTGCAAGAGGTGGTTCTTTTACACATATACATATGTCTGTTCTTCCTGGGATCCTTTTCCCATGTACGTTATGACAGAATGTTGAGTAGTCTTCTCTTGGTACTCCGTAGGTCTTTGGTGATTATATACGTCTACTGTGTTTGTATAAGTCTGTTAACCCCAATATCGTAATGAATTCAATCCTCACACCTTTCCTTTGGTGAACCATAAGTTTGTTTAATGAATCTGTGATTGCCCTTCTCCGTGGAAATAACTGCCCTGGTATCAATTTATAGGTAACACCTATAAGTGATATGATATGATATGTGTCTTTCACTTTCTGACTTACTCCAAGTCACGTGATTACCTCGAGACTCATCTACGGTGCTGCAAATGGCATTGTGTCCTTTTTTTCCTTGGCGAATATTCTGTCTTAGCGAGGTCCATATTCTGCAATGTGATTCCCTGAGGGCTGAGGATTAGCTGACCTGGGCAGCCTGACCCTGCCGGCAAGCCCTCCCCAGGGTTGCCTGGGTTGAGGTCAATATAAACAGCACTCCAGGCAGCAATAGCCCCTGCAGCTGTGCCTGACTCCATATTCTCTGCCCCGTCAGCAGTCTCGGGGCTGTGCTGGTGGGAGGGTGTGAGGGTCCACGGCTTTGTGGGTGGCCCGGTGTGAGTGGGGCTCTGCTGGACTTTCGGCAGGAGTTGCCAGGCTGCCACCTGTAAAGAAGAGGATGTGTCACCCATAACTTCCACTGGAATATCTCTCCGGGCTGAGGTGAGGAAGGAAAAAAAGGAGTGGTGGCCGGGACAAGAGGGGTATCTCAGGCAGGGCAATAGAAATCTTCCAGAAGAGCGCCCGTGGCCAGTACCATCCTGGCTGACCTGCAGGCACCAAGTTGGCCTGCGTGCTGTGGCTGGTGTGGCTCCACGGCCCTTCCTCTAGGCTTTCAAGCCCTTGTACATATTCAGGTGTTTCACCTGGGAAGGGTGGGAACAGTTCAGCAGCATCTGGCCTGGGGCTCAGCTCACGTTTACTCACAGAGGCCTTGGCACGATCTCCCAGCTTTGCAATGAGGATGCTCCTTGCGTGGGCGGGCGGGGCTGCTGGCTGTATGGGAGATGATTCCCCACCTCTGACCAATTTCAGAATTGTTTACCAGTGGAGCAAGTGCCTTGGTAGTGTTTTCCTCTGTATAACTCTTAGGTTCAGTTTTTTTTTTTCTTTTTTGGTTCAAGTTAGATTTTATTCCTCATTTATGTATTTATAGATATAAGCATGGAAATAATTCATTCGTATAAATACATCAGTGTGAATGGAAGAACTTTTTTTCTGTTTTATTTTTACATTTTTTTTTTAAATTTTGAAATTAAATTTTAGTTATTTTTTTATACAGTAGGTTATTATTAGTTATCTATTTTATGCATAGACATGTATACAGGTCAATCCTAATCTCCCAACTCATCCCACCACCACCACCCCATGGCTTCCCCCACTTTGTGTCCATACGTTTGTTCTCTACCTCTGTGTCTCTATTTCTGCCCTGCAAATCAGTTCATCTCCCCTCCATTTTTCTAGGTTCCACATATAGGCATAAATATACAATATTTGTTTTTCTCTTTCTGACATACTTCACTCTGTATGACAGTCTCTAGATCCATCAACTTCTCTACAAATGACCCAGTTTCATTCCTTTTTATCGCTGAGTAATATTCCATTTTGTATATGTACCACATCTTTATCCATTCGTCTGTCTGTGGGCATTTAGGTTGCTTCCATTACCTGGCTATTGTAAATAGTGCTGCAATGAACATTGTGGTGAATGTGTCTTTGTGATTTATGGTTTTCTCTGGGTATATGCCCAGAAGTGGGATTGCTGGATCCTATGGTAATTCTCTTTTTAGTTTTTTAAAGGAACCTCCATACTGTTCTCCATAGTGACTGTATCAATTTACATTCCCACCAATAGCGGAAGAGGGTTCCTTTTGTCCACACCGTCCCCAGAATTTGTTGATTGTAGATTATCTGATGATGCCGATTCTAACAGGTGTGAGGTCTTACCTCATTGTAGTTTTGATTTGCATTTCTCTAATAATTAGTGATGTTGAGCAGCTTTTCATGTGCGTCTTGGCCATCTCTGTGTCTTCTTTGAAGAAACGTCTCTTTAGATCTTCTGCCCATTTTTGTATTGGGTTGTTTGTTTTATTAATATTAAGCTGCATGAGCTGTTTATATATATTGCAGATTAAACCTTTGTCCATTGATTCGTTTGTGAACGTTTTCGCCCATTCTGAGGGTTGCCTTTCTCCATTCCCGTTTTTTTTAACAAAGAAAGAAAGAAAGCAAAAGAAGCAGAACACTAATGTGCGTGAAATATGCCTCTTGAAACTGTCGTTTTGAAATATGGACGTCTTTTGAATTTTTTGGTCGATATATGACCCCAGGATTTGTTTTCAGGGCAGGTGTCATTTACAGGCCTGTAATGATTTGGAATATCCACTGACCATTAGCGCTGGCATTAAACCTGCAGTTGTGTGAAACGGCCACAAGGTGGCAGCAGTTCTCCCTTACCAAATCTGGTTACTAGGGCAGCAGAGACTCAATGGAAGTCGTGTTCGAGATTGGAATGTAGAACGGAATGTGCCAGGAGAAAGCCCCTCAAGTTTGTCTCACTACTTCTTGTTCGTGTTTTTAATTTATTTTTTTATTTTTTATTACAGCAAGTTTGAGTACAACGTTTAGCTTGTTGTAGGTGTGCAAGAGGTGGTTCTTTTACACATATACATATGTCTGTTCTTCCTGGGATCCTTTTCCCATGTACGTTATGACAGAATGTTGAGTAGTCTTCTCTTGGTACTCCGTAGGTCTTTGGTGATTATATACGTCTACTGTGTTTGTATATGTCTGTTAACCCCAATATCGTAATGAATTCAATCCTCACACCTTTCCTTTGGTGAACCATAAGTTTGTTTAATGAATCTGTGATTGCCCTTCTCCGTGGAAATATCTGCCCTGGTATCAATTTATACGTAACACCTATAAGTGATATGATATGATATGTGTCTTTCACTTTCTGACTTACTCCAAGTCACGTGATTACCTCGAGACTCATCTACGGTGCTGCAAATGGCATTGTGTCCTTTTTTTCCTTGGCGAATATTCTGTCTTAGCGAGGTCCATATTCTGCAATGTGATTCCCTGAGGGCTGAGGATTAGCTGACCTGGGCAGCCTGACCCTGCCGGCAAGCCTTCCCCAGGTGTGCCTGGGTTGAGGTCAATATAAACAGCACTCCAGGCAGCAATAGCCCATGCAGCTGTGCCTGACTCCATATCCTCTGCCCCGTCAGCAGTCTCGGGGCTGTGTTGGTGGGAGGGTGTGAGGGTCCACGGCTTTGTGTGTGGCCCGGTGTGAGTGGGGCTCTGCTGGACTTTCGGCAGGAGTTGCCAGGCTGCCACCTGTAAGGAAGAGGATGTGTCACCCATAACTTCCACTGGAATATCTCTCCGGGCTGAAGTGAGGAAGGAAAAAAAGGAGTGGGGTCCGGGACAGGAGGGGTATCTCAGGCAGGGCAATAGAAAGCTTCCAGAAGAGCGCCCGTGGCCAGTACCATCCTGGCTGTCCTGCAGGCACCAAGTTGGCCTGCGTGCTGTCGCTGGTGTGGCTCCACGGCCCTTCCTCTAGGCTTTCAAGCCCTTGTACATATTCAGGTGTTTCACCTGGGAAGGGTGGGAACAGTTCAGCAGCATCTGGCCTGGGGCTCAGCTCACGTTTACTCACAGAGGCCTCGGCACGGTCTCCCAGCTTTGCAATGAGGATGCTCCTTGCTTGGGCGGGCGGGGCTGCTGGCTCTATGGGAGATGATTCCCCACCTCTGACCAATTTCAGAATTGTTTACCACTGGAGCAAGTGCCTTCGTAGTGTTTTCCTCTGTATAATTCTTAGGTTCGGTTTTTTTTTTTTCTTTTTTGGTTCAAGTTAGATTTTATTCCTCATTTATGTATTTATAGATATAAGCATGGAAATAATTCATTCGTATAAATACATCAGTGTGAATGGAAGAACTTTTTTTCTGTTTTATTTTTACATTTTATTTTTTAAAATTTTGAAATTTAATTTTAGTTATTTTTTTTATACAGTAGGTTATTATTAGTTATCTATTTTATGCATAGACATGTATACAGGTCAATCCTAATCTCCCAACTCATCCCACCACCACCACCCCATGGCTTCCCCCACTTTGTGTCCATACGTTTGTTCTCTACCTCTGTGTCTCTATTTCTGCCCTGCAAACCAGTTCATCTCTACCATTTTTCTAGGTTCCACATATAGGCATTAATATACAATATTTGTTTTTCTCTTTCTGGCTTACTTCACTCTGTATGACAGTCTCTAGATACATCAACTTCTCTACAAATGACCCAGTTTCATTCCTTTTTATGGCTGAGTAATATTCCATTTTATATATGTACCACATCTTTATCCATTCGTCTGTCTGTGGGCATTTATGTTGCTTCCATAACCTGGCTATTGTAAATAGTGCTGCAATGAACATTGTGGTGAATGTGTCTCTGTGATTTATGGTTTTCTCAGGGTATATGCCCAGAAGTGGGATTGCTGGATCCTATGGTAATTCTCTTTTTAGTTTTTTAAAGGAACCTCCATACTGTTCTCCATAGTGACTGTATCAATTTACATTCCCACCAATAGCGGAAGAGGGTTCCTTTTGTCCACACCCTCCCCAGAATTTGTTGTTTGTAGATTATCTGATGATGCCGATTCTAACAGGTGTGAGGTCTTACCTCATTGTAGTTTTGATTTGCATTTCTCTAATAATTAGTGATGTTGAGCAGCTTTTCATGTGCGTCTTGGCCATCTCTGTGTCTTCTTTGAAGAAACGTCTCTTTAGATCTTCTGCCCATTTTTGTATTGGGTTGTTTGTTTTATTAATATTAAGCTGCATGAGCTGTTTATATATATTGGAGATTAAACCTTTGTCCATTGATTCGTTTCTGAACGTTTTCGCCCATTCTGAGGGTTGCCTTTTTCCATTTCCGTTTTTTTAACAAAGAAAGAAAGAAAGCAAAAGAAGCAGAACACTAATGTGCGTGAAATATGCCTCTTGAAACTGTCGTTTTGAAATATGGACGTCTTTTGAATTTTTTTTTCGATATATGACCCCAGGATTTGTTTTCAGGGCAGGTGTCATTTACAGGCCTGTAATGATTTGGAATATCCACTGACCATTAGCGCTGGCATTAAACCTGCAGTTGTGTGAAACGGCCACAAGGTGGCAGCAGTTCTCCCTTACCAAATCTGGTTACTAGGGCAGCAGAGCCTCAATGGAAGTCGTGTTCTAGATTGGAATGTAGAACGGAATGTGCCAGGAGAAAGCCCCTCAAGTTTGTCTCACTACTTCTTGTTCGTGTTTTTAATTTAATTTTTTATTTTTTATTACAGCAAGTTTGAGTACAACGTTTAGCATGTTGTAGGTGTGCAAGAGGTGGTTCTTTTACACATATACATATGTCTGTTCTTCCTGGGATCCTTTTCCCATGTACGTTATGACAGAATGTTGAGTAGTCTTCTCTTGGTACTCCGTAGGTCTTTGGTGATTATATACGTCTACTGTGTTTGTATCTGTCTGTTAACCCCAATATCGTAATGAATTCAATCCTCACACCTTCCCTTTGGTGAACCATAAGTTTGTTTAATGAATCTGTGATTGCCCTTCTCCGTGGAAATATCTGCCCTGGTATCAATTTATACGTAACACCTATAAGTGATATGATATGATATGTGTCTTTCACTTTCTGACTTACTCCAAGTCACGTGATTACCTCGAGACTCATCTACGGTGCTGCAAATGGCATTGTGTCCTTTTTCTCCTTGGCGAATATTCTGTCTTAGCGAGGTCCATTTTCTGCAATGTGATTCCCTGAGGGCTGAGGATTAGCTGACCTGGGCAGCCTGACCCTGCCGGCAAGCCCTCCCCAGGTGTGCCTGGGTTGAGGTCAATATAAACAGCACTCCAGGCAGCAATAGCCCCTGCAGCTGTGCCTTACTCCATATTCTCTGCCCCGTCAGCAGTCTCGGGGCTGTGCTGGTGGGAGGGTGTGAGGGTCCACGGCTTTGTGGGTGGCCCGGTGTGAGTGGGGCTCTGCTGGACTTTCGGCAGGAGTTGCCAGGCTGCCACCTGTAAAGAAGAGGATGTGTCACCCTTAACTTCCACTGGAATACCTCTCCAGGCTGAGGTGAGGAAGGAAAAAAAGGAGTGGGGGCCGGGACAGGAGGGGTATCTTAGGCAGGGCAATAGAAAGCTTCCAGAAGAGCGCCCGTGGCCAGTACCATCCTGGCTGACCAGCAGGCACCAAGTTGGCCTGCGTGCTGTCGCTGGTGTGGCTCCACGGCCCTTCCTCTAGGCTTTCAAGCCCTTGTACATATTCAGGTGTCTCACATGGGAAAGGTGGGAACAGTTAAGCAGCAGCTGGCCTGGGGCTCAGCTCACGTTTACTCACAGAGGCCTCGGCACGGTCTCCCAGCTTTGCAATGAGGATGCTCCTGGCGTGGGCGGGCGGGGCTGCTGGCTGTATGGGAGATGATTCCCCACCTCTGACCAATTTCAGAATTGTTTACGACTGGAGCAAGTGCCTTGGTAGTGTTTTCCTCTGTATAACTGTTAGGTTCAGTTTTTTTTTTTCTTTTTTGGTTCAAGTTAGATTTTATTCCTCATTTATGTATTTATAGATATAAGCATGGAAATAATTCATTCGTATAAATACATCAGTGTGAATGGAAGAACTTTTTTTCTGTTTTATTTTGACATTATATTTTTTAAAATTTTGAAATTTAATTTTAGTTATTTTTTTATACAGTAGGTTATTATTAGTTATCTATTTTATGCATAGACATGTATACAGGTCAATCCTAATCTCCCAACTCATCCCACCACCACCACCCCATGGCTTCCCCCACTTTGTGTCCATACGTTTGTTCTCTACCTCTGTGTCTCTATTTCTGCCCTGCAAACCAGTTCATCTCTACCATTTTTCTAGGTTCTACATATAGGCATTAATATACAATATTTGTTTTTCTCTTTCTGGCTTACTTCACTCTGTATGACAGTCTCAAATCCATCAACTTCTCTACAAATGACCCAGTTTCATTCCTTTTTATGGCTGAGTAATATTCCATTTTATATATGTACCACATCTTTATCCATTCGTCTGTCTGTGGGCATTTATGTTGCTTCCATAACCTGGCTATTGTAAATAGTGCTGCAATGAACATTGTGGTGAATGTGTCTCCGTGATTTATGGTTTTCTCAGGGTATATGCCCAGAAGTGGGATTGCTGGATCCTATGGTAATTCTCTTTTTAGTTTTTTAAAGGAACCTCCATACTGTTCTCCATAGTGACTGTATCAATTTACATTCCCACCAATAGCGGAAGAGGGTTCCTTTTGTCCACACCCTCCCCAGAATTTGTTGTTTGTAGATTATCTGATGATGCCGATTCTAACAGGTGTGAGGTCTTACCTCATTGTAGTTTTGATTTGCATTTCTCTAATAATTAGTGATGTTGAGCAGATTTTCATGTGCGTCTTGGCCATCTCTGTGTCTTCTTTGAAGAAACGTCTCTTTAGATCTTCTGCCCATTTTTGTATTGGGTTGTTTGTTTTATTAATATTAAGCTGCATGAGCTGTTTATATATATTGCAGATTAAACCTTTGTCCATTGATTCGTTTGTGAACGTTTTCGCCCATTCTGAGGGTTGCCTTTTTCCATTCCCGTTTTTTTTAACAAAGAAAGAAAGAAAGCAAAAGAAGCAGAACACTAATGTGCGTGAAATATGCCTCTTGAAACTGTCGTTTTGAAATATGGACGTCTTTTGAATTTTTTGGTCGATATATGACCCCAGGATTTGTTTTCAGGGCAGGTGTCATTTACAGGCCTGTAATGATTTGGAATATCCACTGACCATTAGCGCTGGCATTAAACCTGCAGTTGTGTGAAACGGCCACAAGGTGGCAGCAGTTCTCTCTTACCAAATCTGGTTACTAGGGCAGCAGAGCCTCAATGGAAGTCGTGTTCTAGATTGGAATGTAGAACGGAATGTGCCAGGAGAAAGCCCCTCAAGTTTGTCTCACTACTTCTTGTTCGTGTTTTTAATTTAATTTTTATTTTTTATTACAGCAAGTTTGAGTACAACCTTTAGCTTGTTGTAGGTGTGCAAGAGGTGGTTCTTTTACACATATACATATGTCTGTTCTTCCTGGGATCCTTTTCCCATGTACGTTATGACAGAATGTTGAGTAGTCTTCTCTTGGTACTCCGTAGGTCTTTGGTGATTATATACGTCTACTGTGTTTGTATATGTCTGTTAACCCCAATATCGTAATGAATTCAATCCTCACACCTTTCCTTTGGTGAACCATAAGTTTGTTTAATGAATCTGTGATTGCCCTTCTCCGTGGAAATAACTGCCCTGGTATCAATTTATAGGTAACACCTATATGTGATATGATATGATATGTGTCTTTCACTTTCTGACTTACTCCAAGTCACGTGATTACCTCGAGACTCATCTACGGTGCTGCAAATGGCATTGTGTCCTTTTTTTCCTTGGCGAATATTCTGTCTTAGCGAGGTCCATATTCTGCAATGTGATTCCCTGAGGGCTGAGGATTAGCTGACCTGGGCAGCCTGACCCTGCCGGCAAGCCCTCCCCAGGGTTGCCTGGGTTGAGGTCAATATAAACAGCACTCCAGGCAGCAATAGCCCCTGCAGCTGTGCCTGACTCCATATTCTCTGCCCCGTCAGCAGTCTCGGGGCTGTGCTGGTGGGAGGGTGTGAGGGTCCACGGCTTTGTGGGTGGCCCGGTGTGAGTGGGGCTCTGCTGGACTTTCGGCAGGAGTTGCCAGGCTGCCACCTGTAAAGAAGAGGATGTGTCACCCATAACTTCCACTGGAATATCTCTCCGGGCTGAGGTGAGGAAGGAAAAAAAGGAGTGGTGGCCGGGACAAGAGGGGTATCTCAGGCAGGGCAATAGAAATCTTCCAGAAGAGCGCCGTGGCCAGTACCATCCTGGCTGTCCTGCAGGCACCAAGTTGGCCTGCGTGCTGTGGCTGGTGTGGCTCCACGGCCCTTCCTCTAGGCTTTCAAGCCCTTGTACATATTCAGGTGTTTCACCTGGGAAGGGTGGGAACAGTTCAGCAGCATCTGGCCTGGGGCTCAGCTCACGTTTACTCACAGAGGCCTCGGCACGGTCTCCCAGCTTTGCAATGAGGATGCTCCTTGCGTGGGCGGGCGGGGCTGCTGGCTGTATGGGAGATGATTCCCCACCTCTGACCAATTTCAGAATTGTTTACCACTGGAGCAAGTGCCTTGGTAGTGTTTTCCTCTGTATAACTGTTAGGTTCAGTTTTTTTTTTCTTTTTTGGTTCAAGTTAGATTTTATTCCTCATTTATGTATTTATAGATATAAGCATGGAAATAATTCATTCGTATAAATACATCAGTGTGAATGGAAGAACTTTTTTTCTGTTTTATTTTTACATTTTATTTTTTAAAATTTTGAAATTTAATTTTAGTTATTTTTTTATACAGTAGGTTATTATTAGTTATCTATTTTATGCATAGACATGTATACATGTCAATACTAATCTCCCAACTCATCCCACCACCACCACCCCATGGCTTCCCCCACTTTGTGTCCATACGTTTGTTCTCTACCTCTGTGTCTCTATTTCTGCCCTGCAAACCAGTTCATCTCTACCATTTTTCTAGGTTCCACATATAGGCATTAATATACAATATTTGTTTTTCTCTTTCTGGCTTACTTCACTCTGTATGACAGTCTCTAGATCCATCAACTTCTCTACAAATGAACCAGTTTCATTCCTTTATATGGCTGAGTAATATTCCATTTTATATATGTACCACATCTTTTTCCATTCGTCTGTCTGTGGGCATTTAGGTTGCTTCCATTACCTGGCTATTGTAAATAGTGCTGCAATGAACATTGTGGTGAATGTGTCTCTGTGATTTATGGTTTTCTCTGGGTATATGCCCAGAAGTGGGATTGCTGGATCCTATGGTAATTCTCTTTTTAGTTTTTTAAAGGAACCTCCATACTGTTCTCCATAGTGACTGTATCAATTTACATTCCCACCAATAGCGGAAGAGGGTTCCTTTTGTCCACACCCTCTCCAGAATTTGTTGATTGTAGATTATCTGATGATGCCGATTCTAACAGGTGTGAGGTCTTACCTCATTGTAGTTTTGATTTGCATTTCTCTAATAATTAGTGATGTTGAGCAGCTTTTCATGTGCGTCTTGGCCATCTCTGTGACTTCTTTGAAGAAACGTCTCTTTAGATCTTCTGCCCATTTTTGTATTGGGTTGTTTGTTTTATTAATATTAAGCTGCATGAGCTGTTTATATATATTGGAGATTAAACCTTTGTCCATTGATTCGTTTGTGAACGTTTTCGCCCATTCTCAGGGTTGCCTTTCTCCATTCCCGTTTTTTTAACAAAGAAAGAAAGCAAAAGAAGCAGAACACTAATGTGCGTGAAATATGCCTCTTGAAACTGTCGTTTTGAAATATGGACGTCTTTTGAATTTTTTGGTCGATATATGACCCCAGGATTTGTTTTCAGGGCAGGTGTCATTTACAGGCCTGTAATGATTTGGAATATCCACTGACCATTAGCGCTGGCATTAAACCTGCAGTTGTGTGAAACGGCCACAAGGTGGCAGCAGTTCTCCCTTACCAAATCTGGTTACTAGGGCAGCAGAGCCTCAATGGAAGTCGTGTTCTAGATTGGAATGTAGAACGGAATGTGCCAGGAGAAAGCCCCTCAAGTTTGTCTCACTACTTCTTGTTCGTGCTTTTAATTTAATTTTTTATTTTTTATTACAGCAAGTTTGAGTACAACGTTTAGCTTGTTGTAGGTGTGCAAGAGGTGGTTCTTTTACATATATACATATGTCTGTTCTTCCTGGGATCCTTTTCCCATGTACGTTATGACAGAATGTTGAGTAGTCTTCTCTTGGTACTCCGTAGGTCTTTGGTGATTATATACGTCTACTGTGTTTGTATCTGTCTGTTAATCCCAATATCGTAATGAATTCAATCCTCACACCTTTCCTTTGGTGAACCATAAGTTTGTTTAATGAATCTGTGATAGCCCTTCTCCGTGGAAATATCTGCCCTGGTATCAATTTATACGTAACACCTATAAGTGATATGATATGATATGTGTCTTTCACTTTCTGACTTACTCCAAGTCACGTGATTACCTCGAGACTCATCTACGGTGCTGCAAATGGCATTGTGTCCTTTTTCTCCTTGGCGAATATTCTGTCTTAGCGAGGTCCATTTTCTGCAATGTGATTCCCTGAGGGCTGAGGATTAGCTGACCTGGGCAGCCTGACCCTGCCGGCAAGCCCTCCCCAGGTGTGCCTGGGTTGAGGGCAATATAAACAGCACTCCAGGCAGCAATAGCCCTTGCAGCTGTGCCTTACTCCATATTCTCTGCCACGTCAGCCGTCTCGGGGCTGTGCTGGTGGGAGGGTGTGAGGGTCCACGGCTTTGTGGGTGGCCCGGTGTGAGTGGGGCTCTGCTGGACTTTCGGCAGGAGTTGCCAGGCGGCCACCTGTAAAGAAGAGGATGTGTCACCCATAACTTCCACTTGAATATCTCTCCGGGCTGAGGTGAGGAAGGAAAAAAAAGGAGTGGGGGCCGGGACAGGAGGGTTATCTCAGGCAGGGCAATAGAATGCATCCAGAAGAGCGCCCGTGGCCAGTACCATCCTGGCTGACCTGCAGGCACCAAGTTGGCCTGCGTGCTGTCGCTGGTGTGGCTCCACGGCCCTTCCTCTAGGCTTTCAAGCTCTTGTACATATTCAGGTGTTTCACCTGGGAAGGATGGGAACAGTTCAGCAGCATCTGGCCTGGGGCTCAGCTCACGTTTACTCACAGAGGCCTCGGCACGGTCTCCCAGCTTTGCAATGAGGATGCTCCTTGCGTGGGCGGGCGGGGCTGCTGGCTGTATGGGAGATGATTCCCCACCTCTGACCAATTTCAGAATTGTTTACCACTGGAGCAAGTGCCTTGGTAGTGTTTTCCTCTGTATAACTGTTAGGTTCAGTTTTTTTTTTTTTCTTTTTTGGTTCACGTTAGATTTTATTCCTCATTTATGTATTTATAGATATAAGCATGGAAATAATTCATTCGTATAAATACATCAGTGTGAATGGAAGAACTTTTTTTCTGTTTTATTTTTACATTTTATTTTTTAAAATTTTGAAATTTAATTTTAGTTATTTTTTTATACAGTAGGTTATTATTAGTTATCTATTTTATGCATAGACATGTATACATGTCAATACTAATCTCCCAACTCATCCCACCACCACCACCCCATGGCTTCCCCCACTTTGTGTCCATACGTTTGTTCTCTACCTCTGTGTCTCTATTTCTGCCCTGCAAACCAGTTCATCTCTACCATTTTTCTAGGTTCCACATATAGGCATTAATATACAATATTTGTTTTTCTCTTTCTGGCTTACTTCACTCTGTATGACAGTCTCTAGATCCATCAACTTCTCTACAAATGACCCAGTTTCATTCCTTTATATGGCTGAGTAATATTCCATTTTATATATGTACCACATCTTTTTCCATTCGTCTGTCTGTGGGCATTTATGTTGCTTCCATAACCTGGCTATTGTAAATAGTGCTGCAATGAACATTGTGGTGAATGTGTCTCTGTGATTTATGGTTTTCTCAGGGTATATGCCCAGAAGTGGGATTGCTGGATCCTATGGTAATTCTCTTTTTAGTTTTTTAAAGGAACCTCCATACTGTTCTCCATAGTGACTGTATCAATTTACATTCCCACCAATAGCGGAAGAGGGTTCCTTTTGTCCACACCCTCCCCAGAATTTGTTGATTGTAGATTATCTGATGATGCCGATTCTAACAGGTGTGAGGTCTTACCTCATTGTAGTTTTGATTTGCATTTCTCTAATAATTAGTGATGTTGAGCAGCTTTTCATGTGCGTCTTGGCCATCTCTGTGTCTTCTTTGAAGAAACGTCTCTTTAGACCTTCTGCCCATTTTTGTATTGGGTTGTTTGTTTTATTAATATTAAGCTGCATGAGCTGTTTATATATATTGGAGATTAAACCTTTGTCCATTGATTCGTTTGTGAACGTTTTCGCCCATTCTGAGGGTTGCCTTTCTCCATTCCCGTTTTTTTTAACAAAGAAAGAAAGAAAGCAAAAGAAGCAGAATACTAATGTGCGTGTAATATGCCTCTTGAAACTGTCGTTTTGAAATATGGACGTCTTTTGAATTTTTTGGTCGATATATGACCCCAGGATTTGTTTTCAGGGCAGGTGTCATTTACAGGCCTGTAATGATTTGGATTATCCACTGACCATTAGGGCTGGCATTAAACCTGCAGTTGTGTGAAACGGCCACAAGGTGGCAGCAGTTCTCCCTTACCAAATCTGGTTACTAGGGCAGCAGAGCCTCAATGGAAGTCGTGTTCTAGATTGGAATGTAGAACGGAATGTGCCAGGAGAAAGCCCCTCAAGTTTGTCTCACTACTTCTTGTTCGTGTTTTTAATTTAATTTTTTATTTTTTATTACAGCAAGTTTGAGTACAACGTTTAGCTTGTTGTAGGTGGGCAAGAGGTGGTTCTTTTAAACATATACATATGTCTGTTCTTCCTGGGATCCTTTTCCCATGTACGTTATGACAGAATGTTGAGTAGTCTTCTCTTGGTACTCCGTAGGTCTTTGGTGATTATATACGTCTACTGTGTTTGTATATGTCTGTTAACCCCAATATCGTAATGAATTCAATCCTCACACCTTTCCTTTGGTGAACCATAAGTTTGTTTAATGAATCTGTGATTGCCCTTCTCCGTGGAAATATCTGCCCTGGTATCAATTTATACGTAACACCTATAAGTGATATGATATGATATGTGTCTTTCACTTTATGACTTACTCCAAGTCACGTGATTACCTCGAGACTCATCTACGGTGCTGCAAATGGCATTGTGTCCTTTTTTTCCTTGGCGAATATTCTGTCTTAGCGAGGTCCATATTCTGCAATGTGATTCCCTGAGGGCTGAGGATTAGCTGACCTGGGCAGCCTGACCCTGCCGGCAAGCCCTCCCCAGATGTGCCTGGGTTGAGGTCAATATAAACAGCACTCCAGGCAGCAATAGCCCCTGCAGCTGTGCCTGACTCCATATCCTCTGCCCCGTCAGCACTCTCGGGGCTGTGCTGGTGGGAGGGTGTGAGGGTCCACGGGTTTGTGGGTGGCCCGGTGTGAGTGTGGCTCTGCTGGACTTTCGGCAGGAGTTGCCAGGCTGCCACCTGTAAAGAAGAGGATGTGTCACCCATAACTTCCACTGGAATATCTCTCCGGGCTGAGGTGAGGAAGGAAAAAAAGGAGTGTGGGCCGGGACAGGAGGGGTATCTCAGGCAGGGTAATAGAAATCTTCCAGAAGAGCGCCCGTGGCCAGGACCATCCTGGCTGACCTGCAGGCACCAAGTTGGCCTGCGTGCTGTCGCTGGTGTGGCTCCACGGCCCTTCCTCTAGGCTTTCAAGCCCTTGTACATATTCAGGTGTTTCACCTGGGAAGGGTGGGAACAGTTCAGCAGCATCTGGCCTGGGGCTCAGCTCACGTTTACTCACAGAGGCCTCGGCACGGTCTCCCAGCTTTGCAATGAGGATGCTCCTTGCGTGGGCGGGCGGGGCTGCTGGCTGTATGGGAGATGATTCCCCACCTCTGACCAATTTCAGAATTGTTTACCAGTGGAGCAAGTTCCTTGGTAGTGTTTTCCTCTGTATAATTCTTAGGTTCAGTTTTTTTTTCTTTTTTGGTTCAAGTTAGATTTTATTCCTCATTTATGTATTTATAGATATAAGCATGGAAATTATTCATTCGTATAAATACATCAGTGTGAATGGAAGAACTTTATTTCTGTTTTATTTTTACATTCTATTTTTTTAAATTTTGAAATTTAATTTTAGTTATTTTTTTATACAGTAGGTTATTATTAGTTATCTATTTTATGCATAGACATGTATACAGGTCAATCCTAATCTCCCAACTCATCCCACCACCACCACCCCATGGCTTCCCCCACTTTGTGTCCATACGTTTGTTCTCTACCTCTGTGTCTCTATTTCTGCCCTGCAAACCAGTTCATCTCTACCATTTTTCTAGGTTCCACATATAGGCATTAATATACAATATTTGTTTTTCTCTTTCTGGCTTACTTGACTCTGTATGACAGTCTCTAGATCCATCAACTTCTCTACAAATGACCCAGTTTCATTCCTTTTTATGGCTGAGTAATATTCCATTTTATATATGTACCACATCTTTATCCATTCGTCTGTCTGTGGGCATTTATGTTGCTTCCATAACCTGGCTATTGTAAATAGTGCTGCAATGAACATTGTGGTGAATGTGTCTCTGTGATTTATGGTTTTCTCTGGGTATATGCCCAGAAGTGGAATTGCTGGATCCTATGGTAATTCTCTTTTTAGTTCTTTAAAGGAACCTCCATACTGTTCTCCATAGTGACTGTATCAATTTACATTCCCACCAATAGCGGAAGAGGGTTCCTTTTGTCCACACCCTCCCCAGAATTTGTTGTTTGTAGATTATCTGATGATGCCGATTCTAACAGGTGTGAGGTCTTACCTCATTGTAGTTTTGATTTGCATTTCTCTAATAATTAGTGATGTTGAGCAGCTTTTCATGTGCGTCTTGGCCATCTCTGTGTCTTCTTTGAAGAAACGTCTCTTTAGATCTTCTGCCCATTTTTGTATTGGGTTTTTTGTTTTATTAATATTAAGCTGCATGAGCTGTTTATATATATTGGAGATTAAACCTTTGTCCATTGATTCGTTTGTGAACGTTTTCGCCCATTCTGAGGGTTGCCTTTTTCCATTCCCGTTTTTTTAACAAAGAAAGAAAGAAAGCAAAAGAAGCAGAACACTAATGTGCGTGAAATATGCCTCTTGAAACTGTCGTTTTGAAATATGGACGTCTTTTGAATTTTTTGGTCGATATATGACCCCAGGATTTGTTTTCAGGGCAGGTGTCATTTACAGGCCTGTAATGATTTGGAATATCCACTGACAATTAGCGCTGGCATTAAACCTGCAGTTGTGTGAAACGGCCACAAGGTGGCAGCAGTTCTCCCTTACCAAATCTGGTTACTAGGGCAGCAGAGCCTCAATGGAAGTCGTGTTCTAGATTGGAATGTAGAACGGAATGTGCCAGGAGAAAGCCCCTCAAGTTTGTCTCACTACTTCTTGTTCGTGTTTTTAATTTAATTTTTTATTTTTTATTACAGCAAGTTTGAGTACAACGTTTAGCTTGTTGTAGGTGTGCAAGAGGTGGTTCTTTTACACATATACATATGTCTGTTCTTCCTGGGATCCTTTTCCCATGTACGTTATGACAGAATGTTGAGTAGTCTTCTCTTGGTACTCCGTAGGTCTTTGGTGATTATATACGTCTACTGTGTTTGTATCTGTCTGTTAACCCCAATATCGTAATGAATTCAATCCTCACACCTTTCCTTTGGTGAACCATAAGTTTGTTTAATGAATCTGTGATTGCCCTTCTCCGTGGAAATATCTGCCCTGGTATCAATTTATAGGTAACACCTATAAGTGATATGATATGATATGTGTCTTTCACTTTCTGACTTACTCCAAGTCACGTGATTACCTCGAGACTCATCTACGGTGCTGCAAATGGCATTGTGTCCTTTTTTTCCTTGGCGAATATGCTGTCTTAGCGAGGTCCATATTCTGCAATGTGATTCCCTGAGGGCTGAGGATTAGCTGACCTGGGCAGCCTGACCCTGCCGGCACGCCCTCCCCAGGTGTGCCTGGGTTGAGGTCAATATAAACAGCACTCCAGGCAGCCATAGCCCCTGCAGCTGTGCCTTACACCATATTCTCTGCCCCGTCAGCAGTCTCGGGGCTGTGCTGGTGGGAGGGTGTGAGGGTCCACGGCTTTGTGGTTGGCCCGGTGTGAGTGGGGCTCTGCTGGACTTTCGGCAGGAGTTGCCAGGCTGCCACCTGTAAAGAAGAGGATGTGTCACCCATAACTTCCACTGGAATATCTCTCCGGGCTGAGGTGAGGAAGGAAAAAAAGGAGTGGGGGCCGGGACAGGAGGGGTATCTCAGGCAGGGCAATAGAAAGCTTCCAGAAGAGCGCCCGTGGCCAGTACCATCCTGGCTGACCTGCAGGCACCAAGTTGGCCTGCGTGCTGTCGCTGGTGTGGCTCCACGGCCCTTCCTCTAGGCTTTCAAGCCCTTGTACATATTCAGGTGTTTCACCTGGGAAGGGTGGGAACAGTTCAGCAGCATCTGGCCTGGGGCTCAGCTCACGTTTACTCACAGAGGCCTCGGCACGGTCTCCCAGCTTTGCAATGAGGATGCTCCTTGCGTGGGCGGGCGGGGCTGCTGGCTGTATGGGAGATGATTCCCCACCTCTGACCAATTTCAGAATTGTTTACCAATGGAGCAAGTGCCTTGGTAGTGTTTTCCTCTGTATAACTGTTAGGTTCAGTTTTTTTTTTTTCTTTTTTGGTTCAAGTGAGATTTTATTCCTCATTTATGTATTTATAGATATAAGCATGGAAATAATTCATTCCTATAAATACATCAGTGTGAATGGAAGAACTTTTTTTCTGTTTTATTTTTACATTTTATTTTTTAAAATTTTGAAATTTAATTTTATTTATTTTTTTATACAGTAGGTTATTATTAGTTATCTATTTTATGCATAGACATGTATACAGGTCAATCCTAATCTCCCAACTCATCCCACCACCACCACCCCATGGCTTCCCCCACTTTGTGTCCATACGTTTGTTCTCTACCTCTGTGTCTCTATTTCTGCCCTGCAAACCAGTTCATCTCTACCATTTTTCTAGGTTCCACATATAGGCATTAATATACAATATTTGTTTTTCTCTTTCTGACTTACTTCACTCTGTATGACAGTCTCTAGATCCATCAACTTCTCTACAAATGACCCAGTTTCATTCCTTTTTATGGCTGAGTAATATTCCATTTTGTATATGTACCACGTCTTTATCCATTCGTCTGTCTGTGGGCATTTAGGTTGCTTCCATTACCTGGCTATTGTAAATAGTGCTGCAATGAACATTGTGGTGAATGTGTCTTTGTGATTTATGGTTTTCTCTGGGTATATGCCCAGAAGTGGGATTGCTGGATCCTATGGTAATTCTCTTTTTAGTATTTTAAAGGAACCTCCATACTGTTCTCCATAGTGACTGTATCAATTTACATTCCCACCAATAGCGGAAGAGGGTTCCTTTTGTCCACACCGTCCCCAGAATTTGTTGATTGTAGATTATCTGATGATGCCGATTCTAACAGGTGTGAGGTCTTACCTCATTGTAGTTTTGATTTGCATTTCTCTAATAATTAGTGATGTTGAGCAGCTTTTCATGTGCGTCTTGGCCATCTCTGTGTCTTCTTTGAAGAAACGTCTCTTTAGATCTTCTGCCCATTTTTGTATTGGGTTGTTTGTTTTATTAATATTAAGCTGCATGAGCTGTTTATATATATTGCAGATTAAACCTTTGTCCATTGATTCGTTTGTGAACGTTTTCGCCCATTCTGAGGGTTGCCTTTCTCCATTCCCGTTTTTTTTAACAAAGAAAGAAAGAAAGCAAAAGAAGCAGAACACTAATGTGTGTGAAATATGCCTCTTGAAACTGTCGTTTTGAAATATGGACGTCTTTTGAATTTTTTGGTCGATATATGACCCCAGGATTTGTTTTCAGGGCAGGTGTCATTTACAGGCCTGTAATGATTTGGAATATCCACTGACCATTAGCGCTGGCATTAAACCTGCAGTTGTGTGAAACGGCCACAAGGTGGCAGCAGTTCTCCCTTACCAAATCTGGTTACTAGGGCAGCAGAGCCTCAATGGAAGTCGTGTTCTAGATTAGAATGTAGAACGGAATGTGCCAGGAGAAAGCCCCTCAAGTTTGTCTCACTACTTCTTGTTCGTGTTTTTAATTTAATTTTTTATTTTTTATTACAGCAAGTTTGAGTACAACCTTTAGCTTGTTGTAGGTGTGCAAGAGGTGGTTCTTTTACACATATACATATGTCTGTTCTTCCTGGGATCCTTTTCCCATGTACGTTATGACAGAATGTTGAGTAGTCTTCTCTTGGTACTCCGTAGGTCTTTGGTGATTATATACGTCTACTGTGTTTGTATCTGTCTGTTAACCCCAATATCGTAATGAATTCAATCCTCACACCTTTCCTTTGGTGAACCATAAGTTTGTTTAATGAATCTGTGATTGCCCTTCTCCGTGGAAATATCTGCCCTGGTATCAATTTATAGGTAACACCTATAAGTGATATGATATGATATGTGTCTTTCACTTTCTGACTTACTCCAAGTCACGTGATTACCTCGAGATTCATCTACGGTGCTGCAAATGGCATTGTGTCCTTTTTTTCCTTGGCGAATATTCTGTCTTAGCGAGGTCCATATTCTGCAATGTGATTCCCTGAGGGCTGAGGATTAGCTGACCTGGGCAGCCTGACCCTGCCGGCAAGCCCTCCCCAGGTGTGCCTGGGTTGAGGTCAATATAAACAGCACTCCAGGCAGCAATAGCCCCTGCAGCTGTGCCTTACTCCATATTCTCTGCCCCGTCAGCAGTCTCGGGGCTGTGCTGGTGGGAGGGTGTGAGGGTCCACGGCTTTGTGGGTGGCCCGGTGTGAGTGGGGCTCTGCTGGACTTGCTGGACAACAGGAGTTGCCAGGCTGCCACCTGTAAAGAAGAGGATGTGTCACCCATAACTTCCACTGGAATATCTCTCCGGGCTGAGGTGAGGAAGGAAAAAAAGGAGTGGGGGCCGGGACAGGAGGGGTATCTCAGGCAGGGCAATAGAAAGCTTCCAGAAGAGCGCCCGTGGCCAGTACCATCCTGGCTGACCTGCAGGCACCAAGTTGGCCTGCGTGCTGTCGCTGGTGTGGCTCCACGGCCCTTCCTCTAGGCTTTCAAGCCCTTGTACATATTCAGGTGTTTCACCTGGGAAGGGTGGGAAGAGTTCAGCAGCAGCTGGCCTGGGGCTCAGCTCACGTTTACTCACAGAGGCCTCGGCACGGTCTCCCAGCTTTGCAATGAGGATGCTCCTTGCGTGGGCGGGCGGGGATCCTGGCTGTATGGGAGATGATTCCCCACCTCTGACCAATTTCAGAATTGTTTACCAATGGAGCAAGTGCCTTGGTAGTGTTTTCCTCTGTATAACTGTTAGGTTCAGTTTTTTTTTTTTCTTTTTTGGTTCAAGTGAGATTTTATTCCTCATTTATGTATTTATAGATATAAGCATGGAAATAATTCATTCGTATAAATACATCAGTGTGAATGGAAGAACTTTTTTTCTGTTTTATTTTTACATTTTATTTTTTAAAATTTTGAAATTTAATTTTATTTATTTTTTTATACAGTAGGTTATTATTAGTTATCTATTTTATGCATAGACATGTATACAGGTCAATCCTAATCTCCCAACTCATCCCACCACCACCACCCCATGGCTTCCCCCACTTTGTGTCCATACGTTTGTTCTCTACCTCTGTGTCTCTATTTCTGCCCTGCAAACCAGTTCATCTCTACCATTTTTCTAGGTTCCACATATAGGCATTAATATACAATATTTGTTTTTCTCTTTCTGACTTACTTCACTCTGTATGACAGTCTCTAGATCCATCAACTTCTCTACAAATGACCCAGTTTCATTCCTTTTTATGGCTGAGTAATATTCCATTTTGTATATGTACCACATCTTTATCCATTCGTCTGTCTGTGGGCATTTAGGTTGCTTCCATTACCTGGCTATTGTAAATAGTGCTGCAATGAACATTGTGGTGAATGTGTCTTTGTGATTTATGGTTTTCTCTGGGTATATGCCCAGAAGTGGGATTGCTGGATCCTATGGTAATTCTCTTTTTAGTTTTTTAAAGGAACCTCCATACTGTTCTCCATAGTGACTGTATCAATTTACATTCCCACCAATAGCGGAAGAGGGTTCCTTTTGTCCACACCGTCCCCAGAATTTGTTGATTGTAGATTATCTGATGATGCCGATTCTAACAGGTGTGAGGTCTTACCTCATTGTAGTTTTGATTTGCATTTCTCTAATAATTAGTGATGTTGAGCAGCTTTTCATGTGCGTCTTGGCCATCTCTGTGTCTTCTTTGAAGAAACGTCTCTTTAGATCTTCTGCCCATTTTTGTATTGGGTTGTTTGTTTTATTAATATTAAGCTGCATGAGCTGTTTATATATATTGCAGATTAAACCTTTGTCCATTGATTCGTTTGTGAACGTTTTCGCCCATTCTGAGGGTTGCCTTTCTCCATTCCCGTTTTTTTTAACAAAGAAAGAAAGAAAGCAAAAGAAGCAGAACACTAATGTGCGTGAAATATGCCTCTTGAAACTGTCGTTTTGAAATATGGACGTCTTTTGAATTTTTTGGTCGATATATGACCCCAGGATTTGTTTTCAGGGCAGGTGTCATTTACAGGCCTGTAATGATTTGGAATATCCACTGACCATTAGCGCTGGCATTAAACCTGCAGTTGTGTGAAACGGCCACAAGGTGGCAGCAGTTCTCCCTTACCAAATCTGGTTACTAGGGCAGCAGAGCCTCAATGGAAGTCGTGTTCTAGATTAGAATGTAGAACGGAATGTGCCAGGAGAAAGCCCCTCAAGTTTGTCTCACTACTTCTTGTTCGTGTTTTTAATTTAATTTTTTATTTTTTATTACAGCAAGTTTGAGTACAACGTTTAGCTTGTTGTAGGTGTGCAAGAGGTGGTTCTTTTACACATATACATATGTCTGTTCTTCCTGGGATCCTTTTCCCATGTACGTTATGACAGAATGTTGAGTAGTCTTCTCTTGGTACTCCGTAGGTCTTTGGTGATTATATACGTCTACTGTGTTCGTATCTGTCTGTTAACCCCAATATCGTAATGAATTCAATCCTCACACCTTTCCTTTGGTGAACCATAAGTTTGTTTAATGAATCTGTGATTGCCCTTCTCCGTGGAAATATCTGCCCTGGTATCAATTTATAGGTAACACCTATAAGTGATATGATATGATATGTGTCTTTCACTTTCTGACTTACTCCAAGTCACGTGATTACCTCGAGACTCATCTACGGTGCTGCAAATGGCATTGTGTCCTTTTTTTCCTTGGCGAATATTCTGTCTTAGCGAGGTCCATTTTCTGCAATGTGATTCCCTGAGGGCTGAGGATTAGCTGACCTGGGCAGCCTGACCCTGCCGGCAAGCCCTCCCCAGGTGTGCCTGGGTTGAGGTCAATATAAACAGCACTCCAGGCAGCAATAGCCCCTGCAGCTGTGCCTTACTCCATATTCTCTGCCCCGTCAGCAGTCTCGGGGCTGTGCTGGTGGGAGGGTGTGAGGGTCCAGGGCTTTGTGGGTGGCCCGGTGTGAGTGGGGCTCTGCTGGACTTTCGGCAGGAGTTGCCAGGCTGCCACCTGTAAAGAAGAGGATGTGTCACCCATAACTTCCACTGGAATATCTCTCCGGGCTGAGGTGAGGAAGGAAAAAAAGGAGTGGGGGCCGGGACAGGAGGGGTATCTCAGGCAGGGCAATAGAAAGCTTCCAGAAGAGCGCCCATGGCCAGTACCATCCTGGCTGACCTGCAGGCACCAAGTTGGCCTGCGTGCTGTCGCTGGTGTGTCTCCACGGCCCTTCCTCTAGGCTTTCAAGCCCTTGTACATATTCAGGTGTTTCACCTGGGAAGGGTGGGAACAGTTCAGCAGCATCTGGCCTGGGGCTCAGCTCACGTTTACTCACAGAGGCCTCGGCACGGTCTCCCAGCTTTGCAATGAGGATGCTCCTTGCGTGGGCGGGCGGGGCTGCTGGCTGTATGGGAGATGATTCCCCACCTCTGACCAATTTCAGAATTGTTTACCAGTGGAGCAAGTGCCTTGGTAGTGTTTTCCTCTGTATAACTGTTAGGTTCAGTTTTTTTTTTTTTTCTTTTTTGGTTCAAGTTAGATTTTATTCCTCATTTATGTATTTATAGATATAAGCATGGAAATAATTCATTCGTATAAATACATCAGTGTGAATGGAAGAACTTTTTTTCTGTTTTATTTTTACATTTTATTTTTTAAAATTTTGAAATTTAATTTTAGTTATTTTTTTATACAGTAGGTTATTATTAGTTATCTCTTTTATGCATAGACATGTATACAGGTCAATCCTAATCTCCCAACTCATCCCACCACCACCACCCCATGGCTTACCCCACTTTGTGTCCATACGTTTGTTCTCTACCTCTGTGTCTCTATTTCTGCCCTGCAAACCAGTTCATCTCTACCATTTTTCTAGGTTCCACATATAGGCATTAATATACAATATTTGTTTTTCTCTTTCTGACTTACTTCACTCTGTATGACAGTCTCTAGATCCATCAACTTCTCTACAAATGACCCAGTTTCATTCCTTTTTATGGCTGAGTAATATTCCATTTTGTATATGTACCACATCTTTATCCATTCGTCTGTCTGTGGGCATTTAGGTTGCTTCCATTACCTGGCTATTGTAAATAGTGCTGCAATGAACATTGTGGTGAATGTGTCTTTGTGATTTATGGTTTTCTCTGGGTATATGCCCAGAAGTGGGATTGCTGGATCCTATGGTAATTCTCTTTTTAGTTTTTTAAAGGAACCTCCATACTGTTCTCCATAGTGACTGTATCAATTTACATTCCCACCAATAGCGGAAGAGGGTTCCTTTTGTCCACACCGTCCCCAGAATTTGTTGATTGTAGATTATCTGATGATGCCGATTCTAACAGGTGTGAGGTCTTACCTCATTGTAGTTTTGATTTGCATTTCTCTAATAATTAGTGATGTTGAGCACCTTTTCATGTGCGTCTTGGCCATCTCTGTGTCTTCTTTGAAGAAACGTCTCTTTAGATCTTCTGCCCATTTTTGTATTGGGTTGTTTGTTTTATTAATATTAAGCTGCATGAGCTGTTTATATATATTGGAGATTAAACCTTTGTCCATTGATTCGTTTGTGAACGTTTTTGCCCATTCTGAGGGTTGCCTTTCTCCATTCCCGTTTTTTTTAACAAAGAAAGAAAGAAAGCAAAAGAAGCAGAACACTAATGTGCGTGAAATATGCCTCTTGAAACTGTCGTTTTGAAATATGGACGTCTTTTGAATTTTTTGGTCGATATATGACCCCAGGATTTGTTTTCAGGGCAGGTGTCATTTACAGGCCTGTAATGATTTGGAATATCCACTGACCATTAGCGCTGGCATTAAACCTGCAGTTGTGTGAAACGGCCACAAGGTGGCAGCAGTTCTCCCTTACCATATCTGGTTACTAGGGCAGCAGAGCCTCAATGGAAGTCGTGTTCTAGATTGGAATGTAGAACGGAATGTGCCAGGAGAAAGCCCCTCAAGTTTGTCTCACTACTTCTTGTTCGTGTTCTTAATTTAATTTTTTATTTTTTATTACAGCAAGTTTGAGTACAACGTTTAGCTTGTTGTAGGTGTGCAAGAGGTGGTTCTTTTACACATATACATATGTCTGTTCTTCCTGGGAGCCTTTTCCCATGTACGTTATGACAGAATGTTGAGTAGTCTTCTCTTGGTACTCCGTAGGTCTTTGGTGATTATGTACGTCTACTGTGTTTGTATATGTCTGTTAACCCCAATATCGTAATGAATTCAATCCTCACACCTTTCCTTTGGTGAACCATAAGTTTGTTTAATGAATCTGTGATTGCCCTTCTCCGTGGAAATATCTGCCCTGGTATCAATTTATAGGTAACACCTATAAGTGATATGATATGATATTTGTCTTTCACTTTCTGACTTACTCCAAGTCACGTGATTACCTCGAGACTCATCTACGGTGCTGCAAATGGCATTGTGTCCTTTTTCTCCTTGGCGAATATTCTGTCTTAGCGAGGTCCATTTTCTGCAATGTGATTCCCTGAGGGCTGAGGATTAGCTGACCTGGGCAGCCTGACCCTGCCGGCAAGCCCTCCCCAGGTGTGCCTGGGTTGAGGTCAATATAAACAGCACTCCAGGCAGCAATAGCCCCTGCAGCTGTGCCTGACTCCATATTCTCTGCCCCGTCAGCAGTCTCGGGGCTGTGCTGGTGGGAGGGTTTGAGGGTCCACGGCTTTGTGGGTGGCCCGGTGTGAGTGGGGCTCTGCTGGACTTTCGGCAGGAGTTGCCAGGCTGCCACCTGTAAAGAAGAGGATGTGTCACCCATAACTTCCACTGGAATATCTCTCCGGGCTGAGGTGAGGAAGGAAAAAAAGGAGTGGGGGCCGGGACAGGAGGGGTATCTCAGGCAGGGCAATAGAAAGCTTCCAGAAGAGCGCCCGTGGCCAGTACCATCCTGGCTGACCTGCAGGCACCAAGTTGGCCTGTGTGCTGTCGCTGGTGTGGCTCCACGGCCCTTCCTCTAGGCTTTCAAGCCCTTGTACATATTCAGGTGTTTCACCTGGGAAGGGTGGGAACAGTTCAGCAGCATCTGGCCTGGGGCTCAGCTCACGTTTACTCACAGAGGCCTCGGCACGGTCTCCCAGCTTTGCAATGAGGATGCTCCTTGCGTGGGCGGGCGGGGCTGCTGGCTGTATGGGAGATGATTCCCCACCTCTGACCAATTTCAGAATTGTTTACCACTGGAGCAAGTGCCTTGGTAGTGTTTTCCTCTGTATAACTGTTAGGTTCAGTTTTTTTTTCTTTTTTGGTTCAAGTTAGATTTTATTCCTCATTTATGTATTTATAGATATAAGCATGGAAATAATTCATTCGTATAAATACATCAGTGTGAATGGAAGAACTTTTTTTCTGTTTTATTTTTACATTTTATTTTTTAAAATTTTGAAATTTAATTTTAGTTATTTTTTTATACAGTAGGTTATTATTAGTTATCTATTTTATGCATAGACATGTATACAGGTCAATCCTAATCTCCCAACTCATCCCACCACCACCACCCCATGGCTTCCCCCACTTTGTGTCCATACGTTTGTTCTCTACCTCTGTGTCTCTATTTCTGCCCTGCAAACCAGTTCATCTCTACCATTTTTCTAGGTTCCACATATAGGCATTAATATACAATATTTGTTTTTCTCTTTCTGACTTACTTCACTCTGTATGACAGTCTCTAGATCCATCAACTTCTCTACAAATGACCCAGTTTCATTCCTTTTTATGGCTGAGTAATATTCCATTTTGTATATGTACCACATCTTTATCCATTCGTCTGTCTGTGGGCATTTAGGTGGCTTCCATTACCTGGCTATTGTAAATAGTGCTGCAATGAACATTGTGGTGAATGTGTCTTTGTGATTTATGGTTTTCTCTGGGTATATGCCCAGAAGTGGGATTGCTGGATCCTATGGTAATTCTCTTTTTAGTATTTTAAAGGAACCTCCATACTGTTCTCCATAGTGACTGTATCAATTTACATTCCCACCAATAGCGGAAGAGGGTTCCTTTTGTCCACACCGTCCCCAGAATTTGTTGATTGTAGATTATCTGATGATGCTGATTCTAACAGGTGTGAGGTCTTACCTCATTGTAGTTTTGATTTGCATTTCTCTAATAATTAGTGATGTTGAGCAGCTTTTCATGTGCGTCTTGGCCATCTCTGTGTCTTCTTTGAAGAAACGTCTCTTTAGATCTTCTGCCCATTTTTGTATTGGGTTGTTTGTTTTATTAATATTAAGCTGCATGAGCTGTTTATATATATTGCAGATTAAACCTTTGTCCATTGATTCGTTTGTGAACGTTTTCGCCCATTCTGAGGGTTGCCTTTCTCCATTCCCGTTTTTTTTAACAAAGAAAGAAAGAAAGCAAAAGAAGCAGAACACTAATGTGTGTGAAATATGCCTCTTGAAACTGTCGTTTTGAAATATGGACGTCTTTTGAATTTTTTGGTCGATATATGACCCCAGGATTTGTTTTCAGGGCAGGTGTCATTTACAGGCCTGTAATGATTTGGAATATCCACTGACCATTAGCGCTGGCATTAAACCTGCAGTTGTGTGAAACGGCCACAAGGTGGCAGCAGGTCTCCCTTACCAAATCTGGTTACTAGGGCAGCAGAGCCTCAATGGAAGTCGTGTTCTAGATTAGAATGTAGAACGGAATGTGCCAGGAGAAAGCCCCTCAAGTTTGTCTCACTACTTCTTGTTCGTGTTTTTAATTTAATTTTTTATTTTTTATTACAGCAAGTTTGAGTACAACGTTTAGCTTGTTGTAGGTGTGCAAGAGGTGGTTCTTTTACACATATACATATGTCTGTTCTTCCTGGGATCCTTTTCCCATGTACGTTATGACAGAATGTTGAGTAGTCTTCTCTTGGTACTCCGTAGGTCTTTGGTGATTATATACGTCTACTGTGTTTGTATCTGTCTGTTAACCCCAATATCGTAATGAATTCAATCCTCACACCTTTCCTTTGGTGAACCATAAGTTTGTTTAATGAATCTGTGATTGCCCTTCTCCGTGGAAATATCTGCCCTGGTATCAATTTATAGGTAACACCTATAAGTGATATGATATGATATGTGTCTTTCACTTTCTGACTTACTCCAAGTCACGTGATTACCTCGAGACTCATCTACGGTGCTGCAAATGGCATTGTGTCCTTTTTTTCCTTGGCGAATATTCTGTCTTAGCGAGGTCCATATTCTGCAATGTGATTCCCTGAGGGCTGAGGATTAGCTGACCTGGGCAGCCTGACCCTGCCGGCAAGCCCTCCCCAGGTGTGCCTGGGTTGAGGTCAATATAAACAGCACTCCAGGCAGCAATAGCCCCTGCAGCTGTGCCTTACTCCATATTCTCTGCCCCGTCAGCAGTCTCGGGGCTGTGCTGGTGGGAGGGTGTGAGGGTCCACGGCTTTGTGGGTGGCCCGGTGTGAGTGGGGCTCTGCTGGACTTTCGGCAGGAGTTGCCAGGCTGCCACCTGTAAAGAAGAGGATGTGTCACCCATAACTTCCACTGGAATATCTCTCCGGGCTGAGGTGAGGAAGGAAAAAAAGGAGTGGGGGCCGGGACAGGAGGGGTATCTCAGGCAGGGCAATAGAAAGCTTCCAGAAGAGCGCCCGTGGCCAGTACCATCCTGGCTGACCTGCAGGCACCAAGTTGGCCTGCGTGCTGTCGCTGGTGTGGCTCCACGGCCCTTCCTCTAGGCTTTCAAGCCCTTGTACATATTCAGGTGTTTCACCTGGGAAGGGTGGGAAGAGTTCAGCAGCAGCTGGCCTGGGGCTCAGCTCACGTTTACTCACAGAGGCCTAGCACGGTCTCCCAGCTTTGCAATGAGGATGCTCCTTGCGTGGGCGGGCGGGGCTGCTGGCTGTATGGGAGATGATTCCCCACCTCTGACCAATTTCAGAATTGTTTACCAATGGAGCAAGTGCCTTGGTAGTGTTTTCCTCTGTATAACTGTTAGGTTCAGTTGTTTTTTTTTCTTTTTTGGTTCAAGTTAGATTTTATTCCTCATTTATGTATTTATAGATATAAGCATGGAAATAATTCATTCGTATAAATACATCAGTGTGAATGGAAGAACTTTTTTTCTGTTTTATTTTTACATTTTATTTTTTAAAATTTTGAAATTTAATTTTAGTTATTTTTTATACAGTAGGTTATTATTAGTTATCTATTTTATGCATAGACATGTATACAGGTCAATCCTAATCTCCCAACTCATCCCACCACCACCACCCCATGGCTTCCCCCACTTTGTGTCCATACGTTTGTTCTCTACCTCTGTGTCTCTATTTCTGCCCTGCAAACCAGTTCATCTCTACCATTTTTCTAGGTTCCACATATAGGCATTAATATACAATATTTGTTTTTCTCTTTCTGGCTTACTTGACTCTGTATGACAGTCTCTAGATCCATCAACTTCTCTACAAATGACCCAGTTTCATTCCTTTTTATGGCTGAGTAATATTCCATTTTATATATGTACCACATCTTTATCCATTCGTCTGTCTGTGGGCACTTATGTTGCTTCCATAACCTGGCTATTGTAAATAGTGCTGCAATGAACATTGTGGTGAATGTGTCTCTGTGATTTATGGTTTTCTCTGGGTATATGCCCAGAAGTGGGATTGCTGGATCCTATGGTAATTCTCTTTTTAGTTTTTTAAAGGAACCTCCATACTGTTCTCCATAGTGACTGTATCAATTTACATTCCCACAAATAGCGGAAGAGGGTTCCTTTTGTCCACACCCTCCCCAGCGTTTGTTGTTTGTAGATTATCTGATGATGCCGATTCTAACAGGTGTGAGGTCTTACCTCATTGTAGTTTTGATTTGCATTTCTCTAATAATTAGTGATGTTGAGCAGCTTTTCATGTGCGTCTTGGCCATCTCTGTGTCTTCTTTGAAGAAACGTCTCTTTAGATCTTCTGCCCATTTTTGTATTGGGTTGTTTGTTTTATTAATATTAAGCTGCATGAGCTGTTTATATATATTGGAGATTAAACCTTTGTCCATTGATTCGTTTGTGAACGTTTTTGCCCATTCTGAGGGTTGCCTTTCTCCATTCCCGTTTTTTTAACAAAGAAAGAAAGAAAGCAAAAGAAGCAGAACACTAATGTGCGTGAAATATGCCTCTTGAAACTGTCGTTTTGAAATATGGACGTCTTTTGAATTTTTTGGTCGATATATGACCCCAGGAATTGTTTTCAGGGCAGGTGTCATTTACAGGCCTGTATAGATTTGGAATATCCACTGACCATTAGCACTGGCATTAAACCTGCAGTTGTGTGAAACGGCCACAAGGTGGCAGCAGTTCTCCCTTACCAAATCTGGTTACTAGGGCAGCAGAGACTCAATGGAAGTCGTGTTCTAGATTGGAATGTAGAACGGAATGTGCCAGGAGAAAGCCCCTCAAGTTTGTCTCACTACTTCTTGTTCGTGTTCTTAATTTAATTTTTTATTTTTTATTACAGCAAGTTTGAGTACAACGTTTAGCTTGTTGTAGGTGTGCAAGAGGTGGTTCTTTTACACATATACATATGTCTGTTCTTCCTGGGATCCTTTTCCCATGTACGTTATGACAGAATGTTGAGTAGTCTTCTCTTGGTACTCCGTAGGTCTTTGGTGATTATATACGTCTACTGTGTTTGTATCTGTCTGTTAACCCCAATATCGTAATGAATTCAATCCTCACACCTTTCCTTTGGTGAACCATAAGTTTGTTTAATGAATCTGTGATTGCCCTTCTCCGTGGAAATATCTGCCCTGGTATCAATTTATAGGTAACACCTATAAGTGATATGATATGATATGTGTCTTTCACTTTCTGACTTACTCCAAGTCACGTGATTACCTCGAGACTCATCTATGGTGCTGCAAATGGCATTGTGTCCTTTTTTTCCTTGGCGAATATGCTGTCTTAGCGAGGTCCATATTCTGCAATGTGATTCCCTGAGGGCTGAGGATTAGCTGACCTGGGCAGCCTGACCCTGCCGGCAAGCCCTCCCCAGGTGTGCCTGGGTTGAGGTCAATATAAACAGCACTCCAGGCAGCAATAGCCCCTGCAGCTGTGCCTTACACCATATTCTCTGCCCCGTCAGCAGTCTCGGGGCTGTGCTGGTGGGAGGGTGTGAGGGTCCACGGCTTTGTGGGTGGCCCGGTGTGAGTGGGGCTCTGCTGGACTTTCGGCAGGAGTTGCCAGGCTGCCACCTGTAAAGAAGAGGATGTGTCACCCATAACTTCCACTGGAATATCTCTCCGGGCTGAGGTGAGGAAGGAAAAAAAGGAGTGGGGGCCGGGACAGGAGGGGTATCTCAGGCAGGGCAATAGAAAGCTTCCAGAAGAGCGCCCGTGGCCAGTACCATCCTGGCTGACCTGCAGGCACCAAGTTGGCCTGCGTGCTGTCGCTGGTGTGGCTCCACGGCCCTTCCTCTAGGCTTTCAAGCCCTTGTACATATTCAGGTGTTTCACCTGGGAAGGGTGGGAACAGTTCAGCAGCATCTGGCCTGGGGCTCAGCTCACGTTTACTCACAGAGGCCTCGGCACGGTCTCCCAGCTTTGCAATGAGGATGCTCCTTGCGTGGGCGGGCGGGGCTGCTGGCTGTATGGGAGATGATTCCCCACCTCTGACCTATTTCAGAATTGTTTACCACTGGAGCAAGTGCCTTGGTAGTGTTTTCCTCTGTATAACTCTTAGGTTCAGTTTTTTTTTTCTTTGTTGGTTCAAGTTAGATTTTAGTCCTCATTTATGTATTTATAGATATAAGCATGGAAATAATTCATTCGTATAAATACATCAGTGTGAATGGAAGAACTTTTTTTCTGTTTTATTTTTACATTTTATTTTTTAAAATTTTGAAATTTAATTTTAGTTATTTTTTTATACAGTAGGTTATTATTAGTTATCTATTTTATGCATAGACATGTATACAGGTCAATCCTAATCTCCCAACTCATCCCACCACCACCACCCCATGGCTTCCCCCACTTTGTGTCCATACGTTTGTTCTCTACCTCTGGGTCTCTATTTCTGCCCTGCAAACCAGTTCATCTCTACCATTTTTCTAGGTTCCACATATAGGCATTAATATACAATATTTGTTTTTCTCTTTCTGACTTACTTCACTCTGTATGACAGTCTCTAGATCCATCAACTTCTCTACAAATGACCCAGTTTCATTCCTTTTTATGGCTGAGTAATATTCCATTTTGTATATGTACCACGTCTTTATCCATTCGTCTGTCTGTGGGCATTTAGGTTGCTTCCATTACCTGGCTATTGTAAATAGTGCTGCAATGAACATTGTGGTGAATGTGTCTTTGTGATTTATGGTTTTCTCTGGGTATATGCCCAGAAGTGGGATTGCTGGATCCTATGGTAATTCTCTTTTTAGTATTTTAAAGGAACCTCCATACTGTTCTCCATAGTGACTGTATCAATTTACATTCCCACCAATAGCGGAAGAGGGTTCCTTTTGTCCACACCGTCCCCAGAATTTGTTGATTGTAGATTATCTGATGATGCCGATTCTAACAGGTGTGAGGTCTTACCTCATTGTAGTTTTGATTTGCATTTCTCTAATAATTAGTGATGTTGAGCAGCTTTTCATGTGCGTCTTGGCCATCTCTGTGTCTTCTTTGAAGAAACGTCTCTTTAGATCTTCTGCCCATTTTTGTATTGGGTTGTTTGTTTTAGTAATATTAAGCTGCATGAGCTGTTTATATATATTGGAGATTAAACCTTTGTCCATTGATTCGTTTGTGAACGTTTTCGCCCATTCTGAGGGTTGCCTTTCTCCATTCCCGTTTTTTTTAACAAAGAAAGAAAGAAAGCAAAAGAAGCAGAACACTAATGTGCGTGAAATATGCCTCTTGAAACTGTCGTTTTGAAATATGGACGTCTTTTGAATTTTTTGGTCGATATATGACCCCAGGATTTGTTTTCAGGGCAGGTGTCATTTACAGGCCTGTAATGATTTGGAATATCCACTGACCATTAGCGCTGGCATTAAACCTGCAGTTGTGTGAAACGGCCACAAGGTGGCAGCAGTTCTCCCTTACCAAATCTGGTTACTAGGGCAGCAGAGCCTCAATGGAAGTCGTGTTCTAGATTGGAATGTAGAACGGAATGTGCCAGGAGAAAGACCCTCAAGTTTGTCTCACTACTTCTTGTTCGTGTTTTTAATTTATTTTTTTATTTTTTATTACAGCAAGTTTGAGTACAACGTTTAGCATGTTGTAGGTGTGCAAGAGGTGGTTCTTTTACACATATACATATGTCTGTTCTTCCTGGGATCCTTTTCCCATGTACGTTATGACAGAATGTTGAGTAGTCTTCTCTTGGTACTCCGTAGGTCTTTGGTGATTATATACGTCTACTGTGTTTGTATATGTCTGTTAACCCCAATATCGTAATGAATTCAATCCTCACACCTTTCCTTTGGTGAACCATAAGTTTGTTTAATGAATCTGTGATTGCCCTTCTCCGTGGAAATATCTGCCCTGGTATCAATTTATAGGTAACACCTATAAGTGATATGATATGATATGTGTCTTTCACTTTCTGACTTACTCCAAGTCACATGATTACCTCGAGACTCATCTACGGTGCTGCAAATGGCATTGTGTCCTTTTTCTCCTTGGCGAATATTCTGTCTTAGCGAGGTCCATTTTCTGCAATGTGATTCCCTGAGGGCTGAGGATTAGCTGACCTGGGCAGCCTGACCCTGCCGGCAAGCCCTCCCCAGGTGTGCCTGGGTTGAGGTCAATATAAACAGCACTCCAGGCAGCAATAGCCCCTGCAGCTGTGCCTGACTCCATATCCTCTGCCCCGTCAGCAGTCTCGGGGCTGTGCTGGTGGGAGGGTGTGAGGGTCCACGGCTTTGTGGGTGGCCCGGTGTGAGTGGGGCTCTGCTGGACTTTCGGCAGGAGTTGCCAGGCTGCCACCTGTAAAGAAGAGGATGTGTCACCCATAACTTCCACTGGAATATCTCTCCGGGCTGAGGTGAGGAAGGAAAAAAAGGAGTGGGGGCCGGGACAGGAGGGGTATCTCAGGCAGGGCAATAGAAAGCTTCCAGAAGAGCGCCCGTGGCCAGTACCATCCTGGCTGTCCTGCAGGCACCAAGTTGGCCTGCGTGCTGTCGCTGGTGTGGCTCCACGGCCCTTCCTCTAGGCTTTCAAGCCCTTGTACATATTCAGGTGTTTCACCTGGGAAGGGTGGGAACAGTTCAGCAGCATCTGGCCTGGGGCTCAGCTCACGTTTACTCACAGAGGCCTCGGCACGGTCTCCCAGCTTTGCAATGAGGATGCTCCTTGCGTGGGCGGGCGGGGCTGCTGGCTGTATGGGAGATGATTCCCCACCTCTGACCAATTTCAGAATTGTTTACCACTGGAGCAAGTGCCTTGGTAGTGTTTTCCTCTGTATAACTGTTAGGTTCAGTTTTTTTTTTTTCTTTTTTGGTTCAAGTTAGATTTTATTCCTCATTTATGTATTTATAGATATAAGCATGGAAATAATTCATTCGTATAAATACATCAGTGTGAATGGAAGAACTTTTTTTCTGTTTTATTTTTACATTTTATTTTTTAAAATTTTGAAATTTAATTTTAGTTATTTTTTTATACAGTAGGTTATTATTAGTTATCTATTTTATGCATAGACATGTATACAGGTCAATCCTAATCTCCCAACTCATCCCACCACCACCACCCCATGGCTTCCCCCACTTTGTGTCCATACGTTTGTTCTCTACCTCTGTGTCTCTATTTCTGCCCTGCAAACCAGTTCATCTCTACCATATTTCTAGGTTCCACATATAGGCATTAATATACAATATTTGTTTTTCTCTTTCTGGCTTACTTCACTCTGTATGACAGTCTCTAGATCCATCAACTTCTCTACAAATGACCCAGTTTCATTCCTTTTTATGGCTGAGTAATATTCCATTTTATATATGTACCACATCTTTATCCATTCGTCTGTCTGTGGCCATTTATGTTGCTTCCATAACCTGGCTATTGTAAATAGTGCTGCAATGAACATTGTGGTGAATGTGTCTCTGTGATTTATGGTTTTCTCTGGGTATATGCCCAGAAGTGGGATTGCTGGATCCTATGGTAATTCTCTTTTTAGTTTTTTAAAGGAACCTCCATACTGTTCTCCATAGTGACTGTATCAATTTACATTCCCACCAATAGCGGAAGAGGGTTCCTTTTGTCCACACCCTCCCCAGAATTTGTTGTTTGTAGATTATCTGATGATGCCGATTCTAACAGGTGTGAGGTCTTACCTCATTGTAGTTTTGATTTGCATTTCTCTAATAATTAGTGATGTTGAGCAGCTTTTCATGTGCGTCTTGGCCATCTCTGTGTCTTCTTTGAAGAAACGTCTCTTTAGATCTTCTGCCCATTTTTGTATTGGGTTGTTTGTTTTATTAATATTAAGCTGCATGAGCTGTTTATATATATTGGAGATTAAACCTTTGTCCATTGATTCGTTTGTGAACGTTTTCGCCCATTCTGAGGGTTGCCTTTTTCCATTCCCGTTTTTTTTAACAAAGAAAGAAAGAAAGCAAAAGAAGCAGAACACTAATGTGCGTGAAATATGCCTCTTGAAACAGTCGTTTTGAAATATGGACGTCTTTTGAATTTTTTGGTCGATATATGACCCCAGGATTTGTTTTCAGGGCAGGTGTCATTTACAGGCCTGTAATGATTTGGAATATCCACTGACCATTAGCGCTGGCATTAAACCTGCAGTTGTGTGAAACGGCCACAAGGTGGCAGCAGTTCTCCCTTACCAAATCTGGGTACTAGGGCAGCAGAGGCTCAATGGAAGTCGTGTTCTAGATTGGAATGTAGAACGGAATGTGCCAGGAGAAAGCCCCTCAAGTTTGTCTCACTACTTCTTGTTCGTGTTTTTAATTTAATTTTTTATTTTTTATTACAGCAAGTTTGAGTACAACGTTTAGCTTGTTGTAGGTGTGCAAGAGGTGGTTCTTTTACACATATACATATGTCTGTTCTTCCTGGGATCCTTTTCCCATGTACGTTATGACAGAATGTTGAGTAGTCTTCTCTTGGTACTCCGTAGGTCTTTGGTGATTATATACGTCTACTGTGTTTGTATCTGTCTGTTAACCCCAATATCGTAATGAATTCAATCCTCACACCTTTCCTTTGGTGAACCATAAGTTTGTTTAATGAATCTGTGATTGCCCTTCTCCGTGGAAATATCTGCCCTGGTATCAATTTATAGGTAACACCTATAAGTGATATGATATGATATGTTTCTTCACTTTCTGACTTACTCCAAGTCACGTGATTACCTCGAGACTCATCTACGGTGCTGCAAATGGCATTGTGTCCTTTTTCTCCTTGGCGAATATTCTGTCTTAGCGAGGTCCATTTTCTGCAATGTGATTCCCTGAGGGCTGAGGATTAGCTGACCTGGGCAGCCTGACCCTGCCGGCAAGCCCTCCCCAGGTCTGCCTGGGTTGAGGTCAATATAAACAGCACTCCAGGCAGCAATAGCCCCTGCAGCTGTGCCTGACTCCATATCCTCTGCCCCGTCAGCAGTCTCGGGGCTGTGCTGGTGGGAGGGTGTGAGGGTCCACGGCTTTGTGGGTGGCCCGGTGTGAGTGGGGCTCTGCTGGACTTTCGGCAGGAGTTGCCAGGCTGCCACCTGTAAAGAAGAGGATGTGTCACCCATAACTTCCACTGGAATATCTCTCCGGGCTGAGGTGAGGAAGGAAAAAAAGGAGTGGTGGCCGGGACAGGAGGGGTATCTCAGGCAGGGCAATAGAAAGCTTCCAGAGGAGCGCCCGTGGCCAGTACCATCCTGGCTGACCTGCAGGCACAAAGTTGGCCTGCGTGCTGTCGCTGGTGTGGCTCCACGGCCCTTCCTCTAGGCTTTCAAGCCCTTGTACATATTCAGGTGTTTCACCTGGAAAGGGTGGAAACAGTTCAGCAGCATCTGGCCTGGGGCTCAGCTCACGTTTACTCACAGAGGCCTCGGCACGGTCTCCCAGCTTTGCAATGAGGATGCTCCTTGCGTGGGCGGGCGGGGCTGCTGGCTGTATGGGAGATGATTCCCCACCTCTGACCAATTTCAGAATTGTTTACCACTGGAGCAAGTGCCTTGGTAGTGTTTTCCTCTGTATAACTGTTATGTTCAGTTTTTTTTATTTCTTTTTTCGTTCAAGTTAGATTTTATTCCTCATTTATGTATTTATAGATATAAGCATGGAAATAATTCATTCGTATAAATACATCAGTGTGAATGGAAGAACTTTTTTTCTGTTTTATTTTTACATTTTATTTTTTAAAATTTTGAAATTTAATTTTAGTTATTTTTTTATACAGTAGGTTATTATTAGTTATCTATTTTATGCATAGACATGTATACAGGTCAATCCTAATCTCCCAACTCATCCCACCACCACCACCCCATGGCTTCCCCCACTTTGTGTCCATACGTTTGTTCTCTACCTCTGTGTCTCTATTTCTGCCCTGCAAACCAGTTCATCTCTACCATTTTTCTAGGTTCCACATATAGGCATTAATATACAATATTTGTTTTTCTCTTTCTGGCTTACTTCACTCTGTATGACAGTCTCTAGATCCATCAACTTCTCTACAAATGACCCAGTTTCATTCCTTTTTATGGCTGAGTAATATTCCATTTTATATATGTACCACATCTTTATCCATTCGTCTGTCTGTGGGCATTTATGTTGCTTCCATAACCTGGCTATTGTAAATAGTGCTGCAATGAACATTGTGGTGAATGTGTCTCTGTGATTTATTGTTTTCTCTGGGTATATGCCCAGAAGTGGGATTGCTGGATCCTATGGTAATTCTCTTTTTAGTTTTTTAAAGGAACCTCCATACTGTTCTCCATAGTGACTGTATCAATTTACATTCCCACCAATAGCGGAAGAGGGTTCCTTTTGTCCACACCGTCCCCAGAATTTGTTGATTGTAGATTATCTGATGATGCCGATTCTAACAGGTGTGAGGTCTTACCTCATTGTAGTTTTGATTTGCATTTCTCTAATAATTAGTGATGTTGAGCAGCTTTTCATGTGCGTCTTGGCCATCTCTGTGTCTTCTTTGAAGAAACGTCTCTTTAGATCTTCTGCCCATTTTTGTATTGGGTTGTTTGTTTTATTAATATTAAGCTGCATGAGCTGTTTATATATATTGGAGATTAAACCTTTGTCCATTGATTCGTTTGTGAACGTTTTCGCGCATTCTGAGGGTTGCCTTTCTCCATTCCCGTTTTTTTTAACAAAGAAAGAAAGAAAGCAAAAGAAGCAGAACACTAATGTGCGTGAAATATGCCTCTTGAAACTGTCGTTTTGAAATATGGACGTCTTTTGAATTTTTTGGTCGATATATGACCCCAGGATTTGTTTTCAGGGCAGGTGTCATTTACAGGCCTGTAATGATTTGGAATATCCACTGACCATTAGCGCTGGCATTAAACCTGCAGTTGTGTGAAACGGCCACAAGGTGGCAGCAGTTCTCCCTTACCAAATCTGGTTACTAGGGCAGCAGAGCCTCAATGGAAGTCGTCTTCTAGATTGGAATGTAGAACGGAATGTGCCAGGAGAAAGACCCTCAAGTTTGTCTCACTACTTCTTGTTCGTGTTTTTAATTTATTTTTTTATTTTTTATTACAGCAAGTTTGAGTACAACGTTTAGCATGTTGTAGGTGTGCAAGAGGTGGTTCTTTTACACATATACATATGTCTGTTCTTCCTGGGATCCTTTTCCCATGTACGTTATGACAGAATGTTGAGTAGTCTTCTCTTGGTACTCCGTAGGTCTTTGGTGATTATATACGTCTACTGTGTTTGTATATGTCTGTTAACCCCAATATCGTAATGAATTCAATCCTCACACCTTTCCTTTGGTGAACCATAAGTTTGTTTAATGAATCTGTGATTGCCCTTCTCCGTGGAAATATCTGCCCTGGTATCAATTTATAGTGAACACCTATAAGTGATATGATATGATATGTGTCTTTCACTTTCTGACTTACTCCAAGTCACGTGATTACCTCGAGACTCATCTACGGTGCTGCAAATGGCATTGTGTCCTTTTTCTCCTTGGCGAATATTCTGTCTTAGCGAGGTCCATTTTCTGCAATGTGATTCCCTGAGGGCTGAGGATTAGCTGACCTGGGCAGCCTGACCCTGCCGGCAAGCCCTCCCCAGGTGTGCCTGGGTTGAGGTCAATATAAACAGCACTCCAGGCAGCAATAGCCCCTGCAGCTGTGCCTGACTCCATATCCTCTGCCCCGTCAGCAGTCTCGGGGCTGTGCTGGTGGGAGGGTGTGAGGGTCCACGGCTTTGTGGGTGGCCCGGTGTGAGTGGGGCTCTGCTGGACTTTCGGCAGGAGTTGCCAGGCTGCCACCTGTAAAGAAGAGGATGTGTCACCCATAACTTCCACTGGAATATCTCTCCGGGCTGAGGTGAGGAAGGAAAAAAAGGAGTGGGGGCCGGGACAGGAGGGGTATCTCAGGCAGGGCAATAGAAAGCTTCCAGAAGAGCGCCCGTGGCCAGTACCATCCTGGCTGTCCTGCAGGCACCAAGTTGGCCTGCGTGCTGTCGCTGGTGTGGCTCCACGGCCCTTCCTCTAGGCTTTCAAGCCCTTGTACATATTCAGGTGTTTCACCTGGGAAGGGTGGGAACAGTTCAGCAGCATCTGGCCTGGGGCTCAGCTCACGTTTACTCACAGAGGCCTCGGCACGGTCTCCCAGCTTTGCAATGAGGATGCTCCTTGCGTGGGCGGGCGGGGCTGCTGGCTGTATGGGAGATGATTCCCCACCTCTGACCAATTTCAGAATTGTTTACCACTGGAGCAAGTGCCTTGGTAGTGTTTTCCTCTGTATAACTGTTAGGTTCAGTTTTTTTTTTTTCTTTTTTGGTTCAAGTTAGATTTTATTCCTCATTTATGTATTTATAGATATAAGCATGGAAATAATTCATTCGTATAAATACATCAGTGTGAATGGAAGAACTTTTTTTCTGTTTTATTTTTACATTTTATTTTTTAAAATTTTGAAATTTAATTTTAGTTATTTTTTTATACAGTAGGTTATTATTAGTTATCTATTTTATGCATAGACATGTATACAGGTCAATCCTAATCTCCCAACTCATCCCACCACCACCACCCCATGGCTTCCCCCACTTTGTGTCCATACGTTTGTTCTCTACCTCTGTGTCTCTATTTCTGCCCTGCAAACCAGTTCATCTCTACCATATTTCTAGGTTCCACATATAGGCATTAATATACAATATTTGTTTTTCTCTTTCTGGCTTACTTCACTCTGTATGACAGTCTCTAGATCCATCAACTTCTCTACAAATGACCCAGTTTCATTCCTTTTTATGGCTGAGTAATATTCCATTTTATATATGTACCACATCTTTATCCATTCGTCTGTCTGTGGCCATTTATGTTGCTTCCATAACCTGGCTATTGTAAATAGTGCTGCAATGAACATTGTGGTGAATGTGTCTCTGTGATTTATGGTTTTCTCTGGGTATATGCCCAGAAGTGGGATTGCTGGATCCTATGGTAATTCTCTTTTTAGTTTTTTAAAGGAACCTCCATACTGTTCTCCATAGTGACTGTATCAATTTACATTCCCACCAATAGCGGAAGAGGGTTCCTTTTGTCCACACCCTCCCCAGAGTTTGTTGTTTGTAGATTATCTGATGATGCCGATTCTAACAGGTGTGAGGTCTTACCTCATTGTAGTTTTGATTTGCATTTCTCTAATAATTAGTGATGTTGAGCAGCTTTTCATGTGCGTCTTGGCCATCTCTGTGTCTTCTTTGAAGAAACGTCTCTTTAGATCTTCTGCCCATTTTTGTATTGGGTTGTTTGTTTTATTAATATTAAGCTGCATGAGCTGTTTATATATATTGGAGATTAAACCTTTGTCCATTGATTCGTTTGTGAACGTTTTCGCCCATTCTGAGGGTTGCCTTTTTCCATTCCCGTTTTTTTTAACAAAGAAAGAAAGAAAGCAAAAGAAGCAGAACACTAATGTGCGTGAAATATGCCTCTTGAAACAGTCGTTTTGAAATATGGACGTCTTTTGAATTTTTTGGTCGATATATGACCCCAGGATTTGTTTTCAGGGCAGGTGTCATTTACAGGCCTGTAATGATTTGGAATATCCACTGACCATTAGCGCTGGCATTAAACCTGCAGTTGTGTGAAACGGCCACAAGGTGGCAGCAGTTCTCCCTTACCAAATCTGGGTACTAGGGCAGCAGAGGCTCAATGGAAGTCGTGTTCTAGATTGGAATGTAGAACGGAATGTGCCAGGAGAAAGCCCCTCAAGTTTGTCTCACTACTTCTTGTTCGTGTTTTTAATTTAATTTTTTATTTTTTATTACAGCAAGTTTGAGTACAACGTTTAGCATGTTGTAGGTGTGCAAGAGGTGGTTCTTTTACACATATACATATGTCTGTTCTTCCTGGGATCCTTTTCCCATGTACGTTATGACAGAATGTTGAGTAGTCTTCTCTTGGTACTCCGTAGGTCTTTGGTGATTATATACGTCTACTGTGTTTGTATCTGTCTGTTAACCCCAATATCGTAATGAATTCAATCCTCACACCTTTCCTTTGGTGAACCATAAGTTTGTTTAATGAATCTGTGATTGCCCTTCTCCGTGGAAATATCTGCCCTGGTATCAATTTATAGGTAACACCTATAAGTGATATGATATGATATGTTTCTTCACTTTCTGACTTACTCCAAGTCACGTGATTACCTCGAGACTCATCTACGGTGCTGCAAATGGCATTGTGTCCTTTTTCTCCTTGGCGAATATTCTGTCTTAGCGAGGTCCATTTTCTGCAATGTGATTCCCTGAGGGCTGAGGATTAGCTGACCTGGGCAGCCTGACCCTGCCGGCAAGCCCTCCCCAGGTCTGCCTGGGTTGAGGTCAATATAAACAGCACTCCAGGCAGCAATAGCCCCTGCAGCTGTGCCTGACTCCATATCCTCTGCCCCGTCAGCAGTCTCGGGGCTGTGCTGGTGGGAGGGTGTGAGGGTCCACGGCTTTGTGGGTGGCCCGGTGTGAGTGGGGCTCTGCTGGACTTTCGGCAGGAGTTGCCAGGCTGCCACCTGTAAAGAAGAGGATGTGTCACCCATAACTTCCACTGGAATATCTCTCCGGGCTGAGGTGAGGAAGGAAAAAAAGGAGTGGTGGCCGGGACAGGAGGGGTATCTCAGGCAGGGCAATAGAAAGCTTCCAGAGGAGCGCCCGTGGCCAGTACCATCCTGGCTGACCTGCAGGCACAAAGTTGGCCTGCGTGCTGTCGCTGGTGTGGCTCCACGGCCCTTCCTCTAGGCTTTCAAGCCCTTGTACATATTCAGGTGTTTCACCTGGAAAGGGTGGAAACAGTTCAGCAGCATCTGGCCTGGGGCTCAGCTCACGTTTACTCACAGAGGCCTCGGCACGGTCTCCCAGCTTTGCAATGAGGATGCTCCTTGCGTGGGCGGGCGGGGCTGCTGGCTGTATGGGAGATGATTCCCCACCTCTGACCAATTTCAGAATTGTTTACCACTGGAGCAAGTGCCTTGGTAGTGTTTTCCTCTGTATAACTGTTATGTTCAGTTTTTTTTATTTCTTTTTTCGTTCAAGTTAGATTTTATTCCTCATTTATGTATTTATAGATATAAGCATGGAAATAATTCATTCGTATAAATACATCAGTGTGAATGGAAGAACTTTTTTTCTGTTTTATTTTTACATTTTATTTTTTAAAATTTTGAAATTTAATTTTAATTATTTTTTTATACAGTAGGTTATTATTAGTTATCTATTTTATGCATAGACATGTATACAGGTCAATCCTAATCTCCCAACTCATCCCACCACCACCACCCCATGGCTTCCCCCACTTTGTGTCCATACGTTTGTTCTCTACCTCTGTGTCTCTATTTCTGCCCTGCAAACCAGTTCATCTCTACCATTTTTCTAGGTTCCACATATAGGCATTAATATACAATATTTGTTTTTCTCTTTCTGGCTTACTTCACTCTGTATGACAGTCTCTAGATCCATCAACTTCTCTACAAATGACCCAGTTTCATTCCTTTTTATGGCTGAGTAATATTCCATTTTATATATGTACCACATCTTTATCCATTCGTCTGTCTGTGGGCATTTATGTTGATTCCATAACCTGGCTATTGTAAATAGTGCTGCAATGAACATTGTGGTGAATGTGTCTCTGTGATTTATTGTTTTCTCTGGGTATATGCCCAGAAGTGGGATTGCTGGATCCTATGGTAATTCTCTTTTTAGTTTTTTAAAGGAACCTCCATACTGTTCTCCATAGTGACTGTATCAATTTACATTCCCACCAATAGCGGAAGAGGGTTCCTTTTGTCCACACCCTCCCCAGAATTTGTTGTTTGTAGATTATCTGATGATGCCGATTCTAACAGGTGTGAGGTCTTACCTCATTGTAGTTTTGATTTGCATTTCTCTAATAATTAGTGATGTTGAGCAGCTTTTCATGTGCGTCTTGGCCATCTCTGTGTCTTCTTTGAAGAAACGTCTCTTTAGATCTTCTGCCCATTTTTGTATTGGGTTGTTTGTTTTATTAATATTAAGCTGCATGAGCTGTTTATATATATTGGAGATTAAACCTTTGTCCATTGATTCGTTTGTGAACGTTTTCGCGCATTCTGAGGGTTGCCTTTCTCCATTCCCGTTTTTTTTAACAAAGAAAGAAAGAAAGCAAAAGAAGCAGAACACTAATGTGCGTGAAATATGCCTCTTGAAACTGTCGTTTTGAAATATGGACGTCTATTGAATTTTTTGGTCGATATATGACCCCAGGATTTGTTTTCAGGGCAGGTGTCATTTACAGGCCTGTAATGATTTGGAATATCCACTGACCATTAGCGCTGGCATTAAACCTGCAGTTGTGTGAAACGGCCACAAGGTGGCAGCAGTTCTCCCTTACCAAATCTGGTTACTAGGGCAGCAGAGCCTCAATGGAAGTCGTGTTCTAGATTGGAATGTAGAACGGAATGTGCCAGGACAAAGCCCCTCAAGTTTGTCTCACTACTTCTTGTTCGTGTTTTTAATTTAATTTTTTATTTTTTATTACAGCAAGTTTGAGTACAACGTTTAGCTTGTTGTAGGTGTGCAAGAGGTGGTTCTTTTACACATATACATATGTCTGTTCTTCCTGGGATCCTTTTCCCATGTACGTTATGACAGAATGTTGAGTAGTCTTCTCTTGGTACTCCGTAGGTCTTTGGTGATTATATACGTCTACTGTGTTTGTATCTGTCTGTTAACACGAATATCGTAATGAATTCAATCCTCACACCTTTCCTTTGGTGAACCATAAGTTTGTTTAATGAATCTGTGATTGCCCTTCTCCGTGGAAATATCTGCCCTGGTATCAATTTATAGGTAACACCTATAAGTGATATGATATGATATGTGTCTTTCACTTTCTGACTTACTCCAAGTCACGTGATTACCTCGAGACTCATCTACGGTGCTGCAAATTGCATTGTGTCCTTTATCTCCTTGGCGAATATTCTGTCTTAGCGAGTTCCATTTTCTGCAATGTGATTCCCTGAGGGCTGAGGATTAGCTGACCTGGGCAGCCTGACCCTGCCGGCAAGCCCTCCCCAGGTGTGCCTCGGTTGAGGTCAATATAAACAGCACTCCAGGCAGCAATAGCCCCTGCAGCTGTGCCTTACACCATATTCTCTGCCCCGTCAGCAGTCTCGGGGCTGTGCTGGTGGGAGGGTGTGAGGGTCCACGGCTTTGTGGGTGGCCCGGTGTGAGTGGGGCTCTGCTGGACTTTCGGCAGGAGTTGCCAGGGTGCCACCTGTAAAGAAGAGGATGTGTCACCCATAAGTTCCACTGGAATATCTCTCCGGGCTGAGGTGAGGAAGGAAAAAAAGGAGTGGTGGCCGGGACAGGAGGGTATCTCAGGCAGGGCAATAGAAAGCTTCCAGAAGAGCGCCCGTGGCCAGTACCATCCTGGCTGACCTGCAGGCACCAAGTTGGCCTGCGTGCTGTCGCTGGTGTGTCTCCACGGCCCTTCCTCTAGGCTTTCATGCCCTTTTACATATTCAGGTGTTTCACCTGGGAAGGGTGGGAACAGTTCAGCAGCATCTGGCCTGGGGCTCAGCTCACGTTTACTCACAGAGGCCTCGGAACGGTCTCCCTGCTTTGCAATGAGGATGCTCCTGGCGTGGGCGGGCGGGGCTGCTGGCTGTATGGGAGATGATTCCCCACCTCTGACCAATTTCAGAATTGTTTACCAGTGGAGCAAGTGCCTTGGTAGTGTTTTCCTCTGTATAACTGTTAGGTTCAGTTTTTTTTTTTCTTTTTTGGTTCAAGTTAGATTTTATTCCTCATTTATGTATTTATAGATATAAGCATGGAAATAATTCATTCGTATAAATACATCAGTGTGAATGGAAGATCTTTTTTTCTGTTTTATTTTTACATTTTATTTTTTAAAATTTTGAAATTTAATTTTAGTTATTTTTTTATACAGTAGGTTATTATTAGTTATCTATTTTATGCATAGACATGTATACAGGTCAATCCTAATCTCCCAACTCATCCCACCACCACCACCCCATGGCTTCCCCCACTTTGTGTCCATACGTTTGTTCTCTACCTCTGTGTCTCTATTTCTGCCCTGCAAACCAGTTCATCTCTACCATTTTTCTAGGTTCCACATATAGGCATTAATATACAATATTTGTTTTTCTCTTTCTGGCTTACTTCACTCTGTATGACAGTCTCTAGATCCATCAACTTCTCTACAAATGACCCAGTTTCATTCCTTTTTATGGCTGAGTAATATTCCATTTTATATATGTACCACATCTTTATCCATTCGTCTGTCTGTGGGCATTTAGGTTGCTTCCATAACCTGGCTATTGTAAATAGTGCTGCAATGAACATTGTGGTGAATGTGTCTCTGTGATTTATGGTTTTCTCTGGGTATATGCCCAGAAGTGGGATTGCTGGATCCTATGGTAATTCTCTTTTTAGTTTTTTAAAGGAACCTCCATACTCTTCTCCACAGTGACTGTATCAATTTACATTCCCACCAATAGCGGAAGAGGGTTCCTTTTGTCCACACCCTCCCCAGAATTTGTTGTTTGTAGATTATCTGATGTTGCCAATTCTAACAGGTGTGAGGTCTTACCTCATTGTAGTTTTGATTTGCATTTCTCTAATAATTAGTGATGTTGAGCAGCTTTTCATGTGTGTCTTGGCCATCTCTGTGTCTTCTTTGAAGAAACGTCTCTTTAGATCTTCTTCCCATTTTTGTATTGGGTTGTTTGTTTTATTAATATTAAGCTGCATGAGCTGTTTATATATATTGGAGATTAAACCTTTGTCCATTGATTCGTTTGTGAACGTTTTCGCCCATTCTGAGGGTTGCCTTTTTCCATTCCCGTTTTTTTTAACAAAGAAAGAAAGAAAGCAAAAGAAGCAGAACACTAATGTGCGTGAAATATGCCTCTTGAAACTGTCGTTTTGAAATATGGACGTCTTTTGAATTTTTTGGTCGATATATGACCCCAGGATTTGTTTTCAGGGCAGGTGTCATTTACAGGCCTGTAATGATTTGGAATAGCCACTGACCATTAGCGCTGGCATTAAACCTGCAGTTGTGTTAAACGGCCACAAGGTGGCAGCAGTTCTCCCTTACCAAATCTGGTTACTAGGGCAGCAGAGCCTCAATGGAAGTCGTGTTCTAGATTGGAATGTAGAACGGAATGTGCCAGGAGAAAGCCCCTCAAGTTTGTCTCACTACTTCTTGTTCGTGTTTTTAATTTAATTTTTTATTTTTTATTACAGCAAGTTTGAGTACAACGTTTAGCATGTTGTAGGTGTGCAAGAGGTGGTTCTTTTACACATATACATATGTCTGTTCTTCCTGGGATCCTTTTCCCATGTACGTTATGACAGAATGTTGAGTAGTCTTCTCTTGGTACTCTGTAGGTCTTTGGTGATTATATACGTCTACTGTGTTTGTATATGTCTGTTAACCCCAATATCGTAATGAATTCAATCCTCACAACTTTCCTTTGGTGAACCATAAGTTTGTTTAATGAATCTGTGATTGCCCTTCTCCGTGGAAATATCTGCCCTGGTATCAATTTATAGGTAACACCTATAAGTGATATGATATGATATGTGTCTTTCACTTTCTGACTTACTCCAAGTCACGTGATTACCTCGAGACTCATCTACGGTGCTACAAATGGCATTGTGTCCTTTTTTTCCTTGGCGAATATTCTGTCTTAGCGAGGTCCATTTTCTGCAATGTGATTCCCTGAGGGCTGAGGATAAGCTGACCTGGGCAGCCTGACCCTGCCGGCAAGCCCTCCCCAGGTGTGCCTGGGTTGAGGTCAATATAAACAGCACTCCAGGCAGCAATAGCCCCTGCAGCTGTGCCTTACTCCATATTCTCTGCCCCGTCAGCCGTCTCGGGGCTCTGCTGGTGGGAGGGTGTGAGGGTCCACGGATTTGTGGGTGTCCCGGTGTGAGTGGGGCTCTGCTGGACTTTCGGCAGGAGTTGCCAGGCTGCCACCTGTAAAGAAGAGCATGTGTCACCCATAACATCCACTGGAATATCTCTCCGGGCTGAGGTGAGGAAAGAAAAAAAAAATTGGGGCCCGGACAGGAGGGGTATCTCAGGCAGGGCAATAGAAAGCTTCCAGAAGAGCGCCCGTGGCCAGTACCATCCTGGCTGACCTGCAGGCACCAAGTTGGCCTGCGTGCTGTCGCTGGTGTGGCTCCACGGCCCTTCCTCTAGGCTTTCAAGCCCTTGTACATATTCAGGTGTTTCACCTGGGAAGGGTGGGAACAGTTCAGCAGCATCTGGCCTGGGGCTCAGCTCACGTTTACTCACAGAGGCCTCAGCACGGTCTCCAAGCTTTGCAATGAGGATGCTCCTTGCGTGGGCGGGCGGGGCTGCTGGCTGTATGGGAGATGATTCCCCACCTCTGACCAATTTCAGAATTGTTTACCACTGGAGCAAGTGCCTTGGTAGTGTTTTCCTCTGTATAACTGTTAGGTTCAGTTTTTTTTTTTTCTTTTTTGGTTCAAGTTAGATCTTATTCCTCATTTATGTATTTATAGATATAAGCATGGAAATAATTCATTCGTATAAATACATCAGTGTGAATGGAAGAACTTTTTTTCTGTTTTATTTTTACATTTTATTTCTTAAAATTTTGAAATTAAATTTTAGTTATTTTTTTTATACAGTAGGTTATTATTAGTTATCTATTTTATGCATAGACATGTATACAGGTCAATCCTAATCTCCCAACTCATCCCACCACCACCACCCCATGGCTTCCCCCACTTTGTGTCCATACGTTTGTTCTCTACCTCTGTGTCTCTATTTCTACCCTGCAAACCAGTTCATCTCTACCATTTTTCTAGGTTCCACATATAGGCATTAATATACAATATTTGTTTTTCTCTTTCTGGCTTACTTGACTCTGTATGACAGTCCCTAGATCCATCAACTTCTCTACAAATGACCCAGTTTCATTCCTTTTTATGGCTGAGTAATATTCCATTTTATATATGTACCACATCTTTTTCCATTCGTCTGTCTGTGGGCATTTATGTTGCTTCCATAACCTGGCTATTGTAAATAGTGCTGCAATGAACATTGTGGTGAATGTGTCTCTGTGATTTATGGTTTTCTCTGGTTATATGCCCAGAAGTGGGATTGCTGGATCCTATGGTAATTCTCTTTTTAGTTTTTTAAAGGAACCTCCATACTGTTCTCCATAGTGACTGTATCAATTTACATTCCCACCAATAGCGGAAGAGGGTTCCTTTTGTCCACACCCTCCCCAGAGTTTGTTGTTTGTAGATTATCTGATGATGCCGATTCTAACAGGTGTGAGGTCTTACCTCATTGTAGTTTTGATTTGCATTTCTCTAATAATTAGTGATGTTGAGCAGCTTTTCATGTGCGTCTTGGCCATCTCTGTGTCTTCTTTGAAGAAACGTCTCTTTAGATCTTCTGCCCATTTTTGTATTGGGTTGTTTGTTTTATTAATATTAAGCTGCATGAGCTGTTTATATATATTGGAGATTAAACCTTTGTCCATTGATTCGTTTGTGAACGTTTTCGCCCATTCTGAGGGTTGCCTTTCTCCATTCCCGTTTTTTTTAACAAAGAAAGAAAGAAAGCAAAAGAAGCAGAACACTAATGTGCGTGTAATATGCCTCTTGAAACTGTCGTTTTGAAATATGGACGTCTTTTGAATTTTTTGGTCGATATATGACCCCAGGATTTGTTTTCAGGGCAGGTGTCATTTACAGGCCTGTAATGATTTGGAATATCCACTGACCATTAGCGCTGGCATTAAACCTGCAGTTGTGTGAAACGGCCACAAGGTGGCCGCAGTTCTCCCTTACCTATTCTGGTTACTAGGGCAGCAGAGACTCAATGGAAGTCGTGTTCTAGATTGGAATGTAGAACGGAATGTGCCAGGAGAAAGCCCCTCAAGTTTGTCTCACTACTTCTTGTTCGTGTTCTTAATTTAATTTTTTATTTTTTATTACAGCAAGTTTGAGTACAACGTTTAGCTTGTTGTAGGTGTGCAAGAGGTGGTTCTTTTACACATATACATATGTCTGTTCTTCCTGGGATCCTTTTCCCATGTACGTTATGACAGAATGTTGAGTAGTCTTCTCTTGGTACTCCGTAGGTCTTTGGTGATTATATACGTCTACTGTGTTTGTATATGTCTGTTAACCCCAATATCGTAATGAATTCAATCCTCACACCTTTCCTTTGGTGAAACATAAGTTTGTTTAATGAATCTGTGATTGCCCTTCTCCGTGGAAATATCTGCCCTGGTATCAATTTATAGGTAACACCTATAAGTGCTATGATATGATATTTGTCTTTCACTTTCTGACTTACTCCAAGTCACGTGATTACCTCGAGACTCATCTACGGTGCTGCAAATGGCATTGTGTCCTTTTTCTCCTTGGCGAATATTCTGTCTTAGCGAGGTCCATTTTCTGCAATGTGATTCCCTGAGGGCTGAGGATTAGCTGACCTGGGCAGCCTGACCCTGCCGGCAAGCCCTCCCCAGGTGTGCCTGGGTTGAGGTCAATATAAACAGCACTCCAGGCAGCAATAGCCCCTGCAGCTGTGCCTTACTCCATATTCTCTGCCCCGTCAGCAGTCTCGGGGCTGTGCTGGTGGGAGGGTGGGAGGGTCCACGGCTTTGTGGGTGGCCCGGTGTGAGTGGGGCTCTGCTGGACTTTCGGCAGGAGTTGCCAGGCTGCCACCTGTAAAGAAGAGGATGTGTCACCCATAACTTCCACTGGAATATCTCTCCGGGCTGAGGTGAGGAAGGAAAAAAAGGAGTGGGGGCCGGGACAAGAGGGGTATCTCAGGCAGGGCAATAGAAAGCTTCCAGAAGAGCGCCCGTGGCAGTACCATCCTGGCTGACCTGCAGGCACCAAGTTGGCCTGCGTGCTGTCGCTGGTGTGGCTCCACGGCCCTTCCTCTAGGCTTTCAAGCCCTTGTACATATTCAGGTGTTTCACCTGGGAAGGGTTTGAACAGTTCAGCAGCATCTGGCCTGGGGCTCAGCTCACGTTTACTCACAGAGGCCTCGGCACGGTCTCCCAGCTTTGCAATGAGGATGCTCCTGGCGTGGGCGGGCGGGGCTGCTGGCTGTATGGGAGATGATTCCCCACCTCTGACCAATTTCAGAATTGTTTACCACTGGAGCAAGTGCCTTCGTAGTGTTTTCCTCTGTATAATTCTTAGGTTCAGTTTTTTTTACTTTTTTGGTTCAAGTTAGATTTTATTCCTCATTTATGTATTTATAGATATAAGCATGGAAATAATTCATTCGTATAAATACATCAGTGTGAATGGAAGAACTTTTTTTCTGTTTTATTTTTACATTTTATTTTTTAAAATTTTGAAATTTAATTTTAGTTATTTTTTTTATACAGTAGGTTATTATTAGTTATCTATTTTATGCATAGACATGTATACAGGTCAATCCTAATCTCCCAACTCATCCCACCACCACCACCCCATGGCTTCCCCCACTTTGTGTCCATACGTTTGTTCTCTACCTCTGTGTCTCTATTTCTGCCCTGCAAACCAGTTCATCTCTACCATTTTTCTAGGTTCCACATATAGGCATTAATATACAATATTTGTTTTTCTCTTTCTGACTTACTTCACTCTGTATGACAGTCTCTAGATCCATCAACTTCTCTACAAATGACCCAGTTTCATTCCTTTTTATGGCTGAATAATATTCCATTTTGTATATGTACCACATCTTTATCCATTCGTCTGTCTGTGGGCATTTAGGTTGCTTCCATTACCTGGCTATTGTAAATAGTGCTGCAATGAACATTGTGGTGAATGTGTCTCTGTGATTTATGGTTTTCTCTGGGTATATGCCCAGAAGTGGGATTGCTGGATCCTATGGTAATTCTCATTTTAGTTTTTTAAAGGAACCTCCATACTGTTCTCCATAGTGACTGTATCAATTTACATTCCCACCAATAGCGGAAGAGGGTTCCTTTTGTCCACACCCTCCCCAGAGTTTGTTGTTTGTAGATTATCTGATGATGCCGATTCTAACAGGTGTGAGGTCTTACCTCATTGTAGTTTTGATTTGCATTTCTCTAATAATTAGTGATGTTGAGCAGCTTTTCATGTGCGTCTTGGCCATCTCTGTGTCTTCTTTGAAGAAACGTCTCTTTAGATCTTCTGCCCATTTTTGTATTGGGTTGTTTGTTTTATTAATATTAAGCTGCATGAGCTGTTTATATATATTGGAGATTAAACCTTTGTCCATTGATTCGTTTGTGAACGTTTTCGCCCATTCTGAGGGTTGCCTTTCTCCATTCCCGTTTTTTTTAACAAAGAAAGAAAGAAAGCAAAAGAAGCAGAACACTAATGTGCGTGTAATATGCCTCTTGAAACTGTCGTTTTGAAATATGGACGTCTTTTGAATTTTTTGGTCGATATATGACCCCAGGATTTGTTTTCAGGGCAGGTGTCATTTACAGGCCTGTAATGATTTGGAATATCCACTGACCATTAGCGCTGGCATTAAACCTGCAGTTGTGTGAAACGGCCACAAGGTGGCAGCAGTTCTCCCTTACCAATTCTGGTTACTAGGGCAGCAGAGACTCAATGGAAGTCGTGTTCTAGATTGGAATGTAGAACGGAATGTGCCAGGAGAAAGCCCCTCAAGTTTGTCTCACTACTTCTTGTTCGTGTTCTTAATTTAATTTTTTATTTTTTATTACAGCAAGTTTGAGTACAACGTTTAGCTTGTTGTAGGTGTGCAAGAGGTGGTTCTTTTACACATATACATATGTCTGTTCTTCCTGGGATCCTTTTCCCATGTACGTTATGACAGAATGTTGAGTAGTCTTCTCTTGGTACTCCGTAGGTCTTTGGTGATTATATACGTCTACTGTGTTTGTATATGTCTGTTAACCCCAATATCGTAATGAATTCAATCCTCACACCTTTCCTTTGGTGAACCATAAGTTTGTTTAATGAATCTGTGATTGCCCTTCTCCGTGGAAATATCTGCCCTGGTATCAATTTATAGGTAACACCTATAAGTGCTATGATATGATATTTGTCTTTCACTTTCTGACTTACTCCAAGTCACATGATTACCTCGAGACTCATCTACGGTGCTGCAAATGGCATTGTGTCCTTTTTCTCCTTGGCGAATATTCTGTCTTAGCGAGGTCCATTTTCTGCAATGTGATTCCCTGAGGGCTGAGGATTAGCTGACCTGGGCAGCCTGACCCTGCCGGCAAGCCCTCCCCAGGTGTGCCTGGGTTGAGGTCAATATAAACAGCACTCCAGGCAGCAATAGCCCCTGCAGCTGTGCCTTACTCCATATTCTCTGCCCCGTCAGCAGTCTCGGGGCTGTGCTGGTGGGAGGGTGGGAGGGTCCACGGCTTTGTGGGTGGCCCGGTGTGAGTGGGGCTCTGCTGGACTTTCGGCAGGAGTTGCCAGGCTGCCACCTGTAAAAAGAGGATGTGTCACCCATAACTTCCACTGGAATATCTCTCCGGGCTGAGGTGAGGAAGGAAAAAAAGGAGTGGGGGCCGGGACAGGAGGGGTATCTCAGGCAGGGCAATAGAAAGCTTCCAGAAGAGCGCCCGTGGCAGTACCATCCTGGCTGACCTGCAGGCACCAAGTTGGCCTGCGTGCTGTCGCTGGTGTGGCTCCACGGCCCTTCCTCTAGGCTTTCAAGCCCTTGTACATATTCAGGTGTTTCACGTGGGAAGGGTGGGAACAGTTCAGCAGCATCTGGCCTGGGGCTCAGCTCACGTTTACTCACAGAGGCCTCGGCACGGTCTCCCAGCTTTGCAATGAGGATGCTCCTTGCGTGGGCGGGCGGGGCTGCTGGCTGTATGGGAGATGATTCCCCACCTCTGACCAATTTCAGAATTGTTTACCACTGGAGCAAATGCCTTCGTAGTGTTTTCCTCTGTATAATTCTTAGCTTCAGTTTTTTTTTCTTTTTTGGTTCAAGTTAGATTTTTTTCCTCATTTATGTATTTATAGATATAAGCATGGAAATAATTCATTCGTATAAATACATCAGTGTGAATGGAAGAACTTTTTTTCTGTTTTATTTTTACATTTTATTTTTTAAAATTTTGAAATTTAATTTTAGTTATTTTTTTTATACAGTAGGTTATTATTAGTTATCTATTTTATGCATAGACATGTATACAGGTCAATCCTAATCTCCCAACTCATCCCACCACCACCACCCCATGGCTTCCCCCACTTTGTGTCCATACGTTTGTTCTCTACCTCTGTGTCTCTATTTCTGCCCTGCAAACCAGTTCATCTCTACCATTTTTCTAGGTTCCACATATAGGCATTAATATACAATATTTGTTTTTCTCTTTCTGACTTACTTCACTCTGTATGACAGTCTCTAGATCCATCAACTTCTCTACAAATGACCCAGTTTCATTCCTTTTTATGGCTGAGTAATATTCCATTTTGTACATGTACCACATCTTTATCCATTCGTCTGTCTGTGGGCATTTAGGTTGCTTCCATTACCTGGCTATTGTAAATAGTGCTGTAATGAACATTGTGGTGAATGTGTCTTTGTGATTTATGGTTTTCTCTGGGTATATGCCCAGAAGTGGGATTGCTGGATCCTATGGTAATTCTCTTTTTAGTTTTTTAAAGGAACCTCCATACTGTTCTCCATAGTGACTGTATCAATTTACATTCCCACCAATAGCGGAAGAGGGTTCCTTTTGTCCACACCCTCCCCAGAGTTTGTTGTTTGTAGATTATCTGATGATGCCGATTCTAACAGGTGTGAGGTCTTACCTCATTGTAGTTTTGATTTGCATTTCTCTAATAATTAGTGATGTTGAGCAGCTTTTCATGTGCGTCTTGGCCATCTCTGTGTCTTCTTTGAAGAAACGTCTCTTTAGATCTTCTGCCCATTTTTGTATTGGGTTGTTTGTTTTATTAATATTAAGCTGCATGAGCTGTTTATATATATTGGAGATTAAACCTTTGTCCATTGATTCGTTTGTGAACGTTTTCGCCCATTCTGAGGGTTGCCTTTCTCCATTCCCGTTTTTTTTAACAAAGAAAGAAAGAAAGCAAAAGAAGCAGAACACTAATGTGCGTGTAATATGCCTCTTGAAACTGTCGTTTTGAAATATGGACGTCTTTTGAATTTTTTGGTCGATATATGACCCCAGGATTTGTTTTCAGGGCAGGTGTCATTTACAGGCCTGTAATGATTTGGAATATCCACTGACCATTAGCGCTGGCATTAAACCTGCAGTTGTGTGAAACGGCCACAAGGTGGCAGCAGTTCTCCCTTACCAATTCTGGTTACTAGGGCAGCAGAGACTCAATGGAAGTTGTGTTCTAGATTGGAATGTAGAACGGAATGTGCCAGGAGAAAGCCCCTCAAGTTTGTCTCACTACTTCTTGTTCGTGTTCTTAATTTAATTTTTTATTTTTTATTACAGCAAGTTTGAGTACAACGTTTAGCTTGTTGTAGGTGTGCAAGAGGTGGTTCTTTTACACATATACATATGTCTGTTCTTCCTGGGATCCTTTTCCCATGTACGTTATGACAGAATGTTGAGTAGTCTTCTCTTGGTACTCCGTAGGTCTTTGGTGATTATATACGTCTACTGTGTTTGTATCTGTCTGTTAACCCCAATATCGTAATGAATTCAATCCTCACACCTTTCCTTTGGTGAACCATAAGTTTGTTTAATGAATCTGTGATTGCCCTTCTCCGTGGAAATATCTGCCCTGGTATCAATTTATAGGTAACACCTATAAGTGCTATGATATGATATTTGTCTTTCACTTTCTGACTTACTCCAAGTCACGTGATTACCTCGAGACTCATCTACGGTGCTGCAAATGGCATTGTGTCCTTTTTCTCCTTGGCGAATATTCTGTCTTAGCGAGGTCCATTTTCTGCAATGTGATTCCCTGAGGGCTGAGGATTAGCTGACCTGGGCAGCCTGACCCTGCCGGCAAGCCCTCCCCAGGTGTGCCTGGGTTGAGGTCAATATAAACAGCACTCCAGGCAGCAATAGCCCCTGCAGCTGTGCCTTACTCCATATTCTCTGCCCCGTCAGCAGTCTCGGGGCTGTGCTGGTGGGAGGGTGTGAGGGTCCACGGCTTTGTGGGTGGCCCGGTGTGAGTGGGGCTCTGCTGGACTTTCGGCAGGAGTTGCCAGGCTGCCACCTGTAAAGAAGAGGATGTGTCACCCATAACTTCCACTGGAATATCTCTCCGGGCTGAGGTGAGGAAGGAAAAAAAGGAGTGGGGGCCGGGACAGGAGGGGTATCTCAGGCAGGGCAATAGAAAGCTTCCAGAAGAGCGCCCGTGGCCAGTACCATCCTGGCTGACCTGCAGGCACCAAGTTGGCCTGCGTGCTGTCGCTGCTGTGGCTCCACGGCCCTTCCTCTAGGCTTTCAAGCCCTTGTACATATTCAGGTGTTTCACCTGGGAAGGGTGGGAACAGTTCAGCAGCATCTGGCCTGGGGCTCAGCTCACGTTTACTCACAGAGGCCTCGGCACGGTCTCCCAGCTTTGCAATGAGGATGCTCCTTGCGTGGGCGGGCGGGGCTGCTGGCTGTATGGGAGATGATTCCCCACCTCTGACCAATTTCAGAATTGTTTACCACTGGAGCAAGTGCCTTCGTAGTGTTTTCCTCTGTATAATTCTTAGGTTCAGTTTTTTTTTCTTTTTTGGTTCAAGTTAGATTTTATTCCTCATTTATGTATTTATAGATATAAGCATGGAAATAATTCATTCGTATAAATACATCAGTGTGAATAGAAGAACTTTTTTTCTGTTTTATTTTTACATTTTATTTTTTAAAATTTTGAAATTTAATTTTAGTTATTTTTTTTATACAGTAGGTTATTATTAGTTATCTATTTTATGCATAGACATGTATACAGGTCAATCCTAATCTCCCAACTCATCCCACCACCACCACCCCATGGCTTCCCCCACTTTGTGTCCATACGTTTGTTCTCTACCTCTGTGTCTCTATTTCTGCCCTGCAAACCAGTTCATCTCCACCATTTTTCTAGGTTCCACATATAGGCATTAATATACAATATTTGTTTTTCTCTTTCTGGCTTACTTCACTCTGTATGACAGTCTCTAGATCCATCAACTTCTCTACAAATGACCCAGTTTCATTCCTTTTTATGGCTGAGTAATATTCCATTTTGTATATGTACCACATCTTTATCCATTCGTCTGTCTGTGGGCATTTAGGTTGCTTCCATTACCTGGCTATTGTAAATAGTGCTGTAATGAACATTGTGGTGAATGTGTCTTTGTGATTTATGGTTTTCTCTGGGTATATGCCCAGAAGTGGGATTGCTGGATCCTATGGTAATTCTCTTTTTAGTTTTTTAAAGGAACCTCCATACTGTTCTCCATAGTGACTGTATCAATTTACATTCCCACCAATAGCGGAAGAGGGTTCCTTTTGTCCACACCCTCCCCAGAGTTTGTTGTTTGTAGATTATCTGATGATGCCGATTCTAACAGGTGTGAGGTCTTACCTCATTGTAGTTTTGATTTGCATTTCTCTAATAATTAGTGATGTTGAGCAGCTTTTCATGTGCGTCTTGGCCATCTCTGTGTCTTCTTTGAAGAAACGTCTCTTTAGATCTTCTGCCCATTTTTGTATTGGGTTGTTTGTTTTATTAATATTAAGCTGCATGAGCTGTTTATATATATTGGAGATTAAACCTTTGTCCATTGATTCGTTTGTGAACGTTTTCGCCCATTCTGAGGGTTGCCTTTCTCCATTCCCGTTTTTTTTAACAAAGAAAGAAAGAAAGCAAAAGAAGCAGAAGACTAATGTGCGTGTAATATGCCTCTTGAAACTGTCGTTTTGAAATATGGACGTCTTTTGAATTTTTTGGTCGATATATGACCCCAGGATTTGTTTTCAGGGCAGGTGTCATTTACAGGCCTGTAATGATTTGGAATATCCACTGACCATTAGCGCTGGCATTAAACCTGCAGTTGTGTGAAACGGCCACAAGGTGGCAGCAGTTCTCCCTTACCAATTCTGGTTACTAGGGCAGCAGAGACTCAATGGAAGTCGTGTTCTAGATTGGAATGTAGAACGGAATGTGCCAGGAGAAAGCCCCTCAAGTTTGTCTCACTACTTCTTGTTCGTGTTCTTAATTTAATTTTTTATTTTTTATTACAGCAAGTTTGAGTACAACGTTTAGCTTGTTGTAGGTGTGCAAGAGGTGGTTCTTTTACACATATACATATGTCTGTTCTTCCTGGGATCCTTTTCCCATGTACGTTATGACAGAATGTTGAGTAGTCTTCTCTTGGTACTCCGTAGGTCTTTGGTGATTATATACGTCTACTGTGTTTGTATATGTCTGTTAACCCCAATATCGTAATGAATTCAATCCTCACACCTTTCCTTTGGTGAACCATAAGTTTGTTTAATGAATCTGTGATTGCCCTTCTCCGTGGAAATATCTGCCCTGGTATCAATTTATAGGTAACACCTATAAGTGCTATGATATGATATTTGTCTTTCACTTTCTGACTTACTCCAAGTCACGTGATTACCTCGAGTCTCATCTACGGTGCTGCAAATGGCATTGTGTCCTTTTTCTCCTTGGCGAATATTCTGTCTTAGCGAGGTCCATTTTCTGCAATGTGATTCCCTGAGGGCTGAGGATTAGCTGACCTGGGCAGCCTGACCCTGCCGGCAAGCCCTCCCCAGGTGTGCCTGGGTTGAGGTCAATATAAACAGCACTCCAGGCAGCAATAGCCCCTGCAGCTGTGCCTTACTCCATATTCTCTGCCCCGTCAGCAGTCTCGGGGCTGTGCTGGTGGGAGGGTGTGAGGGTCCACGGCTTTGTGGGTGGCCCGGTGTGAGTGGGGCTCTGCTGGACTTTCGGCAGGAGTTGCCAGGCTGCCACCTGTAAAGAAGAGGATGTGTCACCCATAACTTCCACTGGAATATCTCTCCGGGCTGAGGTGAGGAAGGAAAAAAAGGAGTGGGGGCCGGGACAGGAGGGGTATCTCAGGCAGGGCAATAGAAAGCTTCCAGAAGAGCGCCCGTGGCCAGTACCATCCTGGCTGACCTGCAGGCACCAAGTTGGCCTGCGTGCTGTCGCTGGTGTGGCTCCACGGCCCTTCCTCTAGGCTTTCAAGCCCTTGTACATATTCAGGTGTTTCACCTGGGAAGGGTGGGAACAGTTCAGCAGCATCTGGCCTGGGGCTCAGCTCACGTTTACTCACAGAGGCCTCGGCACGGTCTCCCAGCTTTGCAATGAGGATGCTCCTTGCGTGGGCGGGCGGGGCTGCTGGCTGTATGGGAGATGATTCCCCACCTCTGACCAATTTCAGAATTGTTTACCACTGGAGCAAGTGCCTTCGTAGTGTTTTCCTCTGTATAATTCTTAGGTTCAGTTTTTTTTTCTTTTTTGGTTCAAGTTAGATTTTATTCCTCATTTATGTATTTATAGATATAAGCATGGAAATAATTCATTCGTATAAATACATCAGTGTGAATGGAAGAACTTTTTTTCTGTTTTATATTTACATTTTATTTTTTAAAATTTTGAAATTTAATTTTAGTTATTTTTTTATACAGTAGGTTATTATTAGTTATCTATTTTATGCATAGACATGTATACAGGTCAATCCTAATCTCCCAACTCATCCCACCACCACCACCCCATGGCTTCCCCCACTTTGTGTCCATACGTTTGTTCTCTACCTCTGTGTCTCTATTTCTGCCCTGCAAACCAGTTCATCTCCACCATTTTTCTAGGTTCCACATATAGGCATTAATATACAATATTTGGTTTTCTCTTTCTGACTTACTTCACTCTGTATGACAGTCTCTAGATCCATCAACTTCTCTACAAATGACCCAGTTTCATTCCTTTTTATGGCTGAGTAGTATTCCATTTTGTATATGTACCACATCTTTATCCATTCGTCTGTCTGTGGGCATTTAGGTTGCTTCCATTACCTGGCTATTGTAAATAGTGCTGCAATGAACATTGTGGTGAATGTGTCTTTGTGATTTATGGTTTTCTCTGGGTATATGCCCAGAAGTGGGATTGCTGGATCCTATGGTAATTCTCTTTTTAGTTTTTTAAAGGAACCTCCATACTGTTCTCCATAGTGACTGTATCAATTTACATTCCCACCAATAGCGGAAGAGGGTTCCTTTTGTCCACACCCTCCCCAGAGTTTGTTGTTTGTAGATTATCTGATGATGCCGATTCTAACAGGTGTGAGGTCTTACCTCATTGTAGTTTTGATTTGCATTTCTCTAATAATTAGTGATGTTGAGCAGCTTTTCATGTGCGTCTTGGCCATCTCTGTGTCTTCTTTGAAGAAACGTCTCTTTAGATCTTCTGCCCATTTTTGTATTGGGTTGTTTGTTTTATTAATATTAAGCTGCATGAGCTGTTTATATATATTGGAGATTAAACCTTTGTCCATTGATTCGTTTGTGAACGTTTTCGCCCATTCTGAGGGTTGCCTTTCTCCATTCCCGTTTTTTTTAACAAAGAAAGAAAGAAAGCAAAAGAAGCAGAACACTAATGTGTGTGAAATATGCCTCTTGAAACTGTCGTTTTGAAATATGGACGTCTTTTGAATTTTTTGGTCGATATATGACCCCAGGATTTGTTTTCAGGGCAGGTGTCATTTACAGGCCTGTAATGATTTGGAATATCCACTGACCATTAGCGCTGGCATTAAACCTGCAGTTGTGTGAAACGGCCACAAGGTGGCCGCAGTTCTCCCTTACCAATTCTGGTTACTAGGGCAGCAGAGACTCAATGGAAGTCGTGTTCTAGATTGGAATGTAGAACGGAATGTGCCAGGAGAAAGCCCCTCAAGTTTGTCTCACTACTTCTTGTTCGTGTTCTTAATTTAATTTTTTATTTTTTATTACAGCAAGTTTGAGTACAACGTTTAGCTTGTTGTAGGTGTGCAAGAGGTGGTTCTTTTACACATATACATATATCTGTTCTTCCTGGGATCCTTTTCCCATGTACGTTATGACAGAATGTTGAGTAGTCTTCTCTTGGTACTCCGTAGGTCTTTGGTGATTATATACGTCTACTGTGTTTGTATCTGTCTGTTAACCCCAATATCGTAATGAATTCAATCCTCACACCTTTCCTTTGGTGAACCATAAGTTTGTTTAATGAATCTGTGATTGCCCTTCTCCGTGGAAATATCTGCCCTGGTATCAATTTATAGGTAACACCTATAAGTGCTATGATATGATATTTGTCTTTCACTTTCTGACTTACTCCAAGTCACGTGATTACCTCGAGACTCATCTACGGTGCTGCAAATGGCATTGTGTCCTTTTTCTCCTTGGCGAATATTCTGTCTTAGCGAGGTCCATTTTCTGCAATGTGATTCCCTGAGGGCTGAGGATTAGCTGACCTGGGCAGCCTGACCCTGCCGGCAAGCCCTCCCCAGGTGTGCCTGGGTTGAGGTCAATATAAACAGCACTCCAGGCAGCAATAGCCCCTGCAGCTGTGCCTTACTCCATATTCTCTGCCCCGTCAGCAGTCTCCCGGCTCTGCTGGTGGGAGGGTGTGAGGGTCCACGGCTTTGTGGGTGGCCCGGTGTGAGTGGGGCTCTGCTGGACTTTCGGCAGGAGTTGCCAGGCTGCCACCTGTAAAGAAGAGGATGTGTCACCCATAACTTCCACTGGAATATCTCTCCGGGCTGAGGTGAGGAAGGAAAAAAAGGAGTGGGGGCCGGGACAGGAGGGGTATCTCAGGCAGGGCAATAGAAAGCTTCCAGAAGAGCGCCCGTGGCCAGTACCATCCTGGCTGACCTGCAGGCACCAAGTTGGCCTGCGTGCTGTCGCTGCTGTGGCTCCACGGCCCTTCCTCTAGGCTTTCAAGCCCTTGTACATATTCAGGTGTTTCACCTGGGAAGGGTGGGAACAGTTCAGCAGCATCTGGCCTGGGGCTCAGCTCACGTTTACTCACAGAGGCCTCGGCACGGTCTCCCAGCTTTGCAATGAGGATGCTCCTTGCGTGGGCGGGCGGGGCTGCTGGCTGTATGGGAGATGATTCCCCACCTCTGACCAATTTCAGAATTGTTTACCACTGGAGCAAGTGCCTTGGTAGTGTTTTCCTCTGTATAACTGTTAGGTTCAGTTTTTTTTTCTTTTTTGGTTCAAGTTAGATTTTATTCCTCATTTATGTATTTATAGATATAAGCATGGAAATAATTCATTCGTATAAATACATCAGTGTGAATGGAAGAACTTTTTTTCTGTTTTATTTTTACATTTTATTTTTTAAAATTTTGAAATTTAATTTTAGTTATTTTTTTATACAGTAGGTTATTATTAGTTATCTATTTTATGCATAGACATGTATACAGGTCAATCCTAATCTCCCAACTCATCCCACCACCACCACCCCATGGCTTCCCCCACTTTGTGTCCATACGTTTGTTCTCTACCTCTGTGTCTCTATTTCTGCCCTGCAAACCAGTTCATCTCTACCATTTTTCTAGGTTCCACATATAGGCATTAATATACAATATTTGTTTTTCTCTTTCTGGCTTACTTCACTCTGTATGACAGTCTCTAGATCCATCAACTTCTCTACAAATGACCCAGTTTCATTCCTTTTTATGGCTGAGTAATATTCCATTTTATATATGTACCACATCTTTATCCATTCGTCTGTCTGTGGGCACTTATGTTGCTTCCATAACCTGGCTATTGTAAATAGTGCTGCAATGAACATTGTGGTGAATGTGTCTCTGTGATTTATGGTTTTCTCTGGGTATATGCCCAGAAGTGGGATTGCTGGATCCTATGGTAATTCTCTTTTTAGTTTTTTAAAGGAACCTCCATACTGTTCTCCATAGTGACTGTATCAATTTACATTCCCACCAATAGCGGAAGAGGGTTCCTTTTGTCCACACCCTCCCGAGAATTTGTTGTTTGTAGATTATCTGATGATGCCGATTCTAACAGGTGTGAGGTCTTACCTCATTGTAGTTTTGATTTGCATTTCTCTAATAATTAGTGATGTTGAGCAGCTTTTCATGTGCGTCTTGGCCATCTCTGTGTCTTCTTTGAAGAAACGTCTCTTTAGATCTTCTGCCCATTTTTGTATTGGGTTGTTTGTTTTATTAATATTAAGCTGCATGAGCTGTTTATATATATTGGAGATTAAACGTTTGTCCATTGATTCGTTTGTGAACGTTTTCGCCCATTCTGAGGGTTGCCTTTCTCCATTCCCGTTTTTTTTAACAAAGAAAGAAAGAAAGCAAAAGAAGCAGAACACTAATGTGCGTGAAATATGCCTCTTGAAACTGTCGTTTTGAAATATGGACGTCTTTTGAATTTTTTGGTCGATATATGACCCCAGGAATTGTTTTCAGGGCAGGTGTCATTTACAGGCCTGTAATGATTTGGAATATCCACTGACCATTAGCGCTGGCATTAAACCTGCAGTTGTGTGAAACGGCCACAAGGTGGCAGCAGTTCTCCCTTACCAAATCTGGTTACTAGGGCAGCAGAGACTCAATGGAAGTCGTGTTCTAGATTGGAATGTAGAACGGAATGTGCCAGGAGAAAGCCCCTCAAGTTTGTCTCAATACTTCTTGTTCGTGTTTTTAATTTAATTTTTTATTTTTTATTACAGCAAGTTTGAGTACAACGTTTAGCATGTTGTAGGTGTGCAAGAGGTGGTTCTTTTACACATATACATATGTCTGTTCTTCCTGGGATCCTTTTCCCATGTACGTTATGACAGAATGTTGAGTAGTCTTCTCTTGGTACTCCGTAGGTCTTTGGTGATTATATACGTCTACTGTGTTTGTATATGTCTGTTAACCCCAATATCGTAATGAATTCAATCCTCACACCTTTCCTTTGGTGAACCATAAGTTTGTTTAATGAATCTGTGATTGCCCTTCTCCGTGGAAATATCTGCCCTGGTATCAATTTATAGGTAACACCTATAAGTGATATGATATGATATGTGTCTTTCACTTTCTGACTTACTCCAAGTCACGTGATTACCTCGAGACTCATCTACGGTGCTGCAAATGGCATTGTGTCCTTTTTCTCCTTGGCGAATATTCTGTCTTAGCGAGGTTCATTTTCTGCAATGTGATTCCCTGAGGGCTGAGGATTAGCTGACCTGGGCAGCCTGACCCTGCCGGCAAGCCCTCCCCAGGTGTGCCTGGGTTGAGGTCAATATAAACAGCACTCCAGGCAGCAATAGCCCCTGCAGCTGTGCCTTACTCCATATTCTCGGCCCCGTCAGCAGTCTCGGGGCTGTGCTGGTGGGAGGGTGTGAGGGTCCACGGCTTTGTGGGTGGCCCGGTGTGAGTGGGGCTCTGCTGGACTTTCGGCAGGAGTTGCCAGGCTGCCACCTGTAAAGAAGAGGATGTGTCACCCATAACTTCCACTGGAATATCTCTCCGGGCTGAGGTGAGGAAGGAAAAAAAGGAGTGGGGGCCGGGACAGGAGGGGTATCTCAGGCAGGGCAATAGAAAGCTTCCAGGAGAGCGCCCGTGGCAGTACCATCCTGGCTGACCTGCAGGCACCAAGTTGGCCTGCGTGCTGTCGCTGGTGTGGCCCCACGGCCCTTCCTCTAGGCTTTCAAGCCCTTGTACATATTCAGGTGTTTCACCTGGGAAGGGTGGGAACAGTTCAGCAGCATCTGGACTGGGGCTCAGCTCACGTTTACTCACAGAGGCCTCGGCACGGTCTCCCAGCTTTGCAATGAGGATGCTCCTTGCGTGGGCGGGCGGGGCTGCTGGCTGTATGGGAGATGATTCCCCACCTCTGACCAATTTCAGAATTGTTTACCACTGGAGCAAGTGCCTTCGTAGTGTTTTCCTCTGTATAATTCTTAGGTTCAGTTTTTTTTTCTTTTTTGGTTCAAGTTAGATTTTTTTCCTCATTTATGTATTTATAGATATAAGCATGGAAATAATTCATTCGTATAAATACATCAGTGTGAATGGAAGAACTTTTTTTCTGTTTTATTTTTACATTTTATTTTTTAAAATTTTGAAATTTAATTTTAGTTATTTTTTTTATACAGTAGGTTATTATTAGTTATCTATTTTATGCATAGACATGTATACAGGTCAATCCTAATCTCCCAACTCATCCCACCACCACCACCCCATGGCTTCCCCCACTTTGTGTCCATACGTTTGTTCTCTACCTCTGTGTCTCTATTTCTGCCCTGCAAACCAGTTCATCTCTACCATTTTTCTAGGTTCCACATATAGGCATTAATATACAATATTTGTTTTTCTCTTTCTGACTTACTTCACTCTGTATGACAGTCTCTAGATCCATCAACTTCTCTACAAATGACCCAGTTTCATTCCTTTTTATGGCTGAGTAATATTCCATTTTGTATATGTACCACATCTTTATCCATTCGTCTGTCTGTGGGCACTTATGTTGCTTCCATAACCTGGCTATTGTAAATAGTGCTGCAATGAACATTGTGGTGAATGTGTCTCTGTGATTTATGGTTTTCTCTGGGTATATGCCCAGAAGTGGGATTGCTGGATCCTATGGTAATTCTCTTTTTAGTTTTTTAAAGGAACCTCCATACTGTTCTCCATAGTGACTGTATCAATTTACATTCCCACCAATAGCGGAAGAGGGTTCCTTTTGTCCACACCCTCCCCAGAGTTTGTTGTTTCTAGATTATCTGATGATGCCGATTCTAACAGGTGTGAGGTCTTACCTCATTGTAGTTTTGATTTGCATTTCTCTAATAATTAGTGATGTTGAGCAGCTTTTCATGTGCGTCTTGGCCATCTCTGTGTCTTCTTTGAAGAAACGTCTCTTTAGATCTTCTGCCCATTTTTGTATTGGGTTGTTTGTTTTATTAATATTAAGCTGCATGAGCTGTTTATATATATTGGAGATTAAACCTTTGTCCATTGATTCGTTTGTGAACGTTTTCGCCCATTCTGAGGGTTGCCTTTCTCCATTCCCGTTTTTTTTAACAAAGAAAGAAAGAAAGCAAAAGAAGCAGAACACTAATGTGCGTGTAATATGCCTCTTGAAACTGTCGTTTTGAAATATGGACGTCTTTTGAATTTTTTGGTCGATATATGACCCCAGGATTTGTTTTCAGGGCAGGTGTCATTTACAGGCCTGTAATGATTTGGAATATCCACTGACCATTAGCGCTGGCATTAAAACTGCAGTTGTGTGAAACGGCCACAAGGTGGCAGCAGTTCTCCCTTACCAATTCTGGTTACTAGGGCAGCAGAGACTCAATGGAAGTCGTGTTCTAGATTGGAATGTAGAACGGAATGTGCCAGGAGAAAGCCCCTCAAGTTTGTCTCACTACTTCTTGTTCGTGTTCTTAATTTAATTTTTTATTTTTTATTACAGCAAGTTTGAGTACAACGTTTAGCTTGTTGTAGGTGTGCAAGAGGTGGTTCTTTTACACATATACATATGTCTGTTCTTCCTGGGATCCTTTTCCCATGTACGTTATGACAGAATGTTGAGTAGTCTTCTCTTGGTACTCCGTAGGTCTTTGGTGATTATATACGTCTACTGTGTTTGTATCTGTCTGTTAACCCCAATATCGTAATGAATTCAATCCTCACACCTTTCCTTTGGTGAACCATAAGTTTGTTTAATGAATCTGTGATTGCCCTTCTCCGTGGAAATATCTGCCCTGGTATCAATTTATAGGTAACACCTATAAGTGCTATGATATGATATTTGTCTTTCACTTTCTGACTTACTCCAAGTCACGTGATTACCTCGAGACTCATCTACGGTGCTGCAAATGGCATTGTGTCCTTTTTCTCCTTGGCGAATATTCTGTCTTAGCGAGGTCCATTTTCTGCAATGTGATTCCCTGAGGGCTGAGGATTAGCTGACCTGGGCAGCCTGACCCTGCCGGCAAGCCCTCCCCAGGTGTGCCTGGGTTGAGGTCAATATAAACAGCACTCCAGGCAGCAATAGCCCCTGCAGCTGTGCCTTACTCCATATTCTCTGCCCCGTCAGCAGTCTCGGGGCTGTGCTGGTGGGAGGGTGTGAGGGTCCACGGCTTTGTGGGTGGCCCGGTGTGAGTGGGGCTCTGCTGGACTTTCGGCAGGAGTTGCCAGGCTGCCACCTGTAAAGAAGAGGATGTGTCACCCATAACTTCCACTGGAATATCTCTCCGGGCTGAGGTGAGGAAGGAAAAAAAGGAGTGGGGGCCGGGACAGGAGGGGTATCTCAGGCAGGGCAATAGAAAGCTTCCAGAAGAGCGCCCGTGGCCAGTACCATCCTGGCTGACCTGCAGGCACCAAGTTGGCCTGCGTGCTGTCGCTGCTGTGGCTCCACGGCCCTTCCTCTAGGCTTTCAAGCCCTAGTACATATTGAGGTGTTTCACCTGGGAAGGGTGGGAACAGTTCAGCAGCATCTGGCCTGGGGCTCAGCTCACGTTTACTCACAGAGGCCTCGGCACGGTCTCCCAGCTTTGCAATGAGGATGCTCCTTGCGTGGGCGGGCGGGGCTGCTGGCTGTATGGGAGATGATTCCCCACCTCTGACCAATTTCAGAATTGTTTACCACTGGAGCAAGTGCCTTCGTAGTGTTTTCCTCTGTATAATTCTTAGGTTCAGTTTTTTTTTCTTTTTTGGTTCAAGTTAGATTTTATTCCTCATTTATGTATTTATAGATATAAGCATGGAAATAATTCATTCGTATAAATACATCAGTGTGAATAGAAGAACTTTTTTTCTGTTTTATTTTTACATTTTATTTTTTAAAATTTTGAAATTTAATTTTAGTTATTTTTTTTATACAGTAGGTTATTATTAGTTATCTATTTTATGCATAGACATGTATACAGGTCAATCCTAATCTCCCAACTCATCCCACCACCACCACCCCATGGCTTCCCCCACTTTGTGTCCATACGTTTGTTCTCTACCTCTGTGTCTCTATTTCTGCCCTGCAAACCAGTTCATCTCCACCATTTTTCTAGGTTCCACATATAGGCATTAATATACAATATTTGTTTTTCTCTTTCTGACTTACTTCACTCTGTATGACAGTCTCTAGATCCATCAACTTCTCTACAAATGACCCAGTTTCATTCCTTTTTATGGCTGAGTAATATTCCATTTTGTATATGTACCACATCTTTATCCATTCGTCTGTCTGTGGGCATTTAGGTTGCTTCCATTACCTGGCTATTGTAAATAGTGCTGTAATGAACATTGTGGTGAATGTGTCTTTGTGATTTATGGTTTTCTCTGGGTATATGCCCAGAAGTGGGATTGCTGGATCCTATGGTAATTCTCTTTTTAGTTTTTTAAAGGAACCTCCATACTGTTCTCCATAGTGACTGTATCAATTTACATTCCCACCAATAGCGGAAGAGGGTTCCTTTTGTCCACACCCTCCCCAGAGTTTGTTGTTTGTAGATTATCTGATGATGCCGATTCTAACAGGTGTGAGGTCTTACCTCATTGTAGTTTTGATTTGCATTTCTCTAATAATTAGTGATGTTGAGCAGCTTTTCTTGTGCGTCTTGGCCATCTCTGTGTCTTCTTTGAAGAAACGTCTCTTTAGATCTTCTGCCCATTTTTGTATTGGGTTGTTTGTTTTATTAATATTAAGCTGCATGAGCTGTTTATATATATTGGAGATTAAACCTTTGTCCATTGATTCGTTTGTGAACGTTTTCGCCCATTCTGAGGGTTGCCTTTCTCCATTCCCGTTTTTTTTAACAAAGAAAGAAAGAAAGCAAAAGAAGCAGAACACTAATGTGCGTGTAATATGCCTCTTGAAACTGTCGTTTTGAAATATGGACGTCTTTTGAATTTTTTGGTCGATATATGACCCCAGGAATTGTTTTCAGGGCAGGTGTCATTTACAGGCCTGTAATGATTTGGAATATCCACTGACCATTAGCGCTGGCATTAAACCTGCAGTTGTGTGAAACGGCCACAAGGTGGCAGCAGTTCTCCCTTACCAATTCTGGTTACTAGGGCAGCAGAGACTCAATGGAAGTCGTGTTCTAGATTGGAATGTAGAACAGAATGTGCCAGGAGAAAGCCCCTCAAGTTTGTCTCACTACTTCTTGTTCGTGTTCTTAATTTAATTTTTTATTTTTTATTACAGCAAGTTTGAGTACAACGTTTAGCTTGTTGTAGGTGTGCAAGAGGTGGTTCTTTTACACATATACATATGTCTGTTCTTCCTGGGATCCTTTTCCCATGTACGTTATGACAGAATGTTGAGTAGTCTTCTCTTGGTACTCCGTAGGTCTTTGGTGATTATATACGTCTACTGTGTTTGTATATGTCTGTTAACCCCAATATCGTAATGAATTCAATCCTCACACCTTTCCTTTGGTGAACCATAAGTTTGTTTAATGAATCTGTGATTGCCCTTCTCCGTGGAAATATCTGTCCTGGTATCAATTTATAGGTAACACCTATAAGTGCTATGATATGATATTTGTCTTTCACTTTCTGACTTACTCCAAGTCACGTGATTACCTCGAGACTCATCTACGGTGCTGCAAATGGCATTGTGTCCTTTTTCTCCTTGGCGAATATTCTGTCTTAGCGAGGTCCATTTTCTGCAATGTGATTCCCTGAGGGCTGAGGATTAGCTGACCTGGGCAGCCTTACCCTGCCGGCAAGCCCTCCCCAGGTGTGCCTGTGTTGAGGTCAATATAAACAGCACTCCAGGCAGCAATAGCCCCTGCAGCTGTGCCTTACTCCATATTCTCTGCCCCGTCAGCAGTCTCCCGGCTCTGCTGGTGGGAGGGTGTGAGGGTCCACGGCTTTGTGGGTGGCCCGGTGTGAGTGGGGCTCTGCTGGACTTTCGGCAGGAGTTGCCAGGCTGCCACCTGTAAAGAAGAGGATGTGTCACCCATAACTTCCACTGGAATGTCTCTCCGGGCTGAGGTGAGGAAGGAAAAAAAGGAGTGGGGGCCGGGACAGGAGGGGTATCTCAGGCAGGGCAATAGAAAGCTTCCAGAAGAGCGCCCGTGGCCAGTACCATCCTGGCTGACCTGCAGGCACCAAGTTGGCCTGCGTGCTGTCGCTGCTGTGGCTCCACGGCCCTTCCTCTAGGCTTTCAAGCCCTTGTACATATTCAGGTGTTTCACCTGGGAAGGGTGGGAACAGTTCAGCAGCATCTGGCCTGGGGCTCAGCTCACGTTTACTCACAGAGGCCTCGGCACGTTCCCCCAGCTTTGCAATAAGGACGCTCCTTGCGTGGGCGGGCGGGGTTGCTGGTTGTATGGGAGATGATTCCCCACCTCTGACCAATTTCAGAATTGTTTACCACTGGAGCAAGTGCCTTGGTAGAGTTTCCCTCTGTATAACTGTTAGGATCAGGTTTTTTTTTTTAGTTTAAGTTAGATTTTATTCCTCTTTTATGTATTTATACATATAAGCATGGAACTAATTCATTCTTATAAATACATCAGTGTGAATGGAAGAACTTTTTTTCTGTTTTATTTTTACATTATATTTTTAAAATTTTTGAAATTTAATTTTATTTATTTTTTTATACAGTAGGTTATTATTAGTTATCTATTTTATGCATAGACATGTATACAGGTCAATCCCAATCTCCCAACTCATCCCACCACCACCACCCCATGGCTTCCCCCACTTTGTGTCCATACGTTTGTTCCCTGCCTCTGTGTCTCTATTTCTGCCCTGCAAACCAGTTCATCTGTACCATTTTTCTAGGTTCCACATATAGGCATTAATATACAATATTTGTTTTTCTCTTTCTGACTTACTTCACTCTGTATGACAGTCTCTAGATCCATCAACTTCTCTACAAATGACCCAGTTTCATTCCTTTTTATGGCTGAGTAATATTCCATTTTATATATGTACCACAGCTTTATCCATTTGTCTGTCTGTGGCCATTTAGGTTGCTTCCATTACCTGGCTATTGTAAATAGTGCTGCAATGAACATTGTGGTGAATGTGTCTCTGTGATTTATGGTTTTCTCTGGGTAAATGCCCAGAAGTGGGATTGCTGGATCCTATGGTAATTCTCTTTTTAGTTTTTTAAAGGAACCTCCATACTGTTCTCCATAGTGACTGTATCAATTTACATTCCCACCAATAGCAGAAGAGGGTTCCTTTTGTCCACACCATCCCCAGAATTTGTTGTTTGTAGATTATCTGATGATGCCGATTCTAACAGGTGTGAGGTCTTACCTCATTGTAGTTTTGATTTGCATTTCTCTAATAATTAGTTATGTTGAGCAGCTTGTCATGTCCGTCTGGGCCATCTCTGTGTCTTCTTTGAAGAAACGTCTCTTTAGATCTTCTGCCCATTTTTGTATTGGGTTGTTTGTTTTATTAATATTAAGCTGCATGAGCTGTTTATATATATTGGAGATTAAACCTTTGTCCATTGATACGTTTGTGAACGTTTTCGCCCATTCTGAGGGTTGCCTTTTTCCATTCCCGTTTTTTTAACAAAGAAAGCAAGCAAAAGAAGCAGAACACTAATGTGCGTGAAATATGCCTCTTGAAATTGTCGTTTTGAAATATGGACGTCTTTTGAATTTTTTGGTCGATATATGACCCCAGGATTTGTTTGCAGGGCAGGTGTCATTTACAGGCCTGTAATGATTTGGAATATCCACTGACCATTAGCGCTGGGATTAAAGCTGCTCTTGTGTGAAACGGCCACAAGGTGGCAGCAGTTCTCCCTTACCAAAGCTGGTTACTAGGGCAGCAGAGCCTCAATGGAAGTCGCATTCTAGATTGGAATGTAGAACGGAATGTGCCAGGAGAAAGCCCCTCAAGTTTGTCTCAGTATTTCTTGTTCGTGTTTTTAATTTAATTTTTTATTTTTTATTACAGCAAGTTTGAGTACAACGTTTAGCTTGTTGTAGGTGTGCAAGAGGTGGTTCTTTTACACATATACATATGTCTGTTCTTCCTGGGATCCTTTTCCCATGTACGTTATGACAGAATGTTGAGTAGTCTTCTCTTGGTACTCTGTAGGTCTTTGGTGATTATATACGTCTACTGTGTTTGTATATGTCTGTTAACCCCAATATCGTAATGAATTCAATCCTCACACCTTTCCTTTGGTGAACCATAAGTTTGTTTAATGAATCTGTGATTGCCCTTCTCCGTGGAAATATCTGCCCTGGTATCAATTTATACGTAACACCTATAAGTGATATGATATGATATGTGTCTTTCACTTTCTGACTTACTCCAAGTCACGTGATTACCTCGAGACTCATCTACGGTGCTGCAAATGGCATTGTGTCCTTTTTTTCCTTGGCGAATATTCTGTCTTAGCGAGGTCCATTTTCTGCAATGTGATTCCCTGAGGGCTGAGGATTAGCTGACCTGGGCAGCCTGACCCTGCCAGCAAGCCCTCCCCAGGTGTGCCTGGGTTGAGGTCAATATAAACAGCACTCCAGGCAGCAATAGCCCCTGCAGCTGTGCCTGACTCCATATTCTCTGCCCCGTCAGCAGTCTCGGGGCTGTGCTGGTGGGAGGGTGTGAGGGTCCACGGCTTTGTGGGTGGCCCGGTGTGAGTGGGGCTCTGCTGGACTTTCTGCAGGAGTTGCCAGGCTGCCCCCTGTAAAGAAGAGGATGTGTCACCCATAACTTCCACTGGAATATCTCTCCGGGCTGAGGTGAGGAAGGAAAAAAAGGAGTGGGGGCCGGGACAGGAGGGGTATCTCAGGCAGGGCAATGGAAAGCTTCCAGAAGAGCACCCGTGGCCAGGACCATCCTGGCTGACCTGCAGGCACCAAGTTGGCCTGCGTGCTGTCGCTCGTGTGGCTCCACGGCCCTTCCTCTAGGCTTTCAAGCCCTTGTACATATTCAGGTGTTTCACCTGGGAAGGGTGGGAACAGTTCAGCAGCAGCTGGCCTGGGGCTCAGCTCACGTTTCCTCACAGAGGCCTCGGCACGGTCCCACAGCTTTGCAATAAGGACGCTCCTTGCGTGGGCGGGTGGGGCTGCTGGCTGTATGGGGGATGATTCCCCACCTCTGACCAATTTCAGAATTGTTTACCACTGGAGCAAGTGCCTTGGTTGTGTTTCCCTCTGTATAACTGTTAGGTTCAGCTTTTTTTTTCTTTTTTGGTTCAAGTTAGATTTTATTCCAATTTTATGTATTTATGGATATAAGCATGGAAATAATTCATTCTTATAAATACATCAGTGTGAATGGAAGAACTTTTTTTCTGTTTTATTTTTACATTTTATTTTTAAAAATTTTGAAATTTAATTTTATTTATTTTTTTATACAGTAGGTTATTATTAGTTATCTATTTTATGCATAGACATGTATACAGGTCAATCCCAATCTCCCAACTCATCCCACCACCACCACCCCATGGCTTCCCCCACTTTGTGTCCATACGTTTGTTCTCTACCTCTGTGTCTCTATTTCTGCCCTGCAAACCAGTTCATCTGTACCATTTTTCTAGGTTCCACATATAGGCATTAATATACAATATTTGTTTTTCTCTTTCTGACTGACTTCACTCTGTATGACAGTCTCTAGATCCATCAACTTCTCTACAAATGACCCAGTTTCATTCCTTTTTATGGCTGAGTAATATTCCATTTTATATATGTACCACATCTTTATCCATTCGTCTGTCTGTGGGCATTTAGGTTGCTTCCATTACATGGCTATTGTAAATAGTGCTGCAATGAACATTGTGGTGATTGTGTCTCTGTGATTTATGGTTTTCTCTGGGTAAATGCCCAGAAGTGGGATTGCTGGATCCTATGGTAATTCTCTTTTTAGTTTTTTAAAGGAACCTCCATACTGTTCTCCATAGTGACTGTATCAATTTACATTCCCACCAAGAGCGGAAGAGTGTTCCTTTTGTCCACACCCTCCCCAGAATTTGTTGTTTGTAGATTATCTGATGATGCCGATTCTAACTGGTGTGAGGTCTTACCTCATTGTAGTTTTGATTTGCATTTCTCTAATAATTAGTGATGTTGAGCAGCTTGTCATGTGCGTCTTGGCCATCTCTGTGTCTTCTTTGAAGAAACGTCTCTTTAGATCTTCTGCCCATTTTTGTATTGGGTTGTTTGTTTTATTAATATTAAGCTGCATGAGCTGTTTATATATATTGGAGATTAAACCTTTGTCCATTGATTCGTTTGTGAACGTTTTCGCCCATTCTGAGGGTTGCCTTTTTCCATTCCCGTTTTTTTAACAAAGAAAGAAAGCAAGCAAAAGAAGCAGAACACTAATGTGCGTGAAATATGCCTCTTGAAACTGTCGTTTTGAAATATGGACGTCTTTTGAATTTTTTGGTCGATATATGACCCCAGGATTTGTTTTCAGGGCAGGTGTCATTTACAGGCCTGTAATGATTTGGAATATCCACAGACCATTAGCGCTGGGATTAAAGCTGCTGTTGTGTGAAACGGCCACAAGGTGGCAGCAGTTCTCCCTTACCAAAGCTGGTTACTAGGGCAGCAGAGCCTCAATGGAAGTCGCGTTCTAGATTGGAATGTACAACGGAATGTGCCAGGAGAAAGCCCCTCAAGTTTGTCTCACTACTTCTTGTTCGTGTTTTTAATTTAATTTTTTATTTTTCATTGCAGCAAGTTTGAGTACAACGTTTAGCTTGTTGTAGGTGTGCAAGAGGTGGTTCTTTTACACATGTACATATGTCTGTTCTTCCTGGGATCCTTTTCCCATGTACGTTATGACAGAATGTTGAGTAGTCTTCTCTTGGTACTCCGTAGGTCTTTGGTGATTATATACGTCTACTGTGTTTGTATATGTCTGTTAACCCCAATATCGTAATGAATTCAATCCTCACACCTTTCGTTTGGTGAACCATAAGTTTGTTTAATGAATCTGTGATTGCTCTTCTCCGTGGAAATATCTGTCCTAGTATCAATTTATACGTAACACCTATAAGTGATATGATATGATATGTGTCTTTCACTTTCTGACTTACTCCAAGTCACGTGATTACCTCTAGACTCATCTATGGTGCTGCAAATGGCATTGTGTGCTTCTTTTCCTTGGCGAACATTCTGTCTTAGCGAGGTCCATTTTCTGCAATGTGATTCCCTGAGGGCTGAGGATTAGCTGACCTGGGCAGCCTGACCCTGCCGGCAAGCCCTCCCCAGGTGTGCCTGGGTTGAGGTCAATATAAACAGCACTCCAGGCAGCAATATCACCTGCAGCTGTGCCTGACTCCATATTCTCTGCCCCGTCAGCAGTCTCGGGGCTGTGCTGGTGGGAGGGTGTGAGGGTCCACGGCTTTGTGGGTGGCCCGGTGTGAGTGGGGCTCTGCTGGACTTTCTGCAGGAGTTGCCAGGCTGCCACCTGTAAAGAAGAGGATGTGTCACCCATAACTTCCACTGGAATATCTCTCCGGGCTGAGGTGAGGAAGGAAAAAAAGGAGTGGGGGCCGGGAAAGGAGGGGTATCTCAGGCAGGGCAATGGAAATCTTCCAGAAGAGCGCCCGTGGCCAGGACCATCCTGGCTGACCTGCAGGCACCAAGTTGGCCTGCGTGCTGTCGCTGGTGTGGCTCCACGGCCCTTCCTCTAGGCTTTCAAGCCCTTGTACATATTCAGGTGTTTCACCTGGGAAGGGTGGGAACAGTTCAGCAGCAGCTGGCCTGGGGCTCAGCTCACGTTTACTCACAGAGGCCTCGCCACGGACCCACAGCTTTGCAATAAGGACGCTCCTTGCGTGGGCGGGCGGGGCTGCTGGCTGTATGGGGGATGATTCCCCACCTCTGACCAATTTCAGAATTGTTTACCACTGGATCAAGTGCCTTGGTTGTGTTTCCCTCTGTATAACTGTTAGGTTCAGCTTTTTTTCTTTTTTGGTTCAAGTTAGATTTTATTCCCCTTTTATGTATTTATGGATATAAGCATGGAACTAATTCATTCTTATACATACATCAGTGTGAATGGAAGAACTTTTTTTCTGTTTTATTTTTACATTTTATTTTTAAAAATTTTGAAATTTAATTTTTTATTTTTTTTATACAGTAGGTTATTATTAGTTATCTATTTTATGCATAGACATGTATACAGGTCAATCCCAATCTCCCAACTCATCCCACCACCACCACCCCATGGCTTCCCCCACTTTGTGTCCATACGTTTGTTCTCTACCTCTGTGTCTCTATTTCTGCCCTGCACACCACTTCTTCTGTACCATTTCTCTAGGTTCCACATATAGGCATTAATACACAATATTGGTTTTTCTCTTTCTGACTTACTTCACTCTGTATGACAGTCTCTAGATCTATCAACTTCTCTACAAATGAACTAGTTTCATGCCTTTTTATGGCTGAGTAATATTCCATTTTATATATGTACCACATCTTTATCTATTCGCATGTCTGTGGGCATTTAGGATGTTTCCATTACCTGGCTATTGTAAATAGTGCTGCAATGAACATTGTGGTGAATGTGTCTTTGTGATTTATGGTTTTCTCTGGGTATATGCCCAGAAGTGGGATTGCTGGATCCTATGGTAATACTCTTTTTAGTTATTTAAAGGAACGTCCATAGTGTTCTCCATAGTGACTGTATCAATTTACATTCCCACCAATAGCAGAAGAGGGTTCCTTTTGTCCACACCCTCCCCAGAATTTGTTGTTTGTAGATTATCTGATGATGCCGATTCTAACAGGTGTGAGGTCTTACCTCATTGTAGTTTTGATTTGCATTTCTCTAATAATTAGTGATGTTGAGCAGCTTTTCATGTGCGTCTTGGCCATCTCTGTGTCTTCTTTGAAGAAATGTCTCTTTAGATCTTCTGCCCATTTTTGTATTGGGTTGTTTGTTTTATTAATATTAAGATGCATGAGCTGTTTATATATATTGGAGATTAAACCTTTGTCCATTGATTCGTTTGTGAACGTTTTCGCCCATTCTGAGGGTTGCCTTTTTCCATTCCCGTTTTTTAACAAAGAAAGAAAGAAAGCAAAAGAAGCAGAACACTAATGTGTGTGAAATATGCCTCTTGAAACTGTCGTTTTGAAATATGGACGTCTTTTGAATTTTTTGGTCGATATATGACCCCAGGATTTGTTTTGAGGGCAGGTGTCATTTACAGGCCTGTAATGATTTGGAATATCCACTGACCATTAGCGCTGGGATTAAAGCTGCTGTTGTGTGAAACGGCCACAAGGTGGCAGCAGTTCTCCCTTACCAAATCTGGTTACTAGGGCAGCAGATCCTCAATGGAAGTCGCGTTCTAGATTGGAATGTAGAACGGAATGTGCCAGGAGAAAGCCCCTCAAGTTTGTCTCACTACTTCTTGTTCGTGTTTTTAATTTAATTTTTTATTTTTTATTACATCAAGTTTGAGTACAACGTATAGCTTGTTGTAGGTGTGCAAGAGGTGGTTCTTTTACACATATACATATGTCTGTTCTTCCTGGGATCCTTTTCCCATGTACGTTATGACAGAATGTTGAGTAGTCTTCTCTTGGTACTCCGTAGGTCTTTGGTGATTATATACGTCTACTGTGTTTGTATATGTCTGTTAACCCCAATATCGTAATGAATTCAATCCTCACACCTTTCCTTTGGTGAACCATAAGTTTGTTTAATGAATCTGTGATTGCCCTTCTCCGTGGAAATATCTGCCCTGGTATCAATTTGTAGTTAACACCTATAAGTGATATGATATGATATGTGTCTTTCACTTTCTGACTTACTCCAAGTCACGTGATTACCTCGAGACTCATCTACGGTGCTGCAAATGGCATTGTGTCCTTTTTTTCCTTGGCGAATATTCTGTCTTAGCGAGGTCCATTTTCTGCAATGTGATTCCCTGAGGGCTGAGGATTAGCTGACCTGGGCAGCCTGACCCTGCCGGCAAGCCCTCCCCAGGTGTGCCTGTGTTGAGGTCAATATAAACAGCACTCCAGGCAGCAATAGCCCCTGCAGCTGTGCCTGACTCCATATTCTCTGCCCCGTCAGCAGTCTCGGGGCTGTGCTGGTGGGAGGGTGTGAGGGTCCACGGCTTTGTGGGTGGCCCGGTGTGAGTGGGGCTCTGCTGGACTTTCTGCATCAGTTGCCAGGCTGCCACCTGTAAAGAAGAGGATGTGTCACCCTAACTTCCACTGGAATATCTCTCCGGGCTGAGGTGAGTAATGAAAAAAAGGAGTGGGGACCGGGACAGGAGAGGTATATCAGGCAGGGCAATGGAAAGCTTCCAGAAGAGCGCCCGTGGCCAGGACCATCCTGGCTGACCTGCAGGCACCAAGTTGGCCTGCGTGCTGTCGCTGGTGTGGCTCCACGGCCCTTCCTCTAGGCTTTCAAGCCCTTGTACATATTCAGGTGTTTCACCTGGGAAGGGTGGGAACAGTTCAGCAGCAGCTGGCCTGGGGCTCAGCTCACGTTTACTCACAGAGGCCTCGGCACGGTCCCACAGCTTTGCAATAAGGACGATCCTTGCGTGGGCGGGCGGGGCTGCTGGCTGTACGGGAGATGATTGCCCACCTCTTACCAATTTCAGAATTGTTTACCACTGGAGCAAGTGCCTTGGTTGTGTTTCCCTCTGTATAACTGTTAGGTACAGCTTTTTTTTTTCTTCTTTGGTTCAAGTTAGATTTTACTCCTCTTTTATGTATTTATGGATATAAGCATGGAAATTATTTATTCTTATACATACATCAGTGTGAAGGGAAGAACATTTCTTCTGTTTTATTTTTACATTTTATTTTTAAAAATTTTGAAATTTAATTTTTTATTTTTTTAATACAGTAGGTTATTATTAGTTATCTATTTTATGCATAGATATGTATACAGGTCAATCCCAATCTCCCAACTCATCCCACCACCACCACACCATGGCTTCCCCCACTTTGTGTCCATACGTTTGTTCTCTACCTCTGTGTCTCTATTTCTGCCCTGCACACCACTTCTTCTGTACCATTTCTCTAGGTTCCACATATAGGCATTAATACACAATATTTGTTTTTCTCTTTCTGACTTACTTCACTCTGTATGACAGTCTCTAGATCTATCAACTTCTCTACAAATGAACTAGTTTCATGCCTTTTTATGGCTGAGTAATATTCCATTTTATATATGTACCACATCTTTATCTATTCGCATGTCTGTGGGCATTTAGGATGTTTCCATTACCTGGCTATTGTAAATAGTGCTGCAATGAACATTGTGGTGAATGTGTCTTTGTGATTTATGGTTTTCTCTGGGTATATGCCCAGAAGAGGGATTGCTGGATCCTATGGTAATACTCTTTTTAGTTATTTAAAGGAACGTCCATAGTGTTCTCCATAGTGACTGTATCAATTTACATTCCCACCAATAGCAGAAGAGGGTTCCTATTGTCCACACCCTCCCCAGAATTTGTTGTTTGTAGATTATCTGATGATGCCGATTCTAACAGGTGTGAGGTCTTACCTCATTGTAGTTTTGATTTGCATTTCTCTAATAATTAGTGATGTTGAGCAGCTTTTCATGTGCGTCTTGGCCATCTCTGTGTCTTCTTTGAAGAAATGTCTCTTTAGATCTTCTGCCCATTTTTGTATTGGGTTGTTTGTTTTATTAATATTAAGCTGCATGAGCTGTTTATATATATTGGAGATTAAACCATTGTCCATTGATTCGTTCGTGAACGTTTTCGCCCATTCTGAGGGCTGCCTTTTTCCATTCCCGTTTTTTAACAAAGAAAGAAAGAAAGCAAAAGAAGCAGAACACTAATGTGTGTGAAATATGCCTCTTGAAACTGTCGTTTTGAAATATGGACGTCTTTTGAATTTTTTGGTCGATATATGACCCCAGGATTTGTTTTGAGGGCAGGTGTCATTTACAGGCCTGTAATGATTTGGAATATCCACTGACCATTAGCGCTGGGATTAAAGCTGCTGTTGTGTGAAACGGCCACAAGGTGGCAGCAGTTCTCCCTTAACAAATCTGGTTACTAGGGCAGCAGATCCTCAATGGAAGTCGTGTTCTAGATTGGAATGTAGAACGGAATGTGCCAGGAGAAAGCCCCTCAGGTTTGTCTCACTACTTCTTGTTCGTGTTTTTAATTTAATTTTTTATTTTTTATTACAGCAAGTTTGAGTACAACGTTTAGCTTGTTGTAGGTGTGCAAGAGGTGGTTCTTTTACACATATACATATGTCTGTTCTTCCTGGGATCCTTTTCCCATGTACGTTATGACAGAATGTTGAGTAGTCTTCCCTTGGTACTCCGTAGGTCTTTGGTGATTATATACGTCTACTGTGTTTGTATATGTCTGTTAACCCCAATATCGTAATGAATTCAATCCTCACACCTTTCCTTTGGTGAACCATAAGTTTGTTTAATGAATCTGTGATTCCCCTTCTCCGTGGAAATATCTGCCCTGGTATCAATTTATAGGTAACACCTATAAGTGATATGATATGATATGTGTCTTTCACTTTCTGACTTACTCCAAGTCACGTGATTACCTCTAGACTCATCTACAGTGCTGCAAATGGCATTGTGTCCTTTTTTCCCTTGGCGAATATTCTGTCTTAGCGAGGTCCATTTTCTGCAATGTGATTCCTTGAGGGCTGAGGATTAGCTGACCTGGGCAGCCTGACCCTGCCGGCAAGCCCTCCCCAGGTGTGCCTGGGTTGAGGTCAATATAAACAGCACTCCAGGCAGCAATAGCCCCTGCAGCTGGGCCTGACTCCATATTCTCTGCCCCGTCAGCTGTCTCGGGGCTGTGCTGGTGGGAGGGTGTGAGGTTCCACGGCTTTGTGGGTGGCCCGGTGTGAGTGGGGCTCTGCTGGACATTCTGCAGGAGTTGCCAGGCTTCCACCTGTAAAGAAGAGGATGTGTCACCCATAACTTCCACTGGAATATCTCTCCGGGCTGAGGTGAGGAAGGAAAAAAAGGAGTGGGGGCTGGGACAGGATGGGTATCTCAGGCAGGGCAATGGAAAGCTTCCAGAAGAGCGCCCGTGGCCAGGACCATCCTGGCTGACCTTCAGGCACCAAGTTGGCCTGCGTGCTGTCGCTGGTGTGGCTCCACGGCCCTTCCTCTAGGCTTTCAAGCCCTTGTACATATTCAGGTGTTTCACCTGGGAAGGGTGTGAACAGTTCAGCAGCAGTTGGCCTGGGGCTCAGCTCACGTTTACTCACAGAGGCCTCGGCAGGGTCCCACAGCTTTGCAATAAGGACGCTCCTTGCGTGGGCGGGCGCGGCTGCTGGCTGTATGGGGGATGATTGCCCACCTCTGACCAATTTAAGAATTGTTTACCACTAGAGCAAGTGCCTTGGTTGTGTTTCCCTCTGTATAACTGTTAGGTTCAGCTTTTTTTTTTTCTTTTTTGGTTCAAGTTAGATTTTATTCCTCTTTTATGTATTTATGGATATAAGCATGGAAATTATTCATTCTTATAAATACATCAGTGTGAATGGAAGAACTTTTTTTCTGTTTATTTTTACATTTTATTTTTAAAAATTTTGAAATTTAATTTTATTTATTTTTTTATACAGTAGGTTATTATTAGTTATCTATTTTATGCATAGACATGTATACAGGTCAATCCCAATCTCCCAACTCATCCCACCACCACCACCCCATGTCTTCCCCCACTTTGTGTCCATACGTTTGTTCTCTACCTCTGTGTCTCTATTTCTGCCCTGCACACCAGTTCATCTATACCATTATTCTAGGTTCAATATATAGGCATTAATATACAATATTTGTTTTACTCTTTCTGACTTACTTCACTCTGTATGACAGTCTCTAGATCCATCAACTTCTCTACAAATGACCCAGTTTCATTCCTTTTTATGGCTGAGTAATATTCCATTTTATATTTGTACCACATCTTTATCTATTCGCCTGTCTGTGGGCATTTAGGTTGCTTCCATTACCTGGCTATTGTAAATAGTGCTGCAATGAACATTGTGGTGAATGTGTCTCTGTGATTTATGGTCTTCTCTGGGTATATGCCCAGAAGTGGGATTGCTGGATCGTATGGTAATTCTCTTTTTAGTTCTTTAAAGGAACCTCCATACTGTTCTCCATAGTGACTGTATCAATTTACATTCCCACCAATAGCAGAAGAGGGTTCCTTTTGTCCACACCCTCCCCAGAATTTGTTGTTTGTAGATTATCTGATGATGCCGATTCTAACAGGTGTGAGGTCTTACCTCATTGTAGTTTTGATTTGCATTTCTCTAATAATTAGTGATGTTGAGCAGCTTTTCATGTGCGTCTTGGCCATCTCTGTGTCTTCTTTGAAGAAATGTCTCTTTAGATCTTCTGCCCATTTTTGTATTGGGTTGTTTGTTTTATTAATATTAAGCTGCATGAGCTGTTTATATATATTGGAGATTAAACCATTGTCCATTGATTCGTTCGTGAACGTTTTCGCCCATTCTGAGGGCTGCCTTTTTCCATTCCCGTTTTTTAACAAAGAAAGAAAGAAAGCAAAAGAAGCAGAACACTAATGTGTGTGAAATATGCCTCTTGAAACTGTCGTTTTGAAATATGGACGTGTGTTGAAATTTTTGGTCGATATATGACCCCAGGATTTGTTTTGAGGGCAGGTGTCATTTACAGGCCTGTAATGATTTGGAATATCCACTGACCATTAGCGCTGGTATTATATCTGCTGTTGTGTGAAACGGCCACAAGGTGGCATCAGTTCTCCCTTACCAAATCTGGTTACTAGGGCAGCAGAGCCTCAATGGAAGTCGCGTTCTAGATTGGAATGTAGAACGGAATGTGCCAGGAGAAAGCCCCTCAAGTTTGTCTCACTACTTCTTGTTCGTGTTTTTAATTTAATTTTTTATTTTTTATTACAGCAAGTTTGAGTACAACGTTTAGCTTGTTGTATGTGTGCAAGAGGTGGTTCTTTTACACATATACATATGTCTGTTCATCCTGGGATCCTTTTCCCATGTACGTTATGACAGAATGTTGAGTAGTCTTTTCTTGGTACTCCGTAGGTCGTTGTTGATTATATACGTCTACTGTGTGTGTATATGTCTGTTAACCCCAATATCGTAATGAATTCAATGCTCACACCTTTCCTTTGGTGGACCATAAGTTTGTTTAATGAATCTGTGATTCCCCTTCTCCGTGGAAATATCTGCCCTGGTATCAATTTATAGGTAACACCTATAAGTGATATGATATGATATGTGTCTTTCACTTTCTGACTTACTCCAAGTCACGTGATTACCTCTAGACTCATCTATGGTGCTGCAAATGGCATTGTGTCCTTGTTTCCCTTGGCGAATATTCTGTCTTTGCGAGGTCCATTTTCTGCAATGTGATTCCCTGAGGGCTGTGGATTAGCTGACCTGGGCAGCCTCACCCTGCCGGCAAGCCCTCCCCAGGTGTGCCTGGTTTGAGGTCAATATAAACAGCACTCCAGGCAGCAATAGCCCCTGCAGCTGTGCCTGACTCCATATTCTCTGCCCCGTCAACAGTCTCGGGGCTGTGCTGGTGGGAGGGTGTGAGGGTCCTCGGCTTTGTGGTGGCCCGGTGTGAGTGGGGCTCTGCTGGACTTTCTGCAGGAGTTGCCAGGCTGCCACCTGTAAAGAAGAGGATGTGTCACCCATAACTTCCACTGGAATATCTCTCCGGGCTGAGGTGAGGAAGGAAAAAAAGGAGTGGGTGCCGGGACAGGAGGGGTATCTCAGGCAGGGCAATGGAAAGCTTCCAGAAGAGCGCCCGTGGCCAGGACCATCCTGGCTGACCTGCAGGCACCAAGTTGACCTGCGTGCTGTCGCTGGTGTGGCTCCACGGCCCTTCCTCTAGGCTTTCAAGCCCTTGTACATATTCAGGTGTTTCACCTGGGAAGGGTGGGAACAGTTTTGCAGCAGCTGGCCTGGGGCTCAGCTCACGTTTACTCACAGAGGGCTCGGCACGGTCCCACAGCTTTGCAATAAGGACGCTCCTTGCGTGGGCGGGCGGGGCTGCTGGCTGTATGGGGGATGATTCCCCACCTCTGACCAATTTCAGAATTGTTTACCACTGGAGCAAGTGCCTTGGTAGTGTTTTCCTCTGTATAACATGTTAGGTTCAGTTTTTTTATTTTTCTTTTTTGGTTCAACTTAGATTTTATTCCTCTTTTATGTATTTATGGATATAAGCATGGAAAGAGTTCATTCTTATAAATACATCAGTGTGAATGGAAGAACTTTTTTTCTGTTTTATTTTTACATTTTATTTTTAAAAATTTTGAAATTTAATTTTATTTATTTTTTTATACAGTAGGTTATTATTAGTTATCTATTTTATGAATATACATGTATACAGGTGAAGCCCAATCTCCCAACTCATCCCACCACCACCACCCCATGGCTTCCCCCAATATGTGTCCATACGTTTGTTCTCTACCTCTGTGTCTCTATTTCTGCCCTGCAAACCAGTTCACCTGTACCATTTTTCTAGGTTCCACATATAGGCATTAATATACAATATTTGTTTTTCTCTTTCTGAATTACTTCACTCTGTATGACAGTCTCTAGATCCATCAACTTCTCTACAAATGACCTAGTTTCATTCCTTTTTATGGCTGAGTAATATTCCATTTTATATATGTACCACATCTTTATCCATTCGTCTGTCTGTGGCCATTTAGGTTGCTTGCATTACCTGGCTATTGTAAATAGTGCTGCAATGAACATTGTGGTGAATGTGTCTTTGTGACTTATGGTTTTCTCTGGGTATATGCCCAGAAGTGGGATTGCTGGATCCTATGGTAATTCTCTTTTAAGTTTTTTAAAGGAACCTCCATACTGTTCTCCATAGTGACTGTATCAATTTACATTCCCACCAATAGCGGAAGAGTGTTCCTTTTGTCCACACCCTCTCCAGAATTTGTTGTTTGTATATTATCTGATGATGCCGATTCCAAGAGGTGTGAGGTCTTACCTCATTGTAGTTTTGATTTGCATTTCTCTAATAATTAGTGATGTTGAGCAGCTTTTCATGTGCGTCTTGGCCATCTCTGTGTCTTCTTTGAAGAAACGTCTCTTTAGATCTTCTGCCCATTATTGTGTTGGGTTGTTTGTTTTATTAATATTAAGCTGCATGCGCTGTTTATATATATTGGAGATTAAACCTTTGTCCATTGATTCGTTTGTGAACGTTTTCGCCCATTCTGAGGGTTGCCTTTTTCCATTCCCGTTTTTTTAACAAAGAAAGAAAGCAAGCAAAAGAAGCAGAACACTAATGTGCGTGAAATATGCCTCTTGAAACTGTCGTTTTGAAATATGGACGTCTTTTGAATTTTTTGGTCGATATATGACCCCAGGATTTGTTTTCAGGGCAGTTGTCATTTACAGGCCTGTAATGATTTGGAATATCCACTGACCATTAGCGCTGGGATTAAAGCTGCTGTTGTGTGAAACGGCCACAAGGTGGCAGCAGTTCACCCTTACCAAATCTGGTTACTAGGGCAGCAGAGCCTCAATGGAAGTCGCGTTCTAGATTGGAATGTAGAACGGAATGTGCCAGGAGAAAGCCCCTCAAGTTTGTCTCACTACTTCTTGTTCGTGTTTTTAATTTAATTTTTTATTTTTTATTACAGCAAGTTTGAGTACAACGTTTAGCTTGTTGTAGGTGTGCAAGTGGTGGTTCTTTTACACATATACATATGTCTGTTCTTCCTGGGATCCTTTTCCCATGTACGTTAGGACAGAATGTTGAGTAGTCTTCTCTTGGTACTCCGTAGGTCTTTGGTGATTATATACGTCTACTGTGTTTGTATATGTCTGTTAACCCCAATATCGTAATGAATTCAATCCTCACACCTTTCCTTTGGTGAACCATAAGTGTGTTTAATGAATCTGTGATTGCCCTTCTCCGTGGAAATATCTGCCCTGGTATCAATTTATAGGTAACACCTATAAGTGATAGGATATGATATGTGTCTTTCACTTTCTGACTTACTCCAAGTCACGTGATTACCTCTAGACTCATCTACGGTGCTGCAAATGGCATTGTGTCCTTTTTTTCCTTGGCGAATATTCTGTCTTAGCGAGGTCCATTTTCTGCAATGTGATTCCCTGAGGGCTGAGGATTAGCTGACCTGGGCAGCCTGACCCTGCCGGCAAGCCCTCCCCAGGTGTGCCTGTGTTGAGGTCAATATAAACAGCACTCCAGGCAGCAATAGCCCCTGCAGCTGTGCCTGACTCCATATTCTCTGCCCCGTCAGCAGTCTCGGGGCTGTGCTGGTGGGAGGGTGTGAGGGTCCACGGCTTTGTGGGTGGCCCGGTGTGAGTGGGGCTCTGCTGGACTTTCTGCAGGAGTTGCCAGGCTGCCACCTGTAAAGAAGAGGATGTGTCACCCATAACTTCCACTGGAATATCTCTCCGTGCTGAGGTGAGGAAGGAAAAAAAGGAGTGGGTGCCGGGACAGGAGGGGTATCTTAGGCAGGGCAATGGAAAGCTTCCAGAAGAGCGCCCGTGGCCAGGACCATCCTGGCTGACCTGCAGGCACCAAGTTGGCCTGCGTGCTGTCGCTGGTGTGGCTCCACGGCCCTTCCTCTAGGCTTTCAAGCCCTTGTACATATTCAGGTGTTTCACCTGGGAAGGGTGGGAGCAGGTCAGCAGCAGCTGGCCTGGGTCTCAGCTCACGTTTACTCACAGAGGCCTTGGCAGGGTCCCACAGCTTTGCAATAAGGACGCTCATTGCGTGGGCGGGTTAGGCTGCTGGCTGTATGGGGGATGATTCCCCACCTCTGACCAATTTCAGAATTGTTTACCACTGGAGCAAGTGCCTTGGTTGTGTTTCCCTCTGTATAACTGTTAGGTTCAGCTTTTTTTTTCTTTTTTGGTTCAAGTTACATTTTATTCATCTTTTATGTATTTATAGATATAAGCATGGAAATAATTCATTCTTATAAATACATCAGTGTGAATGGAAGAACTTTTTTTTTGTTTTATTTTTACATTTTATTTTTAAATATTTTGAAATTTAATTTTATTTATTTTTTTATACAGTAGGTTATTATTAGTTATCTATTTTATGCATAGACATGTATACAGGTCAATCCCAATCTCCCAACTCATCCCACCACCAGCACCCCATGGCTTCCCCCAATAGGTGTCCATACGTTTGTTCTCTACCTCTGTGTCTCTATTTCTGCCCTGCAAACAAGTTCATCTGTACCATTTTTCTAGGTTCCACATATAGGCATTTATATACAATATTTGTTTTTCTCTTTCTGACTTACTTCACTCTGTATGACAGTCTCTAGATCCATCAACTTCTCTACAAATGACCTAGTTTCATTCCTTTATATGGCTGAGTAATATTCCATTTTATATATGTACCACATCTTTATCTATTCGCCTGTCGGTGGGCATTTAGGTTGCTTCCATTACCTGGCTATTGTAAATAGTGCTGCAATGAACATTGTGGTGAATGTGTCTTTGTGATTTATGGTTTTTTCTGGGTATATGCCCAGAAGTGGGATTGCTGGATCCTATGGTAATTCTCTTTTTAGTTTTTTAAAGGAACCTCCATACTGTTCTCCATCGTGACTGTATCAATTTACATTCCCAGCAATAGCGGAAGAGGGTTCCTTTTGTCCACACCCTCCCCAGAATTTGTTGTTTGTAGATTATCTGATGATGCCGATTCTAACAGGTGTGAGGTCTTACCTCATTGTAGTTTTGATTTGCATTTCTCTAATAATTAGTGATTTGAGCAGCTTTTCATGTGCGTCCTGGCCATCTCTGTGTCTTCTTTGAAGAAACGTCTATTTAGATCTTCTGCCCATTTTTGTATTGGGTTGTTTGTTTTATTAATATTAAGCTGCATGAGCTGTTTATATATATTGGAGATTAAACCTTTGTCCATTGATTCGTTTGTGAACGTTTTCGCCCATTCTCAGGGTTGCCTTTTTCCATTCCTGTTTTTTTAAGAAAGAAAGAAAGAAAGCAAAAGAAGCAGAACACTAATGTGCGTGAAATATGCCTCTTGAAACTTTCGTTTTGAAATATGGACGTCTTTTGAATTTTTTGGTCGATATATGTCCCCAGGATTTGTTTTCAGGGCAGGTGTCATTTACAGGCCTGTAATGATTTGGAATATCCCCTGACCTTTAGCGCTGGGATTAAAGCTGCTGTTGTGTGAAACGGCCACAAGGTGGCAGCAGTTCTCCCTTACCAAATCAGGTTTCTAGGGCAGCAGAGCCTCAATGGAAGTCACGTTCTAGATTGGAATGTAGAACGGAATGTGCCAGGAGAAAGCCCCTCAAGTTTGTCTCAGTAATTCTTGTTCGTGTTTTTAATTTAATTTTTTATTTTTTATTACACCAAGTTTGAGTACAACGTTTAGCTTGTTGTAGGTGTGCAAGAGGTGGTTCTTTTACCCATATACATATGTCTGTTCTTCCTGGGATCCTTTTCCCATGTACGTTATGACAGAATGTTGAGTAGTCTTCTCTTGGTACTCCGTAGGTCTTTGGTGATTTTATACGTCTACTGTGTTTGTATATGTCTGTCAACCCCAGTATCGTAATGAATTCAATCCTCACACCTTTCCTTGGGTGAACCGTAAGTTTGTTTAATGAATCTGTGATTGCCCTTCTCCGTGGAAATATCTGCCCTGGTATCAATTTATAGGTAACACCTATAAGTGATATGATATGATATGTGTCTTTCACTTTCTGACTTACTCCAAGTCACGTGATTACCTCGAGACTCATCTAAGGTGCTGCAAATGGCATTGTGACCTTTTTTTCCTTGGCGAATATTCTGTCTTAGCGAGGTCCATTTTCTGCAATGTGATTCCCTGAGGGTTGAGGATTAGCTGACCTGGGCAGCCTGACCCTGCCGGCAAGCCCTCCCCAGGTGTGCCTGGGTTGAGGTCAATATAAACAGCACACCAGGCAACAATAGCCCCTGCAGCTGTGCCTGACTCCATATTCTCTGCCCCGTCAGCAGTCTCGGGGCTGTGCTGGTGGGACGCTGTGAGGGTCCACGGCTTTGTGGGTGGCCCGGTGTGAGTGGGGCTCTGCTGGAATTTCGGCAGGTGTTGCCAGGCTGCCACCTGTAAAGAAGAGGATGTGTCACCCATAACTTCCACTGGAATATCTCTCCGGGCTGGGGTGAGGCAGGAAAAAAAGGAGTGGGGGCCGGGACAGGAGGGGTATCTCAGGCAGGGCAATGGAAAGCTTCCAGAAGAGCGCCCGTGGCCAGGACCATCCTGGCTGACCTGCAGGCACCAAGGTGGCCTGCGTGCTGTCGCTGCTGTGGCTCCACGGCCCTTCCTCTAGGCTTTCAAGCCCTTGTACATATTCAGGTGTTTCACCTGGGAAGGGTGGGAACAGTTCAGCAGCATCTGGCCTGGGGCTCAGCTCACGTTTACTCACAGAGGCCTCGGCACGTTCCCCCAGCTTTGCAATAAGGACGCTCCTTGCGTGGGCGGGCGGGGTTGCTGGTTGTATGGGAGATGATTCCCCACCTCTGACCAATTTCAGAATTGTTTACCACTGGAGCAAGTGCCTTGGTAGAGTTTCCCTCTGTATAACTGTTAGGATCAGGTTTTTTTTTTTTAGTTCAAGTTAGATTTTATTCCTCTTTTATGTATTTATACATATAAGCATGGAACTAATTCATTCTTATAAATACATCAGTGTGAATGGAAGAACTTTTTTTCTGTTTTATTTTTACATTATATTTTTAAAATTTTTGAAATTTAATTTTATTTATTTTTTATACAGTAGGTTATTATTAGTTATCTATTTTATGCATAGACATGTATACAGGTCAATCCCAATCTCCCAACTCATCCCACCACCACCACCCCATGGCTTCCCCCACTTTGTGTCCATACGTTTGTTCCCTGCCTCTGTGTCTCTATTTCTGCCCTGCAAACCAGTTCATCTGTACCATTTTTCTAGGTTCCACATATAGGCATTAATATACAATATTTGTTTTTCTCTTTCTGACTTACTTCACTCTGTATGACAGTCTCTAGATCCATCAACTTCTCTACAAATGACCCAGTTTCATTCCTTTTTATGGCTGAGTAATATTCCATTTTATATATGTACCACAGCTTTATCCATTTGTCTGTCTGTGGCCATTTAGGTTGCTTCCATTACCTGGCTATTGTAAATAGTGCTGCAATGAACATTGTGGTGAATGTGTCTCTGTGATTTATGGTTTTCTCTGGGTAAATGCCCAGAAGTGGGATTGCTGGATCCTATGGTAATTCTCTTTTTAGTTTTTTAAAGGAACCTCCATACTGTTCTCCATAGTGACTGTATCAATTTACATTCCCACCAATAGCAGAAGAGGGTTCCTTTTGTCCACACCATCCCCAGAATTTGTTGTTTGTAGATTTTCTGATGATGCCGATTCTAACAGGTGTGAGGTCTTACCTCATTGTAGTTTTGATTTGCATTTCTCTAATAATTAGTTATGTTGAGCAGCTTGTCATGTCCGTCTGGGCCATCTCTGTGTCTTCTTTGAAGAAACGTCTCTTTAGATCTTCTGCCCATTTTTGTATTGGGTTGTTTGTTTTATTAATATTAAGCTGCATGAGCTGTTTATATATATTGGAGATTAAACCTTTGTCCATTGATACGTTTGTGAACGTTTTCGCCCATTCTGAGGGTTGCCTTTTTCCATTCCCGTTTTTTTAACAAAGAAAGCAAGCAAAAGAAGCAGAACACTAATGTGCGTGAAATATGCCTCTTGAAATTGTCGTTTTGAAATATGGACGTCTTTTGAATTTTTTGGTCGATATATGACCCCAGGATTTGTTTGCAGGGCAGGTGTCATTTACAGGCCTGTAATGATTTGGAATATCCACTGACCATTAGCGCTGGGATTAAAGCTGCTCTTGTGTGAAACGGCCACAAGGTGGCAGCAGTTCTCCCTTACCAAAGCTGGTTACTAGGGCAGCAGAGCCTCAAGGGAAGTCGCATTCTAGATTGGAATGTAGAACGGAATGTGCCAGGAGAAAGCCCCTCAAGTTTGTCTCACTACTTCTTGTTCGTGTTTTTAATTTAAGTTTTTATTTTTTATTACAGCAAGTTTGAGTACAACGTTTAGCTTGTTGTAGGTGTGCAAGAGGTGGATCTTTTACACATATACATATGTCTGTTCTTCCTGGGATCCTTTTCGCATGTACGTTATGACAGAATGTTGAGTAGTCTTCTCTTGGTACTCCGTAGGTCTTTGGTGATTATATACGTCTACTGTGTTTGTATATGTCTGTTAACCCCAATATCGTAATGAATTCAATCCTCACACCTTTCCTTTGGTGAACCATAAGTTTGTTTAATGAATCTGTGATTGCCCTTCTCCGTGGAAATATCTGCCCTGGTATCAATTTATAGGTAACACCTATAAGTGATATGATATGATATGTGTCTTTCACTTTCTGACTTACTCCAAGTCACGTGATTACCTCGAGACTCATCTACGGTGCTGCAAATGGCATTGTGTCCTTTTTTTCCTTGGCGAATATTCTGTCTTAGCGAGGTCCATTTTCTGCAATGTGATTCCCTGAGGGCTGAGGATTAGCTGACCTGGGCAGCCTGACCCTGCCGGCAAGCCCTCCCCAGGTGTGCCTGGGTTGAGGTCAATATAAACAGCACTCCAGGCAGCAATAGCCCCTGCAGCTGTGCCTGACTCCATATTCTCTGCCCCGTCAGCAGTCTCGGGGCTGTGCTGGTGGGAGGGTGTGAGGGTCCACGGCTTTGTGGGTGGCCCGGTGTGAGTGGGGCTCTGCTGGACTTTCTGCAGGAGTTGCCAGGCTGCCCCCTGTAAAGAAGAGGATGTGTCACCCATAACTTCCACTGGAATATCTCTCCGGGCTGAGGTGAGGAAGGAAAAAAAGGAGTGGGGGCCGGGACAGGAGGGGTATCTCAGGCAGGGCAATGGAAAGCTTCCAGAAGAGCGCCCGTGGCCAGGACCATCCTGGCTGACCTGCAGGCACCAAGTTGGCCTTGGTGCTGTCGCTCGTGTGGCTCCACGGCCCTTCCTCTAGGCTTTCAAGCCCTTGTACATATTCAGGTGTTTCACCTGGGAAGGGTGGGAACAGTTCAGCAGCAGCTGGCCTGGGGCTCAGCTCACGTTTCCTCACAGAGGCCTCGGCACGGTCCCACAGCTTTGCAATAAGGACGCTCCTTGCGTGGGCGGGCGGGGCTGCTGGCTGTATGGGGGATGATTCCCCACCTCTGACCAATTTCAGAATTGTTAACCACTGGAGCAAGTGCCTTGGTTGTGTTTCCCTCTGTATAACTGTTAGGTTCAGCTTTTTTTTTCTTTTTTGGTTCAAGTTAGATTTTATTCCCATTTTATGTATTTATGGATATAAGCATGGAAATAATTCATTCTTATAAATACATCAGTGTGAATGGAAGAACTTTTTTTCTGTTTTATTTTTACATTTTATTTTTAAAAATTTTGAAATTTAATTTTATTTATTTTTTTATACAGTAGGTTATTATTAGTTATCTATTTTATGCATAGACATGTATACAGGTCAATCCCAATCTCCCAACTCATCCCACCACCACCACCCCATGGCTTCCCCCACTTTGTGTCCATACGTTTGTTCTCTACCTCTGTGTCTCTATTTCTGCCCTGCAAACCAGTTCATCTGTACCATTTTTCTAGGTTCCACATATAGGCATTAATATACAATATTTGTTTTTCTCTTTCTGACTGACTTCACTCTGTATGACAGTCTCTAGATCCATCAACTTCTCTACAAATGACCCAGTTTCATTCCTTTTTATGGCTGAGTAATATTCCATTTTATATATGTACCACATCTTTATCCATTCGTCTGTCTGTGGGCATTTAGGTTGCTTCCATTACATGGCTATTGTAAATAGTGCTGCAATGAACATTGTGGTGATTGTGTCTCTGTGATTTATGGTTTTCTCTGGGTAAATGCCCAGAAGTGGGATTGCTGGATCCTATGGTAATTCTCTTTTTAGTTTTTTAAAGGAACCTCCATACTGTTCTCCATAGTGACTGTATCAATTTACATTCCCACCAAGAGCGGAAGAGGGTTCCTTTTGTCCACACCCTCCCCAGAATTTGTTGTTTGTAGATTATCTGATGATGCCGATTCTAACTGGTGTGAGGTCTTACCTCATTGTAGTTTTGATTTGCATTTCTCTAATAATTAGTGATGTTGAGCAGCTTGTCATGTGCGTCTTGGCCATCTCTGTGTCTTCTTTGAAGAAACGTCTCTTTAGATCTTCTGCCCATTTTTGTATTGGGTTGTTTGTTTTATTAATATTAAGCTGCATGAGCTGTTTATATATATTGGAGATTAAACCTTTGTCCATTGATTCGTTTGTGAACGTTTTCGCCCATTCTGAGGGTTGCCTTTTTCCATTCCCGTTTTTTTAACAAAGAAAGAAAGCAAGCAAAAGAAGCAGAACACTAATGTGCGTGAAATATGCCTCTTGAAACTGTCGTTTTGAAATATGGACGTCTTTTGAATTTTTTGGTCGATATATGACCCCAGGATTTGTTTTCAGGGCAGGTGTCATTTACAGGCCTGTAATGATTTGGAATATCCACAGACCATTAGCGCTGGGATTAAAGCTGCTGTTGTGTGAAACGGCCACAAGGTGGCAGCAGTTCTCCCTTACCAAAGCTGGTTACTAGGGCAGCAGAGCCTCAATGGAAGTCGCGTTCTAGATTGGAATGTACAACGGAATGTGCCAGGAGAAAGCCCCTCAAGTTTGTCTCACTACTTCTTGTTCGTGTTTTTAATTTAATTTTTTATTTTTTATTGCAGCAAGTTGGAGTACAACGTTTAGCTTGTTGTAGGTGTGCAAGAGGTGGTTCTTTTACACATGTACATATGTCTGTTCTTCCTGGGATCCTTTTCCCATGTACGTTATGACAGAATGTTGAGTAGTCTTCTCTTGGTGCTCCGTAGGTCTTTGGTGATTATATACGTCTACTGTGTTTGTATATGTCTGTTAACCCCAATATCGTAATGAATTCAATCCTCACACCTTTCGTTTGGTGAACCATAAGTTTGTTTAATGAATCTGTGATTGCTCTTCTCCGTGGAAATATCTGTCCTAGTATCAATTTATACGTAACACCTATAAGTGATATGATATGATATGTGTCTTTCACTTTCTGACTTACTCCAAGTCACGTGATTACCTCTAGACTCATCTATGGTGCTGCAAATGGCATTGTGTGCTTCTTTTCCTTGGCGAACATTCTGTCTTAGCGAGGTCCATTTTCTGCAATGTGATTCCCTGAGGGCTGAGGATTAGCTGACCTGGGCAGCCTGACCCTGCCGGCAAGCCCTCCCCAGGTGTGCCTGGGTTGAGGTCAATATAAACAGCACTCCAGGCAGCAATATCACCTGCAGCTGTGCCTGACTCCATATTCTCTGCCCCGTCAGCAGTCTCGGGGCTGTGCTGGTGGGAGGGTGTGAGGGTCCACGGCTTTGTGGGTGGCCCGGTGTGAGTGGGGCTCTGCTGGACTTTCTGCAGGAGTTGCCAGGCTGCCACCTGTAAAGAAGAGGATGTGTCACCCATAACTTCCACTGGAATATCTCTCCGGGCTGAGGTGAGGAAGGAAAAAAAGGAGTGGGGGCCGGGACAGGAGGGGTATCTCATGCAGGGCAATGGAAATCTTCCAGAAGAGCGCCCGTGGCCAGGACCATCCTGGCTGACCTGCAGGCACCAAGTTGGCCTGCGTGCTGTCGCTGGTGTGGCTCCACGGCCCTTCCTCTAGGCTTTCAAGCCCTTGTACATATTCAGGTGTTTCACCTGGGAAGGGTGGGAACAGTTCAGCAGCAGCTGGCCTGGGGCTCAGCTCACGTTTACTCACAGAGGCCTCGCCACGGACCCACAGCTTTGCAATAAGGACGCTCCTTGCGTGGGCGGGCGGGGCTGCTGGCTGTATGGGGGATGATTCCCCACCTCTGACCAATTTCAGAATTGTTTACCACTGGATCAAGTGCCTTGGTTGTGTTTCCCTCTGTATAACTGTTAGGTTCAGCTTTTTTTTCTTTTTTGGTTCAAGTTAGATTTTATTCCCCTTTTATGTATTTATGGATATAAGCATGGAACTAATTCATTCTTATAAATACATCAGTGTGAATGGAAGAACTTTTTTTCTGTTTTATTTTTACATTATATTTTTAAAATTTTTGAAATTTAATTTTATTTATTTTTTTATACAGTAGGTTATTATTAGTTATCTATTTTATGCATAGACATGTATACAGGTCAATCCCAATCTCCCAACTCATCCCACCACCACCACCCCATGGCTTCCCCCACTTTGTGTCCATACGTTTGTTCTCTGCCTCTGTGTCTCTATTTCTGCCCTGCAAACCAGTTCATCTGTACCATTTTTCTAGGTTCCACATATAGGCATTAATATACAATATTTGTTTTTCTCTTTCTGACTTACTTCACTCTGTATGACAGTCTCTAGATCCATCAACTTCTCTACAAATGACCCAGTTTCATTCCTTTTTATGGCTGAGTAATATTCCATTTTATATATGTACCACATCCTTATCCATTTGTCTGTCTGTGGCCATTTAGGTTGCTTCCATTACCTGGCTATTGTAAATAGTGCTGCAATGAACATTGTGGTGAATGTGTCTCTGTGATTTATGGTTTTCTCTGGGTAAATGCCCAGAAGTGGGATTGCTGGATCCTATGGTAATTCTCTTTTTAGTTTTTTAAAGGAACCTCCATACTGTTCTCCATAGTGACTGTATCAATTTACATTCCCACCAATAGCAGAACAGGGTTCCTTTTGTCCACACCCTCCCCAGAATTTGTTGTTTGTAGATTATCTGATGATGCCGATTCTAACAGGTGTGAGGTCTTACCTCATTGTAGTTTTGATTTGCATTTCTCTAATAATTAGTTATGTTGAGCAGCTTGTCATGTCCGTCTTGGCCATCTCTGTGTCTTCTTTGAAGAAACGTCTCTTTAGATCTTCTGCCCATTTTTGTATTGGGTTGTTTGTTTTATTAATATTAAGCTGCATGAGCTGTTTATATATATTGGAGATTAAACCTTTGTCCATTGATACGTTTGTGAACGTTTTCGCCCATTCTGAGGGTTGCCTTTTTCCATTCCCGTTTTTTTAACAAAGAAAGCAAGCAAAAGAAGCAGAACACTAATGTGCGTGAAATATGCCTCTTGAAATTGTCGTTTTGAAATATGGACGTCTTTTGAATTTTTTGGTCGATATATGACCCCAGGATTTGTTTTCAGGGCAGGTGTCATTTACAGGCCTGTAATGATTTGGAATATCCACTGACCATTAGCGCTGGGATTAAAGCTGCTCTTGTGTGAAACGGCCACAAGGTGGCAGCAGTTCTCCATTACCAAAGCTGGTTACTAGGGCAGCAGAGCCTCAATGGAAGTCGCGTTCTAGATTGGAATGTAGAACGGAATGTGCCAGGAGAAAGCCCCTCAAGTTTGTCTCACTACTTCTTGTTCGTGTTTTTAATTTAAGTTTTTATTTTTTATTACAGCAAGTTTGAGTACAACGTTTAGCTTGTTGTAGGTGTGCAAGAGGTGGTTCTTTTACACATATACATATGTCTGTTCTTCCTTGGATCCTTTTCCCATGTACGTTATGACAGAATGTTGAGTAGTCTTCTCTTGGTACTCCGTAGGTCTTTGGTGATTATATACGTCTACTGTGTTTGTATATGTCTGTTAACCCCAATATCGTAATGAATTCAATCCTCACACCTTTCCTTTGGTGAACCATAAGTTTGTTTAATGAATCTGTGATTGCCCTTCTCCGTGGAAATATCTGCCCTGGTATCAATTTATAGGTAACACCTATAAGTGATATGATATGATATGTGTCTTTCACTTTCTGACTTACTCCAAGTCACGTGATTACCTCGAGACTCATCTACGGTGCTGCAAATGGCATTGTGTCCTTTTTTTCCTTGGCGAATATTCTGTCTTAGCGAGGTCCATTTTCTGCAATGTGATTCCCTGAGGGCTGAGGATTAGCTGACCTGGGCAGCCTGACCCTGCCGGCAAGGCCTCCCCAGGTGTGCCTGGGTTGAGGTCAATATAAACAGCACTCCAGGCAGCAATAGCCCCTGCAGCTGTGCCTGACTCCATATTCTCTGCCCCGTCAGCAGTCTCGGGGCTGTGCTGGTGGGAGGGTGTGAGGGTCCACGGCTTTGTGGGTGGCCCGGTGTGAGTGGGGCTCTGCTGGACTTTCTGCATCAGTTGCCAGGCTGCCACCTGTAAAGAAGAGGATGTGTCACCCTAACTTCCACTGGAATATCTCTCCGGGCTGAGGTGAGTAATGAAAAAAAGGAGTGGGGACCGGGACAGGAGAGGTATATCAGGCAGGGCAATGGAAAGCTTCCAGAAGAGCGCCCGTGGCCAGGACCATCCTGGCTGACCTGCAGGCACCAAGTTGGCCTGCGTGCTGTCGCTGGTGTGGCTCCACGGCCCTTCCTCTAGGCTTTCAAGCCCTTGTACATATTCAGGTGTTTCACCTGGGAAGGGTGGGAACAGTTCAGCAGCAGCTGGCCTGGGGCTCAGCTCACGTTTACTCACAGAGGCCTCGGCACGGTCCCACAGCTTTGCAATAAGGACGATCCTTGCGTGGGCGGGCGGGGCTGCTGGCTGTACGGGAGATGATTGCCCACCTCTTACCAATTTCAGAATTGTTTACCACTGGAGCAAGTGCCTTGGTTGTGTTTCCCTCTGTATAACTGTTAGGTACAGCTTTTTTTTTTCTTCTTTGGTTCAAGTTAGATTTTACTCCTCTTTTATGTATTTATGGATATAAGCATGGAAATTATTTATTCTTATACATACATCAGTGTGAAGGGAAGAACATTTCTTCTGTTTTATTTTTACATTTTATTTTTAAAAATTTTGAAATTTAATTTTTTATTTTTTTAATACAGTAGGTTATTATTAGTTATCTATTTTATGCATAGATATGTATACAGGTCAATCCCAATCTCCCAACTCATCCCACCACCACCACACCATGGCTTCCCCCACTTTGTGTCCATACGTTTGTTCTCTACCTCTGTGTCTCTATTTCTGCCCTGCACACCACTTCTTCTGTACCATTTCTCTAGGTTCCACATATAGGCATTAATACACAATATTTGTTTTTCTCTTTCTGACTTACTTCACTCTGTATGACAGTCTCTAGATCTATCAACTTCTCTACAAATGAACTAGTTTCATGCCTTTTTATGGCTGAGTAATATTCCATTTTATATATGTACCACATCTTTATCTATTCGCATGTCTGTGGGCATTTAGGATGTTTCCATTACCTGGCTATTGTAAATAGTGCTGCAATGAACATTGTGGTGAATGTGTCTTTGTGATTTATGGTTTTCTCTGGGTATATGCCCAGAAGAGGGATTGCTGGATCCTATGGTAATACTCTTTTTAGTTATTTAAAGGAACGTCCATAGTGTTCTCCATAGTGACTGTATCAATTTACATTCCCACCAATAGCAGAAGAGGGTTCCTATTGTCCACACCCTCCCCAGAATTTGTTGTTTGTAGATTATCTGATGATGCCGATTCTAACAGGTGTGAGGTCTTACCTCATTGTAGTTTTGATTTGCATTTCTCTAATAATTAGTGATGTTGAGCAGCTTTTCATGTGCGTCTTGGCCATCTCTGTGTCTTCTTTGAAGAAATGTCTCTTTAGATCTTCTGCCCATTTTTGTATTGGGTTGTTTGTTTTATTAATATTAAGCTGCATGAGCTGTTTATATATATTGGAGATTAAACCATTGTCCATTGATTCGTTCGTGAACGTTTTCGCCCATTCTGAGGGCTGCCTTTTTCCATTCCCGTTTTTTAACAAAGAAAGAAAGAAAGCAAAAGAAGCAGAACACTAATGTGTGTGAAATATGCCTCTTGAAACTGTCGTTTTGAAATATGGACGTCTTTTGAATTTTTTGGTCGATATATGACCCCAGGATTTGTTTTGAGGGCAGGTGTCATTTACAGGCCTGTAATGATTTGGAATATCCACTGACCATTAGCGCTGGGATTAAAGCTGCTGTTGTGTGAAACGGCCACAAGGTGGCAGCAGTTCTCCCTTACCAAATCTGGTTACAAGTGCAGCAGATCCTCAATGGAAGTCGTGTTCTAGATTGGAATGTAGAACGGAATGTGCCAGGAGAAAGCCCCTCAGGTTTGTCTCACTACTTCTTGTTCGTGTTTTTAATTTAATTTTTTATTTTTTATTACAGCAATTTTGAGTACAACGTTTAGCTTGTTATAGGTGTGCAAGAGGTGGTTCTTTTACACATATACATATGTCTGTTCTTCCTGGGATCCTTTTCCCATGTACGTTATGACAGAATGTTGAGTAGTCTTCCCTTGGTACTCCGTAGGTCTTTGGTGATTATATACGTCTACTGTGTTTGTATATGTCTGTTAACCCCAATATCGTAATGAATTCAATCCTCACACCTTTCCTTTGGTGAACCATAAGTTTGTTTAATGAATCTGTGATTCCCCTTCTCCGTGGAAATATCTGCCCTGGTATCAATTTATAGGTAACACCTATAAGTGATATGATATGATATGTGTCTTTCACTTTCTGACTTACTCCAAGTCACGTGATTACCTCTAGACTCATCTACGGTGCTGCAAATGGCATTGTGTCCTTTTTTCCCTTGGCGAATATTCTGTCTTAGCGAGGTCCATTTTCTGCAATGTGATTCCTTGAGGGCTGAGGATTAGCTGACCTGGGCAGCCTGACCCTGCCGGCAAGCCCTCCCCAGGTGTGCCAGGTTTGAGATCAATATAAACAGCACTCCAGGCAGCAATAGCCCCTGCAGCTGGGCCTGACTCCATATTCTCTGCCCCGTCAGCTGCCTCGGGGCTGTGCTGGTGGGAGGGTGTGAGGTTCCACGGCTTTGTGGGTGGCCCGGTGTGAGTGGGGCTCTGCTGGACATTCTGCAGGAGTTGCCAGGCTTCCACCTGTAAAGAAGAGGATGTGTCACCCATAACTTCCACTGGAATATCTCTCCGGGCTGAGGTGAGGAAGGAAAAAAAGGAGTGGGGGCTGGGACAGGATGGGTATCTCAGGCAGGGCAATGGAAAGCTTCCAGAAGAGCGCCCGTGGCCAGGACCATCCTGGCTGACCTTCAGGCACCAAGTTGGCCTGCGTGCTGTCGCTGGTGTGGCTCCACGGCCCTTCCTCTAGGCTTTCAAGCCCTTGTACATATTCAGGTGTTTCACCTGGGAAGGGTGTGAACAGTTCAGCAGCAGTTGGCCTGGGGCTCAGCTCACGTTTACTCACAGAGGCCTCGGCACGGTCCCACAGCTTTGCAATAAGGACGCTCCTTGCGTGGGCGGGCGGGGCTGCTGGCTGTATGGGGGATGATTGCCCTCCTCTGACCAATTTAAGAATTGTTTACCACTAGAGCAAGTGCCTTGGTTGTGTTTCCCTCTGTATAACTGTTAGGTTCAGCTTTTTTTTTTTCTTTTTTGGTTCAAGTTAGATTTTATTCCTCTTTTATGTATTTATGGATATAAGCATGGAAATTATTCATTCTTATAAATACATCAGTGTGAATGGAAGAACTTTTTTTCTGTTTATTTTTACATTTTATTTTTAAAAATTTTGAAATTTAATTTTATTTATTTTTTTATACAGTAGGTTATTATTAGTTATCTATTTTATGCATAGACATGTATACAGGTCAATCCCAATCTCCCAACTCATCCCACCACCACCACCCCATGTCTTCCCCCACTTTGTGTCCATACGTTTGTTCTCTACCTCTGTGTCTCTATTTCTGCCCTGCACACCAGTTCATCTATACCATTATATTAGGTTCAATATATAGGCATTAATATACAATATTTGTTTTACTCTTTCTGACTTACTTCACTCTGTATGACAGTCTCTAGATCCATCAACTTCTCTACAAATGACCCAGTTTCATTCCTTTTTATGGCTGAGTAATATTCCATTTTATATATGTACCACATCCTTATCCATTTGTCTGTCTGTGGCCATTTAGGTTGCTTCCATTACCTGGCTATTGTAAATAGTGCTGCAATGAACATTGTGGTGAATGTGTCTCTGTGATTTATGGTTTTCTCTGGGTAAATGCCCAGAAGTGGGATTGCTGGATCCTATGGTAATTCTCTTTTTAGTTTTTTAAAGGAACCTCCATACTGTTCTCCATAGTGACTGTATCAATTTACATTCCCACCAATAGCAGAACAGGGTTCCTTTTGTCCACACCCTCCCCAGAATTTGTTGTTTGTAGATTATCTGATGATGCCGATTCTAACAGGTGTGAGGTCTTACCTCATTGTAGTTTTGATTTGCATTTCTCTAATAATTAGTTATGTTGAGCAGCTTGTCATGTCCGTCTTGGCCATCTCTGTGTCTTCTTTGAAGAAACGTCTCTTTAGATCTTCTGCCCATTTTTGTATTGGGTTGTTTGTTTTATTAATATTAAGCTGCATGAGCTGTTTATATATATTGGAGATTAAACCTTTGTCCATTGATACGTTTGTGAACGTTTTCGCCCATTCTGAGGGTTGCCTTTTTCCATTCCCGTTTTTTTAACAAAGAAAGCAAGCAAAAGAAGCAGAACACTAATGTGCGTGAAATATGCCTCTTGAAATTGTCGTTTTGAAATATGGACGTCTTTTGAATTTTTTGGTCGATATATGACCCCAGGATTTGTTTTCAGGGCAGGTGTCATTTACAGGCCTGTAATGATTTGGAATATCCACTGACCATTAGCGCTGGGATTAAAGCTGCTCTTGTGTGAAACGGCCACAAGGTGGCAGCAGTTCTCCATTACCAAAGCTGGTTACTAGGGCAGCAGAGCCTCAATGGAAGTCGCGTTCTAGATTGGAATGTAGAACGGAATGTGCCAGGAGAAAGCCCCTCAAGTTTGTCTCACTACTTCTTGTTCGTGTTTTTAATTTAAGTTTTTATTTTTTATTACAGCAAGTTTGAGTACAACGTTTAGCTTGTTGTAGGTGTGCAAGAGGTGGTTCTTTTACACATATACATATGTCTGTTCTTCCTTGGATCCTTTTCCCATGTACGTTATGACAGAATGTTGAGTAGTCTTCTCTTGGTACTCCGTAGGTCTTTGGTGATTATATACGTCTACTGTGTTTGTATATGTCTGTTAACCCCAATATCGTAATGAATTCAATCCTCACACCTTTCCTTTGGTGAACCATAAGTTTGTTTAATGAATCTGTGATTGCCCTTCTCCGTGGAAATATCTGCCCTGGTATCAATTTATAGGTAACACCTATAAGTGATATGATATGATATGTGTCTTTCACTTTCTGACTTACTCCAAGTCACGTGATTACCTCGAGACTCATCTACGGTGCTGCAAATGGCATTGTGTCCTTTTTTTCCTTGGCGAATATTCTGTCTTAGCGAGGTCCATTTTCTGCAATGTGATTCCCTGAGGGCTGAGGATTAGCTGACCTGGGCAGCCTGACCCTGCCGGCAAGGCCTCCCCAGGTGTGCCTGGGTTGAGGTCAATATAAACAGCACTCCAGGCAGCAATAGCCCCTGCAGCTGTGCCTGACTCCATATTCTCTGCCCCGTCAGCAGTCTCGGGGCTGTGCTGGTGGGAGGGTGTGAGGGTCCACGGCTTTGTGGGTGGCCCGGTGTGAGTGGGGCTCTGCTGGACTTTCTGCATCAGTTGCCAGGCTGCCACCTGTAAAGAAGAGGATGTGTCACCCTAACTTCCACTGGAATATCTCTCCGGGCTGAGGTGAGTAATGAAAAAAAGGAGTGGGGACCGGGACAGGAGAGGTATATCAGGCAGGGCAATGGAAAGCTTCCAGAAGAGCGCCCGTGGCCAGGACCATCCTGGCTGACCTGCAGGCACCAAGTTGGCCTGCGTGCTGTCGCTGGTGTGGCTCCACGGCCCTTCCTCTAGGCTTTCAAGCCCTTGTACATATTCAGGTGTTTCACCTGGGAAGGGTGGGAACAGTTCAGCAGCAGCTGGCCTGGGGCTCAGCTCACGTTTACTCACAGAGGCCTCGGCACGGTCCCACAGCTTTGCAATAAGGACGATCCTTGCGTGGGCGGGCGGGGCTGCTGGCTGTACGGGAGATGATTGCCCACCTCTTACCAATTTCAGAATTGTTTACCACTGGAGCAAGTGCCTTGGTTGTGTTTCCCTCTGTATAACTGTTAGGTACAGCTTTTTTTTTTCTTCTTTGGTTCAAGTTAGATTTTACTCCTCTTTTATGTATTTATGGATATAAGCATGGAAATTATTTATTCTTATACATACATCAGTGTGAAGGGAAGAACATTTCTTCTGTTTTATTTTTACATTTTATTTTTAAAAATTTTGAAATTTAATTTTTTATTTTTTTAATACAGTAGGTTATTATTAGTTATCTATTTTATGCATAGATATGTATACAGGTCAATCCCAATCTCCCAACTCATCCCACCACCACCACACCATGGCTTCCCCCACTTTGTGTCCATACGTTTGTTCTCTACCTCTGTGTCTCTATTTCTGCCCTGCACACCACTTCTTCTGTACCATTTCTCTAGGTTCCACATATAGGCATTAATACACAATATTTGTTTTTCTCTTTCTGACTTACTTCACTCTGTATGACAGTCTCTAGATCTATCAACTTCTCTACAAATGAACTAGTTTCATGCCTTTTTATGGCTGAGTAATATTCCATTTTATATATGTACCACATCTTTATCTATTCGCATGTCTGTGGGCATTTAGGATGTTTCCATTACCTGGCTATTGTAAATAGTGCTGCAATGAACATTGTGGTGAATGTGTCTTTGTGATTTATGGTTTTCTCTGGGTATATGCCCAGAAGAGGGATTGCTGGATCCTATGGTAATACTCTTTTTAGTTATTTAAAGGAACGTCCATAGTGTTCTCCATAGTGACTGTATCAATTTACATTCCCACCAATAGCAGAAGAGGGTTCCTATTGTCCACACCCTCCCCAGAATTTGTTGTTTGTAGATTATCTGATGATGCCGATTCTAACAGGTGTGAGGTCTTACCTCATTGTAGTTTTGATTTGCATTTCTCTAATAATTAGTGATGTTGAGCAGCTTTTCATGTGCGTCTTGGCCATCTCTGTGTCTTCTTTGAAGAAATGTCTCTTTAGATCTTCTGCCCATTTTTGTATTGGGTTGTTTGTTTTATTAATATTAAGCTGCATGAGCTGTTTATATATATTGGAGATTAAACCATTGTCCATTGATTCGTTCGTGAACGTTTTCGCCCATTCTGAGGGCTGCCTTTTTCCATTCCCGTTTTTTAACAAAGAAAGAAAGAAAGCAAAAGAAGCAGAACACTAATGTGTGTGAAATATGCCTCTTGAAACTGTCGTTTTGAAATATGGACGTCTTTTGAATTTTTTGGTCGATATATGACCCCAGGATTTGTTTTGAGGGCAGGTGTCATTTACAGGCCTGTAATGATTTGGAATATCCACTGACCATTAGCGCTGGGATTAAAGCTGCTGTTGTGTGAAACGGCCACAAGGTGGCAGCAGTTCTCCCTTACCAAATCTGGTTACAAGTGCAGCAGATCCTCAATGGAAGTCGTGTTCTAGATTGGAATGTAGAACGGAATGTGCCAGGAGAAAGCCCCTCAGGTTTGTCTCACTACTTCTTGTTCGTGTTTTTAATTTAATTTTTTATTTTTTATTACAGCAATTTTGAGTACAACGTTTAGCTTGTTATAGGTGTGCAAGAGGTGGTTCTTTTACACATATACATATGTCTGTTCTTCCTGGGATCCTTTTCCCATGTACGTTATGACAGAATGTTGAGTAGTCTTCCCTTGGTACTCCGTAGGTCTTTGGTGATTATATACGTCTACTGTGTTTGTATATGTCTGTTAACCCCAATATCGTAATGAATTCAATCCTCACACCTTTCCTTTGGTGAACCATAAGTTTGTTTAATGAATCTGTGATTCCCCTTCTCCGTGGAAATATCTGCCCTGGTATCAATTTATAGGTAACACCTATAAGTGATATGATATGATATGTGTCTTTCACTTTCTGACTTACTCCAAGTCACGTGATTACCTCTAGACTCATCTACGGTGCTGCAAATGGCATTGTGTCCTTTTTTCCCTTGGCGAATATTCTGTCTTAGCGAGGTCCATTTTCTGCAATGTGATTCCTTGAGGGCTGAGGATTAGCTGACCTGGGCAGCCTGACCCTGCCGGCAAGCCCTCCCCAGGTGTGCCAGGTTTGAGATCAATATAAACAGCACTCCAGGCAGCAATAGCCCCTGCAGCTGGGCCTGACTCCATATTCTCTGCCCCGTCAGCTGCCTCGGGGCTGTGCTGGTGGGAGGGTGTGAGGTTCCACGGCTTTGTGGGTGGCCCGGTGTGAGTGGGGCTCTGCTGGACATTCTGCAGGAGTTGCCAGGCTTCCACCTGTAAAGAAGAGGATGTGTCACCCATAACTTCCACTGGAATATCTCTCCGGGCTGAGGTGAGGAAGGAAAAAAAGGAGTGGGGGCTGGGACAGGATGGGTATCTCAGGCAGGGCAATGGAAAGCTTCCAGAAGAGCGCCCGTGGCCAGGACCATCCTGGCTGACCTTCAGGCACCAAGTTGGCCTGCGTGCTGTCGCTGGTGTGGCTCCACGGCCCTTCCTCTAGGCTTTCAAGCCCTTGTACATATTCAGGTGTTTCACCTGGGAAGGGTGTGAACAGTTCAGCAGCAGTTGGCCTGGGGCTCAGCTCACGTTTACTCACAGAGGCCTCGGCACGGTCCCACAGCTTTGCAATAAGGACGCTCCTTGCGTGGGCGGGCGGGGCTGCTGGCTGTATGGGGGATGATTGCCCTCCTCTGACCAATTTAAGAATTGTTTACCACTAGAGCAAGTGCCTTGGTTGTGTTTCCCTCTGTATAACTGTTAGGTTCAGCTTTTTTTTTTTCTTTTTTGGTTCAAGTTAGATTTTATTCCTCTTTTATGTATTTATGGATATAAGCATGGAAATTATTCATTCTTATAAATACATCAGTGTGAATGGAAGAACTTTTTTTCTGTTTATTTTTACATTTTATTTTTAAAAATTTTGAAATTTAATTTTATTTATTTTTTTATACAGTAGGTTATTATTAGTTATCTATTTTATGCATAGACATGTATACAGGTCAATCCCAATCTCCCAACTCATCCCACCACCACCACCCCATGTCTTCCCCCACTTTGTGTCCATACGTTTGTTCTCTACCTCTGTGTCTCTATTTCTGCCCTGCACACCAGTTCATCTATACCATTATATTAGGTTCAATATATAGGCATTAATATACAATATTTGTTTTACTCTTTCTGACTTACTTCACTCTGTATGACAGTCTCTAGATCCATCAACTTCTCTACAAATGACCCAGTTTCATTCCTTTTTATGGCTGAGTAATATTCCATTTTATATTTGTACCACATCTTTATCTATTCGCCTGTCTGTGGGCATTTAGGTTGCTTCCATTACCTGGCTATTGTAAATAGTGCTGCAATGAACATTGTGGTGAATGTGTCTCTGTGATTTATGGTCTTCTCTGGGTATATGCCCAGAAGTGGGATTGCTGGATCGTATGGTAATTCTCTTTTTAGTTCTTTAAAGGAACCTCCATACTGTTCTCCATAGTGACTGTATCAATTTACATTCCCACCAATAGCAGAAGAGGGTTCCTTTTGTCCACACCCTCCCCAGAATTTGTTGTTTGTAGATTATCTGATGATGCCGATTCTAACAGGTGTGAGGTCTTACCTCATTGTAGTTTTGATTTGCATTTCTCTAATAATTAGTGATGTTGAGCAGCTTTTCATGTGCGTCTTGGCCATCTCTGTGTCTTCTTTGAAGAAATGTCTCTTTAGATCTTCTGCCCATTTTTGTATTGGGTTGTTTGTTTTATTAATATTAAGCTGCATGAGCTGTTTATATATATTGGAGATTAAACCATTGTCCATTGATTCGTTCGTGAACGTTTTCGCCCATTCTGAGGGCTGCCTTTTTCCATTCCCGTTTTTTAACAAAGAAAGAAAGAAAGCAAAAGAAGCAGAACACTAATGTGTGTGAAATATGCCTCTTGAAACTGTCGTTTTGAAATATGGACGTGTGTTGAAATTTTTGGTCGATATATGACCCCAGGATTTGTTTTGAGGGCAGGTGTCATTTACAGGCCTGTAATGATTTGGAATATCCACTGACCATTAGCGCTGGGATTATATCTGCTGTTGTGTGAAACGGCCACAAGGTGGCATCAGTTCTCCCTTACCAAATCTGGTTACTAGGGCAGCAGAGCCTCAATGGAAGTCGCGTTCTAGATTGGAATGTAGAACGGAATGTGCCAGGAGAAAGCCCCTCAAGTTTGTCTCACTACTTCTTGTTCGTGTTTTTAATTTAACTTTTTATTTTTTATTACAGCAAGTTTGAGTACAACGTTTAGCTTGTTGTATGTGTGCAAGAGGTGGTTCTTTTACACATATACATATGTCTGTTCATCCTGGGATCCTTTTCCCATGTACGTTATGACAGAATGTTGAGTAGTCTTTTCTTGGTACTCCGTAGGTCGTTGTTGATTATATACGTCTACTGTGTGTGTATATGTCTGTTAACCCCAATATCGTAATGAATTCAATGCTCACACCTTTCCTTTGGTGGACCATAAGTTTGTTTAATGAATCTGTGATTCCCCTTCTCCGTGGAAATATCTGCCCTGGTATCAATTTATAGGTAACACCTATAAGTGATATGATATGATATGTGTCTTTCACTTTCTGACTTACTCCAAGTCACGTGATTACCTCTAGACTCATCTATGGTGCTGCAAATGGCATTGTGTCCTTGTTTCCCTTGGCGAATATTCTGTCTTTGCGAGGTCCATTTTCTGCAATGTGATTCCCTGAGGGCTGTGGATTAGCTGACCTGGGCAGCCTCACCCTGCCGGCAAGCCCTCCCCAGGTGTGCCTGGTTTGAGGTCAATATAAACAGCACTCCAGGCAGCAATAGCCCCTGCAGCTGTGCCTGACTCCATATTCTCTGCCCCGTCAACAGTCTCGGGGCTGTGCTGGTGGGAGGGTGTGAGGGTCCACGGCTTTGTGGGTGGCCCGGTGTGAGTGGGGCTCTGCTGGACTTTCTGCAGGAGTTGCCAGGCTGCCACCTGTAAAGAAGAGGATGTGTCACCCATAACTTCCACTGGAATATCTCTCCGGGCTGAGGCGAGTAAGGAAAAAAAGGAGTGGGGGCCGGGACAGGATGGGTATCTCAGGCAGGGCAATGGAAAGATTCCAGGAGAGCGCCCGTGTCCAGGACCTTCCTGGCTGACGTGCAGGCACCAAGTTGGCCTGCGAGCTGTCGCTGGTGTAGCTCCACGGCCCTTCCTTTAGGCTTTCAAGCCCTTGTACCTATTCAGGTGTTTCACCTGGGATGGGTGGGAACAGTTCAGCAGCAGCTGGCCTGGGGCTCAGCTCACGTTTACTCACAGAGGCCTCGGCACGGTCCCCCAGCTGTGCAATAAGGACGCTCCTAGCGTGGGCGGGCGGGGCTGCTGGCTGTATGGGGGATGATTCCCCACCTCTGACCAATTTCAGAATTGTTTACCACTGGAGCAAGTGCCTTGGTAGTGTTTTCCTCTGTATAACTGTTAGGTTCAGTTTTTTTTTCTTTTTTGGTTCAAGTTAGATTTTATTCCTCTTTTATGTATTTATGGATATAACCATGGAAATAATTCATTCTTATAAATACATCAGTGTGAATGGAAGAACTTTTTTTCTATTTTATTTTTACATTTTATTTTTAAAAATTTTGAAATTTAAATTTATTTATTTGTTTATACAGTAGGTTATTATTAGTTATCTAATTTATGCATATATATATATACAGATCAATCCCAATCTCCCAACTCATCCCACCACCACCACCCCATGGCTTCCCCCACTTTGTGTCCATACGTTTGTTCTCTACCTCTGTGTCTCTATTTCTGCCCTGCAAACCAGTTCATTTGTACCATTTTTCTAGGTTCCACATATAGGCATTAATATACAATATTTGTTTTTCTCTTTCTGACTTACTTCACTCTGTATGACAGTCTCTAGATCCATCAACTTCTCTACAAATGACCCAGTTTCATTCCTTTTTATGGCTGAGTAATATTCCATTGTATATATGTACCACATTTTTATCCATTCGTCAGTCTGTGGGCATTTAGGTTGCTTCCATTACCTGGCTATTGTAAAGAGTGCTGCAATGAACATTGTGGTGAATTTCCCTTTTTGATTTATGGTTTTCTCTGGGTATATGCCCAGAAGTGGGATTGCTGGATCATATGGTAATTCTATTTCTAGCTTTTTTAAGGAAACTCCTTACTATTCCCCATAGTGACTGTATCAATTTACATACCCACCAATAGTGGAAAGGGCTCCTTTTGTCCACACCCTCCCCAGAATTTGTTGTTTGTAGATTTTCTGATGATGCCGATTCTAACAGGTGTGAGGTGATACCTCATTGTACTTTTGATTTGCATTTCTCTAATAATTAGTGATGTTGAGCAGCTTTTCATGTGCGTCTTGGCCATCTCTGTGTCTTCTTTGAAGAAACGTCTCTTTAGATCTTCTGCCCATTTTTGTATTAGTTTGTTTGTTTTATTAATATTAAGCTGCATGAGCTGTTTATATATATTGGAGAGTAAACCTTTGTCCATTGATTCGTTTGTGAACGTTTTTGCCCATTCTGAGGGTTGCCTTTTTCCATTCCCGTTTTTTTAGCAAAGAAAGAATGAAAGCAAAAGAAGCAGAGCACTAATGTGCGTGAAATATGCCTCTTGAAACTGTCGTTTTGAAATGTGGACGTCTTTTGAATTTTTTGGTCGATATATGACCCCAAGATTTGTTTTCAGGGCAGGTGTCATTTACAGGCCTGTAATGATTTGGAATATCCACTGACCATTAGCGCTGGGATTAAACCTGCTGTTTTGTGAAACGGCCACAAGGTGGCAGAAGTTCTCCCTTACCAAATATGGTTACTAGAGCAGCAGAGCCTCAATGGAAGTCGCGTTCTAGATTGTAATGTAGAACGGAATGTACCAGGAGAAAGCCCCTCAATTTGTCTCAATACTTCTTGTTCGTGTTTTTAATTTAATTTTTTATATTTATTACAGCAAGTTTGAATACAACGTTTAGCTTGTTGTAGGTGTGCAAGAGGTGGTTCGTTTACACAAATACATATGTCTGTTCTTCCTGGGATCCGTTTCCCATGTACGTTATGACAGAATGTTGAGTAGTCTTCTCTTGGTACTCCGTAGGTCTTTGATGATTATATACGTCTACTGTGTTTGTATATGTCTGTCAACCCCAATATCGTAATGAATTCAATCCTCACACTTTTCCTTTGGTGAACCATAAGTTTGTTTAATGAATCTGTGATTGCCCTGCTCCGTGGAAATATCTGCCCTGGTATCAATTTATCGGTAAAACCTATAAGTGATATGGTATGATATGTGTCTTTCACTTTCTGACTTACTCCAAGTCACGTGATTACCTCTAGACTCATCTACGGTGCTGCAAATGGCATTGTGTCCTTTTTTTCCTTGGCGAATATTCTCTCTTAGCGAGGTCCATTTTCTGCAATGTGATTCCCTGAGGGCTGAGGATTAGCTGACCTGGGCAGCCTGACCCTGCCGGCAAGACCACCCCAGGTGTGCCTGGGTTGAGGTCAATATAAACAGCACTCCAGGCAGCAATAGCCCCTGCAGCTGTGCCTGACTCCATATTCTCTGCCAGGTCAGCAGTCTCAGGGCTGTGCTGGTGGGAGGGTGTGAGGGTCCACGGCCTTGTGGGTGGCCCGGTGTGAGTGGGGCTCTGCTGGACATTCGGCAGGAGTTGCCAGGCTGCCACCTGTAAAGAAGAGGATGTGTCACCCATAACTTCCACTGGAATATCTCTCCGGGCTGAGGTGAGGAAGGAAAAAAAGGAGTGGGGGCCGGGACAGGAGGGGTATCTCAGGCAGGGCAATTGAAAGCTTCCAGAAGAGCCCCCGTGGCCAGGACAATCCTGGCTGACATGCAGGCACCAATTGGCCTGCGTGCTGTCGCTGGTGTGGCTCCACGGCCCTTCATCTAGGCTTTCAAGCCCTTGCACATATTCAGGTCTTTCACCTGGGAAGGGTGGGAACAGTTCAGCAGCAGCTGGCCTGGGGCTCAGCTCACGTTTACTCACAGAGGCCTCGGCACGGTCCCCCAGCTTTGCAATAAGGACGCTCCTTGCGTGGGCGGGCGGGGCTGCTGGCTGTATGGGAGATGATTCCCCACCTCTGACCAATTTCAGAATTGTTTACCACTGGAGCACGTGCCTTGTAGTGTTTTCCTCTGTATAACTGTTAGGTTCAGTTTTTTTTTCTTTTTTGGTTCAAGTTAGATTTTATTCCTCTTTTATGTATTTATGGATATAAGCATGGAAATAATTCATTCTTATAAATACATCAGTGTGAATGGAAGAACTTTTTTCTGTTTTATTTTTACATTTTATTTTTTAAAATTTTGAAATTTAATTTTATTTATTTTTTTATACAGTAGGTTTTTATTAGTTATCTATTTTATGCATATACATGTATACAGGTCAATCCCAATCTCCCAACTCATCCCACCACCACCACCCCATGGCTTCCCCCACATTGTGTCCATACGTTTGTTCTCTACCTCTGTGTCTCTATTTCTGCCCTGCAAACCAGTTCATCTGTACCATTTTTCTAGGTTCCACATATAGGCATTAATATACAAAATTTTTCTCTTTCTGACTTACTTCACTCTGTATGACAGTCTCTAGATCCATCATCTTCTCTACAAATGACCCAGTTTCATTCCTTTTTATGGCTGAGTAATATTCCATTTTATATATGTACCACATCTTTATCCATTCGTCTGTCTGTGGCCATTTAGGTTGCTTCCATTACCTGGCTATTGTAAATAGTGCTGCAATGAACATTGTTGTGAATGTGTCTCTGTGATTTATGGTTTTCTCTGGGTATATGCCCAGAAGTGGGACTGCTGGATCGTATGGTAATTCTCTTTTTAGTTTTCTAAAGGAACCTCCATACTGTTCTCCATAGTGACTGTATCAATTTACATTCCCACCAATAGCGGAAGAGGGTTCCTTTTGTCCACACCCTCCCCAGAATTTGTTGTTTGTATATTATCTGATGATGCCGATTCCAAGAGGTGTGAGGTCTTACCTCATTGTAGTTTTGATTTGCATTTCTCTAATAATTAGTGATGTTGAGCAGCTTTTCATGTGCGTCTTGGCCATCTCTGTGTCTTCTTTGAAGAAACGTCTCTTTAGATCTTCTGCCCATTATTGTGTTGGGTTGTTTGTTTTATTAATATTAAGCTGCATGCGCTGTTTATATATATTGGAGATTAAACCTTTGTCCATTGATTCGTGTGTGAAAGTTTTCGCGCATTCTGAGGGTTGCCTTTTTCCATTCCCGTTTTTTTAACAAAGAAAGCAAGCAAAAGAAGCAGAACACTAATGTGCGTGAAATATGCCTCTTGAAATTGTCGTTTTGAAATATGGACGACTTTTGAATTTTTTGGTCGATATATGACCCCAGGATTTGTTTTCAGGGCAGGTGTCATTTACAGGCCTGTAATGATTTGGAATATCCACTGACCATTAGCGCTGGGATTAAAGCTGCTCTTGTGTGAAACGGCCACAAGGTGGCAGCAGTTCTCCCTTACCAAAGCTGGTTACTAGGGCAGCAGAGCCTCAATGGAAGTCGCATTCTAGATTGGAATGTAGAACGGAATGTGCCAGGAGAAAGCCCCTCAAGTTTGTCTCACTACTTCTTGTTCGTGTTTTTAATTTAAGTTTTTATTTTTTATTACAGCAAGTTTGAGTACAACGTTTAGCTTGTTCTAGGTGTGCAAGAGGTGGTTCTTTTAGACATATACATATGTCTGTTCTTCCTGGGATCCTTTTCCCATGTACGTTATGACAGAATGTTGAGTAGTCTTCTCTCGGTACTCCGTAGGTCTTTGGTGATTATATACGTCTACTGTGTTTGTATATGTCTGTTAACCCCAATATCGTAATGAATTCAATCCTCACACCTTTCCTTTGGTGAACCATAAGTTTGTTTAATGAATCTGTGATTGCCCTTCTCCGTGGAAATATCTGCCCTGGTATCAATTTATACGTTACACCTATAAGTGATATGATATGATATGTGTCTTTCACTTTCTGACTTACTCCAAGTCACGTGATTACCTCTAGACTCATCTACGGTGCTGCAAATGGCATTGTGTCCTTTTTTTCCTTGGCGAATATTCTGTCTTAGCGAGGTCCATTTTCTGCAATGTGATTCCCTGAGGGCTGAGGATTAGCTGACCTGGGCAGCCTGACCCTGCCGGCAAGCCCTCCCCAGGTGTGCCTGGGTTGAGGTCAATATAAACAGCACTCCAGGCAGCAATAGCCCCTGCAGCTGTGCCTGACTCCATATTCTCTGCCCCGTCAGCAGTCTTGGGGCTGTGCTGGTGGGAGGGTGTGAGGGTCCACGCCTTTGTGGGTGGCCCGGTGTGAGTGGGGCTCTGCTGGACTTTCTGCAGGAGTTGCCAGGCTGCCACCTGTAAAGAAGAGGATGTGTCACCCATAACTTCCACTGGAATATCTCTCCGGGCTGAGGTGAGGAAGGAAAAAAAGGAGTGGGGGCCGGGACAGGAGGGGTATCTCAGGCAGGGCAATGGAAAGCTTCCAGAAGAGCGCCCGTGGCCAGGACCATCCTGGCTGACCTGCAGGCACCAAGTTGGCCTGCGTGCTGTCGCTCGTGTGGCTCCACGGCCCTTCCTCTAGGCTTTCAAGCCCTTGTACATATTCAGGTGTTTCACCTGGGAAGGGTGGGAACAGTTCAGCAGCAGCTGGCCTGGGGCTCAGCTCACGTTTACTCACAGAGGCCTCGGCACGGTCCCACAGCTTTGCAATAAGGACGCTCCTTGCGTGGGCGGGCGGGGCTGCTGGCTGTATGGGGGATGATTCCCCACCTCTGACCAATTTCAGAATTGTTTACCACTGGAGCAAGTGCCTTGGTTGTGTTTCCCTCTGTATAACTGTTAGGTTCAGCTTTTTTTTTCTTTTTTGGTTCAAGTTAGATTTTATTCCCATTTTATATATTTATGGATATAAGCATGGAAATAATTCATTCTTATAAATACATCAGTGTGAATGGAAGAACTTTTTTTCTGTTTTATTTTTACATTTTATTTTTTAAAATTTTGAAATTTAATTTTATTTATTTTTTTATACAGTAGGTTATTATTAGTTATCTATTTTATGAATATACATGTATACAGGTCAATCCCAATCTCCCAACTCATCCCACCACCACCACCCCATGGCTTCCCCCACTTTGTGTCCATACGTTTGTTCTCTACCTCTGTGTCTCTATTTCTGCCCTGCAAACCAGTTCATCTGTACCATTTTTCTAGGTTCCACATATAGGCATTAATATACAATATTTGTTTTTCTCTTTCTGACTGACTTCACTCTGTATGACAGTCTCTAGATCCATCAACTTCTCTACAAATGACCCAGTTTCATTCCTTTTTATGGCTGAGTAATATTCCATTTTATATATGTACCACATCTTTATCCATTCGTCTGTCTGTGGGCATTTAGGTTGCTTCCATTACATGGCTATTGTAAATAGTGCTGCAATGAACACTGTGGTGATTGTGTCTCTGTGATTTATGGTTTTCTCTGGGTAAATGCCCAGAAGTGGGATTGCTGGATCCTATGGTAATTCTCTTTTTAGTTTTTTAAAGGAACCTTCATACTGTTCTCCATAGTGACTGTATCAATTTACATTCCCACCAATAGCGGAAGAGGGTTCCTTTTGTCCGCACCCTCCCCAGAATTTGTTGTTTGTAGATTATCTGATGATGCCGATTCTAACTGGTGTGAGGTCTTACCTCATTGTAGTTTTGATTTGCATTTCTCTAATAATTAGTGATGTTGAGCAGCTTTTCATGTGCGTCTTGGCCATCTCTGTGTCTTCTTTGAAGAAACGTCTCTTTAGATCTTCTGCCCATTTTTGTATTGGTTTGTTTGTTTTATTAATATTAAGCTGCATGAGCTGTTTATATATATTGGAGATTAAACCTTTGTCCATTGATTCGTTTGTGAACGTTTTCGCCCATTCTGAGGGTTGCCTTTTTCCATTCCCGTTTTTTTAACAAAGAAAGAAAGCAAGCAAAAGAAGCAGAACACTAATGTGCGTGAAATATGCCTCTTGAAACTGTCGTTTTGAAATATGGACGTCTTTTGAATTTTTTGGTCGATATATGACCCCAGGATTTGTTTTCAGGGCAGGTGTCATTTACAGGCCTGTAATGATTTGGAATATCCACAGACCATTAGCGCTGGGATTAAAGCTGCTGTTGTGTGAAACGGCCACAAGGTGGCAGCAGTTCTCCCTTACCAAAGCTGGTTACTAGGGCAGCAGAACCTCAATGGAAGTCGCGTTCTAGATTGGAATGTAGAACGGAATGTGCCAGGAGAAAGCCCCTCAAGTTTGTCTCACTACTTCTTGTTCGTGTTTTTAATTTAATTTTTTATTTTTTATTACAGCAAGTTTGAGTACAACGTTTAGCTTGTTGTAGGTGTGCAAGAGGTGGTTCTTTTACACATATACATATGTCTGTTCTTCCTGGGATCCTTTTCCCATGTACGTTATGACAGAATGTTGAGTAGTCTTCTCTTGGTACTCCGTAGGTCTTTGGTGATTATATACGTCTACTGTGTTTGTATATGTCTGTTAACCCCAATATCGTAATGAATTCAATCCTCACACCTTTCCTTTGGTGAACCATAAGTTTGTTTAATGAATCTGTGATTGCCCTTCTCCGTGGAAATATCTGCTCTGGTATCAATTTATAGGTAACACCTATAAGTGATATGATATGATATGTGTCTTTCACTTTCTGACTTACTCCAAGTCACGTGATTACCTCTAGACTCATCTACGGTGCTGCAAATGGCATTGTGTCCTTTTTTTCCTTGGCGAATATTCTGTCTTAGCGAGGTCCATTTTCTGCAATGTGATTCCCTGAGGGCTGAGGATTAGCTGACCTGGGCAGCCTGACCCTGCCGGCAAGCCCTCCCCAGGTGTGCCTGGGTTGAGGTCAATATAAACAGCACTCCAGGCAGCAATAGCCCCTGCAGCTGTGCCTGACTCCATATTCTCTGCCCCGTCAGCAGTCTCGGGGCTGTGCTGGTGGGAGGGTGTGAGGGTCCACGGCTTTGTGGGTGGCCCGGTGTGAGTGGGGCTCTGCTGGACTTTCTGCAGGAGTTGCCAGGCTGCCACCTGTAAAGAAGAGGATGTGTCACCCATAACTTCCACTGGAATATCTCTCCGGGCTGAGGTGAGGAAGGAAAATAAGGAGTGCGGGCCGGGACAGGAGGGGTATCTCAGGCAGGGCAATGGAAAGCTTCCAGAAGAGCGCCCGTGGCCAGGACCATCCTGGCTGACCTGCAGGCACCAAGTTGGCCTGCGTGCTGTCGCTGGTGTGGCTCCACGGCCCTTCCTCTAGGCTTTCAAGCCCTTGTACATATTCAGGTGTTTCACCTGGGAAGGGTGTGAACAGTTCAGCAGCAGCTGGCCTGGGGCTCAGCTCACGTGTACTCACAGAGGCCTCGGCACGGTCCCACAGCTTTGCAATAAGGACGCTCCTTGCGTGGGCGGGCGGGGCTGCTGGCTGTATGGGGGATAATTCCCCACCTCTGACCAATTTCAGAATTGCTTACCACTGGAGCAAGTGCCTTGGTTGTGTTTCCCTCTGTATAACTGTTAGGTTCAGCTTTTTTTTTCTTTTTTGGTTCAAGTTAGATTTTATTCCCCTTTTATGTATTTATGGATATAAGCATGGAAGTAATTCATTCTTATAAATACATCAGTGTGAATGGAAGAACTTTTTTTCTGTTTTATTTTTACATTATATTTTTTAAAATTTTGAAATTTAATTTTATTTATTTTTTTATACAGTAGGTTATTATTTGTTATCTATTTTATGCATAGACATGTATACAGGTCAATCCCAATCTCCCAACTCATCCCACCACCACCACCCCATGGCTTCCCCCACTTTGTGTCCATACGTTTGTTCTCTGCCTCTGTGTCTCTATTTCTGCCCTGCAAACCAGTTCATCTGTACCGTTTTTCTAGGTTCCACATATAGGCATTAACATACAATATTTGTTTTTCTCTTTCTGACTTACTTCACTCTGTATGACAGTCTCTAGATCCATCACCATCTCTACAAATGACCCAGTTTCATTCCTTTTTATGGCTGAGAAATATTCCATTTTATATATGTACCACATCTTTATCCATTCGTCTGTCTGTGGCCATTTAGGTTGCTTCCATTACCTGGCTATTGTAAATAGTGCTGCAATGAACATTGTGGTGAATGTGTCTCTGTGATTTATGGTTTTCTCTGGGTAAATGCCCAGAAGTGGGATTGCTGGATTCTATGGTAATTCACTTTTTAGTTTTTTAAAGGAACCTCCATACTGTTCTCCATAGTGACTGTATCAATTTACATTCCCACCAATAGCGGAAGAGGGTTCCTTTTGTCCACACCCTCCCCAGAATTTGTTGTTCGTAGATTATCTGATGATGTCGATTCTAACAGGTGTGAGGTCTAACCTCATTGTAGTTTTCATTTGCCTTTCTCTAATAATTAGTGATGTTGAGCAGCTTGTCATGTGCGTCTTGGCCATCTCTGTGTCTTCTTTGAAAAAACGTCTCTTTAGATCTTCTGCCCATTTTTGTATTGGGTTGTTTGTTTTATTAATATTAAGCTCCATGAGCTGTTTATATATATTGGAGATTAAACCTTTGTCCATTGATTCGTTTGTGAACGTTTTCGCCCATTCTGAGGGTTGCCTTTCTCCATTCCCGTTTTTTTAACAAAGAAAGAAAGCAAGCAAAAGAAGCAGAACACTAATGTGCGTGAAATATGCCTCTTGAAACTGTCGTTTTGAAATATGGACGTCTTTTGAATTTTTTGGTCGATATATGACCCCAGGATTTGTTTTCAGGGCAGGTGTCATTTACAGGCCTGTAATGATTTGGAATATCCACTGACCATTAGCGCTGGGATTAAAGCTGCTCTTGTGTGAAACGGCCACAAGGTGGCAGCAGTTCTCCCTTACCAAATCTGGTTACTAGGGCAGCAGAGCCTCAATGGAAGTCGCGTTATAGATTGGAATGTAGAACGGAATGTGCCAGGAGAAAGCCCCTCAAGTTTGTCTCACTACTTCTTGTTCGTGTTTTTAATTTAATTTTTTATTTTTTATTGCAGCAAGTTTGAGTACAACGTTTAGCTTGTTTTAGGTGTGCAAGAGGTGGTTCTTTTACACATATACATGTCTGTTCTTCCTGGGATCCTTTTCCCATGTACGTTATGACAGAATGTTGAGTAGTCTTCTCTTGGTACTCCGTAGGTCTTTGGTGATTATATACGTCTACTGTGTTTGTATATGTCTGTTAACCCCAATATCATAATAAATTCAATCCTCACACCTTTCCTTTGGTGAACCATAAGTTTGTTTAATGAATCTGTGATTGCCTTTCTCCGTGGAAATATCTGTCCTGGTATCAATTTATACGTAACACCTATAAGTGATATGATATGATATGTGTCTTTCACTTTCTGACTTACTCCAAGTCACGTGATTACCTCTAGACTCATCTATGGTGCTGCAAATGGCATTGTGTCCTTTTTTTCCTTGGCGAACATTCTGTCTTAGCGAGGTCCATTTTCTGCAATGTGATTCCCTGAGGGCTGAGGATTAGCTGACCTGGGCAGCCTGACCCTGCCGGCAAGCCCTCCCCAGGTGTGCCTGGGTTGAGGTCAATATAAACAGCACTCCAGGCAGCAATATCACCTGCAGCTGTGCCTGACTCCATATTCTCTGCCCAGTCAGCAGCCTCGGGGCTGTGCTGGTGGGAGTTTGTGAGGGTCCACGGCTTTGTGGGTGGCCCGGTGTGAGTGGGGCTCTGCTGGACTTTCTGCAGGAGTTGCCAGGCTGCCACCTGTAAAGAAGAGGATGTGTCACCCATAACTTCCACTGGAATATCTCTCCGGGCAGAGGTGAGAAGGAAAAAAAGGAGTGGGTCACGGGACAGGAGGGGTATCTCAGGCAGGCCAATGGAAAGCTTCCAGAAGAGCGCCCGTGGCCAGGACCATCCTGGCTGACCTGCAGGCACCAATTTGGCCTGCGTGCTGTCGCTGCTGTGGATCCACGGCCCTTCCTCTAGGCTTTCAAGCCCTTGTACATCTTCAGGTGTTTCACCTGGAAGGGTGGGAACAGTTCAGCAGCAGCTGGCCTGGGGCTCAGCACACGTTTTCTCACAGAGGCCTCGCCACGGTCCCACAGCTTTGCAATAAGGACGCTCCTTGCGTGGGCGGCGGGGCTGCTGGCTGCATGGGGGATGATTCCCCACCTCTGACCGATTTCAGAATTGTTTACCACTGGAGCAAGGGCCTTGGTTGTGTTTCCCTCTGTATAACTGTTAGGTTCAGCTTTTTTTTGCTTTTATGTTTGAAGATAGATTTTATTCCCCTTTTATGTATTTATGGATATAAGCATGGAACTAATTCATTCTTATAAATACATCAGTGTGAATGGAAGAACTTTTTTTCTGTTTTATTTTTACATTATATTTTTAAAAATTTTGAAATTTAATTTTACTTATTTTTTTATACAGTAGGTTATTATTAGTTATCTATTTTATGCATAGACATGTATACAGGTCAATCCCAATCTCCCAACTCATCCCACCACCACCTCCCCATGGCTTCCCCCACCTTGTGTCCATACGTTTGTTCTCTGCCTCTGTGTCTCTATTTCTGCCCTGCAAACCAGTTCATCTGTAGCATTTTTCTAGGTTCCACATATAGGCATTAATATACAATATTTGTTTTTCTCTTTCTGACTTACTTCACTCTGTATGACAGTCTCTAGATCCATCAACTTCTCTACAAATGACCCAGTTTCATTCCTTTTTATGGCTGAGTAATATTCCATTTTATATATGTACCACATCTTTATCCATTTGTCTGTCTGTGGCCATTTAGGTTGCTTCCATTACCTGGCTATTGTAAATAGTGCTGCAATGAACATTGTGGTGAATGTGTCTCTGTGATTTATGGTTTTCTCTGGGTAAATGCCCAGAAGTGGGATTGCTGGATCCTATGGTAATTCTCTTTTTAATTTTTTAAAGGAACCTCCATACTGTTCTCCATAGTGACTGTATCAATTTACATTCCCACCAATAGCGGAAGAGGGTTCCTTTTGTCCACACCCTCGCCAGAATTTGTTGTTTGTATATTATCTGATGATGCCGATTCTAACTGGTGTGAGGTCTTACCTCATTGTAGTTTTGATTTGCATTTCTCTAATAATTAGTGATGTTGAGCAGCTTTTCATGTGCGTCTTGGCCATCTCTGTGTCTTCTTTGAAGAAACGTCTCTTTAGATCTTCTGCCCATTTTTGTATTGGGTTGTTTGTTTTATTAATATTAAGCTGCATGAGCTCTTTATATATATTGGAGATTAAACCTTTGTCCATTGATTCGTTTGTGAACGTTTTCGCCCATTCTGAGGGTTGCCTTTTTCCATTCCCGTTTTTTTAACAAAGAAAGAAAGCAAGCAAAAGAAGCAGAACACTAATGTGCGTGAAATATGCCTCTTGAAACTGTCGTTTTGAAATATGGACGTCTTTTGAATTTTTTGGTCGATATATGACCCCAGGATTTGTTTTCAGGGCAGGTGTCATTTACAGGCCTGTAATGATTTGGAATATCCACTGACCATTAGCGCTGGGATTAAACCTGCTGTTGTATTAAACGGCCACAAGGTGGCAGCAGTTCTCCCTTACCAAATCTGGTTACTAGGGCAGCAGAGCCTCAATGGAAGTCGCGTTTTAGATTGGAATGTAGAACGGAATGTGCCAGGAGAAAGCCCCTCAAGTTTGTCTCACTACTTCTTGTTCGTGTTTTTAATTTAATTTTTTATTTTTTATTGCAGCAAGTTTGAGTACAACGTTTAGCTTGTTTTAGGTGTGCAAGAGGTGGTTCTTTTACACATATACATATGTCTGTACTTCCTGGGATCCTTTTCCCATGTACGTTATGACAGAATGTTGAGTAGTCTTCTCTTGGTACTCCGTAGGTCTTTGGTGATTATATACGTCTACTGTGTTTGTATATGTCTGTTAACCCCAATATCGTAATGAATTCAATCCTCACACCTTTCTTTGGTGAACCATAAGTTTGTTTAATGAATCTGTGATTGCCCTTCTCCGTGGAAATATCTGTCCTGGTATGAATTTATACGTAACACCTATAAGTGATATGATATGATATGTGTCTTTCACTTTCTGACTTACTCCAAGTCACGTGATTACCTTTAGACTCATCTATGGTGCTGCAAATGGCATTGTGTCCTTTTTTTCCTTGGCGAACATTCTGCCTTAGCGAGGTCCATTTTCTGCAATGTGATTCCCTGAGGGCTGAGGATTAGCTGACCTGGGCAGCCTGACCCTGCCGCCAAGCCCTCCACAGGTGTGCCTGGATTGAGGTCAATATAAACAGCACTCCAGGCAGCAATAGCCCCTGCAGCTGTGCCTGACTCCATATTCTCTGCCCCGTCTGCAGACTCGGGGCTGTGCTGCTGGGACGCTCTGAGGGTCCACGGCTTTGTGGGTGGCCCGGTGTGAGTGGGGCTCTGCTGGACTTTCTGCAGGAGTTGCCAGGCTGCCACCTATAAAGAAGAGGATGTGTCACCCATAACTTCCACTGGAATATATCTCCGGGCTGAGGTGAGGAAGGAAAAAAAGGAGTGGGGCCGGGACAGGAGGGGTATCTCAGGCAGGCCAATGGAAAGCTTCCAGAAGAGCGCCCGTGGCCAGGACCATCCTGGCTGACCTGCAGGCACCAAGTTGGCCTGCGTGCTGTCGCTGGTGTGGCTCCACGGCCCTTCCTCTAGGCTTTCAAGCCCTTGTACATATTCAGGTGTTTCACCTGGGAAGGGTGGGAACAGTTCAGCAGCAGCTGGCCTGGGGCACAGCTCACGTTTACTCACAGAGGCATCGCCACGGTCCCACAGCTTTGCAATAAGGACGCTCCTTGCGTGGGCGGCCGGGGCTGCTGGCTGTATGGGGGATGATTCCCCACCTCTGACCAATTTCAGAATTGTTTACCACTGGAGCAAGTGCCTAGGTTGTGTTTCCCTCTGTATAACTGTTAGGTTCAGCTTTTTTTTGCTTTTTTGGTTGAAGTTAGATATTATTCCCCTTTTATGTATTTATGGATATAAGCATGGAACTAATTCATTCTTATAAATACATCAGTGTGTTTGGAAGAACTTTTTTTCTGTTTTATTTTTACATTTTATTTTTGAAAATTTTGAAATTTAATTTTATTTATTTTTTATACAGTAGGTTATTATTAGTTATCTATTTTATGCATAGACATATATACAGTTCAATCCCAATCTCCCAACTCATCCCACCACCACCACCCCATGGCTTCCCCCACTTTGTGTCCATACGTTTGTTCTCTGCCTCGGAGTCTCTATTTCTGCCCTGCAAACTAGTTCATCTGTACCGTTTTTCTAGGTTCCACATATAGGCATTAATATACAATATTTGTTTTTCTCTTTCTCACTTACTTCACTCTGTATGACAGTCTCTAGATCCATCAACTTCTCTACAAATGACCCAGTTTCATTCCTTTTTATGGCTGAGTAATATTCCATTTTATATATGTACCACATCTTTATCCATTCGTCTGTCTGTGGTCATTTAGGTTGCTTCCATTACCTGGCTATTGTAAATAGTGCTGCAAAGAACATTGTGGTGAATGTGTCTCTGTGATTTATGGTTTTCTCTGGGTAAATGCCCAAAAGTGGGATTGCTGGATCCTATGGTAATTCTCTTTTTAGTTTTTTAAAGGAACCTCCATACTGTTCTCCATAGTGACTGTATCAATTTACATTCACACCAATAGCGGAAGAGGGTTCCTTTTGTCCACACCCTCGCCAGAATTTGTTGTTTGTAGATTATCTGATGATGCCGATTCTAACTGGTGTGAGGTCTTACCTCATTGTAGTTTTGATTTGCATTTCTCTAATAATTAGTGATGTTGAGCAGCTTTTCATGTGCGTCTTGGCCATCTCTGTGTCTTCTTTGAAGAAACGTCTCTTTAGATCTTCTGCCCATTTTTGTATTGGGTTGTTTGTTTTATTAATATTAAGCTGCATGAGCTGTTTATATATATTGGAGATTAAACCTTTGTCCATTGATACGTTTGTGAACGTTTTCGCCCATTCTGAGGGTTGCCTTTTTCCATTCCCGTTTTTTTAACAAAGAAAGCAAGCAAAAGAAGCAGAACACTAATGTGCGTGAAATATGCCTCTTGAAATTGTCGTTTTGAAATATGGACGTCTTTTGAATTTTTTGGTCGATATATGACCCCAGGATTTGTTTTCAGGGCAGGTGTCATTTACAGGCCTGTAATGATTTGGAATATCCACTGACCATTAGCGCTGGGATTAAAGCTGCTCTTGTGTGAAACGGCCACAAGGTGGCAGCAGTTCTCCCTTACCAAAGCTGGTTACTAGGGCAGCAGAGCCTCAATGGAAGTCGCGTTCTAGATTGGAATGTAGAACGGAATGTGCCAGGAGAAAGCCCATCAAGTTTGTCTCACTACTTCTTGTTCGTGTTTTTAATTTAATTTTTTATTTTTTATTACAGCAAGTTTGAGTACAACGTTTAGCTTGTTGTAGGTGTGCAAGAGGTGGTTCTTTTACACATATACATATGTCTGTTCTTCCTGGGATCCTTTTCGCATGTACGTTATGAGAGAATGTTGAGTAGTCTTCTCTTGGTACTCCGTAGGTCTTTGGTGATTATATACGTCTACTGTGTTTGTATATGTCTGTTAACCCCAATATCGTAATGAATTCAATCCTCACACCTTTCCTTTGGTGAACCATAAGTTTGTTTAATGAATCTGTGATTGCCCTTCTCCGTGGAAATATCTGCCCTGGTATCAATTTATAGGTAACACCTATAAGTGATATGATATGATATGTGTCTTTCACTTTCTGACTTACTCCAAGTCACGTGATTACCTCGAGACTCATCTACGGTGCTGCAAATGGCATTGTGTCCTTGTTTTCCTTGGCGAATATTCTGTCTTAGCGAGGTCCATATTCTGCAATGTGATTCCCTGAGTGCTGAGGATTAGCTGACCTGGGCAGCCTGACCCTGCCGGCAAGCCCTCCCCAGGTGTGCCTGGTTTGAGGTCAATATAAACAGCACTCCAGGCAGCAATAGCCCCTGCAGCTGTGCCTGACTCCATATCCTCTGCCCCGTCAGCAGTCTCGGGGCTGTGCTGGTGGGAGGGTGTGAGGGTCCACGGCTTTGTGGGTGGCCCGGTGTGAGTGGGGCTCTGCTGGACTTTCGGCAGGAGTTGCCAGGCTGCCACCTGTAAAGAAGAGGATGTGTCACCCATAACTTCCACTGGAATATCTCTCCGGGCTGACGTGAGGAAAGAAAAAAAGAAGTGGGGGCCGGGAAAGAATGGGTATCTCAGGCAGGGCAATAGAAAGCTTCCAGAAGAGCGACCGTGGCCAGTACCATCCTGGCTGACCTGCAGGCACCAAGTTGGCCTGCATGCTGTCGCTGGTGTGGCTCCACGGCCCTTCCTCTAGGCTTTCAAGCCCTTGTACATATTCAGGTGTTTCACATGGGAAGGGTGGGAACAGTTCAGCAGCATCTGGCCTGGGGCTCATCTCACGTTTACTCACAGAGGCCTCGGCACGGTCTCCCAGCTTTGCAATGAGGATGCTCCTTGCGTGGGCGGGCGGGGCTGCTGGCTGTATGGGAGATGATTCCCCACCTCTGACCAATTTCAGAATTGTTTACCACTGGAGCAAGTGCCTTGGTAGTGTTTTCCTCTGTATAACAGTTAGGTTCAGTTTTTTTTTTTCTTTTTTGGTTCAAGTTAGATTTTATTCCTCATTTATGTATTTATAGATATAAGCATGGAAATAATTCATTCGTATAAATACATCAGTGTGAATGGAAGAACTTTTTTTCTCTTTTATTTTTACATTTTATTTTTAAAAATTTTGAAATTTAATTTTAGTTATTTTTTTATACAGTAGGTTATTATTAGTTATCTATTTTATGCATAGACATGTATACAGGTCATTCCTAATCTCCCAACTCATCCCACCACCACCACCCCATGGCTTCCCCCACTTTGTGTCCATACGTTTGTTCTCTACCTCTGTGTCTCTATTTCTGCCCTGCAAACCAGTTCATCACTACCATTTTTCTAGGTTCCACATATAGGCATTAATATACAATATTTGTTTTTCTCTTTCTGGCTTACTTCACTCTGTATGACAGTCTCTAGATCCATCAACTTCTCTACAAATTACCCAGTTTCATTCCTTTTTATGGCTGAGTAATATTCCATTTTATATATGTACCACATCTTTATCCATTCATCTGTCTGTGGCAATTTATGTTGCTTCCATAACATGGCTATTGTAAATAGTGCTGCAATGAACATTGTGGTGAATGTGTCTCTGTGATTTATGGTTTTCTCTGGGTATATGCCCAGAAGTGGGATTGCTGGATCCTATGGTAATTCTCTTTTTAGTTTTTTAAAGGAACCTCCATACTCTTCTCCATAGTGACTGTATCAATTTACATTCCCACCAATAGTGGAAGAGGGTTCCTTTTGTCCACACCCTCCCCAGAATTTGTTGTTTGTAGATTATCTGATGTTGCCGATTCTAACAGGTGTGAGATCTTACCTCATTGTAGTTTTGATTTGCATTTCTCTAATAATTAGTGATGTTGAGCAGCTTTTCATGTGCGTCTTGGCCATCTCTGTGTCTTCTTTGAAGAAACGTCTCTTTAGATCTTCTGCCCATTTTTGTATTGGGTTGTTTGTTTTATTAATATTAAGCTGCATGAGCTGTTTATATATATTGGAGATTAAACCTTTGTCCATTGATTCGTTTGTGAACGTTTTCGCCCATTCTGAGGGTTGCCTTTCTCCATTCCCGTTTTTTTTAACAAAGAAAGAAAGAAAGCAAAAGAAGCAGAACACTAATGTGCGTGAAATATGCCTCTTGAAACTGTCGTTTTGAAATATGGACGTCTTTTGAATTTTTTGGTCGATATATGACCCCAGGATTTGTTTTCAGGGCAGGTGTCATTTACAGGCCTGTAATGATTTGGAATATCCACTGACCATTAGCGCTGGCATTAAACCTGCAGTTGTGTGAAACGGCCACAAGGTGGCAGCAGTTCTCCCTTACCAAATCTGGTTACTAGGGCAGCAGAGCCTCAATGGAAGTCGTGTTCTAGATTGGAATGTAGAACGGAATGTGCCAGGAGAAAGCCCCTCAAGTTTGTCTCACTACTTCTTGTTCGTGTTTTTAATTTAATTTTTTATTTTTTATTACATCAAGTTTGAGTACAACGTTTAGCATGTTGTAGGTGTGCAAGAGGTGGTTCTTTCACACATATACATATGTCTGTTCTTCCTGGGATCCTTTTCCCATGTACGTTATGACAGAATGTTGAGTAGTCTTCTCTTGGTACTTCGTAGGTCTTTGGTGATTATATACGTCTACTGTGTTTGTATATGTCTGTTAACCCCAATATCGTAATGAATTCAATCCTCACACCTTTCCTTTGGTGAACCATAAGTTTGTTTAATGAATCTGTGATTGCCCTTCTCCGTGGAAATATCTGCCCTGGTATCAATTTATAGGTAACACCTATAAGTGTATGATATGATATGTGTCTTTCACTTTCTGACTTACTCCAAGTCACGTGATTACCTCGAGACTCATCTACGGTGCTGCAAATGGCATTGTGTCCTTTTTCTCCTTGGCGAATATTCTGTCTTAGCGAGGTCCATTTTCTGCAATGTGATTCCCTGAGGGCTGAGGATTAGCTGACCTGGGCAGCCTGACCCTGCCGGCAAGCCCTCCCCAGGTGTGCCTGGGTTGAGGTCAATATAAACAGCACTCCAGGCAGCAATAGCCCCTGCAGCTGTGCCTTACTCCATATTCTCTGCCCCGTCAGCAGTCTCGGGGCTGTGCTGGTGGGAGGGTGTGAGGGTCCACGGCTTTGTGGGTGGCCCGGTGTGATTGGGGCTCTGCTGGACTTTCTGCAGGAGTTGCCAGGCTGCCACCTGTAAAGAAGAGGATGTGTCACCCATAACTTCCACTGGAATATCTCTCCAGGCTGAGGTGAGGAAGGAAAAAAAGGAGTGGGGGCCGGGACAGGAGGGGTATCTCAGGCAGGGCAATAGAAAGCTTCCAGAAGAGCGCCCGTGGCCAGTACCATCCTGGCTGACCTGCCGGCACCAAGTTGGCCTGCGTGCTGTCGCTGGTGTGGCTCCACGGCCCTTCCTCTAGGCTTTCAAGCCCTTGTACATATTCAGGTGTTTCACCTGGGAAGGGTGGGAACAGTTCAGCAGCATCTGGCCTGGGGCTCAGCTCACGTTTACTCACAGAGGCCTCTGCACGGTCTCCCAGCTTTGCAATGAGGATGCTCCTGGCGTGGGCGGGCGGGGCTGCTGGCTGTATGGGAGATGATTCCCCACCTCTGACCAATTTCAGAATTGTTTACAACTGGAGCAAGTGCCCTGGTAGTGTTTTCCTCTGTATAATTCTTAGGTTCAGTTTTTTTGTTCTTTTTTGGTTCAAGTTAGATTTTATTCCTCATTTATGTATTTATAGATATAAGCATGGAAATAATTCATTCGTATAAATACATCAGTGTGAATGGAAGAACTTTTTTTCTGTTTTATTTTTACATTTTATTTTTTAAAATTTTGAAATTTAATTTTAGTTATTTTTTTATACAGTAGGTTATTATTAGTTATCTATTTTATGCATAGACATGTATACAGGTCAATCCTAATCTCCCAACTCATCCCACTACCACCACCCCATGGCTTCTCCCACTTTGTGTCCATACGTTTGTTCTCTACCTCTGTGTCTCTATTTCTGCCCTGCAAACCAGTTCATCTCTACCATTTTTCTAGGTTCCACATATAGGCATTAATATACAATATTTGTTTTTCTCTTTCTGACTTACTTCACTCTGTATGACAGTCTCTAGATCCATCAACTTCTCTACAAATGACCCAGTTTCATTCCTTTTTATGGCTGAGTAATATGCCATTTTATATATGTACCACATCTTTATCCATTCGTCTGTCTGTGGGAATTTATGTTGCTTCCATAACCTGGCTATTGTAAATAGTGCTGCAATGAACATTGTGGTGAATGTGTCTCTGTGATTTATGGTTTTCTCTGGGTATATGCCCAGAAGTGGGATTGCTGGATCCTATGGTAATTCTCTTTTTAGTTTTTTAAAGGAACCTCCATACTCTTCTCCATAGTGACTGTATCAATTTACATTCCCACCAATAGCGGAAGAGGGTTCCTTTTGTCCACACCCTCCCCAGAATTTGTTGTTTGTAGATTATCTGATGATGCCGATTCTAACAGGAGTGAGGTCTTACCTCATTGTAGTTATGATTTGCATTTCTCTAATAATTAGTGATGTTGAGCAGCTTTTCATGTGCGTCTTGGCCATCTCTGTGTCTTCTTTGAAGAAACGTCTCTTTAGATCTTCTGCCCATTTTTGTATTGGGTTGTTTGTTTTATTAATATTAAGATGCATGAGCTGTTTATATATATTGGAGATTAAACCTTTGTCCATTGATTCGTTTTTGAACGTTTTTGCCCATTCTGAGGGTTGCCTTTCTCCATTCCCGTTTTTTTAACAAAGAAAGAAAGAAAGCAAAAGAAGCAGAACACTAATGTGCGTGAAATATGCCTCTTGAAACTGTCGTTTTGAAATATGGACGTCTTTTGAATTTTTTGGTCGATATATGACCCCAGGATTTGTTTTCAGGGCAGGTGTCATTTACAGGCCTGTAATGATTTGGAATATCCACTGACCATTAGCGCTGGCATTAAACCTGCAGTTGTGTGAAACGGCCACAAGGTGGCAGCAGTTCTCCCTTACCAAATCTGGTTACTAGGGCAGCAGAGCCTCAATGGAAGTCGTGTTCTAGATTGGAATGTAGAACGGAATGTGCCAGGAGAAAGCCCCTCAAGTTTGTCTCACTACTTCTTGTTCGTGTTTTTAATTTAATTTTTTATTTTTTATTACAGCAAGTTTGAGTACAACGTTTAGCATGTTGTAGGTGTGCAAGAGGTGGTTCTTTTACACATATACATATGTCTGTTCTTCCTGGGATCCTTTTCCCATGTACGTTATGACAGAATGTTGAGTAGTCTTCTCTTGGTACTCCGTAGGTCTTTGGTGATTATATACGTCTACTGTGTTTGTATCTGTCTGTTAACCCCAATATCGTAATGAATTCAATCCTCACACCTTTCCTTTGGTGAACCATAAGTTTGTTTAATGAATCTGTGATTGCCCTTCTCCGTGGAAATATCTGCCCTGGTATCAATTTATAGGTAACACCTATAAGTGATATGATATGATATGTGTCTTTCACTTTATGACTTACTCCAAGTCACGTGATTACCTCGAGACTCATCTACGGTGCTGCAAATGGCATTGTGTCCTTTTTCTCCTTGGCGAATATTCTGTCTTAGAGAGGTCCATTTTCTGCAATGTGATTCCCTGAGGGCTGAGGATTAGCTGACCTGGGCAGCCTGACCCTGCCGGCAAGCCCTCCCCAGGTGTGCCTGGGTTGAGGTCAATATAAACAACACTCCAGGCAGCAATAGCCCCTGCAGCTGTGCCTGACTCCATATTCTCTGCCCCGTCAGCAGTCTCGGGGCTGGGCTGGTTGGAGGGTGTGAGGGTCCACGGCTTTGTGGGTGGCCCGGTGTGAGTGGGGCTCTGCTGGACTTTCGGCAGGAGTTGCCAGGGTGCCACCTCTAATGAAGAGGATGTGTCACCCATAACTTCCACTGGAATATCTCTCCGGGCTGAGGTGAGGAAGGAAAAAAAGGAGTGGGGGCCGGGACAGGAGGGGTATCTCAGGCAGGGCAATAGAAAGCTTCCAGAAGAGCGCCCGTGGCCAGTACCATCCTGGCTGACCTGCAGGCACCAAGTTGGCCTGCGTGCTGTCGCTGGTGTGGCTCCACGGCCCTTCCTCTAGGCTTTCAAGCCCTTGTACATATTCAGGTGTTTCACCTGGGAAGGGTGGGAACAGTTCAGCAGCATCTGGCCTGGGGCTCAGCTCATGTTTACTCACAGAGGCCTCGGCACGGTCTCCCAGCTTTGCAATGAGGATGCTCCTTGCGTGGGCGGGCGGGGCTGCTGGCTGTATGGGAGATGATTCCCCACCTCTGACCAATTTCAGAATTGTTTACCACTGGAGCAAGTGCCTTGGTAGTGTTTTCCTCTGTATAACTGTTAGGTTCAGTTTTTTTTTTCTTTTTTGGTTCAAGTTAGATTTTATTCCTCATTTATGTATTTATAGATATAAGCATGGAAATAATTCATTCGTATAAATACATCAGTGTGAATGGAAGAACTTTTTTTCTGTTTTACTTTTACATTTTATTTTTTAAAATTTTGAAATTTAATTTTAGTTATTTTTTTATACAGTAGGTTATTATTAGTTATCTATTTTATGCATAGACATGTATACAGGTCAATCCTAACCTCCCAACTCATCCCACCACCACCACCCCATGGCTTCCCCCACTTTGTGTCCATACGTTTGTTCTCTACCTCTGTGTCTCTATTTCTGCCCTGCAAACCAGTTCATCTCTACCATTTTTCTAGGTTCCACATATAGGCATTAATATACAATATTTGTTTTTCTCTTTCTGACTTACTTCACTCTGTATGACAGTCTCTAGATCCATCAACTTCTCTACAAATGACCCAGTTTCATTCCTTTTTATGGCTGAGTAATATTCCATTTTGTATATGTACCACATCTTTATCCATTCGTCTGTCTGTGGGCATTTAGGTTGCTTCCATTACCTGGCTATTGTAAATAGTGCTGCAATGAACATTGTGGTGAATGTGTCTTTGTGATTTATGGTTTTCTCTGGGTATATGCCCAGAAGTGGGATTGCTGGATCCTATGGAAATTCTCTTTTTAGTTTTTTAAAGGAACCTCCATACTGTTCTCCATAGTGACTGTATCAATTTACATTCCCACCAATAGCGGAAGAGGGTTCCTTTTGTCCACACCCTCCCCAGAATTTGTTGTTTGTAGATTATCTGATGATGCCGATTCTAACAGGTGTGAGGTCTTACCCCATTGTAGTTTTTTTTATTTTTTTATTTTTTTTTTTCTTTTTGCGGTATGCTGGCCTCTCACTGTTGTGGCCTCTCCCGCCGCGGAGCACAGGCTCCGGATGCGCAGGCCCAGCGGCCATGGCCCACGGGCCCAGCCGCTCCGCGGCATGTGGGATCCTCCCAGACCGGGGCACGAACCCGTATCCCCTGCATCGGCAGGCGGACTCTCAACCACTGCGCCACCAGGGAGGCCCCCATTGTAGTTTTGATTTGCATTTCTCTAATAATTAGTGATGTTGAGCAGCTTTTCATGTGCGTCTTGGCCATCTCTGTGTCTTCTTTGAAGAAACGTCTCTTTAGATCTTCTGCCCATTTTTGTATTGGGTTGTTTGTTTTATTAATATTAAGCTGCATGAGCTGTTTATATATATTGGAGATTAAACCTTTGTCCATTGATTCGTTTGTGAACGTTTTTGCCCATTCTGAGGGTTGCCTTTTTCCATTCCAGTTCTTTTAAGAAAGAAAGAAAGAAAGCAAAAGAAGCAGAACACTAATGTGCGTGAAATATGCCTCTTGAAACTGTCGTTTTGAAATATGGACGTCTTTTGAATTTTTTGGTCGATATATGACACCAGGATTTGTTTTCAGGGCAGGTGTCATTTACAGGCCTGTAATGATTTGGAATATCCACTGACCATTAGCGCTGGCCTTAAACCTGCAGTTGTGTGAAACGGCCACAAGGTGGCAGCAGTTCTCGCTTACCAAATCTGGTTACTAGGGCAGCAGAGCCTCAATGGAAGTTGTGTTCTAGATTGGAATGTAGAACGGAATGTTGCAGGAGAAAGCCCCTCAAGTTTGTCTCACTACTTCTTGGTCGTGTTTTTAATTTAATTTTTTATTTTTTATTACAGCAGGTTTGAGTACAACGTTTAGCATGTTGTAGGTGTGCAAGAGGTGGTTCTTTTACACATATACATATGTCTGTTCTTCCTGGGATCCTTTTCCCATGTACGTTATGACAGAATGTTGAGTAGTCTTCTCTTGGTACTCCGTAGGTCTTTGGTGATTCTATACGTCTACTGTGTTTGTATCTGTCTGTTAACCCCAATATCGTAATGAATTCAATCCTCACACCTTTCCTTTGGTGAACCATAAGTTTGTTTAATGAATCTGTGATTGCCCTTCTCCGTGGAAATATCTGCCCTGGTATCAATTTATAGGTAACACCTATAAGTGATATGATATGATATGTGTCTTTCACTTTATGACTTACTCCAAGTCACGTGATTACCTCGAGACTCATCTACGGTGCTGCAAATGGCATTGTGTCCTTTTTCTCCTTGGCGAATATTCTGTCTTGGCGAAGTCTATTTTCTGCAATGTGATTCCCTGAAGGCTGAGGATTAGCTGACCTGGGCAGCCTGACCCTGCCGGCAAGCCCTCCCCAGGTGTGCCTGGGTTGAGGTCAATATAAACAGCACTCCAGGCAGCAATAGCCCCTGCAGCTGTGCCTGACTCCATATTCTCTGCCCCGTCAGCAGTCTCGGGGCTGTGCTGGTGGGAGGGTGTGAGGGTCCACGGCTTTGTGGGTGGCCCGGTGTGAGTGGGGCTCTGCTGGACTTTCGGCAGGAGTTGCCAGGCTGCCACCTGTAAAGAAGAGGATGTGTCACCCATAACTTCCACTTGAATATCTCTCCGGGCTGAGGTGAGGAAGGAAAAAAAGGAGTGGGGGCCGGGACAGGAGGGGTATCTCAGGCAGGGCAATGGAAAGCTTCCAGAAGAGCGCCCGTGGCCAGTATCAACCTGGCTGACCTGCAGGCAAAAGGTTGGCCAGCGTGCTGTCGCTGGTGTGGCTCCACGGCCCTTCCTCTAGGCTTTCAAGCCCTTGTACATATTCAGGTGTTTCACCTGGGAAGGGTGGGAACAGTTCAGCAGCATCTGGCCTGGGGCTCAGCTCATGTTTACTCACAGAGGCCTCGGCACGGTCTCCCAGCTTTGCAATGAGGATGCTCCTTGCGTGGGCGGGCGGGGCTGCTGGCTGTATGGGAGATGATTCCCCACCTCTGACCAATTTCAGAATTGTTTACCACTGGAGCAAGTGCCTTGGTAGTGTTTTCCTCTGTATAATTCTTAGGTTCAGTTTTTTTTTCTTTTTTGGTTCAAGTTAGATTTTATTCCTCATTTATGTATTTATAGATATAAGCATGGAAATAATTCATTCGTATAAATACATCAGTGTGAATGGAAGAACTTTTTTTCTGTTTTACTTTTACATTTTATTTTTTAAAATTTTGAAATTTAATTTTAGTTATTTTTTTTATACAGTAGGTTATTATTAGTTATCTATTTTATGCATAGACATGTATACAGGTCAATCCCAATCTCCCAACTCATCCCACCACCACCACCCCATGGCTTCCCCCACTTTGTGTCCATACGTTTGTTCTCTACCTCTGTGTCTCTATTTCTGCCCTGCAAACCAGTTCATCTCTACCATTTTTCTAGGTTCCACATATAGGCATTAATATACAATATTTGTTTTACTATTTCTAACTTACTTCACTCTGTATGACAGTCTCTAGATCCATCAACTTCTCTACAAATGACCCAGTTTCATTCCTTTTTATGGCTGAGTAATATTCCATTTTATATATGTACCACATCTTTATCCATTCGTCTGTCTGTGGGCATTTAGGTTGCTTCCATTACCTGGCTATTGTAAATAGTGCTGCAATGAACATTGTGGTGAATGTGTCTTTGCGATTTATGGTTTTCTCTGGGTATATGCCCAGAAGTGGGATTGCTGGATCCTATGGTAATTCTCTTTTTAGTTTTTTAAAGGAACCTCCATACTGTTGTCCATAGTGACTGTATCAATTTACATTCCCACCAATAGCGGAAGAGGGTTCCTTTTGTCCACACCCTCCCCAGAATTTGTTGTTTGTAGATTATCTGATGATGCCGATTCTAACAGGTGTGAGGTCTTAGCCCATTGTAGTTTTGATTTGCATTTCTCTAATAATTAGTGATGTTGAGCAGCTTTTCATGTGCGTCTTGGCCATCTCTGTGTCTTCTTTGAAGAAACGTCTCTTTAGATCTTCTGCCCATTTTTGTATTGGGTTGTTTGTTTTATTAATATTAAGCTGCATGAGCTGTTTATATATATTGGAGATTAAACCTTTGTCCGTTGATTCGTTTGTGAACGTTTTTGCCCATTCTGAGGGTTGCCTTTTTCCATTCCCGTTCTTTTAAGAAAGAAAGAAAGAAAGCAAAAGAAGCAGAACACTAATGTGCGTGAAATATGCCTCTTGAAACTGTCGTTTTGAAATATGGACGTCTTTTGAATTTTTTGGTCGATATATGACCCCAGGATTTGTTTTCAGGGCAGGTGTCATTTACAGGCCTGTAAAGATTTGGAATATCCACTGACCATTAGCGCTGGCATTAAACCTGCAATTGTGTGAAACGGCCACAAGGTGGCAGCAGTTCTCCCTTACCAAATCTGGTTACTAGGGCAGCAGAGCCTCAATGGAAGTCCTGTTCTAGATTGGAATGTAGAACGGAATGTGCCAGGAGAAAGCCCCTCAAGTTTGTCTCACTACTTCTTGTTCGAGTTTTTAATTTATATTTTTATTTTTTATTACAGCAAGTTTGAGTACAACGTTTAGCATGTTGTAGGTGTGCAAGAGGTGGTTCTTTTACACATATACATATGTCTGTTCTTCCTGGGATCCTTTTCCCATGTACGTTATGACAGAATGTTGAGTAGTCTTCTCTTGGTACTCCGTAGGTCTTTGGTGATTTTATACGTCTACTGTGTTTGTATCTGTCTGTTAACCCCAATATCGTAATGAATTCAATCCTCACACCTTTCCTTTGGTGAACCATAAGTTTGTTTAATGAATCTGTGATTGCCCTTCTCCGTGGAAATATCTGCCCTGGTATCAATTTATAGGTAACACCTATAAGTGATATGATATGATATGTGTCTTTCACTTTCTGACTTACTCCAAGTCACATGATTACCTCGAGACTCATCTACGGTGCTGCAAATGGCATTGTGTCCTTTTTCTCCTTGGCGAATATTCTGTCTTAGCGAGGTCCATTTTCTGCAATGTGATTCCCTGAGGGCTGAGGATTAGCTGACCTGGGCAGCCTGACCCTGCCGGCAAGCCCTCCCCAGGTGTGCCTGGGTTGAGGTCAATATAAACAGCACTCCAGGCAGCAATAGCCCCTGCAGCTGTGCCTTACTCCATATTCTCTGCCCCGTCAGCAGTCTCAGGGCTCTGCTGGTGGGAGGGTGTGAGGGTCCACGGCTTTGTGGCTGGCCCGGTGTGAGTGGGGCTCTGCTGGACTTTCGGCAGGAATTGCCAGGCTGCCACCTGTAAAGAAGAGGATGTGTCACCCATAACTTCCACTGGAATATCTCTCCGGGCTGAGGTGAGGAAGGAAAAAAAGGAGTGGGGGCCGGGACAGGAGGCGTATCTCAGGCAGGGCAATAGAAAGCTTCCAGAAGAGCGCCCGTGGCCAGTACCATCCTGGCTGACCTGCAGGCACCAAGTTGGCCTGCGTGCTGTCGCTGGTGTGGCTCCACGGCCCTTCCTCTAGGCTTTCAAGCCATTGTACATATTCAGGTGTTTCACCTGGGAAGGGTGGGAACAGTTCAGCAGCATCTGGCCTGGGGCTCAGCTCACGTTTACTCACAGAGTCCTCGGCACGGTCTCCCAGCTTTGCAATGAGGATGGTCCTTGCGTGGGCGGGCGGGGCTGCTGGCTGTATGGGAGATGATTCCCCACCTCTGACCAATTTCAGAATTGTTTACCACTGGAGCAAGTGCCTTGGTAGTGTTTTCATCTGTATAATTATTAGGTTCAGTTTTTTTTTTCTTTTTTGGTTCAAGTTAGATTTTACTCCTCATTTATGTATTTATAGATATAAGCATGGAAATAATTCATTCGTATAAATACATCAGTGTGAATGGAAGAACTTTTTTTTCTGTTTTATTTTTACATTTTATTTTTTAAAGTTTTGAAATTTAATTTTAATTATTTTTTTATACAGTAGCTTATTATTAGTTATCTATTTTATGCATAGACATGTATACAGGTCAATCCTAATCTCCCAACTCATCCCACCACCACCACCCCATGGCTTCCCCCACTTTGTGTCCATACGTTTGTTCTCTACCTCTGTGACTCTATTACTGCCCTCCAAACCAGTTCATCTCTACCATATTTCTAGGTTCCACATATAGGCATTAATATACAATATTTGATTTTCTCTTTCTGGCTTACTTCACTCTGTATGACAGTCTCTAGATCCATCAACTTCTCTACAAATGACCCAGTTTCATTCCTTTTTGTGGCTGAGTAATATTCCATTTTGTATATGTACCACATCTTTATCCATTCGTCTGTCTGTGGGCATTTATGTTGCTTCCATTACCTGGCTATTGTAAATAGTGCTGCAATGAACATTGTGGTGAATGTGTCTCTGTTATTTATGGTTTTCTCTGGGTATATGCCCAGAAGTGGGATTGCTGGATCCTATGGTAATTCTCTTTTTAGTTTTTTAAAGGAACCTCCATACTGTTCTCCATAGTGACTGTATCAATTTACATTCCCACCAATAGCGGAAGAGGGTTCCTTTGGTCCACACCGTCCCCAGAATTTGTTGTTTGTAGATTATCTGATGATGCCGATTCTAACAGGTGTGAGGTCTTACCTCATTGTAGTTTTGATTTGCATTTCTCTAATAATTAGTGATGTTGAGCAGCTTTTCATGTGCGTCTTGGCCATCTCTGTGTCTTCTTTGAAGAAACGTCTCTTTAGATCTTCTGCCCATTTTTGTATTGGGTTGTTTGTTTTATTAATATTAAGCTGCATGAGCTGTTTATATATATTGGAGATTAAACCTTTGTCCATTGTTTCGTTTGTGAACGTTTTCGCCCATTCTGAGGGTTGCCTTTCTCCATTCCCGTTTTTTTAACAAAGAAAGAAAGAAAGCAAAAGAAGCAGAACATTAATGTGCGTGAAATATGCCTCTTGAAACTGTCGTTTTGAAATATGGACGTGTTTTGAATTTTTTGGTCGATATATGACCCCAGGATTTGTTTTCAGGGCAGGTGTCATTTACAGGCCTGTAATGATTTGGAATATCCACTGACCATTAGCGCTGGCATTAAACCTGCAGTTGTGTGAAACGGCCACAAGGTGGCAGCAGTTCTCCCTTACCAAATCTGGTTACTAGGGCAGCAGAGCCTCAATGGAAGTCGTGTTCGAGATTGGAATGTAGAACGGAATGTGCCAGGAGAAAGACCCTCAAGTTTGTCTCACTACTTCTTGTTCGTGTTTTTAATTTAATTTTTTATTTTTTATTACAGCAAGTTTGAGTACAACGTTTAGCTTGTTGTAGGTGTGCAAGAGGTGGTTCTTTTACACATATACATATGTCTGTTCTTCCTGGGATCCTTTTCCCATGTACGTTATGACAGAATGTTGAGTAGTCTTCTCTTGGTACTCCGTAGGTCTTTGGTGAATATATACCTCTACTGTGTTTGTATCTGTCTGATAACCCCAATATCGTAATGAATTCAATCCTCACACCTTTCCTTTGGTGAACCATAAGTTTGTTTAATGAATCTGTGATTGCCCTTCTCCGTGGAAATATCTGCCCTGGTATCAATTTATAGGTAACACCTATAAGTGATATGATATGATATGTGTCTTTCACTTTCTGACTTACTCCAAGTCACGTGATTACCTCGAGACGCATCTACGGTGCTGCAAATGGCATTGTGTCCTTTTTTTCCTTGGCGAATATTCTGTCTTAGCGAGGTCCATATTCTGCAATGTGATTCCCTGAGGGCTGAGGATTAGCTGACCTGGGCAGCCTGACCCTGCCGGCAAGCCCTCCCCAGGTGTGCCTGGGTTGAGGTCAATATAAACAGCACTCCAGGCAGCAATAGCCCCTGCAGCTGTGCCTGACTCCATATCCTCTGCCCCGTCAGCAGTCTCGGGGCTGTGCTGGTGGGAGGGTGTGAGGGTCCACGGCTTTGTGGGTGGCCCGGTGTGAGTGGGGCTCTGCTGGACTTTCGGCAGGAGTTGCCAGGCTGCCACCTGTAAAGAAGAGGATGTGTCACCCATAACTTCCACTGGAATATCTCTCCGGGCTGAGGTGAGGAAGGAAAAAAAGGAGTGGGGGCCGGGACAGGAGGGGTATCTCAGGCAGGGCAATAGAAAGCTTCCAGAAGAGCGCCCGTGGCCAGTACCATCCTGGCTGACCTGCAGGCACCAAGTTGGCCTGCGTGCTGTCGCTGGTGTGGCTCCATGGCCCTTCCTCTTGGCTTTCAAGCCCCTGTACATATTCAGGTGTTTCACCTGGGAAGGGTGGGAACAGTTCAGCAGCATCTGGCCTGGGGCTCAGCTCACGTTTACTCACAGAGGCCTCGGCACGGTCTCCCAGCTTTGCAATGAGGATGCTCCTTGCGTGGGCGGGCGGGGCTGCTGGCTGTATGGGAGATGATTCCCCACCTCTGACCAATTTCAGAATTGTTTACCACTGGAGCAAGTGCCTTGGTAGTGTTTTCCTCTGTATAACTGTTAGGTTCAGTTTTTTTTTTCTTTTTTGGTTCAAGTTAGATTTTATTCCTCATTTATGTATTTATAGATATAAGCATGGAAATAATTCATTCGTATAAATACATCAGTGTGAATGGAAGAACTTTTTTTCTGTTTTACTTTTACATTTTATTTTTTAAAATTTTGAAATTTAATTTTAGTTATTTTTTTATACAGTAGGTTATTATTAGTTATCTATTTTATGCATAGACATGTATACAGGTCAATCCTAATCTCCCAACTCATCCCACCACCACCACCCCATGGCTTACCCCACTTTGTGTCCATATGTTTGTTCTCTACCTCTGTGTCTCTATTTCTGCCCTGCAAACCAGTTCATCTCTACCATTTTTCTAGGTTCCACATATAGGCATTAATATACAATATTTGTTTTTCTCTTTCTGACTTACTTCACTCTGTATGACAGTCTCTAGATCCATCAACTTCTCTACAAATGACCCAGTTTCATTCCTTTTTATGGCTGAGTAATATTCCATTTTGTATATGTACCACATCTTTATCCATTCGTCTGTCTGTGGGCATTTAGGTTGCTTCCATAACCTGGCTATTGTAAATAGTGCTGCAATGAACATTGTGGTGAATGTGTCTCTGTGATTTATGGTTTTCTCTGGGTATATGACCAGAAGTGGGATTGCTGGATCCTATGGTAATTCTCTTTTTAGTTTTTTAAAGGAACCTCCATACTGTTCTCCATAGTGACTGTATCAATTTACATTCCCACCAATAGCGGAAGAGGGTTCCTTTTGTCCACACCGTCCCCAGAATTTGTTGATTGTAGATTATCTGATGATGCCGATTCTAACAGGTGTGAGGTCTTACCTCATTGTAGTTTTGATTTGCATTTCTCTAATAATTAGTGATGTTGAGCAGCTTTTCATGTGCGTCTTGGCCATCTCTGTGTCTTCTTTGAAGAAACGTCTCTTTAGATCTTCTGCCCATTTTTGTATTGGGTTGTTTGTTTTATTAATATTAAGCTGCATGAGCTGTTTATATATATTGGAGATTAAACCTTTGTCCATTGATTCGTTTGTGAACGTTTTCGCCCATTCTCAGGGTTGCCTTTCTCCATTCCCGTTTTTTTTAACAAAGAAAGAAAGCAAGCAAAAGAAGCAGAACAATAATGTTTGTGACATATGCCTCTTGAAACTGTCGTTTTGAAATATGGACGTCTTTTGAATTTTTTGGTCGATATATGACCCCAGGATTTGTTTTCAGGGCAGGTGTCATTTACAGGCCTGTAATGATTTGGAATATCCACTGACCATTAGCGCTGGCATTAAACCTGCAGTTGTGTGAAACGGCCACAAGGTGGCAGCAGTTCTCCCTTACCAAATCTGGTTACTAGGGCAGCAGAGCCTCAATGGAAGTCGTGTTCTAGATTAGAATGTAGAACGGAATGTGCCAGGAGAAAGCCCCTCAAGTTTGTCTCATTACTTCTTGTTCGTGTTTTTAATTTAATTTTTTATTTTTTATTACAGCAAGTTTGAGTACAACGTTTAGATTGTTGTAGGTGTGCAAGACGGGGTTCTTTTACACATATACATATGTCTGTTCTTCCTGGGATCCTTTTCCCATGTACGTTATGACAGAATGTTGAGTAGTCTTCTCTTGGTACTCCGTAGGTCTTTGGTGATTATATACGTCTACTGTGTTTGTATCTGTCTGTTAACCCCAATATCGTAATGAATTCAATCCTCACACCTTACCTTTGGTGAACCATAAGTATGTTTAATGAATCTGTGATTGCCCTTCTCCGTGGAAATATCTGCCCTGGTATCAGTTTATAGGTAACACCTATAAGTGATATGATATGATATGTGTCTTTCACTTTATGACTTACTCCAAGTCACGTGATTACCTCGAGACTCATCTACGGTGCTGCAAATGGCATTGTGTCCTTTTTTTCCTTGGCGAATATTCTGTCTTAGCGAGGTCCATATTCTGCAATGTGATTCCCTGAGGGCTGAGGTTTAGCTGACCTGGGCAGCCTGACCCTGCCGGCAAGCCCTCCCCAGGTGTGCCTGGGTTGAGGTCAATATAAACAGCACTCCAGGCAGCAATAGCCCCTGCAGCTGTGCCTGACTCCATATTCTCTGCCCCGTCAGCAGTCTCGGGGCTGTGCTGGTGGGAGGGTGTGAGGGTCCACGGCTTTGTGGGTGGCCCGGTGTGAGTGGGGCTCTGCTGGACTTTCGGCAGGAGTTGCCAGGGTGCCACCTCTAAAGAAGAGGATGTGTCACCCATAACTTCCACTGGAATATCTCTCCGGGCTGAGGTGAGGAAGGAAAAAAAGGAGTGGGGGCCGGGACAGGAGGGGTATCTCAGGCAGGGCAATAGAAAGCTTCCAGAAGAGCGCCCGTGGCCAGTACCATCCTGGCTGACCTGCAGGCACCAAGTTGGCCAGCGTGCTGTCGCTGGTGTGGCTCCACGGCCCTTCCTCTAGGCTTTCAAGCCCTTGTACATATTCAGGTGTTTCACCTGGGAAGGGTGGGAACAGTTCAGCAGCATCTGGCCTGGGGCTCAGCTCATGTTTACTCACAGAGGCCTCGGCACGATCTCCCAGCTTTGCAATGAGGATGCTCCTTGCGTGGGCGGGCGGGGCTGCTGGCTGTATGGGAGATGATTCCCCACCTCTGACCAATTTCAGAATTGTTTACCACTGGAGCAAGTGCCTTGGTAGTGTTTTCCTCTGTATAATTCTTAGGTTCAGTTTTTTTTTTCTTTTTTGGTTCAAGTTAGATTTTATTCCTCATTTATGTATTTATAGATATAAGCATGGAAATAATTCATTCGTATAAATACATCAGTGTGAATGGAAGAACTTTTTTTCTGTTTTACTTTTACATTTTATTTTTTAAAATTTTGAAATTTAATTTTAGTTATTTTTTTATACAGTAGGTTATTATTAGTTATCTATTTTATGCATAGACATGTATACAGGTCAATCCTAATCTCCCAACTCATCCCACCACCACCACCCCATGGCTTACCCCACTTTGTGTCCATACGTTTGTTCTCTACCTCTGTGTCTCTATTTCTGCCCTGCAAACCAGTTCATCTCTACCATTTTTCTAGGTTCCACATATAGGCATTAATATACAATATTTGTTTTTCTCTTTCTGACTTACTTCACTCTGTATGACAATCTCTAGATCCATCAACTTCTCTACAAATGACCCAGTTTCATTCCTTTTTATGGCTGAGTAATATTCCATTTTGTATATGTACCACATCTTTATCCATTCGTCTGTCTGTGGGCATTTAGGTTGCTTCCATTACCTGGCTATTGTAAATAGTGCTGCAATGAACATTGTGGTGAATGTGTCTTTGTGATTTATGGTTTTCTCTGGGTATATGCCCAGAAGTGGGATTGCTGGATCCTATGGAAATTCTCTTTTTAGTTTTTTAAAGGAACCTCCATACTGTTCTCCATAGTGACTGTATCAATTTACATTCCCACCAATAGCGGAAGAGGGTTCCTTTTGTCCACACCCTCCCCAGAATTTGTTGTTTGTAGATTATCTGATGATGCCGATTCTAACAGGTGTGAGGTCTTACCCCATTGTAGTTTTGATTTGCATTTCTCTAATAATTAGTGACGTTGAGCAGCTTTTCATGTGCGTCTTGGCCATCTCTGTGTCTTCTTTGAAGAAACGTCTCTTTAGATCTTCTGCCCATTTTTGTATTGGGTTGTTTGTTTTATTAATATTAAGCTGCATGAGCTGTTTATATATATTGGAGATTAAACCTTTGTCCATTGATTCGTTTGTGAACGTTTTTGCCCATTCTGAGGGTTGCCTTTTTCCATTCCCGTTCTTTTAAGAAAGAAAGAAAGAAAGCAAAAGAAGCAGAACACTAATGTGCGTGAAATATGCCTCTTGAAACTGTCGTTTTGAAATATGGACGTCTTTTGAATTTTTTGGTCGATATATGACCCCAGGATTTGTTTTCAGGGCAGGTGTCATTTACAGGCCTGTAATGATTTGGAATATCCACTGACCATTAGCGCTGGCATTAAACCTGCAGTTGTGTGAAACGGCCACAAGGTGGCAGCAGTTCTCCCTTACCAAATCTGGTTACTAGGGCAGCAGAGCCTCAATGGAAGTCGTGTTCTAGATTGGAATGTAGAACGGAATGTTGCAGGAGAAAGCCCCTCAAGTTTGTCTCACTACTTCTTGTTCGTGTTTTTAATTTAATGTTTTATTTTTTATTACAGCAGGTTTGAGTACAACGTTTAGCATGTTGTAGGTGTGCAAGAGGTGGTTCTTTTACACATATACATATGTCTGTTCTTCCTGGGATCCTTTTCCCATGTACGTTATGACAGAATGTTGAGTAGTCTTCTCTTGGTACTCCGTAGGTCTTTGGTGATTATATACGTCTACTGTGTTTGTACCTGTCTGTTAACCGCAATATCGTAATGAATTCAATCCTCACACCTTTCCTTTGGTGAACCATAAGTTTGTTTAATGAATCTGTGATTGCCCTTCTCCGTGGAAATATCTGCCCTGGTATCAATTTATAGGTAACACCTATAAGTGATATGATATGATATGTGTCTTTCACTTTCTGACTTACTCCAAGTCACGTGATTACCTCGAGACTCATCTATGGTGCTGCAAATGGCATTGTGTCCTTTTTCTCCTTGGCGAATATTCTGTCTTAGCGAGGTCCATTTTCTGCAATGTGATTCCCTGAGGGCTGAGGATTAGCTGACCTGGGCAGCCTGACCCTGCCGGCAAGCCCTCCCCAGGTGTGCCTGGGTTGAGGTCAATATAAACAGCACTCCAGGCAGCAATAGCCCCTGCAGCTGTGCCTGACTCCATATTCTCTGACCCGTCAGCAGTCTCGGGGCTGTGCTGGTGGGAGGGTGTGAGGGTCCACGGCTTTGTGGGTGGCCCGGTGTGAGTGGGGCTCTGCTGGACTTTCGGCAGGAGTTGCCAGGCTGCCACCTGTAAAGAAGAGGATGTGTCACCCATAACTTCCACTGGAATATCTCTCCGGGCTGAGGTGAGGAAGGAAAAAAAGGAGTGGGGGCCGGGACAGGAGGGGTATCTCAGGCAGGGCAATAGAAAGCTTCCAGAAGAGCGCCCGTGGCCAGTACCATCCTGGCTGACCTGCAGGCACCAAGTTGGCCAGCGTGCTGTCGCTGGTGTGGCTCCACGGCCCTTGCTCTAGGCTTTCAAGCCCTTGTACATATTCAGGTGTTTCACCTGGGAAGGGTGGGAACAGTTCAGCAGCATCTGGCCTGGGGCTCAGCTCATGTTTATTCACAGAGGCCTCGGCACGGTCTCCCAGCTTTGCAATGAGGATGCTCCTTGCGTGGGCGGGCGGGGCTGCTGGCTGTATGGGAGATGATTCCCCACCTCTGACCAATTTCAGAATTGTTTACCACTGGAGCAAGTGCCTTGGTAGTGTTTTCCTCTGTATAATTCTTAGGTTCAGTTTTTTTTTTCTTTTTTGGTTCAAGTTAGATTTTATTCCTCATTTATGTATTTATAGATATAAGCATGGAAATAATTCATTCGTATAAATACATCAGTGTGAATGGAAGAACTTTTTTTCTGTTTTACTTTTACATTTTATTTTTTAAAATTTTGAAATTTAATTTTAGTTATTTTTTTATACAGTAGGTTATTATTAGTTATCTATTTTATGCATAGACATGTATACAGGTCAATCCTAATCTCCCAACTCATCCCACCACCACCACCCCATGGCTTACCCCACTTTGTGTCCATACGTTTGTTCTCTACCTCTGTGTCTCTATTTCTGCCCTGCAAACCAGTTCATCTCTACCATTTTTCTAGGTTCCACATATAGGCATTAATATACAATATTTGTTTTTCTCTTTCTGACTTACTTCACTCTGTATGACAGTCTCTAGATCCATCAACTTCTCTACAAATGACCCAGTTTCATTCCTTTTTATGGCTGAGTAATATTCCATTTTGTATATGTACCACATCTTTATCCATTCGTCTGTCTGTGGGCATTTAGGTTGCTTCCATTACCTGGCTATTGTAAATAGTGCTGCAATGAACATTGTGGTGAATGTGTCTTTGTGATTTCTGGTTTTCTCTGGGTATATGCCCAGAAGTGGGATTGCTGGATCCTATGGAAATTCTCTTTTTAGTTTTTTAAAGGAACCTCCATACTGTTCTCCATAGTGACTGTATCAATTTACATTCCCACCAATAGCGGAAGAGGGTTCCTTTTGTCCACACCCTCCCCAGAATTTGTTGTTTGTAGATTATCTGATGATGCCGATTCTAACAGGTGTGAGGTCTTACCCCATTGTAGTTTTGATTTGCATTTCTCTAATAATTAGTGATGTTGAGCAGCTTTTCATGTGCGTCTTGGCCATCTCTGTGTCTTCTTTGAAGAAACGTCTCTTTAGATCTTCTGCCCATTTTTGTATTGGGTTGTTTGTTTTATTAATATTAAGCTGCATGAGCTGTTTATATATATTGGAGATTAAACCTTTGTCCATTGATTCGTTTGTGAACGTTTTTGCCCATTCTGAGGGTTGCCTTTTTCCATTCCCGTTCTTTTAAGAAAGAAAGAAAGAAAGCAAAAGAAGCAGAACACTAATGTGCGTGAAATATGCCTCTTGAAACTGTCGTTTTGAAATATGGACGTCTTTTGAATTTTTTGGTCGATATATGACCCCAGGATTTGTTTTCAGGGCAGGTGTCATTTACAGGCCTGTAATGATTTGGAATATCCACTGACCATTAGCGCTGGCATTAAACCTGCAGTTGTGTGAAACGGCCACAAGGTGGCAGCAGTTCTCCCTTACCAAATCTGGTTACTAGGGCAGCAGAGCCTCAATGGAAGTCGTGTTCTAGATTGGAATGTAGAACGGAATGTTGCAGGAGAAAGCCCCTCAAGTTTGTCTCACTACTTCTTGTTCGTGTTTTTAATTTAATTTTTTATTTTTTATTACAGCAGGTTTGAGTACAACGTTTAGCATGTTGTAGGTGTGCAAGAGGTGGTTCTTTTACACATATACATATGTCTGTTCTTCCTGGGATCCTTTTCCCATGTACGTTATGACAGAATGTTGAGTAGTCTTCTCTTGGTACTCCGTAGGTCTTTGGTGATTATATAAGTCTACTGTGTTTGTATCTGTCTGTTAACCCCAATATCGTAATGAATTCAATCCTCACACCTTTCCTTTGGTGAACCATAAGTTTGTTTAATGAATCTGTGATTGCCCTTCTCCGTAGAAATATCTGCCCTGGTATCAATTTATAGGTAACACCTATAAGTGATATGATATGATATGTGTCTTTCACTTTCTGACTTACTCCAAGTCACGTGATTACCTCGAGACTCATCTACGGTGCTGCAAATGGCATTGTGTCCTTTTTCTCCTTGGCGAATATTCTGTCTTAGCGAGGTCCATTTTCTGCAATGTGATTCCCTGAGGGCTGAGGATTAGCTGACCTGGGCAGCCTGACCCTGCCGGCAAGCCCTCCCCAGGTGTGCCTGGGTTGAGGTCAATATAAACAGCACTCCAGGCAGCAATAGCCCCTGCAGCTGTGCCTGACTCCATATTCTCTGCCCCGTCAGCAGTCTCGGGGCTGTGCTGGTGGGAGGGTGTGAGGGTCCACGGCTTTGTGGGTGGCCCGGTGTGAGTGGGGCTCTGCTGGACTTTCGGCAGGAGTTGCCAGGCTGCCACCTGTAAAGAAGAGGATGTGTCACCCATAACTTCCACTGGAATATCTCTCCGGGCTGAGGTGAGGAAGGAAAAAAAGGAGTGGGGGCCGGGACAGGAGGGGTATCTCAGGCAGGGCAATAGAAAGCTTCCAGAAGAGCGCCCGTGGCCAGTACCATCCTGGCTGACCTGCAGGCACCAAGTTGGCCAGCGTGCTGTCGCTGGTGTGGCTCCACGGCCCTTCCTCTAGGCTTTCAAGCCCTTGTACATATTCAGGTGTTTCACCTGGGAAGGGTGGGAACAGTTCAGCAGCATCTGGCCTGGGGCTCAGCTCATGTTTACTCACAGAGGGCTCGGCAGGGTCTCCCAGCTTTGCAATGAGGATGCTCCTTGCGTGGGCGGGCGGGGCTGCTGGCTGTATGGGAGATGATTCCCCACCTCTGACGAATTTCAGAATTGTTTACCACTGGAGCAAGTGCCTTGGTAGTGTTTTCCTCTGTATAATTCTTAGGTTCAGTTTTTTTTTTCTTTTTTGGTTCAAGTTAGATTTTATTCCTCATTTATGTATTTATAGATATAAGCATGGAAATAATTCATTCGTATAAATACATCAGTGTGAATGGAAGAACTTTTTTTCTGTTTTACTTTTACATTTTATTTTTTAAAATTTTGAAATTTAATTTTAGTTATTTTTTTTATACAGTAGGTTATTATTAGTTATCTATTTTATGCATAGACATGTATACAGGTCAATCCTAATCTCCCAACTCATCCCACCACCACCACCCCATGGCTTACCCCACTTTGTGTCCATACGTTTGTTCTCTACCTCTGTGTCTCTATTTCTGCCCTGCAAACCAGTTCATCTCTACCATTTTTCTAGGTTCCACATATAGGCATTAATATACAATATTTGTTTTTCTCTTTCTGACTTACTTCACTCTGTATGACAGTCTCTAGATCCATCAACTTCTCTACAAATGACCCAGTTTCATTCCTTTTTATGGCTGAGTAATATTCCATTTTATATATGTACCACATCTTTATCCATTCGTCTGTCTGTGGGCATTTAGGTTGCTTCCATTACCTGGCTATTGTAAATAGTGCTGCAATGAACATTGTGGTGAATGTGTCTTTGTGATTTATGGTTTTCTCTGCGTATATGCCCAGAAGTGGGATTGCTGGATCCTATGGAAATTCTCTTTTTAGTTTTTTAAAGGAACCTCCATACTGTTCTCCATAGTGACTGTATCAATTTACATTCCCACCAATAGCGGAAGAGGGTTCCTTTTGTCCACACCCTCCCCAGAATTTGTTGTTTGTAGATTATCTGATGATGCCGATTCTAACAGGTGTGAGGTCTTACCCCATTGTAGTTTTGATTTGCATTTCTCTAATAATTAGTGATGTTGAGCAGCTTTTCATGTGCGTCTTGGCCATCTCTGTGTCTTCTTTGAAGAAACGTCTCTTTAGATCTTCTGCCCATTTTTGTATTGGGTTGTTTGTTTTATTAATATTAAGCTGCATGAGCTGTTTATATATATTGGAGATTAAACCTTTGTCCACTGATTCGTTTGTGAACGTTTTTGCCCATTCTGAGGGTTGCCTTTTTCCATTCCCGTTCTTTTAAGACAGAAAGAAAGAAAGCAAAAGAAGCAGAACACTAATGTGCGTGAAATATGCCTCTTGAAACTGTCGTTTTGAAATATGGACGTCTTTTGAATTTTTTGGTCGATATATGACCCCAGGATTTGTTCTCAGGGCAGGTGTCATTTACAGGCCTGTAATGATTTGGAATATCCACTGACCATTAGCGCTGGCATTAAACCTGCAGTTGTGTGAAACGGCCACAAGGTGGCAGCAGTTCTCCCTTACCAACTCTGGTTACTAGGGCAGCAGAGCCTCAATGGAAGTCGTGTTCTAGATTGGAATGTTGAACGGAATGTGCCAGGAGAAAGCCCCTCAAGTTTGTCTCACTACTTCTTGTTCGTGTTTTTAATTTAATTTTTTATTTTTTATTACAGCAGGTTTGAGGACAACGTTTAGCATGTTGTAGGTGTGCAAGACGGGGTTCTTTTACACATATACATATGTCTGTTCTTCCTGGGATCCTTTTCCCATGTACGTTATGACAGAATGTTGAGTAGTCTTCTCTTGGTACTCCGTAGGTCTTTGGTGATTATATACGTCTACTGTGTTTGTATCTGTCTGTTAACCCCAATATCGTAATGAATTCAATCCTCACACCTTTCCTTTGGTGAACCATAAGTTTGTTTAATGAATCTGTGATTGCCCTTCTCCGTGGAAATATCTGCCCTGGTATCAATTTATAGGTAACACCTATAAGTGATATGATATGATATGTGTCTTTCACTTTATGACTTACTCCAAGTCACGTGATTACCTCGAGACTCATCTATGGTGCTGCAAATGGCATTGTGTCCTTTTTCTCCTTGGCGAATATTCTGTCTTAGCGAGGTCCATTTTCTGCAATGTGATTCCCTGAGGGCTGAGGATTAGCTGACCTGGGCAGCCTGACCCTGCCGGCAAGCCCTCCCCAGGTGTGCCTGGGTTGAGGTCAATATAAACAGCACTCCAGGCAGCAATAGCCCCTGCAGCTGTGCCTGACTCCATATTCTCTGCCCCGTCAGCAGTCTCGGGGCTGTGCTGGTGGGAGGGTGTGAGGGTCCACGGCTTTGTGGGTGGCCCGGTGTGAGTGGGGCTCTGCTGGACTTTCGGCAGGAGTTGCCAGGCTGCCACCTGTAAAGAAGAGGATGTGTCACCCATAACTTCCACTGGAATATCTCTCCGGGCTGAGGTGAGGAAGGAAAAAAAGGAGTGGGGGCCGGGACAGGAGGGGTATCTCAGGCAGGGCAATAGAAAGCTTCCAGAAGAGCGCCCGTGGCCAGTACCATCCTGGCTGACCTGCAGGCACCAAGTTGGCCAGCGTGCTGTCGCTGGTGTGGCTCCACGGCCCTTCCTCTAGGCTTTCAAGCCCTTGTACATATTCAGGTGTTTCACCTGGGAAGGGTGGGAACAGTTCAGCAGCATCTGGCCTGGGGCTCAGCTCATGTTTATTCACAGAGGCCTCGGCACGGTCTCCCAGCTTTGCAATGAGGATGCTCCTTGCGTGGGCGGGCGGGGCTGCTGGCTGTATGGGAGATGATTCCCCACCAGTGACCAATTTCAGAATTGTTTACCACTGGAGCAAGTGCCTTGGTAGTGTTTTCCTCTGTATAATTCTTAGGTTCAGTTTTTTTTTTCTTTTTTGGTTCAAGTTAGATTTTATTCCTCATTTATGTATTTATAGATATAAGCATGGAAATAATTCATTCGTATAAATACATCAGTGTGAATGGAAGAACTTTTTTTCTGTTTTACTTTTACATTTTATTTTTTAAAATTTTGAAATTTAATTTTAGTTATTTTTTTATACAGTAGGTTATTATTAGTTATCTATTTTATGCATAGACATGTATACAGGTCAATCCTAATCTCCCAACTCATCCCACCACCACCACCCCATGGCTTACCCCACTTTGTGTCCATACGTTTGTTCTCTACCTCTGTGTCTCTATTTCTGCCCTGCAAACCAGTTCATCTCTACCATTTTTCTAGGTTCCACATATAGGCATTAATATACAATATTTGTTTTTCTCTTTCTGACTTACTTCACTCTGTATGACAGTCTCTAGATCCATCAACTTCTCTACAAATGACCCAGTTTCATTCCTTTTTATGGCTGAGTAATATTCCATTTTGTATATGTACCACATCTTTATCCATTCGTCTGTCTGTGGGCATTTAGGTTGCTTCCATTACCTGGCTATTGTAAATAGTGCTGCAATGAACATTGTGGTGAATGTGTCTTTGTGATTTATGGTTTTCTCTGGGTATATGCCCAGAAGTGGGATTGCTGGATCCTATGGAAATTCTCTTTTTAGTTTTTTAAAGGAACCTCCATACTGTTCTCCATAGTGACTGTATCAATTTACATTCCCACCAATAGCGGAAGAGGGTTCCTTTTGTCCACACCCTCCCCAGAATTTGTTGTTTGTAGATTATCTGATGATGCCGATTCTAACAGGTGTGAGGTCTTACCCCATTGTAGTTTTGATTTGCATTTCTCTAATAATTAGTGATGTTGAGCAGCTTTTCATGTGCGTTATGGCCATCTCTGTGTCTTCTTTGAAGAAACGTCTCTTTAGATCTTCTGCCCATTTTTGTATTGGGTTGTTTGTTTTATTAATATTAAGCTGCATGCGCTGTTTATATATATTGGAGATTAAACCTTTGTCCATTGATTCGTTTGTGAACGTTTTCGCCCATTCTGAGGGTTGCCTTTTTCCATTCCCGTTTTTTTTAACAAAGAAAGAAAGAAAGCAAAAGAAGCAGAACACTAATGTTCGTGAAATATGCCTCTTGAAACTGTCGTTTTGAAACATGGAAGTCTTTTGAATTTTTTGGTCGATATATGACCCCAGGATTTGTTTTCAGGGCAGGTGTCATTTACAGGCCTGTAATGATTTGGAATATCCACTGACCATTAGCGCTGGCATTAAACCTGCAGTTGTGTGAAACGGCCACAAGGTGGCAGCAGTTCTCCCTTACCAAATCTGGTTACTAGGGCAGCAGAGCCTCAATGGAAGTCGTGTTCTAGATTGGAATGTACAACGGAATGTGCCAGGAGAAAGCCCCTCAAGTTTGTCTCACTACTTCTTGTTCGTGTTTTTAATTTAATTTTTTATTTTTTATTACAGCAAGTTTGAGTACAACGTTTAGCTTGTTGTAGGTGTGCAAGAGGTGGTTCTTTTACACATATACATATGTCTTTTCTTCCTGGGATCCTTTTCCCATGTACGTTATGACAGAATGTTGAGTAGTCTTCTCTTGGTACTCCGTAGGTCTTTGGTGATTATATACGTCTACTGTGTTTGTATCTGTCTGTTAACCCCAATATCGTAATGAATTCAATCCTCACACCTTTCCTTTGGTGAACCATAAGTTTGTTTAATGAATCTGTGATTGCCCTTCTCCGTGGAAATATCTACCCTGGTATCAATTTATAGGTAACACCTATAAGTGATATGATATGATATGTGTCTTTCACTTTCTGACTTACTCCAAGTCACGTGATTACCTCGAGACTCATCTACGGTGCTGCAAATGGCATTGTGTCCTTTTTCTCCTTGGCGAATATTCTGTCTTAGCGAGGTCCATTTTCTGCAATGTGATTCCCTGAGGGCTGAGGATTAGCTGACCTGGGCAGCCTGACCCTGCCGGCAAGCCCTCCCCAGGTGTGCCTGGGTTGAGGTCAATATAAACAGCACTCCAGGCAGCAATAGCCCCTGCAGCTGTGCCTTACTCCATATTCTCTGCCCCGTCAGCAGTCTCGGGGCTGTGCTGGTGGGAGGGTGTGAGGGTCCACGGCTTTGTGGGTGGCCCGGTGTGAGTGGGGCTCTGCTGGACTTTCGGCAGGAGTTGCCAGGCTGCCACCTGTAAAGAAGAGGATGTGTCACCCATAACTTCCACTGGAATATCTCTCCGGGCTAAGGTGAGGAAGGAAAAAAAGGAGTGGGGGCCGAGACAGGAGGGGTATCTCAGGCAGGGCAATAGAAAGCTTCCAGAAGAGCGCCCGTGGCCAGTACCATCCTGGCTGACCTGCAGGCACCAAGTTGGCCTGCGTGCTGTCGCTGGTGTGGCTCCATGGCCCTTCCTCTAGGCTTTCAAGCCCTTGTACATATTCAGGTGTTTCACCTGGGAAGGGTGGGAACAGTTCAGCAGCATCTGGCCTGGGGCTCAGCTCACGTTTACTCACAGAGGCCTCGGCACGGTCTCCCAGGTTTGCAATGAGGATGCTCCTTGCGTGGGCGGGCGGGGCTGCTGGCTGTATGGGAGATGATTCCCCACCTCTGACCAATTTCAGAATTGTTTACCACTGGAGCAAGTGCCTTGGTAGTGTTTTCCTCTGTATAACTGTTAGGTTCAGTTTTTTTTTTTTCTTTTTTGGTTCAAGTTAGATTTTATTCCTCATTTATATATTTATAGATATAAGCACGGTAATAATTCATTCGTATAAATACATCAGTGTGAATGGAAGAACTTTTTTTCTGTTTTATTTTTACATTTTATTTTTTAAAATTTTGAAATTTAATTTTAGTTATTTTTTTTATACAGTAGGTTATTATTAGTTATCTATTTTATGCATAGACATGTATAGAGGTCTATCCTAATATCCCAACTCATCCCACCACCACCACCCCATGGCTTCCCCCACTTTGTGTCCATACGTTTGTTCTCTATCTCTGTGTCTCTATTTCTACCCTGCAAACCAGTTCATCTCTACCATTTTTCTAGGTTCCACATATAGGCATTAATATACAATATTTGTTTTTCTCTTTCTGACTTACTTCACTCTGTATGACAGTCTCTAGATCCATCAACTTCTCTACAAATGACCCAGTTTCATTCCTTTTTATGGCTGAGTAATATTCCATTTTGTATATGTACCACATCTTTATCCATTCGTCTGTCTGTGGGCATTTAGGTTGCTTCCATTACCTGGCTATTGTAAATAGTGCTGCAATGAACATTGTGGTGAATGTGTCTCTGTTATTTATGGTTTTCTCTGGGTATATGCCCAGAAGTGGGATTGCTGGATCCTATGGTAATTCTCTTTTTAGTTTTTTAAAGGAACCTCCATACTGTTCTCCATAGTGACTGTATCAATTTACATTCCCACCAATAGCGGAAGAGGGTTCCTTTGGTCCACACCGTCCCCAGAATTTGTTGTTTGTAGATTATCTGATGATGCCGATTCTAACAGGTGTGAGGTCTTACCTCATTGTAGTTTTGATTTGCATTTCTCTAATAATTAGTGATGTTGAGCAGCTTTTCATGTGCGTCTTGGCCATCTCTGTGTCTTCTTTGAAGATACGTCTCTTTAGATCTTCTGCCCATTTTTGTATTGGGTTGTTTGTTTTATTAATATTAAGCTGCATGAGCTGTTTATATATATTGGAGATTAAACCTTTGTCCATTGATTCGTTTGTGAACGTTTTCGCCCATTCTGAGGGTTGCCTTTCTCCATTCCCGTTTTTTTTAACAAAGAAAGAAAGAAAGCAAAAGAAGCAGAACACTAATGTGCGTGAAATATGCCTCTTGAAACTGTCGTTTTGAAATATGGACGTCTTTTGAATTTTTTGGTCGATATATGACCCCAGGATTTGTTTTCAGGGCAGGTGTCATTTACAGGCCTGTAATGATTTGGAATATCCACTGACCATTAGCGCTGGCATTAAACCTGCAGTTGTGTGAAACGGCCACAAGGTGGCAGCAGTTCTCCCTTACCAAATCTGGTTAATAGGGCAGCAGAGCCTCAATGGAAGTCGTGTTCGAGATTGGAATGTAGAACAGAATGTGCCAGGAGAAAGCCCCTCAAGTTTGTCTCACTACTTCTTGTTCGTGTTTTTAATTTAATTTTTTATTTTTTATTACAGCAAGTTTGAGTACAACGTTTAGCTTGTTGTAGGTGTGCAAGAGGTGGTTCTTTTACACATATACATATGTCTGTTCTTCCTGGGATCCTTTTCCCATGTACGTTATGACAGAATGTTGAGTAGTCTTCTCTTGGTACTCCGTAGGTCTTTGGTGATTATATACGTCTACTGTGTTTGTATCTGTCTGTTAACCCCAATATCGTAATGAATTCAATCCTCACACCTTTCCTTTGGTGAACCATAAGTTTGTTTAATGAATCTGTGATTGCCCTTCTCCGTGGAAATATCTGCCCTGGTATCAATTTATAGGTAACACCTATAAGTGATATGATATTATATGTGTCTTTCACTTTCTGACTTACTCCAAGTCACGTGATTACCTCGAGACTCATCTACGGTGCTGCAAATGGCATTGTGTCCTTTTTTTCCTTGGCGAATATTCTGTCTTAGCGAGGTCCATATTCTGCAATGTGATTCCCTGAGGGCTGAGGTTTAGCTGACCTGGGCAGCCTGACCCTGCCGGCAAGCCCTCCCCAGGTGTGCCTGGGTTGAGGTCAATATAAACAGCACTCCAGGCAGCAATAGCCCCTGCAGCTGTGCCTGACTCCATATTCACTGCCCCGTCAGCAGTCTCGGGGCTGTGCTGGTGGGAGGGTGTGAGGGTCCACGGCTTTGTGGGTGGCCCGGTGTGAGTGGGGCTCTGCTGGACTTTCGGCAGGAGTTGCCAGGGTGCCACCTCTAATGAAGAGGATGTGTCACCCATAACTTCCACTGGAATATCTCTCCGGGCTGAGGTGAGGAAGGAAAAAAAGGAGTGGGGGCCGGGACAGGAGGGGTATCTCAGGCAGGGCAATAGAAAGCTTCCAGAAGAGCGCCCGTGGCCAGTACCATCCTGGCTGACCTGCAGGCACCAAGTTGGCCTGCGTGCTGTCGCTGGTGTGGCTCCACGGCCCTTCCTCTAGGCTTTCAAGCCCTTGTACATATTCAGGTGTTTCACCTGGGAAGGGTGGGAACAGTTCAGCAGCATCTGGCCTGGGGCTCAGCTCACGTTTACTCACAGAGGCCTCGGCACGGTCTCCCAGCTTTGCAATGAGGATGCTCCTTGCGTGGGCGGGCGGGGCTGCTGGCTGTATGGGAGATGATTCCCCACCTCTGACCAATTTCAGAATTGTTTACCAGTGGAGCAAGTGCCTTGGTAGTGTTTTCCTCTGTATAACTGTTAGGTTCAGTTTTTTTTTTCTTTTTTGGTTCAAGTTAGATTTTATTCCTCATTTATGTATTTATAGATATAAGCATGGAAATAATTCATTCGTATAAATACATCAGTGTGAATGGAAGAACTTTTTTTCTGTTTTATTTTTACATTTTATTTTTTAAAATTTTGAAATTTAATTTTAGTTATTTTTTCATACAGTAGGTTATTATTAGTTATCTATTTTTTGCATAGACATGTATACAGGTCAATCCTAATCTCCCAACTCATCCCACCACCACCACCCCATGGCTTCCCCCACTTTGTGTCCATACGTTTGTTCTCTACCTCTGTGTCTCTATTTCTGCCCTGCAAACCAGTTCATCTCTACCATTTTTCTAGGTTCCACATACAGGCATTAATATACAATATTTGTTTTTCTCTTTCTGGCTTACTTCACTCTGTATGACAGTCTCTAGATCCATCAACTTCTCTACAAATGACCCAGTTTCATTCCTTTTTATGGCTGAGTAATATTCCATTTTGTATATGTCCAACATCTTTATCCATTCGTCTGTCTGTGGGCATTTAGGTTGCTTCCATTACCTGGCTATTGTAAATAGTGCTGCAATGAACATTGTGGTGAATGTGTCTCTGTGATTTATGGTTTTCTCTGGGTATATGCCCAGAAGTGGGATTGCTGGATCCTATGGTAATTCTCTTTTTAGTTTTTTAAAGGAACCTCCATACTGTTCTCCATAGTGACTGTATCAATTTACATTCCCACCAATAGCGGAAGAGAGGGTTCCTTTTGTCCACACCCTCCCCAGAATTTCTTGTTTGTAGATTATCTGATGATGCCGATTCTAACAGGTGTGAGGTTTTACCTCATTGTAGTTTTGATTTGCATTTCTCTAATAATTAGTGATGTTGAGCAGCTTTTCATGTGCGTCTTGGCCATCTCTGTGTCTTCTTTGAAGAAACGTCTCTTTAGATCTTCTGCCCATTTTTGTATTGGGTTGTTTGTTTTATTAATATTAAGCTGCATGAGCTGTTTATATATATTGGAGATTAAACCTTTGTCCATTGATTCGTTTGTGAACGTTTTCGCCCATTCTGAGGGTTGCCTTTTTCCATTCCCGTTTTTTTAACAAAGAAAGAAAGAAAGCAAAAGAATCAGAACACTAATGTGCGTGAAATATGCCTCTTGAAACTGTCGTTTTGAAATATGGACGTCTTTTGAATTTTTTGGTCGATATATGACCCCAGGATTTGTTTTCAGGGCAGGTGTCATTTACAGGCCTGTAATGATTTGGAATATCCACTGACCATTAGCGCTCGCATTAAACCTGCAGTTGTGTGAAACGGCCACAAGGTGGCAGCAGTTCTCCCTTACCAAATCTGGTTACTAGGGCAGCAGAGCCTCAATGGAAGTCGTGTTCTAGATTGGAATGTAGAACGGAATGTGCCAGGAGAAAGCCCCTCAAGTTTGTCTCACTACTTCTTGTTCGTGTTTTTAATTTAATTTTTTATTTTTTATTACAGCAAGTATGAGAACAACGTTTAGCTTGTTGTAGGTGTGCAAGAGGTGGTTCTTTTACACATATACATATGTCTGTTCTTCCTGGGATCCTTTTCCCATGTACGTTATGACAGAATGTTGAGTAGTCTTCTCTTGGTACTCCGTAGGTCTTTGGTGATTATATACGTCTACTGTGTTTGTATATGTCTGTTAACCCCAATATCGTAATGAATTCAATCCTCACACCTTTACTTTGGTGAACCATAAGTTTGTTTAATGAATCTGTGATTGCCCTTCTCCGTGGAAATATCTGCCCTGGTATCAATTTATAGGTAACACCTATAAGTGATATGATATGATATGTGTCTTTCACTTTCTGACTTACTCCAAGTCACGTGATTACCTCGAGACTCATCTACGGTGCTGCAAATGGCATTGTGTCCTTTTTTTCCTTGGCGAATATTCTGTCTTAGCGAGGTCCATTTTCTGCAATGTGATTCCCTGAGGGCTGAGGATTAGCTGACCTGGGCAGCCTGACCCTGCCGGCAAGCCCTCCCCAGGTGTGCCTGGGTTGAGGTCAATATAAACAGCACTCCAGGCAGCAATAGCCCCTGCAGCTGTGCCTGACTCCATATTCTCTGCCCCGTCAGCAGTCTCGGGGCTGTGCTCGTGGGAGGGTGTGAGGGTCCACGGCTTTGTGGGTGGCCCGGTGTGAGTGGGGCTCTGCTGGACTTTCGGCAGGAGTTGCCAGGCTGCCACCTGTAAAGAAGAGGATGTGTCACCCATAACTTCCACTGGAATATCTCTCCGTGCTGAGGTGAGGAAGGAAAAAAAGGAGTGGGGGCCGGGACAGGAGGGGTATCTCAGGCAGGGCAATAGAAAGCTTCCAGAAGAGCGCCCGTGGCCAGTACCATCCTGGCTGACCTGCAGGCACCAAGTTGGCCTGCGTGCTGTCGCTGGTGTGGCTCCACGGCCCTTCCTCTAGGCTTTCAAGCCCTTGTACATATTCAGGTGTTTCACCTGGGAAGGGTGGGAACAGTTCAGCAGCATCTGGCCTGGAGCTCAGCTCAGGTTCACTCACAGAGGCCTCGGCACGGTCTCCCAGCTTTGCAATGAGGATGCTCCTTGCGTGGGCGGGCGGGGCTGCTGGCTGTATGGGAGATGATTCCCCACCTCTGACCAATTTCAGAATTGTTTACCACTGGAGCAAGTGCCTTGGTAGTGTTTTCCTCTGTATAACTGTTAGGTTCAGTTTTTTTTTTCTTTTTTGGTTCAAGTTAGATTTTATTCCTCATTTATGTATTTATAGATATAAGCATGGAAATAATTCATTCGTATAAATACATCAGTGTGAATGGAAGAACTTTTTTTCTGTTTTACTTTTACATTTTATTTTTTAAAATTTTGAAATTTAATTTTAGTTATTTTTTTATACAGTAGGTTATTATTAGTTATCTATTTTATGCATAGACATGTATACAGGTCAATCCTAATCTCCCAACTCATCCCACCACCACCACCCCATGGCTTACCCCACTTTGTGTCCATACGTTTGTTCTCTACCTCTGTGTCTCTATTTCTGCCCTGCAAACCAGTTCATCTCTACCATTTTTCTAGGTTCCACATATAGGCATTAATATACAATATTTGTTTTTCTCTTTCTGACTTACTTCACTCTGTATGACAGTCTCTAGATCCATCAACTTCTCTACAAATGACCCAGTTTCATTCCTTTTTATGGCTGAGTAATATTCCATTTTGTATATGTACCACATCTTTATCCATTCGTCTGTCTGTGGGCATTTAGGTTGCTTCCATTACCTGGCTATTGTAAATAGTGCTGCAATGAACATTGTGGTGAATGTGTCTTTGTGATTTATGGTTTTCTCTGGGTATATGCCCAGAAGTGGGATTGCTGGATCCTATGGAAATTCTCTTTTTAGTTTTTTAAAGGAACCTCCATACTGTTCTCCATAGTGACTGTATCAATTTACATTCCCACCAATAGCGGAAGAGGGTTCCTTTTGTCCACACCCTCCCCAGAATTTGTTGTTTGTAGATTATCTGATGATGCCGATTCTAACAGGTGTGAGGTCTTACCCCATTGTAGTTTTGATTTGCATTTCTCTAATAATTAGTGATGTTGAGCAGCTTTTCATGTGCGTCTTGGCCATCTCTGTGTCTTCTTTGAAGAAACGTCTCTTTAGATCTTCTGCCCATTTTTGTATTGGGTTGTTTGTTTTATTAATATTAAGCTGCATGAGCTGTTTATATATATTGGAGATTAAACCTTTGTCCATTGATTCGTTTGTGAACGTTTTTGCCCATTCTGAGGGTTGCCTTTTTCCATTCCCGTTCTTTTAACAAAGAAAGAAAGAAAGCAAAAGAAGCAGAACACTAATGTGCGTGAAATATGCCTCTTGAAACTGTCGTTTTGAAATATGGACGTCTTTTGAATTTTTTGGTCGATATATGACCCCAGGATTTGTTTTCAGGGCAGGTGTCATTTACAGGCCTGTAATGATTTGGAATATCCACTGACCATTAGCGCTGGCATTAAACCTGCAGTTGTGTGAAACGGCCACAAGGTGGCAGCAGTTCTCCCTTACCAAATCTGGTTACTAGGGCAGCAGAGCCTCAATGGAAGTCGTGTTCTAGATTGGAATGTAGAACGGAATGTTGCAGGAGAAAGCCCCTCAAGTTTGTCTCACTACTTCTTGTTCGTGTTTTTAATTTAATTTTTTATTTTTTATTACAGCAGGTTTGAGTACAACGTTTAGCATGTTGTAGGTGTGCAAGAGGTGGTTCTTTTACACATATACATATGTCTGTTCTTCCTGGGATCCTTTTCCCATGTACGTTATGACAGAATGTTGAGTAGTCTTCTCTTGGTACTCCGTAGGTCTTTGGTGATTATATATGTCTACTGTGTTTGTACCTGTCTGTTAACCGCAATATCGTAATGAATTCAATCCTCACACCTTTCCTTTGGTGAACCATAAGTTTGTTTAATGAATCTGTGATTGCCCTTCTCCGTGGAAATATCTGCCCTGGTATCAATTTATAGGTAACACGTATAAGTGATATGATATGATATGTGTCTTTCACTTTCTGACTTACTCCAAGTCACGTGATTACCTCGAGACTCATCTACGGTGCTGCAAATGGCATTGTGTCCTTTTTCTCCTTGGCGAATATTCTGTCTTAGCGAGGTCCATTTTCTGCAATGTCATTCCCTGAGGGTTGAGGATTAGCTGACCTGGGCAGCCTGACCCTGCCGGCAAGCCCTCCCCAGGTGTGCCTGGGTTGAGGTCAATATAAACAGCACTCCAGGCAGCAATAGCCCCTGCAGCTGTGCCTGACTCCATATTCTCTGCCCCGTCAGCAGTCTCGGGGCTGTGCTGGTGGGAGGGTGTGAGGGTCCACGGCTTTGTGGGTGGCCCGGTGTGAGTGGGGCTCTGCTGGACTTTCGGCAGGAGTTGCCAGGCTGCCACCTGTAAAGAAGAGGATGTGTCACCCATAACTTCCACTGGAATATCTCTCCGGGCTGAGGTGAGGAAGGAAAAAAAGGAGTGGGGGCCGGGACAGGAGGGGTATCTCAGGCAGGGCAATAGAAAGCTTCCAGAAGAGCGCCCGTGGCCAGTACCATCCTGGCTGACCTGCAGGCACCAAGTTGGCCAGCGTGCTGTCGCTGGTGTGGCTCCACGGCCCTTCCTCTAGGCTTTCAAGCCCTTGTACATATTCAGGTGTTTCACCTGGGAAGGGTGGGAACAGTTCAGCAGCATCTGGCCTGGGGCTCAGCTCATGTTTACTCACAGAGGGCTCGGCAGGGTCTCCCAGCTTTGCAATGAGGATGCTCCTTGCGTGGGCGGGCGGGGCTGCTGGCTGTATGGGAGATGATTCCCCACCTCTGACCAATTTCAGAATTGTTTACCACTGGAGCAAGTGTCTTGGTAGTGTTTTCCTCTGTATAATTCTTAGGTTCAGTTTTTTTTTTCTTTTTTGGTTCAAGTTAGATTTTATTCCTCATTTATGTATTTATAGATATAAGCATGGAAATAATTCATTCGTATAAATACATCAGTGTGAATGGAAGAACGTTTTTTCTGTTTTACTTTTACATTTTATTTTTTAAAATTTTGAAATTTAATTTTAGTTATTTTTTTATACAGTAGGTTATTATTAGTTATCTATTTTATGCATAGACATGTATACAGGTCAATCCTAATCTCTCAACTCATCCCACCACCACCACCCCATGGCTTACCCCACTTTGTGTCCATACGTTTGTTCTCTACCTCTGTGTCTCTATTTCTGCCCTGCAAACCAGTTCATCTCTACCATTTTTCTAGGTTCCACATATAGGCATTAATATACAATATTTGTTTTTCTCTTTCTGACTTACTTCACTCTGTATGACAGTCTCTAGATCCATCAACTTCTCTACAAATGACCCAGTTTCATTCCTTTTTATGGCTGAGTAATATTCCATTTTGTATATGTACCACATCTTTATCCATTCGTCTGTCTGTGGGCATTTAGGTTGCTTCCATTACCTGGCTATTGTAAATAGTGCTGCAATGAACATTGTGGTGAATGTGTCTTTGTGATTTATGGTTTTCTCTGGGTATATGCCCAGAAGTGGGATTGCTGGATCCTATGGAAATTCTCTTTTTAGTTTTTTAAAGGAACCTCCATACTGTTCTCCATAGTGACTGTATCAATTTACATTCCCACCAATAGCGGAAGAGGGTTCCTTTTGTCCACACCCTCCCCAGAATTTGTTGTTTGTAGATTATCTGATGATGCCGATTCTAACAGGTGTGAGGTCTTACCCCATTGTAGTTTTGATTTGCATTTCTCTAATAATTAGTGATGTTGAGCAGCTTTTCATGTGCGTCTTGGCCATCTCTGTGTCTTCTTTGAAGAAACGTCTCTTTAGATCTTCTGCCCATTTTTGTATTGGGTTGTTTGTTTTATTAATATTAAGCTGCATGAGCTGTTTATATATATTGGAGATTAAACCTTTGTCCATTGATTCGTTTGTGAACGTTTTTGCCCATTCTGAGGGTTGCCTTTTTCCATTCCCGTTCTTTTAAGACAGAAAGAAAGAAAGCAAAAGAAGCAGAACACTAATGTGCGTGAAATATGCCTCTTGAAACTGTCGTTTTGAAATATGGACGTCTTTTGAATTTTTTGGTCGATATATGACCCCAGGATTTGTTCTCAGGGCAGGTGTCATTTACAGGCCTGTAATGATTTGGAATATCCACTGACCATTAGCGCTGGCATTAAACCTGCAGTTGTGTGAAACGGCCACAAGGTGGCAGCAGTTCTCCCTTACCAACTCTGGTTACTAGGGCAGCAGAGCCTCAATGGAAGTCGTGTTCTAGATTGGAGTGTTGAACGGAATGTGCCAGGAGAAAGCCCCTCAAGTTTGTCTCACTACTTCTTGTTCGTGTTTTTAATTTAATTTTTTATTTTTTATTACAGCAGGTTTGAGGACAACGTTTAGCATGTTGTAGGTGTGCAAGAGGTGGTTCTTTTACACATATACATATGTCTGTTCTTCCTGGGATCCTTTTCCCATGTACGTTATGACAGAATGTTGAGTAGTCTTCTCTTGGTACTCCGTAGGTCTTTGGTGATTATATACGTCTACCCTGTTTGTATCTGTCTGTTAACCCCAATATCGTAATGAATTCAATCCTCACACCTTTCCTTTGGTGAACCATATGTTTGTTTAATGAATCTGTGATTGCCCTTCTCCGTGGAAATATCTGCCCTGGTATCAATTTATAGGTAACACCTATAAGTGATATGATATGATATGTGTCTTTCACTTTCTGACTTACTCCAAGTCACGTGATTACCTCGAGACTCATCTATGGTGCTGCAAATGGCATTGTGTCCTTTTTCTCCTTGGCGAATATTCTGTCTTAGCGAGGTCCATTTTCTGCAATGTGATTCCCTGAGGGCTGAGGTTTAGCTGACCTGGGCAGCCTGACCCTGCCGGCAAGCCCTCCCCAGGTGTGCCTGGGTTGAGGTCAATATAAACAGCACTCCAGGCAGCAATAGCCCCTGCAGCTGTGCCTGACTCCATATTCTCTGACCCGTCAGCAGTCTCGGGGCTGTGCTGGTGGGAGGGTGTGAGGGTCCACGGCTTTGTGGGTGGCCCGGTGTGAGTGGGGCTCTGCTGGACTTTCGGCAGGAGTTGCCAGGCTGCCACCTGTAAAGAAGAGGATGTGTCACCCATAACTTCCACTGGAATATCTCTCCGGGCTGAGGTGAGGAAGGAAAAAAAGGAGTGGGGGCCGGGACAGGAGGGGTATCTCAGGCAGGGCAATAGAAAGCTTCCAGAAGAGCGCCCGTGGCCAGTACCATCCTGGCTGACCTGCAGGCACCAAGTTGGCCAGCGTGCTGTCGCTGGTGTGGCTCCACGGCCCTTGCTCTAGGCTTTCAAGCCCTTGTACATATTCAGGTGTTTCACCTGGGAAGGGTGGGAACAGTTCAGCAGCATCTGGCCTGGGGCTCAGCTCATGTTTATTCACAGAGGCCTCGGCACGGTCTCCCAGCTTTGCAATGAGGATGCTCCTTGCGTGGGCGGGCGGGGCTGCTGGCTGTATGGGAGATGATTCCCCACCTCTGACCAATTTCAGAATTGTTTACCACTGGAGCAAGTGCCTTGGTAGTGTTTTCCTCTGTATAATTCTTAGGTTCAGTTTTTTTTTTCTTTTTTGGTTCAAGTTAGATTTTATTCCTCATTTATGTATTTATAGATATAAGCATGGAAATAATTCATTCGTATAAATACATCAGTGTGAATGGAAGAACTTTTTTTCTGTTTTACTTTTACATTTTATTTTTTAAAATTTTGAAATTTAATTTTAGTTATTTTTTTATACAGTAGGTTATTATTAGTTATCTATTTTATGCATAGACATGTATACAGGTCAATCCTAATCTCCCAACTCATCCCACCACCACCACCCCATGGCTTACCCCACTTTGTGTCCATACGTTTGTTCTCTACCTCTGTGTCTCTATTTCTGCCCTGCAAACCAGTTCATCTCTACCATTTTTCTAGGTTCCACATATAGGCATTAATATACAATATTTGTTTTTCTCTTTCTGACTTACTTCACTCTGTATGACAGTCTCTAGATCCATCAACTTCTCTACAAATGACCCAGTTTCATTCCTTTTTATGGCTGAGTAATATTCCATTTTGTATATGTACCACATCTTTATCCATTCGTCTGTCTGTGGGCATTTAGGTTGCTTCCATTACCTGGCTATTGTAAATAGTGCTGCAATGAACATTGTGGTGAATGTGTCTTTGTGATTTCTGGTTTTCTCTGGGTATATGCCCAGAAGTGGGATTGCTGGATCCTATGGAAATTCTCTTTTTAGTTTTTTAAAGGAACCTCCATACTGTTCTCCATAGTGACTGTATCAATTTACATTCCCACCAATAGCGGAAGAGGGTTCCTTTTGTCCACACCCTCCCCAGAATTTGTTGTTTGTAGATTATCTGATGATGCCGATTCTAACAGGTGTGAGGTCTTACCCCATTGTAGTTTTGATTTGCATTTCTCTAATAATTAGTGATGTTGAGCAGCTTTTCATGTGCGTCTTGGCCATCTCTGTGTCTTCTTTGAAGAAACGTCTCTTTAGATCTTCTGCCCATTTTTGTATTGGGTTGTTTGTTTTATTAATATTAAGCTGCATGAGCTGTTTATATATATTGGAGATTAAACCTTTGTCCATTGATTCGTTTGTGAACGTTTTTGCCCATTCTGAGGGTTGCCTTTTTCCATTCCCGTTCTTTTAAGAAAGAAAGAAAGAAAGCAAAAGAAGCAGAACACTAATGTGCGTGAAATATGCCTCTTGAAACTGTCGTTTTGAAATATGGACGTCTTTTGAATTTTTTGGTCGATATATGACCCCAGGATTTGTTTTCAGGGCAGGTGTCATTTACAGGCCTGTAATGATTTGGAATATCCACTGACCATTAGCGCTGGCATTAAACCTGCAGTTGTGTGAAACGGCCACAAGGTGGCAGCAGTTCTCCCTTACCAAATCTGGTTACTAGGGCAGCAGAGCCTCAATGGAAGTCGTGTTCTAGATTGGAATGTAGAACGGAATGTTGCAGGAGAAAGCCCCTCAAGTTTGTCTCACTACTTCTTGTTCGTGTTTTTAATTTAATTTTTTATTTTTTATTACAGCAGGTTTGAGTACAACGTTTAGCATGTTGTAGGTGTGCAAGAGGTGGTTCTTTTACACATATACATATGTCTGTTCTTCCTGGGATCCTTTTCCCATGTACGTTATGACAGAATGTTGAGTAGTCTTCTCTTGGTACTCCGTAGGTCTTTGGTGATTATATAAGTCTACTGTGTTTGTATCTGTCTGTTAACCCCAATATCGTAATGAATTCAATCCTCACACCTTTCCTTTGGTGAACCATAAGTTTGTTTAATGAATCTGTGATTGCCCTTCTCCGTGGAAATATCTGCCCTGGTATCAATTTATAGGTAACACCTATAAGTGATATGATATGATATGTGTCTTTCACTTTCTGACTTACTCCAAGTCACGTGATTACCTCGAGACTCATCTACGGTGCTGCAAATGGCATTGTGTCCTTTTTCTCCTTGGCGAATATTCTGTCTTAGCGAGGTCCATTTTCTGCAATGTGATTCCCTGAGGGCTGAGGATTAGCTGACCTGGGCAGCCTGACCCTGCCGGCAAGCCCTCCCCAGGTGTGCCTGGGTTGAGGTCAATATAAACAGCACTCCAGGCAGCAATAGCCCCTGCAGCTGTGCCTGACTCCATATTCTCTGCCCCGTCAGCAGTCTCGGGGCTGTGCTGGTGGGAGGGTGTGAGGGTCCACGGCTTTGTGGGTGGCCCGGTGTGAGTGGGGCTCTGCTGGACTTTCGGCAGGAGTTGCCAGGCTGCCACCTGTAAAGAAGAGGATGTGTCACCCATAACTTCCACTGGAATATCTCTCCGGGCTGAGGTGAGGAAGGAAAAAAAGGAGTGGGGGCCGGGACAGGAGGGGTATCTCAGGCAGGGCAATAGAAAGCTTCCAGAAGAGCGCCCGTGGCCAGTACCATCCTGGCTGACCTGCAGGCACCAAGTTGGCCAGCGTGCTGTCGCTGGTGTGGCTCCACGGCCCTTCCTCTAGGCTTTCAAGCCCTTGTACATATTCAGGTGTTTCACCTGGGAAGGGTGGGAACAGTTCAGCAGCATCTGGCCTGGGGCTCAGCTCATGTTTATTCACAGAGGCCTCGGCACGGTCTCCCAGCTTTGCAATGAGGATGCTCCTTGCGTGGGCGGGCGGGGCTGCTGGCTGTATGGGAGATGATTCCCCACCAGTGACCAATTTCAGAATTGTTTACCACTGGAGCAAGTGCCTTGGTAGTGTTTTCCTCTGTATAATTCTTAGGTTCAGTTTTTTTTTTCTTTTTTGGTTCAAGTTAGATTTTATTCCTCATTTATGTATTTATAGATATAAGCATGGAAATAATTCATTCGTATAAATACATCAGTGTGAATGGAAGAACTTTTTTTCTGTTTTACTTTTACATTTTATTTTTTAAAATTTTGAAATTTAATTTTAGTTATTTTTTTATACAGTAGGTTATTATTAGTTATCTATTTTATGCATAGACATGTATACAGGTCAATCCTAATCTCCCAACTCATCCCACCACCACCACCCCATGGCTTACCCCACTTTGTGTCCATACGTTTGTTCTCTACCTCTGTGTCTCTATTTCTGCCCTGCAAACCAGTTCATCTCTACCATTTTTCTAGGTTCCACATATAGGCATTAATATACAATATTTGTTTTTCTCTTTCTGACTTACTTCACTCTGTATGACAGTCTCTAGATCCATCAACTTCTCTACAAATGACCCAGTTTCATTCCTTTTTATGGCTGAGTAATATTCCATTTTGTATATGTACCACATCTTTATCCATTCGTCTGTCTGTGGGCATTTAGGTTGCTTCCATTACCTGGCTATTGTAAATAGTGCTGCAATGAACATTGTGGTGAATGTGTCTTTGTGATTTATGGTTTTCTCTGGGTATATGCCCAGAAGTGGGATTGCTGGATCCTATGGAAATTCTCTTTTTAGTTTTTTAAAGGAACCTCCATACTGTTCTCCATAGTGACTGTATCAATTTACATTCCCACCAATAGCGGAAGAGGGTTCCTTTTGTCCACACCCTCCCCAGAATTTGTTGTTTGTAGATTATCTGATGATGCCGATTCTAACAGGTGTGAGGTCTTACCCCATTGTAGTTTTGATTTGCATTTCTCTAATAATTAGTGATGTTGAGCAGCTTTTCATGTGCGTTATGGCCATCTCTGTGTCTTCTTTGAAGAAACGTCTCTTTAGATCTTCTGCCCATTTTTGTATTGGGTTGTTTGTTTTATTAATATTAAGCTGCATGCGCTGTTTATATATATTGGAGATTAAACCTTTGTCCATTGATTCGTTTGTGAACGTTTTCGCCCATTCTGAGGGTTGCCTTTTTCCATTCCCGTTTTTTTTAACAAAGAAAGAAAGAAAGCAAAAGAAGCAGAACACTAATGTTCGTGAAATATGCCTCTTGAAACTGTCGTTTTGAAACATGGAAGTCTTTTGAATTTTTTGGTCGATATATGACCCCAGGATTTGTTTTCAGGGCAGGTGTCATTTACAGGCCTGTAATGATTTGGAATATCCACTGACCATTAGCGCTGGCATTAAACCTGCAGTTGTGTGAAACGGCCACAAGGTGGCAGCAGTTCTCCCTTACCAAATCTGGTTACTAGGGCAGCAGAGCCTCAATGGAAGTCGTGTTCTAGATTGGAATGTACAACGGAATGTGCCAGGAGAAAGCCCCTCAAGTTTGTCTCACTACTTCTTGTTCGTGTTTTTAATTTAATTTTTTATTTTTTATTACAGCAAGTTTGAGTACAACGTTTAGCTTGTTGTAGGTGTGCAAGAGGTGGTTCTTTTACACATATACATATGTCTTTTCTTCCTGGGATCCTTTTCCCATGTACGTTATGACAGAATGTTGAGTAGTCTTCTCTTGGTACTCCGTAGGTCTTTGGTGATTATATACGTCTACTGTGTTTGTATCTGTCTGTTAACCCCAATATCGTAATGAATTCAATCCTCACACCTTTCCTTTGGTGAACCATAAGTTTGTTTAATGAATCTGTGATTGCCCTTCTCCGTGGAAATATCTACCCTGGTATCAATTTATAGGTAACACCTATAAGTGATATGATATGATATGTGTCTTTCACTTTCTGACTTACTCCAAGTCACGTGATTACCTCGAGACTCATCTACGGTGCTGCAAATGGCATTGTGTCCTTTTTCTCCTTGGCGAATATTCTGTCTTAGCGAGGTCCATTTTCTGCAATGTGATTCCCTGAGGGCTGAGGATTAGCTGACCTGGGCAGCCTGACCCTGCCGGCAAGCCCTCCCCAGGTGTGCCTGGGTTGAGGTCAATATAAACAGCACTCCAGGCAGCAATAGCCCCTGCAGCTGTGCCTTACTCCATATTCTCTGCCCCGTCAGCAGTCTCGGGGCTGTGCTGGTGGGAGGGTGTGAGGGTCCACGGCTTTGTGGGTGGCCCGGTGTGAGTGGGGCTCTGCTGGACTTTCGGCAGGAGTTGCCAGGCTGCCACCTGTAAAGAAGAGGATGTGTCACCCATAACTTCCACTGGAATATCTCTCCGGGCTAAGGTGAGGAAGGAAAAAAAGGAGTGGGGGCCGAGACAGGAGGGGTATCTCAGGCAGGGCAATAGAAAGCTTCCAGAAGAGCGCCCGTGGCCAGTACCATCCTGGCTGACCTGCAGGCACCAAGTTGGCCTGCGTGCTGTCGCTGGTGTGGCTCCACGGCCCTTCCTCTAGGCTTTCAAGCCCTTGTACATATTCAGGTGTTTCACCTGGGAAGGGTGGGAACAGTTCAGCAGCATCTGGCCTGGGGCTCAGCTCACGTTTACTCACAGAGGCCTCGGCACGGTCTCCCAGGTTTGCAATGAGGATGCTCCTTGCGTGGGCGGGCGGGGCTGCTGGCTGTATGGGAGATGATTCCCCACCTCTGACCAATTTCAGAATTGTTTACCACTGGAGCAAGTGCCTTGGTAGTGTTTTCCTCTGTATAACTGTTAGGTTCAGTTTTTTTTTTTCTTTTTTGGTTCAAGTTAGATTTTATTCCTCATTTATATATTTATAGATATAAGCACGGTAATAATTCATTCGTATAAATACATCAGTGTGAATGGAAGAACTTTTTTTCTGTTTTATTTTTACATTTTATTTTTTAAAATTTTGAAATTTAATTTTAGTTATTTTTTTTATACAGTAGGTTATTATTAGTTATCTATTTTATGCATAGACATGTATAGAGGTCTATCCTAATATCCCAACTCATCCCACCACCACCACCCCATGGCTTCCCCCACTTTGTGTCCATACGTTTGTTCTCTATCTCTGTGTCTCTATTTCTACCCTGCAAACCAGTTCATCTCTACCATTTTTCTAGGTTCCACATATAGGCATTAATATACAATATTTGTTTTTCTCTTTCTGACTTACTTCACTCTGTATGACAGTCTCTAGATCCATCAACTTCTCTACAAATGACCCAGTTTCATTCCTTTTTATGGCTGAGTAATATTCCATTTTGTATATGTACCACATCTTTATCCATTCGTCTGTCTGTGGGCATTTAGGTTGCTTCCATTACCTGGCTATTGTAAATAGTGCTGCAATGAACATTGTGGTGAATGTGTCTTTGTGATTTATGGTTTTCTCTGGGTATATGCCCAGAAGTGGGATTGCTGGATCCTATGGAAATTCTCTTTTTAGTTTTTTAAAGGAACCTCCATACTGTTCTCCATAGTGACTGTATCAATTTACATTCCCACCAATAGCGGAAGAGGGTTCCTTTTGTCCACACCCTCCCCAGAATTTGTTGTTTGTAGATTATCTGATGATGCCGATTCTAACAGGTGTGAGGTCTTACCCCATTGTAGTTTTGATTTGCATTTCTCTAATAATTAGTGATGTTGAGCAGCTTTTCATGTGCGTTATGGCCATCTCTGTGTCTTCTTTGAAGAAACGTCTCTTTAGATCTTCTGCCCATTTTTGTATTGGGTTGTTTGTTTTATTAATATTAAGCTGCATGCGCTGTTTATATATATTGGAGATTAAACCTTTGTCCATTGATTCGTTTGTGAACGTTTTCGCCCATTCTGAGGGTTGCCTTTTTCCATTCCCGTTTTTTTTAACAAAGAAAGAAAGAAAGCAAAAGAAGCAGAACACTAATGTTCGTGAAATATGCCTCTTGAAACTGTCGTTTTGAAACATGGAAGTCTTTTGAATTTTTTGGTCGATATATGACCCCAGGATTTGTTTTCAGGGCAGGTGTCATTTACAGGCCTGTAATGATTTGGAATATCCACTGACCATTAGCGCTGGCATTAAACCTGCAGTTGTGTGAAACGGCCACAAGGTGGCAGCAGTTCTCCCTTACCAAATCTGGTTACTAGGGCAGCAGAGCCTCAATGGAAGTCGTGTTCTAGATTGGAATGTACAACGGAATGTGCCAGGAGAAAGCCCCTCAAGTTTGTCTCACTACTTCTTGTTCGTGTTTTTAATTTAATTTTTTATTTTTTATTACAGCAAGTTTGAGTACAACGTTTAGCTTGTTGTAGGTGTGCAAGAGGTGGTTCTTTTACACATATACATATGTCTTTTCTTCCTGGGATCCTTTTCCCATGTACGTTATGACAGAATGTTGAGTAGTCTTCTCTTGGTACTCCGTAGGTCTTTGGTGATTATATACGTCTACTGTGTTTGTATCTGTCTGTTAACCCCAATATCGTAATGAATTCAATCCTCACACCTTTCCTTTGGTGAACCATAAGTTTGTTTAATGAATCTGTGATTGCCCTTCTCCGTGGAAATATCTACCCTGGTATCAATTTATAGGTAACACCTATAAGTGATATGATATGATATGTGTCTTTCACTTTCTGACTTACTCCAAGTCACGTGATTACCTCGAGACTCATCTACGGTGCTGCAAATGGCATTGTGTCCTTTTTCTCCTTGGCGAATATTCTGTCTTAGCGAGGTCCATTTTCTGCAATGTGATTCCCTGAGGGCTGAGGATTAGCTGACCTGGGCAGCCTGACCCTGCCGGCAAGCCCTCCCCAGGTGTGCCTGGGTTGAGGTCAATATAAACAGCACTCCAGGCAGCAATAGCCCCTGCAGCTGTGCCTTACTCCATATTCTCTGCCCCGTCAGCAGTCTCGGGGCTGTGCTGGTGGGAGGGTGTGAGGGTCCACGGCTTTGTGGGTGGCCCGGTGTGAGTGGGGCTCTGGTGGACTTTCGGCAGGAGTTGCCAGGCTGCCACCTGTAAAGAAGAGGATGTGTCACCCATAACTTCCACTGGAATATCTCTCCGGGCTAAGGTGAGGAAGGAAAAAAAGGAGTGGGGGCCGAGACAGGAGGGGTATCTCAGGCAGGGCAATAGAAAGCTTCCAGAAGAGCGCCCGTGGCCAGTACCATCCTGGCTGACCTGCAGGCACCAAGTTGGCCTGCGTGCTGTCGCTGGTGTGGCTCCACGGCCCTTCCTGTAGGCTTTCAAGCCCTTGTACATATTCAGGTGTTTCACCTGGGAAGGGTGGGAACAGTTCAGCAGCATCTGGCCTGGGGCTCAGCTCACGTTTACTCACAGAGGCCTCGGCACGGTCTCCCAGGTTTGCAATGAGGATGCTCCTTGCGTGGGCGGGCGGGGCTGCTGGCTGTATGGGAGATGATTCCCCACCTCTGACCAATTTCAGAATTGTTTACCACTGGAGCAAGTGCCTTGGTAGTGTTTTCCTCTGTATAACTGTTAGGTTCAGTTTTTTTTTTCTTTTTTGGTTCAAGTTAGATTTTATTCCTCATTTATATATTTATAGATATAAGCACGGTAATAATTCATTCGTATAAATACATCAGTGTGAATGGAAGAACTTTTTTTCTGTTTTATTTTTACATTTTATTTTTTAAAATTTTGAAATTTAATTTTAGTTATTTTTTTTATACAGTAGGTTATTATTAGTTATCTATTTTATGCATAGACATGTATAGAGGTCTATCCTAATATCCCAACTCATCCCACCACCACCACCCCATGGCTTCCCCCACTTTGTGTCCATACGTTTGTTCTCTATCTCTGTGTCTCTATTTCTACCCTGCAAACCAGTTCATCTCTACCATTTTTCTAGGTTCCACATATAGGCATTAATATACAATATTTGTTTTTCTCTTTCTGACTTACTTCACTCTGTATGACAGTCTCTAGATCCATCAACTTCTCTACAAATGACCCAGTTTCATTCCTTTTTATGGCTGAGTAATATTCCATTTTGTATATGTACCACATCTTTATCCATTCGTCTGTCTGTGGGCATTTAGGTTGCTTCCATTACCTGGCTATTGTAAATAGTGCTGCAATGAACATTGTGGTGAATGTGTCTCTGTTATTTATGGTTTTCTCTGGGTATATGCCCAGAAGTGGGATTGCTGGATCCTATGGTAATTCTCTTTTTAGTTTTTTAAAGGAACCTCCATACTGTTCTCCATAGTGACTGTATCAATTTACATTCCCACCAATAGCGGAAGAGGGTTCCTTTTGTCCACACCGTCCCCAGAATTTGTTGTTTGTAGATTATCTGATGATGCCGATTCTAACAGGTGTGAGGTCTTACCTCATTGTAGTTTTGATTTGCATTTCTCTAATAATTAGTGATGTTGAGCAGCTTTTCATGTGCGTCTTGGCCATCTCTGTGTCTTCTTTGAAGAAACGTCTCTTTAGATCTTCTGCCCATTTTTGTATTGGGTTGTTTGTTTTATTAATATTAAGCTGCATGAGCTGTTTCTATATATTGGAGATTAAACCTTTGTCCATTGATTCGTTTGTGAACGTTTTCGCCCATTCTGAGGGTTGCCTTTCTCCATTCCCGTTTTTTTTAACAAAGAAAGAAAGAAAGCAAAAGAAGCAGAACACTAATGTGCGTGAAATATGCCTCTTGAAACTGTCGTTTTGAAATATGGACGTCTTTTGAATTTTTTGGTCGATATATGACCCCAGGATTTGTTTTCAGGGCAGGTGTCATTTACAGGCCTGTAATGATTTGGAATATCCACTGACCATTAGCGCTGGCATTAAACCTGCAGTTGTGTGAAACGGCCACAAGGTGGCAGCAGTTCTCCCTTACCAAATCTGGTTACTAGGGCAGCAGAGCCTCAATGGAAGTCGTGTTCGAGATTGGAATGTAGAACGGAATGTGCCAGGAGAAAGCCCCTCAAGTTTGTCTCACTACTTCTTGTTCGTGTTTTTAATTTAATTTTTTATTTTTTATTACAGCAAGTTTGAGTACAACGTTTAGCTTGTTGTAGGTGTGCAAGAGGTGGTTCTTTTACACATATACATATGTCTGTTCTTCCTGGGATCCTTTTCCCATGTACGTTATGACAGAATGTTGAGTAGTCTTCTCTTGGTACTCCGTAGGTCTTTCGTGAATATATACGTCTACTGTGTTTGTATCTGTCTGTTAACCCCAATATCATAATGAATTCAATCCTCACACCTTTCCTTTGGTGAACCATAAGTTTGTTTAATGAATCTGTGATTGCCCTTCTCCGTGGAAATATCTGCCCTGGTATCAATTTATAGGTAACACCTATAAGTGATATGATATGATATGTGTCTTTCACTTTCTGACTTACTCCAAGTCACGTGATTACCTCGAGACTCATCTACGGTGCTGCAAATGGCATTGTGTCCTTTTTTTCCTTGGCGAATATTCTGTCTTAGCGAGGTCCATATTCTGCCATGTGATTCCCTAAGGGCTGAGGATTAGCTGACCTGGGCAGCCTGACCCTGCCGGCAAGCCCTCCCCAGGTGTGCCTGGGTTGAGGTCAATATAAACAGCACTCCAGGCAGCAATAGCCCCTGCAGCTGTGCCTGACTCCATATCCTCTGCCCCGTCAGCAGTCTCGGGGCTGTGCTGGTGGGAGGGTGTGAGGGTCCACGGCTTTGTGGGTGGCCCAGTGCGAGTGGGGCTCTGCTGGACTTTCGGCAGGAGTTGCCAGGCTGCCACCTGTAAAGAAGAGGATGTGTCACCCATAACTTCCACTGGAATATCTCTCCGGGCTGAGGTGAGGAAGGAAAAAAAGGAGTGGGGGCCGGGACAGGAGGGGTATCTCAGGCAGGGCAATAGAAAGCTTCCAGAAGAGCGCCCGTGGCCAGTACCATCCTGGCTGACCTGCAGGCACCAAGTTGGCCTGCGTGCTGTCGCTGGTGTGGCTCCACGGCCCTTCCTCTAGGCTTTCAAGCCCCTGTACATATTCAGGTGTTTCACCTGGGAAGGGTGGGAACAGTTCAGCAGCATCTGGCCTGGGGCTCAGCTCACGTTTACTCACAGAGGCCTCGGCACGGTCTCCCAGCTTTGCAATGAGGATGCTCCTTGCGTGGGCGGGCGGGGCTGCTGGCTGTATTGGAGATGATTCCCCACCTCTGACCAATTTCAGAATTGTTTACCACTGGAGCAAGTGCCTTGGTAGTGTTTTCCTCTGTATAACTGTTAGGTTCAGTTTTTTTTTTTCTTTTTTGGTTCAAGTTAGATTTTATTCCTCATTTATGTATTTATAGATATAAGCATGGAAATAATTCATTCGTATAAATACATCAGTGTGAATGGAAGAACTTTTTTTCTGTTTTATTTTTACATTTTATTTTTTAAAATTTTGAAATTTAATTTTAGTTATTTTTTTATACAGTAGGTTATTATTAGTTATCTATTTTATGCATAGACATGTATACAGGTCAATCCTAATCTCCCAACTCATCCCACCACCACCACCCCATGGCTTCCCCCACTTTGTGTCCATACGTTTGTTCTCTACCTCTGTGTCTCTATTTCTGCCCTGCAAACCAGTTCATCTCTACCATTTTTCTAGGTTCCACATATAGGCATTAATATACAATATTTGTTTTTCTCTTTCTGACTTACTTCACTCTGTATGACAGTCTCTAGATCCATCAACTTCTCTACAAATGACCCAGTTTCATTCCTTTTTATGGCTGAGTAATATTCCATTTTGTATATGTACCACATCTTTATCCATTCGTCTGTCTGTGGGCATTTAGGTTGCTTCCATAACCTGGCTATTGTAAATAGTGCTGCAATGAACATTCTGGTGAATGTGTCTCTGTGATTTATGGTTTTCTCTGGGTATATGCCCAGAAGTGGGATTGCTGGATCCTATGGTAATTCTCTTTTTAGTTTTTTAAAGGAACCTCCATACTGTTCTCCATAGTGACTGTATCAATTTACATTCCCACCAATAGCGGAAGAGGGTTCCTTTTGTCCACACCGTCCCCAGAATTTGTTGATTGTAGATTATCTGATGATGCCGATTCTAACAGGTGTGAGGTCTTACCTCATTGTAGTTTTGATTTGCATTTCTCTAATAATTAGTGATGTTGAGCAGCTTTTCATGTGCGTCTTGGCCATCTCTGTGTCTTCTTTGAAGAAACGTCTCTTTAGATCTTCTGCCCATTTTTGTATTGGGTTGTTTGTTTTATTAATATTAAGCTGCATGAGCTGTTTATGTATATTGGAGATTAAACCTTTGTCCATTGATTCGTTTGTGAACCTTTTCGCCCATTCTCAGGGTTGCCTTTCTCCATTCCCGTTTTTTTAACAAAGAAAGAAAGAAAGCAAAAGAAGCAGAACAATAATGTGCGTGACATATGCCTCTTGAAACTGTCGTTTTGAAATATGGACGTCTTTTGAATTTTTTGGTCGATATATGACCCCAGGATTTGTTTTCAGGGCAGGTGTCATTTACAGGCCTCTAATGATTTGGAATATCCACTGACCATTAGCGCTGGCATTAAACCTGCAGTTGTGTGAAACGGCCACAAGGTGGCAGCAGTTCTCCCTTACCAAATCTGGTTACTAGGGCAGCAGAGCCTCAATGGAAGTCGTGTTCTAGATTAGAATGTAGAAATAATGTGCCAGGAGAAAGCCCCTAAAGTTTGTCTCATTACTTCTTGTTCGTGTTTTAATTTAATTTTTTATTTTTTATTACAGCAAGTTTGAGTACAACGTTTAGCTTGTTGTAGGTGTGCAAGAGGTGGTTCTTTTACACATATACATATGTCTGTTCTTCCTGGGATCCTTTTCCCATGTACGTTATGACAGAATGTTGAGTAGTCTTCTCTTGGTACTCCGTAGGTCTTTGGTGATTATATACGTCTACTGTGTTTGTATCTGTCTGTTAACCCCAATATCGTAATGAATTCAATCCTCACACCTTTCCTTTGGTGAACCATAAGTTTGTTTAATGAATCTGTGATTGCCCTTCTCCGTGGAAATATCTGCCCTGGTATCAATTTATAGGTAACACCTATAAGTGATATGATATTATATGTGTCTTTCACTTTCTGACTTACTCCAAGTCACGTGATTACCTCGAGACTCATCTACGGTGCTGCAAATGGCATTGTGTCCTTTTTTTCCTTGGCGAATATTCTGTCTTAGCGAGGTCCATATTCTGCAATGTGATTCCCTGAGGGCTGAGGTTTAGCTGACCTGGGCAGCCTGACCCTGCCGGCAAGCCCTCCCCAGGTGTGCCTGGGTTGAGGTCAATATAAACAGCACTCCAGGCAGCAATAGCCCCTGCAGCTGTGCCTGACTCCATATTCACTGCCCCGTCAGCAGTCTCGGGGCTGTGCTGGTGGGAGGGTGTGAGGGTCCACGGCTTTGTGGGTGGCCCGGTGTGAGTGGGGCTCTGCTGGACTTTCGGCAGGAGTTGCCAGGGTGCCACCTCTAATGAAGAGGATGTGTCACCCATAACTTCCACTGGAATATCTCTCCGGGCTGAGGTGAGGAAGGAAAAAAAGGAGTGGGGGCCGGGACAGGAGGGGTATCTCAGGCAGGGCAATAGAAAGCTTCCAGAGGAGCGCCCGTGGCCAGTACCATCCTGGCTGACCTGCAGGCACCAAGTTGGCCTGCGTGCTGTCGCTGGTGTGGCTCCACGGCCCTTCCTCTAGGCTTTCAAGCCCTTGTACATATTCAGGTGTTTCACCTGGGAAGGGTGGGAACAGTTCAGCAGCATCTGGCCTGGGGCTCAGCTCACGTTTACTCACAGAGGCCTCGGCACGGTCTCCCAGCTTTGCAATGAGGATGCTCCTTGCGTGGGCGGGCGGGGCTGCTGGCTGTATGGGAGATGATTCCCCACCTCTGACCAATTTCAGAATTGTTTACCACTGGAGCAAGTGCCTTGGTAGTGTTTTCCTCTGTATAACTGTTAGGTTCAGTTTTTTTTTTTTCTTTTTTGGTTCAAGTTAGATTTTATTCCTCATTTATGTATTTATAGATATAAGCATGGAAATAATTCATTCGTATAAATACATCAGTGTGAATGGAAGAACTTTTTTTCTGTTTTATTTTTACATATTATTTTTTAAAATTTTTTAATTTAATTTAATTATTTTTTTATACAGTAGGTTATTATTAGTTATCTATTTTTTGCATAGACATGTATACAGGTCAATCCTAATATCCCAACTCATCCCACCACCACCACCCCATGGCTTCCCCCACTTTGTGTCCATACGTTTGTTCTCTACCTCTGTGTCTCTATTTCTGCCCTGCAAACCAGTTCATCTCTACCATTTTTCTAGGTTCCACATACAGGCATTAATATACAATATTTGTTTTTCTCTTTCTGGCTTACTTCACTCTGTATGACAGTCTCTAGATCCATCAACTTCTCTACAAATGACCCAGTTTCATTCCTTTTTATGGCTGAGTAATATTCCATTTTATATATGTACCACATCTTTATCCATTCGTCTGTCTGTGGCCATTTATGTTGCTTCCATAACCTGGCTATTGTAAATAGTGCTGCAATGAACATTGTGGTGAATGTGTCTCTGTGATTTATGGTTTTCTCTGGGTATATGCCCAGAAGTGGGATTGCTGGATCCTATGGTAATTCTCTTTTTAGTTTTTTAAAGGAACCTCCATACTCTTCTCCATAGTGACTGTATCAATTTACATTCCCACCAATAGCGGAAGAGGGTTCCTTTTGTCCACACCCTCCCCAGAATTTGTTGTTTGTAGATTATCTGATGTTGCCGATTCTAACAGGTGTGAGGTCTTACCTCATTGTAGATTTGATTTGCAGTTCTCTAATAATTAGTGATGTTGAGCAGCTTTTCATGTGCGTCTTGGCCATCTCTGTGTCTTCTTTGAAGAAACGTCTCTTTAGATCTTCTGCCCATTTTTGTATTGGGTTGTTTGTTTTATTAATATTAAGCTGCATGAGCTGTTTATATATATTGGAGATTAAACCTTTGTCCATTGATTCGTTTGTGAACGTTTTCGCCCATTCTGAGGGTTGCCTTTTTCCATTCCCGTTTTTTTTAACAAAGAAAGAAAGAAAGCAAAAGAAGCAGAACACTAATGTGCGTGAAATATGCCTCTTGAAACTGTCGTTTTGAAATATGGAAGTCTTTTGAATTTTTTGGTCGATATATGACCCCAGGATTTGTTTTCAGGGCAGGTGTCATTTACAGGCCTGTAATGATTTGGAATATCCACTGACCATTAGCACTGGCATTAAACCTGCAGTTGTGTGAAACGGCCACTAGGTGGCAGCAGTTCTCCCTTAACAAATCTGGGTACTAGGGCAGCAGAGGCTCAATGGAAGTCGTGTTCTAGATTGGAATGTAGAACGGAATGTGCCAGGAGAAAGCCCCTCAAGTTTGTCTCACTACTTCTTGTTCGTGTTTTTAATTTAATTTTTTATTTTTTATTACAGCAAGTTTGAGTACAACGTTTAGCTTGTTGTAGGTGTGCAAGAGGTGGTTCTTTTACACATATACATATGTCTGTTCTTCCTGGGATCCTTTTCCCATGTACGTTATGACAGAATGTTGAGTAGTCTTCTCTTGGTACTCCGTAGGTCTTTGGTGATTATATACGTCTACTGTGTTTGTATATGTCTGTTAACCCCAATATCGTAATGAATTCAATCCTCACACCTTTCCTTTGGTGAACCATAAGTTTGTTTAATGAATCTGTGATTGCCCTTCTCCGTGGAAATATCTGCCCTGGTATCAATTTATAGGTAACACCTATAAGTGATATGATATGATATGTGTCTTTCACTTTCTGACTTACTCCAAGTCACGTGATTACCTCGAGACTCATCTACGGTGCTGCAAATGGCATTGTGTCCTTTTTCTCCTTGGCGAATATTCTGTCTTAGCGAGGTCCATTTTCTGCAATGTGATTCCCTGAGGGCTGAGGATTAGCCGACCTGGGCAGCCTAACCCTGCCGGCAAGCCCTCCCCAGGTGTGCCTGGGTTGAGGTCAATATAAACAGCACTCCAGGCAGCAATAGCCCCTGCAGCTGTGCCTTACTCCATATTCTCTGCCCCGTCAGCAGTCTCGGGGCTGTGCTGGTGGGAGGGTGTGAGGGTCCACGGCTTTGTGTGTGGCCCGGTGTGAGTGGGGCTCTGCTGGACTTTCGGCAGGAGTTGCCAGGCTGCCACCTGTAAAGAAGAGGATGTGTCACCAATAACTTCCACTGGAATATCTCTCCGGGCTGAGGTGAGGAAGGAAAAAAAGGAGTGGGGGCCGGGACAGGAGGGGTATCTCAGGCAGGGCAATAGAAAGCTTCCAGAAGAGCGCCCATGGCCAGTACCATCCTGGCTGACCTGCAGGCACCAAGTTGGCCTGCGTGCTGTCGCTGGTGTGGCTCCACGGCCCTTCCTCTAGGCTTTCAAGCCCTTGTACATATTCAGGTGTTTCACCTGGGAAGGGTGGGAACAGTTCAGCAGCATCTGGCCTGGGGCTCAGCTCACGTTTACTCACAGAGGCCTCGGCACGGTCTCCCAGCTTTGCAATGAGGATGCTCCTTGCGTGGGCGGGCGGGGCTGCTGGCTGTATGGGAGATGATTCCCCACCTCTGACCAATTTCAGAATTGTTTACCAGTGGAGCAAGTGCCTTGGTAGTGTTTTCCTCTGTATAACTGTTAGGTTCAGTTTTTTTTTTTCTTTTTTGGTTCAAGTTAGATTTTATTCCTCATTTATGTATTTATAGATATAAGCATGGAAATAATTCATTCGTATAAATACATCAGTGTGAATGGAAGAACTTTTTTTCTGTTTTATTTTTACATTTTATTTTTTAAAATTTTGAAATTTAATTTTAGTTATTTTTTCATACAGTAGGTTATTATTAGTTATCTATTTTTTGCATAGACATGTATACAGGTCAATCCTAATCTCCCAACTCATCCCACCACCACCACCCCATGGCTTCCCCCACTTTGTGTCCATACGTTTGTTCTCTACCTCTGTGTCTCTATTTCTGCCCTGCAAACCAGTTCATCTCTACCATTTTTCTAGGTTCCACATACAGGCATTAATATACAATATTTGTTTTTCTCTTTCTGGCTTACTTCACTCTGTATGACAGTCTCTAGATCCATCAACTTCTCTACAAATAACCCAGTTTCATTCCTTTTTATGGCTGAGTAATATTCCATTTTGTATATGTCCAACATCTTTATCCATTCGTCTGTCTGTGGGCATTTAGGTTGCTTCCATTACCTGGCTATTGTAAAGAGTGCTGCAATGAACATTGTGGTGAATGTGTCTCTGTGATTTATGGTTTTCTCTGGGTATATGCCCAGAAGTGGGATTGCTGGATCCTATGGTAATTCTCTTTTTAGTTTTTTAAAGGAACCTCCATACTGTTCTCCATAGTGACTGTATCAATTTACATTCCCACCAATAGCGGAAGAGAGGGTTCCTTTTGTCCACACCCTCCCCAGAATTTCTTGTTTGTAGATTATCTGATGATGCCGATTCTAACAGGTGTGAGGTTTTACCTCATTGTAGTTTTGATTTGCATTTCTCTAATAATTAGTGATGTTGAGCAGCTTTTCATGTGCGTCTTGGCCATCTCTGTGTCTTCTTTGAAGAAACGTCTCTTTAGATCTTCTGCCCATTTTTGTATTGGGTTGTTTGTTTTATTAATATTAAGCTGCATGAGCTGTTTATATATATTGGAGATTAAACCTTTGTCCATTGATTCGTTTGTGAACGTTTTCGCCCATTCTGAGGGTTGCCTTTTTCCATTCCCGTTTTTTTAACAAAGAAAGAAAGAAAGCAAAAGAAGCAGAACACTAATGTGCGTGAAATATGCCTCTTGAAACTGTCGTTTTGAAATATGGACGTCTTTTGAATTTTTTGGTCGATATATGACCCCAGGATTTGTTTTCAGGGCAGGTGTCATTTACAGGCCTGTAATGATTTGGAATATCCACTGACCATTAGCGCTCGCATTAAACCTGCAGTTGTGTGAAACGGCCACAAGGTGGCAGCAGTTCTCCCTTACCAAATCTGGTTACTAGGGCAGCAGAGCCTCAATGGAAGTCGTGTTTTAGATTGGAATGTAGAACGGAATGTGCCAGGAGAAAGCCCCTCAAGTTTGTCTCACTACTTCTTGTTCGTGTTTTTAATTTAATTTTTTATTTTTTATTACAGCAAGTTTGAGAACAACGTTTAGCTTGTTGTAGGTGTGCAAGAGGTGGTTCTTTTACACATATACATATGTCTGTTCTTCCTGGGATCCTTTTCCCATGTACGTTATGACAGAATGTTGAGTAGTCTTCTCTTGGTACTCCGTAGGTCTTTGGTGATTATATACGTCTACTGTGTTTGTATATGTCTGTTAACCCCAATATCGTAATGAATTCAATCCTCACACCTTTACTTTGGTGAACCATAAGTTTGTTTAATGAATCTGTGATTGCCCTTCTCCGTGGAAATATCTGCCCTGGTATCATTTTATAGGTAACACCTATAAGTGATATGATATGATATGTGTCTTTCACTTTCTGACTTACTCCAAGTCACGTGATTACCTCGAGACTCATCTACGGTGCTGCAAATGGCATTGTGTGCTTTTTTTCCTTGGCGAATATTCTGTCTTAGCGAGGTCCATATTCTGCAATGTGATTCCCTGAGGGCTGAGGTTTAGCTGACCTGGGCAGCCTGACCCTGCCGGCAAGCCCTCCCCAGGTGTGCCTGGGTTGAGGTCAATATAAACAGCACTCCAGGCAGCAATAGCCCCTGCAGCTGTGCCGGACTCCATATCCTCTGCCCCGTCAGCAGTCTCGGGGCTGTGCTGGTGGGAGGGTGTGAGGGTCCACGGCTTTGTGGGTGGCCCGGTGTGAGTGGGGCTCTGCTGGACTTTCGGCAGGAGTTGCCAGGCTGCCACCTGTAAAGAAGAGGATGTGTCACCCATAACTTCCACTGGAATATCTCTCCGGGCTGAGGTGAGGAAGGGAAAAAAGGAGTGGGGGCCGGGACAGGAGGGGTATCTCAGGCAGGGCAATAGAAAGCTTCCAGAAGAGCGCCCGTGGCCAGTACCATCCTGGCTGACCTGCAGGCACCAAGTTGGCCTGCGTGCTGTCGCTGGTGTGGCTCCACGGCCCTTCCTCTAGGCTTTCAAGCCCTTGTACATATTCAGGTGTTTCACCTGGGAAGGGTGGGAACAGTTCAGCAGCATCTGGCCTGGGGCTCAGCTCACGTTTACTCACAGAGGCCTCGGCACGGTCTCCCAGCTTTGCAATGAGGATGCTCCTTGCCTGGGCGGGCGGGGCTGCTGGCTGTATGGGAGATGATTCCCCACCTCTGACCAATTTCAGAATTGTTTACCACTGGAGCAAGTGCCTTGGTAGTGTTTTCCTCTGTATAAGTGTTAGGTTCATTTTTTTTTCTTTTTTGGTTCAAGTTAGATTTTATTCCTCATTTATGTATTTATAGATATAAGCATGGAAATAATTCATTCGTATAAATACATCAGTGTGAATGGAAGAACTTTTTTTCTGTTTTATTTTTACATTTTATTTTTAAAAAATTTGAAATTTAATTTTAGTTATTTTTTTATACAGTAGGTTATTATTAGTTATCTATTTTATGCATAGACATGTATACAGGTCAATCCTAATCTCCCAACTCATCCCACCACCACCACCCCATGGCTTCCCCCACTTTGTGTCCATACGTTTGTTCTCTACCTCTGTGTCTCTATTTCTGCCCTGCAAACCAGTTCATCTCTACCATTTTTCTAGGTTCCACATATAGGCATTAATATACAATATTTGTTTTTCTCTTTCTGGCTTACTTCACTCTGTATGACAGTCTCTAGATCCATCAACTTCTCTACAAATGACCCAGTTTCATTCCTTTTTATGGCTGAGTAATATTCCATTTTGTATATTTACCACATCTTTATCCATTCGTCTGTCTGTGGGCATTTCGGTTGCTTCCATTACCTGGCTATTGTAAAGAGTGCTGCAATGAACATTGTGGTGAATGTGTCTCTGTGATTTATGGTTTTCTCTGGGTATATGCCCAGAAGTGGGATTGCTGGATCCTATGGTAATTCTCTTTTTAGTTTTTTAAAGGAACCTCCATACTGTTCTCCATAGTGACTGTATCAATTTACATTCCCACCAATAGCGGAAGAGGGTTCCTTTTGTCCACACCGTCCCCAGAATTTATTGATTGTAGATTATCTGATGATGCCGATTCTAACAGGTGTGAGGTCTTACCTCATTGTAGTTTTGATTTGCATTTCTCTAATAATTAGTGATGTTGAGCAGCTTTTCATGTGCGTCTTGGCCATCTCTGTGTCTTCTTTGAAGAAACGTCTCTTTAGATCTTCTGCCCATTTTTGTATTGGGTTGTTTGTTTTATTAATATTAAGCTGCATGAGCTGTTTATATATATTGGAGATTAAACCTTTGTCCATTGATTCGTTTGTGAACGTTTGCGTGAAATATGCCTCTTGAAACTGTCGTTTTGAAATATGGACGTCTTTTGAATTTTTTGGTCGATATATGACCCCAGGATTTGTTTTCAGGGCAGGTGTCATTTACAGGCCTGTAATGATTTGGAATATCCACTGACCATTAGCGCTGGCATTAAACCTGCAGTTGTGTGAAACGGCCACAAGGTGGCAGCAGTTCTCCCTTACCAAATCTGGTTACTAGGGCAGCAGAGCCTCAATGGAAGTCGTGTTCTAGATTGGAATGTAGAACGGAATGTGCCAGGAGAAAGCCCCTCAAGTTTGTCTCACTACTTCTTGTTCGAGTTTTTAATTTAATTTTTTATTTTTTATTACAGCAAGTTTGAGTACAACGTTTAGCTTGTTGTAGGTGTGCAAGAGGTGGTTCTTTTACACATATACATATGTCTGTTCTTCCTGGGATCCTTTTCCCATGTACGTTATGACAGAATGTTGAGTAGTCTTCTCTTGGTACTCCGTAGGTCTTTGGTGATTATATACGTCTACTGTGTTTGTATCTGTCTGTTAACCGCAATATCGTAATGAATTCAATCCTCACACCTTTCCTTTGGTGAACCATAAGTTTGTTTAATGAATCTGTGATTGCCCTTCTCCGTGGAAATATCTACCCTGGTATCAATTTATAGGTAACACCTATAAGTGATATGATATGATATGTGTCTTTCACTTTCTGACTTACTCCAAGTCACGTGATTACCTCGAGACTCATCTACGGTGCTGCAAATGGCATTGTGTCCTTTTTCTCCTTGGCAAATATTCTGTCTTAGTGAGGTCCATTTTCTGCAATGTGATTCCCTGAGGGCTGAGGATTAGCTGACCTGGGCAGCCTGACCCTGCCGACAAGCCCTCCCGAGGTGTGCCTGGGTTGAGGTCAATATAAACAGCACTCCAGGCAGCAATAGCCCCTGCAGCTGTGCCTGACTCCATATCCTCTGCCCCGTCAGCAGTCTCGGGGGTGTGCTGGTGGGAGGGTGTGAGGGTCCACGGCTTTGTGGGTGGCCCGGTGTGAGTGGGGCTCTGCTGGACTTTCGGCAGGAGTTGCCAGGCTGCCACCTGTAAAGAAGAGGATGTGTCACCCATAACTTCCACTGGAATATCTCTCCGGGCTGAGGTGAGGAAGGAAAAAAAAAGAGTGGGGGCCGGGACAGGAGGGGTATCTCAGGCAGGGCAATAGAAAGCTTCCAGAAGAGCGCCCGTGGCCAGTACCATCCTGGCTGACCTGCAGGCACCAAGTTGGCCTGCGTGCTGTCGCTGGTGTGGCTCCACGGCCCTTCCTCTAGGCTTTCAAGCCCTTGTACATATTCAGGTGTTTCACCTGGGAAGGGTGGGAACAGTTCAGCAGCATCTGGCCTGGGGCTCAGCTCACGTTTACTCACAGAGGCCTCGGCACGGTCTCCCAGCTTTGCAATGAGGATGCTCCTTGCGTGGGCCGGCGGGGCTGCTGGCTGTATGGGAGATGATTCCCCACCTCTGACCAATTTCAGAATTGTTTACCACTGGAGCAAGTGCCTTGGTAGTGTTTTCCTCTGTATAACTGTTAGGTTCAGTTTTTTTTTTTCTTTTTTGCTTCAAGTTAGATTTTATTCCTCATTTATGTATTTATAGATATAAGCATGGAAATAATTCATTCGTATAAATACATCAGTGTGAATGGAAGAACTTTTTTTCTGTTTTATTTTTACATTTTATTTTTTAAAATTTTGAAATTTAATTTTAGTTATTTTTTTATACAGTACGTTATTATTAGTTATCTATTTTATGCATAGACATGTATACAGGTCAATCCTAATCTCCCAACTCATCCCACCACCACCACCCCATGGCTTCCCCCACTTTGTGTCCATACGTTTGTTCTCTACCTCTGTGTCTCTATTTCTGCCCTGCAAACCAGTTCATCTCTACCATTTTTCTAGGTTCCACATATAGGCATTAATATACAATATTTGTTTTTCTCTTTCTGGCTTACTTCACTCTGTATGACAGTCTCTAGATCCATCAACTTCTCTACAAATGACCCAGTTTCATTCCTTTTTATGGCTGAGTAATATTCCATTTTGTATATGTACCACATCTTTATCCATTCGTCTGTCTCTGGGCATTTAGGTTGCTTCCATTACCTGGCTATTGTAAATAGTGCTGCAATGAACATTGTGGTGAATGTGTCTTTGTGATTTATGGTTTTCTCTGGGTATATGCCCAGAAGTGGGATTGCTGGATCCTATGGTAATTCTCTTTTTAGTTTTTTAAAGGAACCTCCATACTGTTCTCCCTAGTGACTGTATCAATTTACATTCCCACCAATAGAGGAAGAGGGTTCCTTTTGTCCACACCCTCCCCAGAGTTTGTTGTTTGTAGATTATCTGATGATGCCGATTCTAACAGGTGTGAGGTCTTACCTCATTGTAGTTTTGATTTGCATTTCTCTAATAATTAGTGATGTTGAGCAGCTTTTCATGTGCGTCTTGGCCATCTCTGTGTCTTCTTTGAAGAAACGTCTCTTTAGATCTTCTGCCCATTTTTGTATTGGGTTGTTTGTTTTATTAATATTAAGCTGCATGAGCTGTTTATATATATTGGAGATTAAACCTTTGTCCATTGATTCGTTTGTGAACGTTTTCGCCCATTCTGAGGGTTGCCTTTTTCCATTCCCGATTTTTTTAACAAAGAAAGAAAGAAAGCAAAAGAAGCAGAACACTAATGTGCGTGAAATATGCCTCTTGAAACTGTCGTTTTGAAATATGGACGTCTTTTGAATTTTTTGGTCGATATATGACCCCAGGATTTGTTTTCAGGGCAGGTGTCATTTACAGGCCTGTAATGATTTGGAATATCCACTGACCATTAGCGCTGGCATTAAACCTGCAGTTGTGTGAAACGGCCACAAGGTGGCAGAAGTTCTCCCTTACCAAATCTGGTTACTAGGGCAGCAGAGCCTCAATGGAAGTCGTGTTCTAGATTGGAATGTAGAACGGAATGTGCCAGGAGAAAGCCCCTCAAGTTTGTCTCACTACTTCTTGTTCGTGTTTTTAATTTAATTTTTTATTTTTTATTACAGCAAGTTTGAGTACAACGTTTAGCTTGTTGTAGGTGTGCAAGAGGTGGTTCTTTTACACATATACATATGTCTGTTCTTCCTGGGATCCTTTTCCCATGTACGTTATGACAGAATGTTGAGTAGTCTTCTCTTGGTACTCCGTAGGTCTTTGGTGATTATATACGTCTACTGTGTTTGTATCTGTCAGTTAACCCCAATATCGTAATGAATTCAATCCTCACACCTGTCCTTTGGTGAACCATAAGTTTGTTTAATGAATCTGTGATTGCCCTTCTCCGTGGAAATATCTACCCTGGTATCAATTTATAGGTAACACCTATAAGTGATATGATATGATATGTGTCTTTCACTTTCTGACTTACTCCAAGTCACGTGATTACCTCGAGACACATGTACGGTGCTGCAAATGGCATTGTGTCCATTTTTTCCTTGGCGAATATTCTGTCTTAGCGAGGTCCATATTCTGCAATGTGATTCCCTGAGGGCTGAGGATTAGCTGACCTGGGCAGCCTGACCCTGCCGGCAAGCCCTCCCAAGGTGTGCCTGGGTTGAGGTCAATATAAACAGCACTCCAGGCAGCAATAGCCCCTGCAGCTGTGCCTGACTCCATATTCTCTGCCCCGTCAGCAGTCTCGGGGCTGTGCTGGTGGGAGGGTGTGAGGGTCCACGGCTTTGTGGGTGGCCCGGTGTGAGTGGGGCTCTGCTGGACTTTCGGCAGTAGTTGCCTGGGTGCCACCTGTAAAGAAGAGGATGTGTCACCCATAACTTCCACTGGAATATCTCTCCAGGCTGAGGTGAGGAAGGAAAAAAAGGAGTGGGGGCCGGGACAGGAGGGGTATCTCAGGCAGGGCAATAGAAAGCTTCCAGAAGCGCGCCCGTGGCCAGTACCATCCTGGCTGACCTGCAGGCACAAAGTTGGCCTGCGTGCTGTCGCTGGTGTGGCTCCACGGCCCTTCCTCTAGGCTTTCAAGCCCTTGTACATATTCAGGTGTTTCACCTGGGAAGGGTGGGAACAGTTCAGCAGCATCTGGCCTGGGGCTCAGCTCACGTTTACTCACAGAGGCCTCGGCACGGTCTCCCAGCTTTGCAATGAGGATGCTCCTTGCATGGGCGGGCGGGGCTGCTGGCTGTATGGGAGATGATTCCCCACCTCTGACCAATTTCAGAATTGTTTACCAGTGGAGCAAGTGCCTTGGTAGTGTTTTCCTCTGTATAACTGTTAGGTTCAGTTTTTTTTTTTTTCTTTTTTGGTTCAAGTTAGATTTTATTCCTCATTTATGTATTTATAGATATAAGCATGGAAATAATTCATTCGTATAAATACATCAGTGTGAATGGAAGAACTTTTTTTCTGTTTTATTTTTACATTTTATTTTTTAAAATTTTTTAATTTAATTTAATTATTTTTTTATACAGTAGGTTATTATTAGTTATCTATTTTTTGCATAGACATGTATACAGGTCAATCCTAATCTCCCAACTCATCCCACCACCACCACCCCATGGCTTCCCCCACTTTGTGTCCATACGTTTGTTCTCTACCTCTGTGTCTCTATTTCTGCCCTGCAAACCAGTTCATCTCTACCATTTTTCTAGGTTCCACATACAGGCATTAATATACAATATTTGTTTTTCTCTTTCTGGCTTACTTCACTCTGTATGACAGTCTCTAGATCCATCAACTTCTCTACAAATGACCCAGTTTCATTCCTTTTTATGGCTGAGTAATATTCCATTTTATATATGTACCACATCTTTATCCATTCGTCTGTCTGTGGCCATTTATGTTGCTTCCATAACCTGGCTATTGTAAATAGTGCTGCAATGAACATTGTGGTGAATGTGTCTCTGTGATTTATGGTTTTCTCTGGGTATATGCCCAGAAGTGGGATTGCTGGATCCTATGGTAATTCTCCTTTTAGTTTTTTAAAGGAACCTCCATACTCTTCTCCATAGTGACTGTATCAATTTACATTCCCACCAATAGCGGAAGAGGGTTCCTTTTGTCCACACCCTCCCCAGAATTTGTTGTTTGTAGATTATCTGATGTTGCCGATTCTAACAGGTGTGAGGTCTTACCTCATTGTAGTTTTGATTTGCAGTTCTCTAATAATTAGTGATGTTGAGCAGCTTTTCATGTGCGTCTTGGCCATCTCTGTGTCTTCTTTGAAGAAACGTCTCTTTAGATCTTCTGCCCATTTTTGTATTGGGTTGTTTGTTTTATTAATATTAAGCTGCATGAGCTGTTTATATATATTGGAGATTAAACCTTTGTCCATTGATTCGTTTGTGAACGTTTTCGCTCATTCTGAGGGTTGCCTTTCTCCATTCCCGTTTTTTTTTAACAAAGAAAGAAAGAAAGCAAAAGAAGCAGAACACTAATGTGCGTGAAATATGCCTCTTGAAACTGTCGTTTTGAAATATGGACGTCTTTTGAATTTTTTGGTCGATATATGACCCCAGGATTTGTTTTCAGGGCAGGTGTCATTTACAGGCCTGTAATGATTTGGAATATCCACTGACCATTAGCGCTGGCATTAAACCTGCAGTTGTGTGAAACGGCCACAAGGTGGCAGCAGTTCTCCCTTACCAAATCTGGTTACTAGGGCAGCAGAGCCTCAATGGAAGTCGTGTTCTAGATAAGAATGTAGAACGGAATGTGCCAGGAGAAAGCCCCTCAAGTTTGTCTCACTACTTCTTGTTCGTGTTTTTAATTTAATTTTTTATTTTTTATTACAGCAAGTTTGAGTACAACGTTTAGCTTGTTGTAGGTGTGCAAGAGGTGGTTCTTTTACACATATACATATGTCTGTTCTTCCTGGGATCCTTTTCCCATGTACGTTATGACAGAATGTTGAGTAGTCTTCTCTTGGTACTCCGTATGTCTTTGGTGATTATATACGTCTACTGTGTTTGTATCTGTCTGTTAACCCCAATATCCTAATGAATTCAATCCTCACACCTTTCCTTTGGTGAACCATAAGTTTGTTTAATGAATCTGTGATTGCCCTTCTCCGTGGAAATATCTACCCTGGTATCAATTTATAGGTAACACCTATAAGTGATATGATATGATATGTGTCTTTCACTTTCTGACTTACTCCAAGTCACGTGATTACCTCGAGACTCATCTAAGGTGCTGCAAATGGCATTGTGTCCTTTTTTTCCTTGGCGAATATTCTGTCTTAGCGAGGTCCATATTCTGCAATGTGATTCCCTGAGGGCTGAGGATTAGCTGACCTGGGCAGCCTGACCCTGCCGGCAAGCCCTCCCCAGGGTTGCCTGGGTTGAGGTCAATATAAACAGCACTCCAGGCAGCAATAGCCCTTGCAGCTGTGCCTTACTCCATATTCTCTGCCCCGTCAGCAGTCTCGGGGCTGTGCTGGTCGGAGGGTGTGAGGGTCCACGGCTTTGTGGGTGGCCCGGTGTGAGTGGGGCTCTGCTGGACTTTCGGCAGGAGTTGCCAGGCTGCCACCTGTAAAGAAGAGGATGTGTCACCCATAACTTCCACTGGAATATCTCTCCGGGCTGAGGTGAGGAAGGAAAAAAAGGAGTGGGGGCCGGGACAGGAGGGGTATCTCAGGCAGGGCAATAGAAAGCTTCCAGAGGAGCGCCCGTGGCCAGTACCATCCTGGCTGACCTGCAGGCACCAAGTTGGCCTGCGTGCTGTCGCTGGTGTGGCTCCACGGCCCTTCCTCTAGGCTTTCAAGCCCTTGTACATATTCAGGTGTTTCACCTGGGAAGGGTGGGAACAGTTCAGCAGCATCTGGCCTGGGGCTCAGCTCACGTTTACTCACAGAGGCCTCGGCACGGTCTCCCAGCTTTGCAATGAGGATGCTCCTTGCGTGGGCGGGCGGGGCTGCTGGCTGTATGGGAGATGATTCCCCACCTCTGACCAATTTCAGAATTGTTTACCACTGGAGCAAGTGCCTTGGTAGTGTTTTCCTCTGTATAACTGTTAGGTTCAGTTTTTTTTTTTCTTTTTTGGTTCAAGTTAGATTTTATTCCTCATTTATGTATTTATAGATATAAGCATGGAAATAATTCATTCGTATAAATACATCAGTGTGAATGGAAGAACTTTTTTTCTGTTTTATTTTTACATTTTATTTTTTAAAATTTTGAAATTTAATTTAATTATTTTTTTATACAGTAGGTTATTATTAGTTATCTATTTTTTGCATAGACATGTATACAGGTCAATCCTAATCTCCCAACTCATCCCACCACCACCACCCCATGGCTTCCCCCACTTTGTGTCCATACGTTTGTTCTCTACCTCTGTGTCTCTATTTCTGCCCTGCAAACCAGTTCATCTCTACCATTTTTCTAGGTTCCACATACAGGCATTAATATACAATATTTGTTTTTCTCTTTCTGGCTTACTTCACTCTGTATGACAGTCTCTAGATCCATCAACTTCTCTACAAATGACCCAGTTTCATTCCTTTTTATGGCTGAGTAATATTCCATTTTGTATATGTACCACATCTTTATCCATTCGTCTGTCTGTGGCCATTTATGTTGCTTCCATAACCTGGCTATTGTAAATAGTGCTGCAATGAACATTGTGGTGAATGTGTCTCTGTGATTTATGGTTTTCTCTGGGTATATGCCCAGAAGTGGGATTGCTGGATCCTATGGTAATTCTCTTTTTAGTTTTTTAAAGGAACCTCCATACTCTTCTCCATAGTGACTGTATCAATTTACATTCCCACCAATAGCGGAAGAGGGTTCCTTTTGTCCACACCCTCCCCAGAATTTGTTGTTTGTAGATTATCTGATGTTGCCGATTCTAACAGGTGTGAGGTCTTACCTCATTGTAGTTTTGATTTGCAGTTCTCTAATAATTAGTGATGTTGAGCAGCTTTTCATGTGCGTCTTGGCCATCTCTGTGTCTTCTTTGAAGAAACGTCTCTTTAGATCTTCTGCCCATTTTTGTATTGGGTTGTTTGTTTTATTAATATTAAGCTGCATGAGCTGTTTATATATATTGGAGATTAAACCTTTGTCCATTGATTCGTTTGTGAACGTTTTCGCTCATTCTGAGGGTTGACTTTCTCCATTCCCGTTTTTTTTTAACAAAGAAAGAAAGAAAGCAAAAGAAGCAGAACACTAATGTGCGTGAAATATGCCTCTTGAAACTGTCGTTTTGAAATATGGACGTCTTTTGAATTTTTTGGTCGATATATGACCCCAGGATTTGTTTTCAGGGCAGGTGTCATTTACAGGCCTGTAATGATTTGGAATATCCACTGACCATTAGCGCTGGCATTAAACCTGCAGTTGTGTGTAACGGCCACAAGGTGGCAGCAGTTCTCCCTTACCAAATCTGGTTACTAGGGCAGCAGAGCCTCAATGGAAGTCGTGTTCTAGATAAGAATGTAGAACGGAATGTGCCAGGAGAAAGCCCCTCAAGTTTGTCTCACTACTTCTTGTTCGTGTTTTTAATTTAATTTTTTATTTTTTATTACAGCAAGTTTGAGTACAACGTTTAGCTTGTTGTAGGTGTGCAAGAGGTGGTTCTTTTACACATATACATATGTCTTTTCTTCCTGGGATCCTTTTCCCATGTACGTTATTACAGAATGTTGAGTAGTCTTCTCTTGGTACTCCGTAGGTCTTTGGTGATTATATACGTCTACTGTGTTTGTATCTGTCTGTTAACCCCAATATCGTAATGAATTCAATCCTCACACCTTTCCTTTGGTGAACCATAAGTTTGTTTAATGAATCTGTGATTGCCCTTCTCCGTGGAAATATCTACCCTGGTATCAATTTATAGGTAACACCTATAAGTGATATGATATGATATGTGTCTTTCACTTTCTGACTTACTCCAAGTCACGTGATTACCTCGAGACTCATCTAAGGTGCTGCAAATGGCATTGTTTCCTTTTTTTCCTTGGCGAATATTCTGTCTTAGCGAGGTCCATATTCTGCAATGTGATTCCCTGAGGGCTGAGGATTAGCTGACCTGGGCAGCCTGACCCTGCCGGCAAGCCCTCCCCAGGTGTGCCTGGGTTGAGGTCAATATAAACAGCACTCCAGGCAGCAATAGCCCCTGCAGCTGTGCCTTACTCCATATTCTCTGCCCCGTCAGCAGTCTCGGGGCTGTGCTGGTGGGAGGGTGTGAGGGTCCACGGCTTTGTGTGTGGCCCGGTGTGAGTGGGGCTCTGCTGGACTTTCGGCAGGAGTTGCCAGGCTGCCACCTGTAAAGAAGAGGATGTGTCACCAATAACTTCCACTGGAATATCTCTCCGGGCTGAGGTGAGGAAGGAAAAAAAGGAGTGGGGGCCGGGACAGGAGGGGTATCTCAGGCAGGGCAATAGAAAGCTTCCAGAAGAGCGCCCGTGGCCAGTACCATCCTGGCTGACCTGCAGGCACCAAGTTGGCCTGCGTGCTGTCGCTGGTGTGGCTCCACGGCCCTTCCTCTAGGCTTTCAAGCCCTTGTACATATTCAGGTGTTTCACCTGGGAAGGGTGGGAACAGTTCAGCAGCATCTGGCCTGGGGCTCAGCTCACGTTTACTCACAGAGGCCTCGGCACGGTCTCCCAGCTTTGCAATGAGGATGCTCCTTGCGTGGGCGGGCGGGGCTGCTGGCTGTATGGGAGATGATTCCCCACCTCTGACCAATTTCAGAATTGTTTACCAGTGGAGCAAGTGCCTTGGTAGTGTTTTCCTCTGTATAACTGTTAGGTTCAGTTTTTTTTTTCTTTTTTGGTTCAAGTTAGATTTTATTCCTCATTTATGTATTTATAGATATAAGCATGGAAATAATTCATTCGTATAAATACATCAGTGTGAATGGAAGAACTTTTTTTCTGTTTTATTTTTACATTTTATTTTTTAAAATTTTGAAATTTAATTTTAGTTATTTTTTCATACAGTAGGTTATTATTAGTTATCTATTTTATGCATAGACATGTATACAGGTCAATCCTAATCTCCCAACTCATCCCACCACAACCACCCCATGGTTTCCCCCACTTTGTGTCCATACGTTTGTTCTCTACCTCTGTGTCTCTATTTCTGCCCTGCAAACCAGTTCATCTCTACCATTTTTCTAGGTTCCACATACAGGCATTAATATACAATATTTGTTTTTCTCTTTCTGGCTTACTTCACTCTGTATGACAGTCTCTAGATCCATCAACTTCTCTACAAATGACCCAGTTTCATTCCTTTTTATGGCTGAGTAATATTCCATTTTATATATGTACCACATCTTTATCCATTCGTCTGTCTGTGGCCATTTATTTTGCTTCCATAACCTGGCTATTGTAAATAGTGCTGCAATGAACATTGTGGTGAATGTGTCTCTGTGATTTATGGTTTTCTCTGGGTATATGCCCAGAAGTGGGATTGCTGGATCCTATGGTAATTCTCTTTTTAGTTTTTTAAAGGAACCTCCATACTCTTCTCCATAGTGACTGTAACAATTTACATTCCCACCAATAGCGGAAGAGGGTTCCTTTTGTCCGCACCCTCCCCAGAATTTGTTGTTTGTAGATTATCTGATGTTGCCGATTCTAACAGGTGTGAGGTCTTACCTCATTGTAGTTTTGATTTGCATTTCTCTAATAATTAGTGATGTTGAGCAGCTTTTCATGTGCGTCTTGGCCATCTCTGTGTCTTCTTTGAAGAAACGCCTCTTTAGATCTTCTGCCCATTTTTGTATTGGGTTGTTTGTTTTATTAATATTAAGCTGCATGAGCTGTTTATATATATTGGAGATTAAACCTTTGTCCATTGATTCGTTTGTGAACGTTTTCACCCATTCTGAGGGTTGCCTTTTTCCATTCCCGTTTTTTTTAACAAAGAAAGAAAGAAAGCAAAAGAAGCAGAACACTAATGTGCGTGAAATATGCCTCTTGAAACTGTCGTTTTGAAATATGGACGTCTTTTGAATTTTTTGGTCGATATATGACCCCAGGATTTGTTTTCAGGGCAGGTGTCATTTACAGGCCTGTAATGATTTGGAATATCCACTGACCATTAGCGCTGGCATTAAACCTGCAGTTGTGTGAAACGGCCACTAGGTGACAGCAGTTCTCCCTTACCAAATCTGGTTACTAGGGCAGCAGAGCCTCAATGGAAGTCGTGTTCTAGATTGGAATGTAGAACGGAATGTGCCAGGAGAAAGCCCCTCAAGTTTGTCTCACTACTTCTTGTTCGTGTTTTTAATTTAATTTTTTATTTTTTATTACAGCAAGTTTGAGTACAACGTTTAGCTTGTTGTAGGTGTGCAAGAGCTGGTTCTTTTACACATATACATATGTCTGTTCTTCCTGGGATCCTTTTCCCATGTACGTTATGACAGAATGTTGAGTAGTCTTCTCTTGGTACTCCGTAGGTCTTTGGTGATTATATACGTCTACTGTGTTTGTATATGTCTGTTAACCCCAATATCGTAATGAATTCAATCCTCACACCTTTCCTTTGGTGAACCATAAGTTTGTTTAATGAATCTGTGATTGCCCTTCTCCGTGGAAATATCTGCCCTGGTATCAATTTATAGGTAACACCTATAAGTGATATGATATGATATGTGTCTTTCACTTTCTGACTTACTCCAAGTCACGTGATTACCTCGAGACTCATCTACGGTGCTGCAAATGGCATTGTGTCCTTTTTCTCCTTGGCGAATATTCTGTCTTAGCGAGGTCCATTTTCTGCAATGTGATTCCCTGAGGGCTGAGGATTAGCTGACCTGGGCAGCCTGACCCTGCCGGCAAGCCCTCCCCATGTGTGCCTGGGTTGAGGTCAATATAAACAGCACTCCAGGCAGCAATAGCCCCTGCAGCTGTGCCTTACTCCATATTCTCTGCCCCGTCAGCAGTCTCGGGGCTGTGCTGGTGGGAGGGTGTGAGGGTCCACGGCTGTGTGGGTGGCCCGGTGTGAGTGGGGCTCTGCTGGACTTTCGGCAGGAGTTGCCAGGCTGCCACCTGTAAAGAAGAGGATGTGTCACCCATAACTTCCACTGGAATATCTCTCCGGGCTGAGGTGAGGAAGGAAAAAAAGGAGTGGGGGCCGGGACAGGAGGTGTATCTCAGGCAGGGCAATAGAAAGCTTCCAGAAGAGCGCCCGTGGCCAGTACCATCCTGGCTGACCTGCAGGCACCAAGTTGGCCTGCGTGCTGTCGCTGGTGTGGCTCCACGGCCCTTCCTCTAGGCTTTCAAGCCCTTGTACATATTCAGGTGTTTCACCTGGGAAGGGTGGGAACAGTTCAGCAGCATCTGGCCTGGGGCTCAGCTCACGTTTACTCACAGAGGCCTCGGCACGGTCTCCCTGCTTTGCAATGAGGATGCTCCTTGCGTGGGCGGGCGGGGCTGCTGGCTGTATGGGAGATGATTCCCCACCTCTGACCAATTTCAGAATTGTTTACCAGTGGAGCAAGTGCCTTGGTAGTGTTTTCCTCTGTATAACTGTTAGGTTCAGTTTTTTTTTTTTTCTTTTTTGGTTCAAGTTAGATTTTATTCCTCATTTATGTATTTATAGATATAAGCATGGAAATAATTCATTCGTATAAATACATCAGTGTGAATGGAAGAACTTTTTTTCTGTTTTATTTTTACATTTTATTTTTAAAAATTTTGAAATTTAATTTTAGTTATTTTTTCATACAGTAGGTTATTATTAGTTATCTATTTTATGCATAGACATGTATACAGGTCAATCCTAATCTCCCAACTCATCCCACCACCACCACCCCATGGCTTCCCCCACTTTGTGTCCATACGTTTGTTCTCTACCTCTGTGTCTCTATTTCTGCCCTGCAAACCAGTTCATCTCTACCATTTTTCTGGGTTCCACATACAGGCATTAATATACAATATTAGTTTATCTCTTTCTGGCTTACTTCACTCTGTATGACAGTCTCTAGATCCATCAACTTCTCTACAAATGACCCAGTTTCATTCCTTTTTATGGCTGAGTAATATTCCATTTTATATATGTACCACATCTTTATCCATTCGTCTGTCTGTGGGCATTTATGTTGCTTCCATAACCTGGCTATTGTAAATAGTGCTGCAATGAACATTGTGGTGAATGTGTCTCTGTGATTTATGGTTTTCTCTGGGTATATGCCCTGAAGTGGGATTGCTGGATCCTATGGTAATTCTCTTTTTAGTTTTTTAAAGGAACCTCCATACTCTTCTCCATAGTGACTGTAACAATTTACATTCCCACCAATAGCGGAAGAGGGTTCCTTTTGTCCGCACCCTCCCCAGAATTTGTTGTTTGTAGATTATCTGATGATGCCGATTCTAACAGGTGTGAGGTCTTACCTCATTGTAGTTTTGATTTGCATTTCTCTAATAATTAGTGATGTTGAGCAGCTTTTCATGTGCGTCTTGGCCATCTCTGTGTCTTCTTTGAAGAAACGTCTCTTTAGATCTTCTGCCCATTTTTGTATTGGGTTGTTTGTTTTATTAATATTAAGCTGCATGAGCTGTTTATATATATTGGAGATTAAACCTTTGTCCATTGATTCGTTTGTGAACGTTTTCGCCCATTCTGAGGGTTGCCTTTTTCCATTCCCGTTTTTTTTAACAAAGAAAGAAAGAAAGCAAAAGAAGCAGAACACTAATGTGCGTGAAATATGCCTCTTGAAACTGTCGTTTTGAAATATGGACGTCTTTTGAAATTTTTGGTCGATATATGACCCCAGGATTTGTTTTCAGGGCAGGTGTCATTTACAGGCCTGTAATGATTTGGAATATCCACTGACCATTAGCGCTGGCATTAAACCTGCAGTTGTGTGAAACGGCCACAAGGTGGCAGCAGTTCTCCCTTACCAAATCTGGTTACTAGGGCAGCAGAGCCTCAATGGAAGTCGTGTTCTAGATTGGAATGTAGAACGGAATGTGCCAGGAGAAAGCCCCTCAAGTTTGTCTCACTACTTCTTGTTCGTGTTTTTAATTTAATTTTTTATTTTTTATTACAGCAAGTTTGAGTACAACGTTTAGCATGTTGTAGGTGTGCAAGAGGTGGTTCTTTTACACATATACATATGTCTGTTCTTCCTGGGATCCTTTTCCTATGTACGTTATGACAGAATGTTGAGTAGTCTGCTCTTGGTACTCCGTAGGTCTTTGGTGATTATATACGTCTACTGTGTTTGTATATGTCTGTTAACCCCAATATCATAATGAATTCAATCCTCACACCTTTCCTTTGGTGAACCATAAGTTTGTTTAATGAATCTGTGATTGCCCTTCTCCGTGGAAATATCTGCCCTGGTATCAATTTATAGGTAACACCTATAAGTGATATGATATGATATGTGTCTTTCACTTTCTGACTTACTCCAAGTCACGTGATTACCTCGAGACTCATCTACGGTGTGCAAATGGCATTGTGTCCTTTTTTTCCTTGGCGAATATTCTGTCTTAGCGAGGTCCATATTCTGCAATGTGATTCCCTGAGGGCTGAGGATTAGCTGACCTGGGCAGCCTGACCCAGCCGGCAAGCCCTCCCCAGGGTTGCCTGGGTTGAGGTCAATATAAACAGCACTCCAGGCATCAATAGCCCCTGCAGCTGTGCCTTACTCCATATTCTCTGCCCCGTCAGCAGTCTCGGGGCTGTGCTGGTGGGAGGGTGTGAGGGTCCACGGCTTTGTGGGTGGCCCGGTGTGAGTGGGGCTCTGCTGGACTTTCGGCAGGAGTTGCCAGGCTGCCACCTGTAAAGAAGAGGATGTGTCACCCATAACTTCCACTGGAATATCTCTCCGGGCTGAGGTGAGGAAGGAAAAAAAGGAGTGGGGGCCGGGACAGGAGGGGTATCTCAGGCAGGGCAATAGAAAGCTTCCAGAAGAGCGCCCGTGGCCAGTACCATCCTGGCTGACCTGCAGGCACCAAGTTGGCCTGCGTGCTGTCGCTGGTGTGGCTCCACGGCCCTTCCTCTAGGCTTTCAAGCCCTTGTACATATTCAGGTGTTTCACCTGGGAAGGGTGGGAACAGTTCAGCAGCATCTGGCCTGGGGCTCAGCTCACGTTTACTCACAGAGGCCTTGGCACAGTCTCCCAGCTTTGCAATGAGGATGCTCCTTGCGTGGGCGGGCGGGGCTGCTGGCTGTATGGGAGATGATTCCCCACCTCTGACCAATTTCAGAATTGTTTACCAGTGGAGCAAGTGCCTTGGTAGTGTTTTCCTCTGTATAACTGTTAGGTTCAGTTTTTTTTTTTTCTTTTTTGGTTCAAGTTAGATTTTATTCCTCATTTATGTATTAATAGATATAAGCATGGAAATAATTCATTCGTATAAATACATCAGTGTGAATGGAAGAACTTTTTTTCTGTTTTATTTTTACATTTTATTTTTTAAAATTTTGAAATTTAATTTTAGTTATTTTTTCATACAGTAGGTTATTATTAGTTATCTATTTTATGCATAGACATGTATACAGGTCAATCCTAATATCCCAACTCATCCCACCACCACCACCCCATGGCTTCCCCCACTTTGTGTCCATACGTTTGTTCTCTACCTCTGTGTCTCTATTTCTGCCCTGCAAACCAGTTCATCTCTACCATTTTTCTAGGTTCCACATATAGGCATTAATATACAATATTTGTTTTTCTCTTTCTGGCTTACTTCACTCTGTATGACAGTCTCTAGATCCATCAACTTCTCTACAAATGACCCAGTTTCATTCCTTTTTATGGCTGAGTAATATTCCATTTTGTATATGTACCACATCTTTATCCATTCGTCTGTCTGTGGGCATTTAGGTTGCTTCCATTACCTGGCTATTGTAAATAGTGCTGCAATGAACATCGTGGTGAATGTGTCTTTGTGATTTATGGTTTTCTCTGGGTATATGCCCAGAAGTGGGATTGCTGGATCCTATGGTAATTCTCTTTTTAGTTTTTTAAAGGAACCTCCATACTGTTCTCCATAGTGACTGTATCAATTTACATTCCCACCAATAGTGAAAGAGGGTTCCTTTTGTCCACACCGTCCCCAGAATTTGTTGATTGTAGATTATCTGATGATGCCGATTCTAACAGGTGTGAGGTCTTACCTCATTGTAGTTTTGATTTGCATTTCTCTAATAATTAGTGATGTTGAGCAGCTTTTCATGTGCGTCTTCGCCATCTCTGTGTCTTCTTTGAAGAAACGTCTCTTTAGATCTTCTGCCCATTTTTGTATTGGGTTGTTTGTTTTATTAATATTAAGCTGCATGAGCTGTTTATATATATTGGAGATTAAACCTTTGTCCATTGATTCGTTTGTGAATGTTTTCGCCCATTCTGAGGGTTGCCTTTCTCCATTCCCGTTTTTTTTAACAAAGAAAGAAAGAAAGCAAAAGAAGCAGAACACTAAAGTGCGTGTAATATGCCTCTTGAAACTGTCGTTTTGAAATATGGACGTCTTTTGAATTTTTTGGTCGATATATGACCCCAGGATTTGTTTTCAGGGCAGGTGTCATTTACAGGCCTGTAATGATTTGGAATATCCACTGACCATTAGCGCTGGCATTAAACCTGCAGTTGTGTGAAACGGCCACAAGGTGGCAGCAGTTCTCCCTTACCAAATCTGGTTACTAGGGCAGCAGAGCCTCAATGGAAGTCGTGTTCTAGATTGGAATGTAGAACGGAATGTGCCAGGAGAAAGCCCCTCAAGTTTGTCTCACTACTTCTTGTTCGTGTTTTTAATTTAATTTTTTATTTTTTATTACAGCAAGTTTGAGTACAACGTTTAGCTTGTTGTAGGTGTGCAAGAGGTGGTTCTTTTACACATATACATATGTCTGTTCTTCCTGGGATCCTTTTCCCATGTACGTTATGACAGAATGTTGAGTAGTCTTCTCTTGGTACTCCGTAGGTCTTTGGTGATTATATACGTCTACTGTGTTTGTATATGTCTGTTAACCCCAATATCGTAATGAATTCAATCCTCACACCTTTCCTTTGGTGAACCATAAGTTTGTTTAATGAATCTGTGATTGCCCTTCTCCGTGGAAATATCTGCCCTGGTATCAATTTATAGGTAACACCTATAAGTGATATGATATGATATGTGTCTTTCACTTTCTGACTTACTCCAAGTCACGTGATTACCTCGAGACTCATCTACGGTGCTGCAAATGGCATTGTGTCCTTTTTCTCCTTGGCGAATATTCTGTCTTAGCGAGGTCCATTTTCTGCAATGTGATTCCCTGAGGGCTGAGGATTAGCTGACCTGGGCAGCCTGACCCTGCCGGCAAGCCCTCCCCAGGTGTGCCTGGGTTGAGGTCAATATAAACAGCACTCCAGGCAGCAATAGCCCCTGCAGCTGTGCCTTACTCCATATTCTCTGCCCCGTCAGCAGTCTCGGGGCTGTCCTCGTGGGAGGGTGTGAGGGTCCACGGCTTTGTGGGTGGCCCGGTGTGAGTGGGGCTCTGCTGGACTTTCGGCAGGAGTTGCCAGGCTGCCACCTGTAAAGAAGAGGATGTGTCACCCATAACTTCCACTGGAATATCTCTCCGGGCTGAGGTGAGGAAGGAGAAAAAGGAGTGGGGGCCGGGACAGGAGGGGTATCTCAGGCAGGGCAATAGAAACCTTCCAGAAGAGCGCCCGTGGCCAGTACCATCCTGGCTGACCTGCAGGCACCAAGTTGGCCTGCGTGCTGTCGCTGGTGTGGCTCCACGGCCCTTCCTCTAGGCTTTCAAGCCCTTGTACATATTCAGGTGTTTCACCTGGGAAGGGTGGGAACAGTTCAGCAGCATCTGGCCTGGGGCTCAGCTCACGTTTACTCACAGAGGCCTCGGCACGGTCTCCCAGCTTTGCAATGAGGATGCTCCTTGCGTGGGCGGGCGGGGCTGCTGGCTGTATGGGAGATGATTCCCCACCTCTGACCAATTTCAGAATTTTTTACCACTGGAGCAAGTGCCTTGGTAGTGTTTTCCTCTGTATAACTGTTAGGTTCAGTTTTTTTTTTTCTTTTTTGGTTCAAGTTAGATTTTATTCCTCATTTATGTATTTATAGATATAAGCATGGAAATAATTCATTCGTATAAATACATCAGTGTGAATGGAAGAACTTTTTTCTGTTTTATTTTTACATTTTATTTTTAAAAATTTTGAAATTTAATTTTAGTTATTTTTTATACAGTAGGTTATTATTAGTTATCTATTTTATGCATAGACATGTATACAGGTCAATCCTAATCTCCCAACACATCCCACCACCACCACCCCATGGCTTCCCCCACTTTGTGTCCATACGTTTGTTCTCTACCTCTGTGTCTCTATTTCTGCCCTGCAAACCAGTTCATCTCTACCATTTTTCTAGGTTCCACATATAGGCATTAATATACAATATTTGTTTTTCTCTTTCTGGCTTACTTCACTCTGTATGACAGTCTCTAGATCCATCAACTTCTCTACAAATGACCCAGTTTCATTCCTTTTTATGGCTGAGTAATATTCCATTTTATATATGTACCACATCTTTATCCATTCGTCTGTCTGTGGCCATTTATGTTGCTTCCATAACCTGGCTATTGTAAATAGTGCTGCAATGAACATTGTGGTGAATGTGTCTCTGTGATTTATGGTTTTCTCTGGGTATATGCCCAGAAGTGGGATTGCTGGATCCTATGGTAATTCTCTTTTTAGTTTTTTAAAGGAACCTCCATACTGTTCTCCATAGTGACTGTATCAATTTACATTCCCACCAATAGCGGAAGAGGGTTCCTTTTGTCCACACCCTCCCCAGAATTTGTTGTTTGTAGATTATCTGATGATGCCGATTCTAACAGGTGTGAGGTCTTACCTCATTGTAGTTTTGATTTGCATTTCTCTAATAATTAGTGATGTTGAGCAGCTTTTCATGTGCGTCTTGGCCGTCTCTGTGTCTTCTTTGAAGAAACGTCTCTTTAGATCTTCTGCCCATTTTTGTATTGGGTTGTTTGTTTTATTAAAATTAAGCTGCATGAGCTGTTTATATATATTGGAGATTAAACCTTTGTCCATTGATTCGTTTGTGAACGTTTTCGCCCATTCTGAGGGTTGCCTTTCTCCATTCCCGTTTTTTTTAACAAAGAAAGAAAGAAAGCAAAAGAAGCAGAACACTAATGTGCGTGAAATATGCCTCTTGAAACTGTCGTTTTGAAATATGGACGTCTTTTGAATTTTTTGGTCGATATATGACCCCAGGATTTGTTTTCAGGGCAGGTGTCATTTACAGGCCTGTAATGATTTGGAATATCCACTGACCATTAGCGCTGGGATTACAGCTGCTGTTGTGTGAAACGGCCACAAGGTGGCAGCAGTTCTCCCTTACCAAATCTGGTTACTAGGGCAGCAGAGCCTCAATGGAAGTCGTGTTCTAGATTGGAATGTAGAACGGAATGTGCCAGGAGAAAGCCCCTCAAGTTTGTCTCACTACTTCTTGTTCGTGTTTTTAATTTAATTTTTTATTTTTTATTACAGCAAGTTTGAGTACAACGTTTAGCTTGTTGTAGGTGTGCAAGAGGTGGTTCTTTTACACATATACATATGTCTGTTCTTCCTGGGATCCTTTTCCCATGTACGTTATGACAGAATGTTGAGTAGTCTTCTCTTGGTACTCCGTAGGTCTTTGGTGATTATATACGTCTACTGTGTTTGTATATGTCTGTTAACCCCAATATCGTAATGAATTCAATCCTCACACCTTTCCTTTGGTGAACCATAAGTTTGTTTAATGAATCTGTGATTGCCCTTCTCCGTGGAAATATCTGCCCTGGTATCAATTTATAGGTAACACCTATAAGTGATATGATATGATATGTGTCTTTCACTTTCTGACTTACTCCAAGTCACGTGATTACCTCGAGACTCATCTACGGTGCTGCAAATGGCATTGTGTCCTTTTTCTCCTTGGCGAATATTCTGTCTTAGCGAGGTCCATTTTCTGCAATGTGATTCCCTGAGGGCTGAGGATTAGCTGACCTGGGCAGCCTGACCCTGCCGGCAAGCCCTCCCCAGGTGTGCCTGGGTTGAGGTCAATATAAACAGCACTCCAGGCAGCAATAGCCCCTGCAGCTGTGCCTTACTCCATATTCTCTGCCCCGTCAGCAGTCTCGGGGCTGTGCTGGTGGGAGGGTGTGAGGGTCCACGGCTTTGTGGGTGGCCCGGTGTGAGTGGGGCTCTGCTGGACTTTCGGCAGGAGTTGCCAGGCTGCCACCTGTAAAGAAGAGGATGTGTCACCCATAACTTCCACTGGAATATCTCTCCGGGCTGAGGTGAGGAAGGAGAAAAAGGAGTGGGGGCCGGGACAGGAGGGGTATCTCAGGCAGGGCAATAGAAAGCTTCCAGAAGAGCGCCCGTGGCCAGTACCATCCTGGCTGACCTGCAGGCACCAAGTTGGCCTGCGTGCTGTCGCTGGTGTGGCTCCACGGCCCTTCCTCTAGGCTTTCAAGCCCTTGTACATATTCAGGTGTTTCACCTGGGAAGGGTGGGAACAGTTCAGCAGCATCTGGCCTGGGGCTCAGCTCACGTTTACTCACAGAGGCCTCGGCACGGTCTCCCAGCTTTGCAATGAGGATGCTCCTTGCGTGGGCGGGCGGGGCTGCTGGCTGTATGGGAGATGATTCCCCACCTCTGACCAATTTCAGAATTGTTTACCACTGGAGCAAGTGCCTTGGTAGTGTTTTCCTCTGTATAACTGTTAGGTTCAGTTTTTTTTTTCTTTTTTGGTTCAAGTTAGATTTTATTCCTCATTTATGTATTTATAGATATAAGCATGGAAATAATTCATTCGTATAAATACATCAGTGTGAATGGAAGAACTTTTTTCTGTTTTATTTTTACATTTTATTTTTAAAAATTTTGAAATTTAATTTTAGTTATTTTTTATACAGTAGGTTATTATTAGTTATCTATTTTATGCATAGACATGTATACAGGTCAATCCTAATCTCCCAACTCATCCCACAACCACCACCCCATGGCTTCCCCCACTTTGTGTCCATACGTTTGTTCTCTACCTCTGTGTCTCTATTTCTGCCCTGCAAACCAGTTCATCTCTACCATTTTTCTAGGTTCCACATATAGGCATTAATATACAATATTTGTTTTTCTCTTTCTGACTTACTTCACTCTGTATGACAGTCTCTAGATCCATCAACTTCTCTACAAATGACCCAGTTTCATTCCTTTTTATGGCTGAGTAATATTCCATTTTATATATGTACCACATCTTTATCCATTCGTCTGTCTGTGGCCATTTATGTTGCTTCCATAACCTGGCTATTGTAAATAGTGCTGCAATGAACATTGTGGTGAATGTGTCTCTGTGATTTATGGTTTTCTCTGGGTATATGCCCAGAAGTGGGATTGCTGGATCCTATGGTAATTCTCTTTTTAGTTTTTTAAAGGAACCTCCATACTGTTCTCCATAGTGACTGTATCAATTTACATTCCCACCAATAGCGGAAGAGGGTTCCTTTTGTCCACACCCTCCCCAGAATTTGTTGTTTGTAGATTATCTGATGATGCCGATTCTAACAGGTGTGAGGTCTTACCTCATTGTAGTTTTGATTTGCATTTCTCTAATAATTAGTGATGTTGAGCAGCTTTTCATGTGCGTCTTGGCCGTCTCTGTGTCTTCTTTGAAGAAACGTCTCTTTAGATCTTCTGCCCATTTTTGTATTGGGTTGTTTGTTTTATTAAAATTAAGCTGCATGAGCTGTTTATATATATTGGAGATTAAACCTTTGTCCATTGATTCGTTTGTGAACGTTTTCGCCCATTCTGAGGGTTGCCTTTCTCCATTCCCGTTTTTTTTAACAAAGAAAGAAAGAAAGCAAAAGAAGCAGAACACTAATGTGCGTGAAATATGCCTCTTGAAACTGTCGTTTTGAAATATGGACGTCTTTTGAATTTTTTGGTCGATATATGACCCCAGGATTTGTTTTCAGGGCAGGTGTCATTTACAGGCCTGTAATGATTTGGAATATCCACTGACCATTAGCGCTGGGATTACAGCTGCTGTTGTGTGAAACGGCCACAAGGTGGCAGCAGTTCTCCCTTACCAAATCTGGTTACTAGGGCAGCAGAGCCTCAATGGAAGTCGTGTTCTAGATGGGAATGTAGAACGGAATGTGCCAGGAGAAAGCCCCTCAAGTTTGTCTCACTACTTCTTGTTCGTGTTTTTAATTTAATTTTTTATTTTTTATTACAGCAAGTTTGAGTACAACGTTTAGCTTGTTGTAGGTGTGCAAGAGGTGGTTCTTTTACACATATACATATGTCTGTTCTTCCTGGGATCCTTTTCCCATGTACGTTATGACAGAATGTTGAGTAGTCTTCTCTTGGTACTCCGTAGGTCTTTGGTGATTATATACGTCTACTGTGTTTGTATCTGTCTGTTAACCCCAATATCGTAATGAATTCAATCCTCACACCTTTCCTTTGGTGAACCATAAGTTTGTTTAATGAATCTGTGATTGCCCTTCTCCGTGGAAATATCTGCCCTGGTATCAATTTATAGGTAACACCTATAAGTGATATGATATGATATGTGTCTTTCACTTTCTGACTTACTCCAAGTCACGTGATTACCTCGAGACTCATCTACGGTGCTGCAAATGGCATTGTGTCCTTTTTCTCCTTGGCGAATATTCTGTCTTAGCGAGGTCCATTTTCTGCAATGTGATTCCCTGAGGGCTGAGGATTAGCTGACCTGGGAAGCCTGACCCTGCCGGCAAGCCCTCCCCAGGTGTGCCTGGGTTGAGGTCAATATAAACAGCACTCCAGGCAGCAATAGCCCCTGCAGCTGTGCCTGACCCATATTCTCTGCCCCGTCAGCAGTCTCGGGGCTGTGCTGGTGGGAGGGTGTGAGGGTCCACGGCTTTGTGGGTGGCCCGGTGTGAGTGGGGCTCTACTGGACTTTCGGCAGGAGTTGCCAGGCTGCCACCTGTAAAGAAGAGGATGTGTCACCCATAACTTCCACTGGAATATCTCTCCGGGCTGAGGTGAGGAAGGAAAAAAAGGAGTGGGGGCCGGGACAGGAGGGGTATCTCAGGCAGTGCAATAGAAAGCTTCCAGAGGAGCGCCCGTGGCCAGTACCATCCTGGCTGATCTGCAGGCACCAAGTTGGCCTGCGTGCTGTCGCTGGTGTGGCTCCACGGCCCTTCCTCTAGGCTTTCAAGCCCTTGTACATATTCAGGTGTTTCACCTGGGAAGGGTGGGAACAGTTCAGCAGCATCTGGCCTGGGGCTCAGCTCACGTTTACTCACAGAGGCCTCGGCACGGTCTCCCAGCTTTGCAATGAGGATGCTCCTTGCGTGGGCGGGCGGGGCTGCTGGCTGTATGGGAGATGATTCCCCACCTCTGACCAATTTCAGAATTGTTTACCAATGGAGCAAGTGCCTTGGTAGTGTTTTCCTCTGTATAATTCTTAGGTTCAGTTTTTTTTTTCTTTTTTGTTTCAAGTTAGATTTTATTCCTCATTTATGTATTTATAGATATAAGCATGGAAATAATTCATTCGTATAAATACATCAGTGTGAATGGAAGAACTTTTTTTCTGTTTTATTTTTACATTTTATTTTTTAAAATTTTGAAATTTAATTTTAGTTATTTTTTTTATACCGTAGGTTATTATTAGTTATCTATTTTATGCATAGACATGTATACAGGTCAATCCTAATCTCCCAACTCATCCCACCACCACCACCCCATGGCTTCCCCCACTTTGTGTCCATACGTTTGTTCTCTACCTCTGTGTCTCTATTTCTGCCCTGCAAACCAGTTCATCTCTACCATTTTTCTAGGTTCCACATATAGGCATTAATATACAATATTTGTTTTTCTCTTTCTGACATACTTCACTCTGTATGACAGTCTCTAGATCCATCAACTTCTCTACAAATGACCCAGTTTCATTCCTTTTTATGGCTGAGTAATATTCCATTTTATATATGTACCACATCTTTATCCATTCGTCTGTCTGTGGGCATTTAGTTTGCTTCCATTACCTGGCTATTGTAAATAGTGCTGCAATGAACATTGTGGTGAATGTGTCTTTGTGATTTATGGTTTTCTCTGGGTATATGCCCAGAAGTGGGATTGCTGGATCCTATGGTAATTCTCTTTTTAGTTTTTTAAAGGAACCTCCATACTGTTCTCTATAGTGACTGTATCAATTTACATTCCCACCAATAGCGGAAGAGGGTTCCTTTTGTCCACACCCTCCCCAGAATTTGTTGATTGTAGATTATCTGATGATGCCGATTCTAACAGGTGTGAGGTCTTACCTCATTGTCGTTTTGATTTGCATTTCTCTAATAATTAGTGATGTTGAGCAGCTTTTCATGTGCGTCTTGGCCATCTCTGTGTCTTCTTTGAAGAAACGTCTCTTTAGATCTTCTGCCCATTTTTGTATTGGGTTGTTTGTTTTATTAATATTAAGCTGCATGAGCTGTTTATATATATTGGAGATTAAACCTTTGTCCATTGATTCGTTTGTGAATGTTTTTGCCCATTCTGAGGGTTGCCTTTCTCCATTCCCTTTTTTTTTAACAAAGAAAGAAAGAAAGCAAAAGAAGCAGAACACTAATGTGCGTGAAATATGCCTCTTGAAACTGTCGTTTTGAAATATGGACGTCTTTTGAATTTTTTGGTCGATATATGACCCCAGGATTTGTTTTCAGGGCAGGTGTCATTTACAGGCCTGTAATGATTTGGAATATCCACTGACCATTAGCGCTGGCATTAAACCTGCAGTTGTGTGAAACGGCCACAAGGTGGCAGCAGTTCTCCCTTACCAAATCTGGTTACTAGGGCAGCAGAGCCTCAATGGAAGTCGTGTTCTAGATTGGAATGTAGAACGGAATGTGCCAGGAGAAAGCCCCTCAAGTTTGTCTCACTACTTCTTGTTCGTGTTTTTAATTTAATTTTTTATTTTTTATTACAGCAAGTTTGAGTACAACGTTTAGCTTGTTGTAGGTGTGCAAGAGGTGGTTCTTTTACACATATACATATGTCTGTTCTTCCTGGGATCCTTTTCCCATGTACGTTATGACAGAATGTTGAGTAGTCTTCTCTTGGTACTCCGTAGGTCTTTGGTGATTATATACGTCTACTGTGTTTGTATCTCTCTGTTAACCCCAATATCGTAATGAATTCAATCCTCACACCTTTCCTTTGGTGAACCATAAGTTTGTTTAATGAATCTGTGATTGCCCTTCTCCGTGGAAATATCTGCCCTGGTATCAATTTATAGGTAACACCTATAAGTGATATGATATGATATGTGTCTTTCACTTTCTGACTTACTCCAAGTCACGTGATTACCTTGAGACTCATCTACGGTGCTGCAAATGGCATTGTGTCCTTTTTTTCCTTGGCGAATATTCTGTCTTAGCGAGGTCCATATTCTGCAATGTGATTCCCTGAGGGCTGAGGATTAGCTGACCTGGGCAGCCTGACCCTGCCGGCAAGCCCTCACCAGGTGTGCCTGGGTTGAGGTCAATATAAACAGCACTCCAGGCAGCAATAGCCCCTGCAGCTGTGCCTTACTCCATATTCTCTGCCCCGTCAGCAGTCTCGGGGCTGTGCTGGTGGGAGGGTGTAAGGGTCCACGGCTTTGTGGGTGGCCCGGTGTGAGTGGGGCTCTGCTGGACTTTCGGCAGGAGTTGCCAGGCTGCCACCTGTAAAGAAGAGGATGTGTCACCCATAACTTCCACTGGAATATCTCTCCGGGCTGAAGTGAGGAAGGAAAAAAAGGAGTGGGGGCCGGGACAGGAGGGGTATCTCAGGCAGGGCAATAGAAAGCTTCCAGAAGAGCGCCCGTGGCCAGTACAATCCTGGCCGTCCTGCAGGCACCAAGTTGGCCTGCGTGCTGTCACTGGTGTGGCTCCACGGCCCTTCCTCTAGGCTTTCAAGCCCTTGTACATATTCAGGTGTTTCACCTGGGAAGGGTGGGAACAGTTCAGCAGCATCTGGCCTGGGGCTCAGCTCACGTTTACTCACAGAGGCCTCGGCACGGTCTCCCAGCTTTGCAATGAGGATGCTCCTTGCGTGGGCGGGCGGGGCTGCTGGCTGTATGGGAGATGATTCCCCACCTCTGACCAATTTCAGAATTGTTTACCACTGGAGCAAGTGCCTTGGTAGTGTTTTCCTCTGTATAATTCTTAGGTTCGGTTTTTTTTTTTTTTTGGTTCAAGTTAGATTTTATTCCTCATTTATGTATTTATAGATATAAGCATGGAAATAATTCATTCGTATAAATACATCAGTGTGAATGGAAGAACTTTTTTTCTGTTTTATTTTTACATTTTATTTTTTAAAATTTTGAAATTTAATTTTAGTTATTTTTTTTATACAGTAGGTTATTATTAGTTATCTATTTTATGCATAGACATGTATACAGGTCAATCCTAATCTCCCAACTCATCCCACCACCACCACCCCATGGCTTCCCCCACTTTGTGTCCATACGTTTGTTCTCTACCTCTGTGTCTCTATTTCTGCCCTGCAAACCAGTTCATCTCTACCATTTTTCTAGGTTCCACATATAGGCATTAATATACAATATTTGTTTTTCTCTTTCTGACTTACTTCACTCTGTATGACAGTCTCTAGATCCATCAACTTCTCTACAAATGACCCAGTTTCATTCCTTTTTATGGCTGAGTAATATTCCATTTTGTATATGTACCACATCTTTATCCATTCGTCTGTCTGTGGGCATTTAGGTTGCTTCCATTACCTGGCTATTGTAAATAGTCCTGCAATGAACATTGTGGTGAATGTGTCTTTGTGATTTATGGTTTTCTCTGGGTATATGCCCAGAAGTGGGATTGCTGGATCCTATGGTAATTCTCTTTTTAGTTTTTTAAAGGAACCTCCATACTGTTCTCCATAGTGACTGTATCAATTTACATTCCCACCAATAGCGGAAGAGGGTTCCTTTTGTCCACACCGTCCCCAGAATTTGTTGATTGTAGATTATCTGATGATGCCGATTCTAACAGGTGTGAGGTCTTACCTCATTGTAGTTTTGATTTGCATTTCTCTAATAATTAGTGATGTTGAGCAGCTTTTCATGTGCGTCTTGTCCATCTCTGTGTCTTCTTTGAAGAAACGTCTCTTTAGATCTTCTGCCCATTTTTGTATTGGGTTGTTTGTTTTATTAATATTAAGCTGCATGAGCTGTTTATATATATTGCAGATTAAACCTTTGTCCATTCATTCGTTTGTGAACGTTTTCGCCCATTCTGAGGATTGCCTTTCTGCATTCCCGTTTTTTTAACAAGGAAAGAAAGAAAGCAAAAGAAGCAGAACACTAATGTGCGTGAAATATGCCTCTTGAAACTGTCGTTTTGAAATATGGACGTCTTTTGAATTTTTTGGTCGATATATGACCCCAGGATTTGTTTTCAGGGCAGGTGTCATTTACAGGCCTGTAATGATTTGGAATATCCACTGACCATTAGCGCTGGCATTAAACCTGCAGTTGTGTGAAACGGCCACAAGGTGGCAGCAGGTCTCCCTTACCAAATCTGGTTACTAGGGCAGCAGAGCCTCAATGGAAGTCGTGTTCTAGATTGGAATGTAGAACGGAATGTGCCAGGAGAAAGCCCCTCAAGTTTGTCTCACTATTTCTTGTTCGTGTTTTTAATTTAATTTTTTATTTTTTATTACAGCAAGTTTGAGTACAACGTTTAGCTTGTTGTAGGTGTGCAAGAGGTGGTTCTTTTACACATATACATATGTCTGTTCTTCCTGGGATCCTTTTCCCATGTACGTTATGACAGAATTTTGAGTAGTCTTCTCTTGGTACTCCGTAGGTCTTTGGTGATTATATACGTCTACTGTGTTTGTATCTGTCTGTTAACCCCAATATCGTAATGAATTCAATCCTCACACCTTTCCTTTGGTGAACCATAAGTTTGTTTAATGAATCTGTGATTGCCCTTCTCCGTGGAAATATCTGCCCTGGTATCAATTTATACGTAACACCTATAAGTGATATGATATGATATGTGTCTTTCACTTTCTGACTTACTCCAAGTCACGTGATTACCTCGAGACTCATCTACGGTGCTGCAAATGGCATTGTGTCCTTTTTCTCCTTGGCGAATATTCTGTCTTAGCGAGGTCCATTTTCTGCAATGTGATTCCCTGAGGGCTGAGGATTAGCTGACCTGGGCAGCCTGACCCTGCCGGCAAGCCCTCCCCAGGTGTGCCTGGGTTGAGGTCAATATAAACAGCACTCCAGGCAGCAATAGCCCCTGCAGCTGTGCCTGACTCCATATCCTCTGCCCCGTCAGCAGTCTCGGGGCTGTGCTCGTGGGAGGGTGTGAGGGTCCACGGCTTTGTGGGTGGCCCGGTGTGAGTGGGGCTCTGCTGGACTTTCGGCAGGAGTTGCCAGGCTGCCACCTGTAAAGAAGAGGATGTGTCACCCATAACTTCCACTGGAATATCTCTCCGGGCTGAGGTGAGGAAGGAAAAAAAGGAGTGGGGGCCAGGACAGGAGGGTTATCTCAGGCAGGGCAATAGAAAGCATCCAGAAGAGCGCCCGTGGCCAGTACCATCCTGGCTGACCTGCAGGCACCAAGTTGGCCTGCGTGCTGTCGCTGGTGTGGCTCCACGGCCCTTCCTCTAGGCTTTCAAGCCCTTGTACATATTCAGGTGTTTCACCTGGGAAGGGTGGGAACAGTTCAGCAGCATCTGGCCTGGGGCTCAGCTCACGTTTACTCACAGAGGCGTCGGCACGGTCTCCCAGCTTTGCAATGAGGATGCTCCTTGCGTGGGCGGGCGGGGCTGCTGGCTGTATGGGAGATGATTCCCCACCTCTGACCAATTTCAGAATTGTTTACCACTGGAGCAAGTGCCTTGGTAGTGTTTTCCTCTGTGTAACTGTTAGGTTCAGTTTTTTTTTTTCTTTTTTGGTTCAAGTTAGATTTTATTCCTCATTTATGTATTTATAGATATAAGCATGGAAATAATTCATTCGTATAAATACATCAGTGTGAATGGAAGAAATTTTTTTCTGTTTTATTTTTACATTTTATTTTTTAAAATTTTGAAATTTAATTTTAGTTATTTTTTATACAGTAGGTTATTATTAGTTATCTATTTTATGCATAGACATGTATACATGTCAATACTAATCTCCCAACTCATCCCACCACCACCACCCCATGGCTTCCCCCACTTTGTGTCCATACGTTTGTTCTCTACCTCTGTGTCTCTATTTCTGCCCTGCAAACCAGTTCATCTCTACCATTTTTCTAGGTTCCACATATAGGCATTAATATACAATATTTGTTTTTCTCTTTCTGGCTTACTTGACTCTGTATGACAGTCTCTAGATCCATCAACTTCTCTACAAATGACCCAGTTTCATTCCTTTTTATGGCTGAGTAATATTCCATTTTATATATGTACCACATCTTTATCCATTCGTCTGTCTGTGGGCATTTATGTTGCTTCCATAACCTGGCTATTGTAAATAGTGCTGCAATGAACATTGTGGTGAATGTGTCTCTGTGATTTTTGGTTTTCTCTGGGTATATGCCCAGAAGTGGGATTGCTGGATCCTATGGTAATTCTCTTTTTAGTTTTTTAAAGGAACCTCCATACTGTTCTCCATAGTGACTGTATCAATTTACATTCCCACCAATAGCGGAAGAGGGTTCCTTTTGTCCACACCCTCCCCAGAGTTTGTTGTTTGTAGATTATCTGATGATGCCGATTCTAACAGGTGTGAGGTCTTACCTCATTGTAGTTTTGATTTGCATTTCTCTAATAATTAGTGATGTTGAGCAGCTTTTCATGTGCGTCTTGGCCATCTCTGTGTCTTCTTTGAAGAAACGTCTCTTTAGATCTTCTGCCCATTTTTGTATTGGGTTGTTTGTTTTATTAATATTAAGCTGCATGAGCTGTTTATATATATTGGAGATTAAACCTTTGTCCATTGATTCGTTTGTGAACGTTTTCGCCCATTCTGAGGGTTGCCTTTCTCCATTCCCGTTTTTTTTAACAAAGAAAGAAAGAAATCAAAAGAAGCAGAACACTAATGTGCGTGAAATATGCCTCTTGAAACTGTCGTTTTGAAATATGGACGTCTTTTGAATTTTTTGGTCGATATATGACCCCAGGATTTGTTTTCAGGGCAGGTGTCATTTACAGGCCTGTAATGATTTGGAATATCCACTGACCATTAGCGCTGGCATTACACCTGCAGTTGTGTGAAACGGTCACAAGGTGGCAGCAGTTCTCCCATACCAAATCTGGTTACTAGGGCAGCAGAGACTCAATGGAAGTCGTGTTCTAGATTGGAATGTAGAACGGAATGTGCCAGGAGAAAGCCCCTCAAGTTTGTCTCACTATTTCTTGTTCGTGTTTTTAATTTAATTTTTTATTTTTTATTACAGCAAGTTTGAGTACAACGTTTAGCTTGTTGTAGGTGGGCAAGAGGTGGTTCTTTTACACATATACATATGTCTGTTCTTCCTGGGATCCTTTTCCCATGTACGTTATGACAGAATGTTGAGTAGTCTTCTCTTGGTACTCCGTAGGTCTTTGGTGATTATATATGTCTACTGTGTTTGTATATGTCTGTTAACCCCAATATCGTAATGAATTCAATCCTCACACCTTTCCTTTGGTGAACCATAAGTTTGTTTAATGAATCTGTGTTTGCCCTTCTCCGTGGAAATATCTGCCCTGGTATCAATTTATAGGTAACACCTATAAGTGATATGATATGATATGTGTCTTTCACTTTCTGACTTACTCCAAGTCACGTGATTACCTCGAGACTCATCTACGGTGCTGCAAATGGCATTGTGTCCTTTTTTTCCTTGGCGAATATTCTGTCTTAGCGAGGTCCATATTCTGCAATGTGATTCCCTGAGGGCTGAGGATTAGCTGACCTGGGCAGCCTGACCCTGCAGGCAAGCCCTCCCCAGGTGTGCCTGGTTTGAGGTCAATATAAACAGCACTCCAGGCAGCAATAGCCCCTGCAGCTGTGCCTGACTCCATATCCTCTGCCCCGTCAGCAGTCTCGGGGCTGTGCTGGTGGGAGGGTGTGAGGGTCCACGGCTTTGTGGGTGGCCCGGTGTGAGTGGGGCTCTGCTGGACTTTCGGCAGGAGTTGCCAGGCTGCCACCTGTAAAGAAGAGGATGTGTCACCCATAACTTCCACTGGAATATCTCTCCGGGCTGAAGTGAGGAAGGAAAAAAAGGAGTGGGGGCCGGGACAGGAGGGGTATCTCAGGCAGGGCAATAGAAAGCTTCCAGAAGAGCGCCCGTGGCCAGTACCATCCTGGCTGTCCTGCAGGCACCAAGTTGGCCTGCGTGCTGTCACTGGTGTGGCTCCACGGCCCTTCCTCTAGGCTTTCAAGCCCTTGTACATATTCAGGTGTTTCACCTGGGAAGGGTGGGAACAGTTCAGCAGCATCTGGCCTGGGGCTCAGCTCACGTTTACTCACAGAGGCCTCGGCACGGTCTCCCAGCTTTGCAATGAGGATGCTCCTTGCGTGGGCGGGCGGGGCTGCTGGCTGTATGGGAGATGATTCCCCACCTCTGACCAATTTCAGAATTGTTTACCACTGGAGCAAGTGCCTTGGTAGTGTTTTCCTCTGTATAATTCTTAGGTTCGGTTTTTTTTTTTTTTTGGTTCAAGTTAGATTTTATTCCTCATTTATGTATTTATAGATATAAGCATGGAAATAATTCATTCGTATAAATACATCAGTGTGAATGGAAGAACTTTTTTTCTGTTTTATTTTTACATTTTATTTTTTAAAATTTTGAAATTTAATTTTAGTTATTTTTTTTATACAGTAGGTTATTATTAGTTATCTATTTTATGCATAGACATGTATACAGGTCAATCCTAATCTCCCAACTCATCCCACCACCACCACCCCATGGCTTCCCCCACTTTGTGTCCATACGTTTGTTCTCTACCTCTGTGTCTCTATTTCTGCCCTGCAAACCAGTTCATCTCTACCATTTTTCTAGGTTCCACATATAGGCATTAATATACAATATTTGTTTTTCTCTTTCTGACTTACTTCACTCTGTATGACAGTCTCTAGATCCATCAACTTCTCTACAAATGACCCAGTTTCATTCCTTTTTATGGCTGAGTAATATTCCATTTTGTATATGTACCACATCTTTATCCATTCGTCTGTCTGTGGGCATTTAGGTTGCTTCCATTACCTGGCTATTGTAAATAGTGCTGCAATGAACATTGTGGTGAATGTGTCTTTGTGATTTATGGTTTTCTCTGGGTATATGCCCAGAAGTGGGATTGCTGGATCCTATGGTAATTCTCTTTTTAGTTTTTTAAAGGAACCTCCATACTGTTCTCCATAGTGACTGTATCAATTTACATTCCCACCAATAGCGGAAGAGGGTTCCTTTTGTCCACACCGTCCCCAGAATTTGTTGATTGTAGATTATCTGATGATGCCGATTCTAACAGGTGTGAGGTCTTACCTCATTGTAGTTTTGATTTGCATTTCTCTAATAATTAGTGATGTTGAGCAGCTTTTCATGTGCGTCTTGGCCATCTCTGTGTCTTCTTTGAAGAAACGTCTCTTTAGATCTTCTGCCCATTTTTGTATTGGGTTGTTTGTTTTATTAATATTAAGCTGCATGAGCTGTTTATATATATTGCAGATTAAACCTTTGTCCATTCATTCGTTTGTGAACGTTTTCGCCCATTCTGAGGATTGCCTTTCTGCATTCCCGTTTTTTTAACAAGGAAAGAAAGAAAGCAAAAGAAGCAGAACACTAATGTGCGTGAAATATGCCTCTTGAAACTGTCGTTTTGAAATATGGACGTCTTTTGAATTTTTTGGTCGATATATGACCCCAGGATTTGTTTTCAGGGCAGGTGTCATTTACAGGCCTGTAATGATTTGGAATATCCACTGACCATTAGCGCTGGCATTAAACCTGCAGTTGTGTGAAACGGCCACAAGGTGGCAGCAGGTCTCCCTTACCAAATCTGGTTACTAGGGCAGCAGAGCCTCAATGGAAGTCGTGTTCTAGATTGGAATGTAGAACGGAATGTGCCAGGAGAAAGCCCCTCAAGTTTGTCTCACTATTTCTTGTTCGTGTTTTTAATTTAATTTTTTATTTTTTATTACAGCAAGTTTGAGTACAACGTTTAGCTTGTTGTAGGTGTGCAAGAGGTGGTTCTTTTACACATATACATATGTCTGTTCTTCCTGGGATCCTTTTCCCATGTACATTATGACAGAATGTTGAGTAGTCTTCTCTTGGTACTCCGTAGGTCTTTGGTGATTATATACGTCTACTGTGTTTGTATCTGTCTGTTAACCCCAATATCGTAATGAATTCAATCCTCACACCTTTCCTTTGGTGAACCATAAGTTTGTTTAATGAATCTGTGATTGCCCTTCTCCGTGGAAATATCTGCCCTGGTATCAATTTATACGTAACACCTATAAGTGATATGATATGATATGTGTCTTTCACTTTCTGACTTACTCCAAGTCACGTGATTACCTCGAGACTCATCTACGGTGCTGCAAATGGCATTGTGTCCTTTTTCTCCTTGGCGAATATTCTGTCTTAGCGAGGTCCATTTTCTGCAATGTGATTCCCTGAGGGCTGAGGATTAGCTGACCTGGGCAGCCTGACCCTGCCGGCAAGCCCTCCCCAGGTGTGCCTGGGTTGAGGTCAATATAAACAGCACTCCAGGCAGCAATAGCCCCTGCAGCTGTGCCTGACTCCATATCCTCTGCCCCGTCAGCAGTCTCGGGGCTGTGCTGGTGGGAGGGTGTGAGGGTCCACGGCTTTGTGGGTGGCCCGGTGTGAGTGGGGCTCTGCTGGACTTTCGGCAGGAGTTGCCAGGCTGCCACCTGTAAAGAAGAGGATGTGTCACCCATAACTTCCACTGGAATATCTCTCCGGGCTGAGGTGAGGAAGGAAAAAATTAGTGGGGGCCAGGACAGGAGGGTTATCTCAGGCAGGGCAATAGAAAGCATCCAGAAGAGCGCCCGTGGCCAGTACCATCCTGGCTGACCTGCAGGCACCAAGTTGGCCTGCGTGCTGTCGCTGCTGTGGCTCCACGGCCCTTCCTCTAGTCTTTCAAGCCCTTGTACATATTCAGGTGTTTCACCTGGGAAGGGTGGGAACAGTTCAGCAGCATCTGGCCTGGGGCTCAGCTCACGTTTACTCACAGAGGCGTCGGCACGGTCTCCCAGCTTTGCAATGAGGATGCTCCTTGCGTGGGCGGGCGGGGCTGCTGGCTGTATGGGAGATGATTCCCCACCTCTGACCAATTTCAGAATTGTTTACCACTGGAGCAAGTGCCTTGGTAGTGTTTTCCTCTGTGTAACTGTTAGGTTCAGTTTTTTTTTTTTCTTTTTTGGTTCAAGTTAGATATTATTCCTCATTTATGTATTTATAGATATAAGCATGGAAATAATTCATTCGTATAAATACATCAGTGTGAATGGAAGAACTTTTTTTCTGTTTTATTTTTACATTTTATTTTTTAAAATTTTGAAATTTAATTTTAGTTATTTTTTTATACAGTAGGTTATTATTAGTTATCTATTTTATGCATAGACATGTATACATGTCAATACTAATCTCCCAACTCATCCCACCACCACCACCCCATGGCTTCCCCCACTTTGTGTCCATACGTTTGTTCTCTACCTCTGTGTCTCTATTTCTGCCCTGCAAACCAGTTCATCTCTACCATTTTTCTAGGTTCCACATATAGGCATTAATATACAATATTTGTTTTTCTCTTTCTGGCTTACTTCACTCTGTATGACAGTCTCTAGATCCATCAACTTCTCTACAAATGACCCAGTTTCATTCCTTTATATGGCTGAGTAATATTCCATTTTATATATGTACCACATCTTTTTCCATTCGTCTGTCTGTGGGCATTTATGTTGCTTCCATAACCTGGCTATTGTAAATAGTGCTGCAATGAACATTGTGGTGAATGTGTCTCTGTGATTTATGGTTTTCTCTGGGTATATGCCCAGAAGTAGGATTGCTGGATCCTATGGTAATTCTCTTTTTAGTTTTTTAAAGGAACCTCCATACTGTTCTCCATAGTGACTGTATCAATTTACATTCCCACCAATAGCGGAAGAGGGTTCCTTTTGTCCACACCCTCCCCAGAATTTGTTGATTGTAGATTATCTGATGATGCCGATTCTAACAGGTGTGAGGTCTTACCTCATTGTAGTTTTGATTTGCATTTCTCTAATAATTAGTGATGTTGAGCAGCTTTTCATGTGCGTCTTGGCCATCTCTGTGTCTTCTTTGAAGAAACGTCTCTTTAGATCTTCTGCCCATTTTTGTATTGGGTTGTTTGTTTTATTAATATTAAGCTGCATGAGCTGTTTATATATATTGGAGATTAAACCTTTGTCCATTGATTCGTTTCTGAACGTTTTCGCCCATTCTGAGGGTTGCCTTTCTCCATTCCCGTTTTTTTTAACAAAGAAAGAAAGAAAGCAAAAGAAGCAGAATACTAATGTTCGTGTAATATGCCTCTTGAAACTGTCGTTTTGAAATATGGACGTCTTTTGAATTTTTTGGTCGATATATGACCCCAGGATTTGTTTTCAGGGCAGGTGTCATTTACAGGCCTGTAATGATTTGGAATATCCACTGACCATTAGCGCTGGCATTAAACCTGCAGTTGTGTGAAACGGCCACAAGGTGGCAGCAGGTCTCCCTTACCAAATCTGGTTACTAGGGCAGCAGAGCCTCAATGGAAGTCGTGTTCTAGATTGGAATGTAGAACGGAATGTGCCAGGAGAAAGCCCCTCAAGTTTGTCTCACTACTTCTTGTTCGTGTTTTTAATTTAATTTTTTATTTTTTATTACAGCAAGTTTGAGTACAACGTTTAGCTTGTTGTAGGTGGGCAAGAGGTGGTTCTTTTACACATATACATATGTCTGTTCTTCCTGGGATCCTTTTCCCATGTACGTTATGACAGAATGTTGAGTAGTCTTCTCTTGGTACTCCGTAGGTCTTTGGTGATTATATACGTCTACTGTGTTTGTATATGTCTGTTAACCCCAATATCGTAATGAATTCAATCCTCACACCTTTCCTTTGGTGAAACATAAGTTTGTTTAATGAATCTGTGATTGCCCTTCTCCGTGGAAATATCTGCCCTGGTATCAATTTATAGGTAACACCTATAAGTGATATGATATGATATGTGTCTTTCACTTTCTGACTTACTCCAAGTCACGTGATTACCTTGAGACTCATCTACGGTGCTGCAAATGGCATTGTGTCCTTTTTTTCCTTGGCGAATATTCTGTCTTAGCGAGGTCCATATTCTGCAATGTGATTCCCTGAGGGCTGAGGATTAGCTGACCTGGGCAGCCTGACCCTGCCGGCAAGCCCTCCCCAGGTGTGCCTGGGTTGAGGTCAATATAAACAGCACTCCAGGCAGCAATAGCCCCTGCAGCTGTGCCTGACTCCATATCCTCTGCCCCGTCAGCAGTCTCGTGGCTGTGCTGGTGGGAGGGTGTGAGGGTCCACGGCTTTGTGGGTGGCCCGGTGTGAGTGGGGCTCTGCTGGACTTTCGGCAGGAGTTGCCTGGCTGCCACCTGTAAAGAAGAGGATGTGTCACCCATAACTTCCACTGGAATATCTCTCCGGGCTGAGGTGAGGAAGGAAAAAAAGGAGTGGGGGCCGGGACAGGAGGGGTATCTCAGGCAGGGCAATAGAAAGCTTCCAGAAGAGCGCCCGTGGCCAGTACCATCCTGGCTGACCTGCAGGCACCAAGTTGGCCTGCGTGCTGTCGCTGGTGTGGCTCCACGGCCCTTCCTCTAGGCTTTCAAGCCCTTGTACATATTCAGGTGTTTCACCTGGGAAGGGTGGGAACAGTTCAGCAGCATCTGGCCTGGGGCTCATCTCACGTTTACTCACAGAGGCCTCGGCACGGTCTCCCAGCTTTGCAATGAGGATGCTCCTTGCGTGGGCGGGCGGGGCTGCTGGCTGTATGGGAGATGATTCCCCACCTCTGACCAATATCAGAATTGTTTACCACTGGAGCAAGTGCCTTGGTAGTGTTTTCCTCTGTATAATTCTTAGGTTCAGTTTTTTTTTTCTTTTTTGGTTCAAGTTAGATTTTATTCCTCATTTATGTATTTATAGATATAAGCATGGAAATTATTAATTCGTATAAATACATCAGTGTGAATGGAAGAACTTTATTTCTGTTTTATTTTTACATTTTATTTTTTAAAATTTTGAAATTTAATTTTAGTTATTTTTTTATACAGTAGGTTATTATTAGTTATCTATTTTATGCATAGACATGTATACAGGTCAATCCTAATCTCCCAACTCATCCCACCACCACCACCCCATGGCTTCCCCCACTTTGTGTCCATACGTTTGTTCTCTACCTCTGTGTCTCTATTTCTGCCCTGCAAACCAGTTCATCTCTACCATTTTTCTAGGTTCCACATATAGGCATTAATATACAATATTTGTTTTTCTCTTTCTGGCTTACTTGACTCTGTATGACAGTCTCTAGATCCATCAACTTCTCTACAAATGACCCAGTTTCATTCCTTTTTATGGCTGAGTAATATTCCATTTTATATATGTACCACATCTTTATCCATTCGTCTGTCTGTGGGCATTTATGTTGCTTCCATAACCTGGCTATTGTAAATAGTGCTGCAATGAACATTGTGGTGAATGTGTCTCTGTGATTTATGGTTTTCTCAGGGTATATGCCCAGAAGTGGGATTGCTGGATCCTATGGTAATTCTCTTTTTAGTTTTTTAAAGGAACCTCCATACTGTTCTCCATAGTGACTGTATCAATTTACATTCCCACCAATAGCGGAAGAGGGTTCCTTTTGTCCACACCCTCCCCAGAATTTGTTGTTTGTAGATTATCTGATGATGCCGATTCTAACAGGTGTGAGGTCTTACCTCATTGTAGTTTTGATTTGCATTTCTCTAATAATTAGTGATGTTGAGTAGCTTTTCATGTGCGTCTTGGCCATCTCTGTGTCTTCTTTGAAGAAACGTCTCTTTAGATCTTCTGCCCATTTTTGTATTGGGTTTTTTGTTTTATTAATATTAAGCTGCATGAGCTGTTTATATATATTGGAGATTAAACCTTTGTCCATTGATTCGTTTGTGAACGTTTTCGCCCATTCTGAGGGTTGCCTTTTTCCATTCCCGTTTTTTTAACAAAGAAAGAAAGAAAGCAAAAGAAGCAGAACACTAATGTGCGTGAAATATGCCTCTTGAAACTGTCGTTTTGAAATATGGACGTCTTTTGAATTTTTTGGTCGATATATGACCCCAGGATTTGTTTTCAGGGCAGGTGTCATTTACAGGCCTGTAATGATTTGGAATATCCACTGATCATTAGCGCTGGCATTAAACCTGCAGTTGTGTGAAACGGCCACAAAGTGGCAGCAGTTCTCCCTTACCAAATCTGGTTACTAGGGCAGCAGAGCCTCAATGGAAGTCGTGTTCTAGATTGGAATGTAGAACGGAATGTGCCAGGAGAAAGCCCCTCAAGTTTGTCTCACTACTTCTTGTTCGTGTTTTTAATTTAATTTTTTATTTTTTATTACAGCAAGTTTGAGTACAGCGTTTAGCTTGTTGTAGGTGTGCAAGAGGTGGTTCTTTTACACATATACATATGTCTGTTCTTCCTGGGATCCTTTTCCCATGTACGTTATGACAGAATGTTGAGTAGTCTTCTCTTGGTACTCCGTAGGTCTTTGGTGATTATATACGTCTACTGTGTTTGTATCTGTCTGTTAACCCCAATATCGTAATGAATTCAATCCTCACACCTTTCCTTTGGTGAACCATAAGTTTGTTTAATGAATCTGTGATTGCCCTTCTCCGTGGAAATATCTGCCCTGGTATCAATTTATACGTAACACCTATAAGTGATATGATATGATATGTGTCTTTCACTTTCTGACTTACTCCAAGTCACGTGATTACCTCGAGACTCATCTACGGTGCTGCAAATGGCATTGTGTCCTTTTACTCCTTGGCGAATATTCTGTCTTAGCGAGGTCCATTTTCTGCAATGTGATTCCCTGAGGGCTGAGGATTAGCTGACCTGGGCAGCCTGACCCTGCCGGCAAGCCCTCACCAGGTGTGCCTGGGTTGAGGTCAATATAAACAGCACTCCAGGCAGCAATAGCCCCTGCAGCTGTGCCTGACTCCATATCCTCTGCCCCGTCAGCAGTCTCGGGGCTGTGCTGGTGGGAGGGTGTGAGGGTCCACGGCTTTGTGGGTGGCCCGGTGTGAGTGGGGCTCTGCTGGACTTTCGGCAGGAGTTGCCAGGCTGCCACCTGTAAAGAAGAGGATGTGTCACCCATAACTTCCACTGGAATATCTCTCCGGGCTGAGGTGAGGAAGGAAAAAAAGGAGTGGGGGCCAGGACAGGAGGGTTATCTCAGGCAGGGCAATAGAAAGCATCCAGAAGAGCGCCCGTGGCCAGTACCATCCTGGCTGACCTGCAGGCACCAAGTTGGCCTGCGTGCTGTCGCTGCTGTGGCTCCACGGCCCTTCCTCTAGGCTTTCAAGCCCTTGTACATATTCAGGTGTTTCACCTGGGAAGGGTGGGAACAGTTCAGCAGCATCTGGCCTGGGGCTCAGCTCACGTTTACTCACAGAGGCGTCGGCACGGTCTCCCAGCTTTGCAATGAGGATGCTCCTTGCGTGGGCGGGCGGGGCTGCTGGCTGTATGGGAGATGATTCCCCACCTCTGACCAATTTCAGAATTGTTTACCACTGGAGCAAGTGCCTTGGTAGTGTTTTCCTCTGTGTAACTGTTAGGTTCAGTTTTTTTTTTTTCTATTTTGGTTCAAGTTAGATTTTATTCCTCATTTATGTATTTATAGATATAAGCATGGAAATAATTCATTCGTATAAATACATCAGTGTGAATGGAAGAAATTTTTTTCTGTTTTATTTTTACATTTTATTTTTTAAAATTTTGAAATTTAATTTTAGTTTTTTTTTTTTTTTTTTTTTTTTTTTTTTTTTTTTTTTTTTTTTTTTTGCGGTACGCGGGCCTCTCACTGTTGTGGCCTCTCCCGTTGCGGGGCACAGGCTGCGGATGCGCAGGCTCAGCGGCCATGGCTCACGGGCCCAGCCGCTCCGCGGCATATGGGATCCTCCCAGACCGGGGCACGAACCCGTATCCCCTGCATCGGCAGGCGGACTCTCAACCACTGCGCCACCAGGGAGGCCCCTAATTTTAGTTATTTTTTTATACAGTAGGTTATTATTAGTTATCTATTTTATGCATAGACATGTATACATGTCAATACTAATCTCCCAACTCATCCCACCACCAACACCCCATGGCTTCCCCCACTTTGTGTCCATACGTTTGTTCTCTACCTCTGTGTCTCTATTTCTGCCCTGCAAACCAGTTCATCTCTACCATTTTTCTAGGTTCCACATATAGGCATTAATATACAATATTTGTTTTTCTCTTTCTGGCTTACTTCACTCTGTATGACAGTCTCTAGATCCATCAACTTCTCTACAAATGACCCAGTTTCATTCCTTTATATGGCTGAGTAATATTCCATTTTATATATGTACCACATCTTTTTCCATTCGTCTGTCTGTGGGCATTTATGTTGCTTCCATAACCTGGCTATTGTAAATAGTGCTGCAATGAACATTGTGGTGAATGTGTCTCTGTGATTTATGGTTTTCTCTGGGTATATGCCCAGAAGTAGGATTGCTGGATCCTATGGTAATTCTCTTTTTAGTTTTTTAAAGGAACCTCCATACTGTTCTCCATAGTGACTGTATCAATTTACATTCCCACCAATAGCGGAAGAGGGTTCCTTTTGTCCACACCCTCCCCAGAATTTGTTGATTGTAGATTATCTGATGATGCCGATTCTAACAGGTGTGAGGTCTTACCTCATTGTAGTTTTGATTTGCATTTCTCTAATAATTAGTGATGTTGAGCAGCTTTTCATGTGCGTCTTGGCCATCTCTGTGTCTTCTTTGAAGAAACGTCTCTTTAGATCTTCTGCCCATTTTTGTATTGGGTTGTTTGTTTTATTAATATTAAGCTGCATGAGCTGTTTATATATATTGGAGATTAAACCTTTGTCCATTGATTCGTTTCTGAACGTTTTCGCCCATTCTGAGGGTTGCCTTTTTCCATTCCCGTTTTTTTTAACAAAGAAAGAAAGAAAGCAAAAGAAGCAGAATACTAATGTGCGTGTAATATGCCTCTTGAAACTGTCGTTTTGAAATATGGACGTCTTTTGAATTTTTTGGTCGATATATGACCCCAGGATTTGTTTTCAGGGCAGGTGTCATTTACAGGCCTGTAATGATTTGGAATATCCACTGACCATTAGCGCTGGCATTAAACCTGCAGTTGTGTGAAACGGCCACAAGGTGGCAGCAGGTCTCCCTTACCAAATCTGGTTACTAGGGCAGCAGAGCCTCAATGGAAGTCGTGTCCTAGATTGGAATGTAGAACGGAATGTGCCAGGAGAAAGCCCCTCAAGTTTGTCTCACTACTTCTTGTTCGTGTTTTTAATTTAATTTTTTATTTTTTATTACAGCAAGTTTGAGTACAACGTTTAGCTTGTTGTAGGTGGGCAAGAGGTGGTTCTTTTACACATATACATATGTCTGTTCTTCCTGGGATCCTTTTCCCATGTACGTTATGACAGAATGTTGAGTAGTCTTCTCTTGGTACTCCGTAGGTCTTTGGTGATTATATACGTCTACTGTGTTTGTATATGTCTGTTAACCCCAATATCGTAATGAATTCAATCCTCACACCTTTCCTTTGGTGAAACATAAGTTTGTTTAATGAATCTGTGATTGCCCTTCTCCGTGGAAATATCTGCCCTGGTATCAATTTATAGGTAACACCTATAAGTGATATGATATGATATGTGTCTTTCACTTTCTGACTTACTCCAAGTCACGTGATTACCTTGAGACTCATCTACGGTGCTGCAAATGGCATTGTGTCCTTTTTTTCCTTGGCGAATATTCTGTCTTAGCGAGGTCCATATTCTGCAATGTGATTCCCTGAGGGCTGAGGATTAGCTGACCTGGGCAGCCTGACCCTGCCGGCAAGCCCTCCCCAGGTGTGCCTGGGTTGAGGTCAATATAAACAGCACTCCAGGCAGCAATAGCCCCTGCAGCTGTGCCTGACTCCATATCCTCTGCCCCGTCAGCAGTCTCGTGGCTGTGCTGGTGGGAGGGTGTGAGGGTCCACGGCTTTGTGGGTGGCCCGGTGTGAGTGGGGCTCTGCTGGACTTTCGGCAGGAGTTGCCTGGCTGCCACCTGTAAAGAAGAGGATGTGTCACCCATAACTTCCACTGGAATATCTCTCCGGGCTGAGGTGAGGAAGGAAAAAAAGGAGTGGGGGCCGGGACAGGAGGGGTATCTCAGGCAGGGCAATAGAAAGCTTCCAGAAGAGCGCCCGTGGCCAGTACCATCCTGGCTGACCTGCAGGCACCAAGTTGGCCTGCGTGCTGTCGCTGGTGTGGCTCCACGGCCCTTCCTCTAGGCTTTCAAGCCCTTGTACATATTCAGGTGTTTCACCTGGGAAGGGTGGGAACAGTTCAGCAGCATCTGGCCTGGGGCTCAGCTCACGTTTACTCACAGAGGCCTCGGCACGGTCTCCCAGCTTTGCAATGAGGATGCTCCTTGCGTGGGCGGGTGGGGCTGCTGGCTGTATGGGAGATGATTCCCCACCTCTGACCAATATCAGAATTGTTTACCACTGGAGCAAGTGCCTTGGTAGTGTTTTCCTCTGTATAATTCTTAGGTTCAGTTTTTTTTTTCTTTTTTGGTTCAAGTTAGATTTTATTCCTCATTTATGTATTTATAGATATAAGCATGGAAATTATTAATTCGTATAAATACATCAGTGTGAATGGAAGAACTTTATTTCTGTTTTATTTTTACATTTTATTTTTTAAAATTTTGAAATTTAATTTTAGTTATTTTTTTATACAGTAGGTTATTATTAGTTATCTATTTTATGCATAGACATGTATACAGGTCAATCCTAATCTCCCAACTCATCCCACCACCACCACCCCATGGCTTCCCCCACTTTGTGTCCATACGTTTGTTCTCTACCTCTGTGTCTCTATTTCTGCCCTGCAAACCAGTTCATCTCTACCATTTTTCTAGGTTCCACATATAGGCATTAATATACAATATTTGTTTTTCTCTTTCTGGCTTACTTGACTCTGTATGACAGTCTCTAGATCCATCAACTTCTCTACAAATGACCCAGTTTCATTCCTTTTTATGGCTGAGTAATATTCCATTTTATATATGTACCACATCTTTATCCATTCGTCTGTCTGTGGCCATTTATGTTGCTTCCATAACCTGGCTATTGTAAATAGTGCTGCAATGAACATTGTGGTGAATGTGTCTCTGTGATTTATGGTTTTCTCAGGGTATATGCCCAGAAGTGGGATTGCTGGATCCTATGGTAATTCTCTTTTTAGTTTTTTAAAGGAACCTCCATACTGTTCTCCATAGTGACTGTATCAATTTACATTCCCACCAATAGCGGAAGAGGGTTCCTTTTGTCCACACCCTCCCCAGAATTTGTTGTTTGTAGATTATCTGATGATGCCGATTCTAACAGGTGTGAGGTCTTACCTCATTGTAGTTTTGATTTGCATTTCTCTAATAATTAGTGATGTTGAGCAGCTTTTCATGTGCGTCTTGGCCATCTCTGTGTCTTCTTTGAAGAAACGTCTCTTTAGATCTTCTGCCCATTTTTGTATTGGGTTGTTTGTTTTATTAATATTAAGCTGCATGAGCTGTTTATATATATTGGAGATTAAACCTTTGTCCATTGATTCGTTTGTGAACGTTTTCGCCCATTCTGAGGGTTGCCTTTTTCCATTCCCGTTTTTTTAACAAAGAAAGAAAGAAAGCAAAAGAAGCAGAACACTAATGTGCGTGAAATATGCCTCTTGAAACTGTCGTTTTGAAATATGGACGTCTTTTGAATTTTTTGGTCGATATATGACCCCAGGATTTGTTTTCAGGGCAGGTGTCATTTACAGGCCTGTAATGATTTGGAATATCCACTGATCATTAGCGCTGGCATTAAACCTGCAGTTGTGTGAAACGGCCACAAAGTGGCAGCTGTTCTCCCTTACCAAATCTGGTTACTAGGGCAGCAGAGCCTCAATGGAAGTCGTGTTCTAGATTGGAATGTAGAACGGAATGTGCCAGGAGAAAGCCCCTCAAGTTTGTCTCACTACTTCTTGTTCGTGTTTTTAATTTAATTTTTTATTTTTTATTACAGCAAGTTTGAGTACAACGTTTAGCTTGTTGTAGGTGTGCAAGAGGTGGTTCTTTTACACATATACATATGTCTGTTCTTCCTGGGATCCTTTTCCCATGTACGTTATGACAGAATGTTGAGTAGTCTTCTCTTGGTACTCCGTAGGTCTTTGGTGATTATATACGTCTACTGTGTTTGTATCTGTCTGTTAACCCCAATATCGTAATGAATTCAATCCTCACACCTTTCCTTTGGTGAACCATAAGTTTGTTTAATGAATCTGTGATTGCCCTTCTCCGTGGAAATATCTGCCCTGGTATCAATTTATACGTAACACCTATAAGTGATATGATATGATATGTGTCTTTCACTTTCTGACTTACTCCAAGTCACGTGATTACCTCGAGACTCATCTACGGTGCTGCAAATGGCATTGTGTCCTTTTTCTCCTTGGCGAATATTCTGTCTTAGCGAGGTCCATTTTCTGCAATGTGATTCCCTGAGGGCTGAGGATTAGCTGACCTGGGCAGCCTGACCCTGCCGGCAAGCCCTCAACAGGTGTGCCTGGGTTGAGGTCAATATAAACAGCACTCCAGGCAGCAATAGCCCCTGCAGCTGTGCCTGACTCCATATTCTCTGCCCCGTCAGCAGTCTCGGGGCTGTGCTGGTGGGAGGGTGTAAGGGTCCACGGCTTTGTGGGTGGCCCGGTGTGAGTGGGGCTCTGCTGGACTTTCGGCAGGAGTTGCCAGGCTGCCACCTGTAAAGAAGAGGATGTGTCACCCATAACTTCCACTGGAATATCTCTCCGGGCTGAAGTGAGGAATGAAAAAAAGGAGTGGGGGCCGGGACAGGAGGGGTATCTCAGGCAGGGCAATAGAAAGCTTCCAGAAGAGCGCCCGTGGCCAGTACCATCCTGGCTGTCCTGCAGGCACCAAGTTGGCCTGCGTGCTGTCACTGGTGTGGCTCCACGGCCCTTCCTCTAGGCTTTCAAGCCCTTGTACATATTCAGGTGTTTCACCTGGGAAGGGTGGGAACAGTTCAGCAGCATCTGGCCTGGGGCTCAGCTCACGTTTACTCACAGAGGCCTCGGCACGGTCTCCCAGCTTTGCAATGAGGATGCTCCTTGCGTGGGCGGGCGGGGCTGCTGGCTGTATGGGAGATGATTCCCCACCTCTGACCAATTTCAGGATTGTTTACCACTGGAGCAAGTGCCTTGGTAGTGTTTTCCTCTGTATAATTCTTAGGTTCGGTTTTTTTTTTTTTTTGGTTCAAGTTAGATTTTATTCCTCATTTATGTATTTATAGATATAAGCATGGAAATAATTCATTCGTATAAATACATCAGTGTGAATGGAAGAACTTTTTTTCTGTTTTATTTTTACATTTTATTTTTTAAAATTTTGAAATTTAATTTTAGTTATTTTTTTTATACAGTAGGTTATTATTAGTTATCTATTTTATGCATAGACATGTATACAGGTCAATCCTAATCTCCCAACTCATCCCACCACCACCACCCCATGGCTTCCCCCACTTTGTGTCCATACGTTTGTTCTCTACCTCTGTGTCTCTATTTCTGCCCTGCAAACCAGTTCATCTCTACCATTTTTCTAGGTTCCACATATAGGCATTAATATACAATATTTGTTTTTCTCTTTCTGACTTACTTCACTCTGTATGACAGTCTCTAGATCCATCAACTTCTCTACAAATGACCCAGTTTCATTCCTTTTTATGGCTGAGTAATATTCCATTTTGTATATGTACCACATCTTTATCCATTCGTCTGTCTGTGGGCATTTAGGTTGCTTCCATTACCTGGCTATTGTAAATAGTCCTGCAATGAACATTGTGGTGAATGTGTCTTTGTGATTTATGGTTTTCTCTGGGTATATGCCCAGAAGTGGGATTGCTGGATCCTATGGTAATTCTCTTTTTAGTTTTTTAAAGGAACCTCCATACTGTTCTCCATAGTGACTGTATCAATTTACATTCCCACCAATAGCGGAAGAGGGTTCCTTTTGTCCACACCGTCCCCATAATTTGTTGATTGTAGATTATCTGATGATGCCGATTCTAACAGGTGTGAGGTCTTACCTCATTGTAGTTTTGATTTGCATTTCTCTAATAATTAGTGATGTTGAGCAGCTTTTCATGTGCGTCTTGTCCATCTCTGTGTCTTCTTTGAAGAAACGTCTCTTTAGATCTTCTGCCCATTTTTGTATTGGGTTGTTTGTTTTATTAATATTAAGCTGCATGAGCTGTTTATATATATTGCAGATTAAACCTTTGTCCATTGATTCGTTTGTGAACGTTTTCGCCCATTCTGAGGATTGCCTTTCTGCATTCCCGTTTTTTTAACAAGGAAAGAAAGAAAGCAAAATAAGCAGAACACTAATGTGCGTGAAATATGCCTCTTGAAACTGTCGTTTTGAAATATGGACGTCTTTTGAATTTTTTGGTCGATATATGACCCCAGGATTTGTTTTCAGGGCAGGTGTCATTTACAGGCCTGTAATGATTTGGAATATCCACTGACCATTAGCGCTGGCATTAAACCTGCAGTTGTGTGAAACGGCCACAAGGTGGCAGCAGGTCTCCCTTACCAAATCTGGTTACTAGGGCAGCAGAGCCTCAATGGAAGTCGTGTTCGAGATTGGAATGTAGAACGGAATGTGCCAGGAGAAAGCCCCTCAAGTTTGTCTCACTATTTCTTGTTCGTGTTTTTAATTTAATTTTTTATTTTTTATTACAGCAAGTTTGAGTACAACGTTTAGCTTGTTGTAGGTGTGCAAGAGGTGGTTCTTTTACACATATACATATGTCTGTTCTTCCTGGGATCCTTTTCCCATGTACGTTATGACAGAATGTTGAGTAGTCTTCTCTTGGTACTCCGTAGGTCTTTGGTGATTATATACGTCTACTGTGTTTGTATCTGTCTGTTAACCCCAATATCGTAATGAATTCAATCCTCACACCTTTCCTTTGGTGAACCATAAGTTTGTTTAATGAATCTGTGATTGCCCTTCTCCGTGGAAATATCTGCCCTGGTATCAATTTATACGTAACACCTATAAGTGATATGATATGATATGTGTCTTTCACTTTCTGACTTACTCCAAGTCACGTGATTACCTCGAGACTCATCTACGGTGCTGCAAATGGCATTGTGTCCTTTTTCTCCTTGGCGAATATTCTGTCTTAGCGAGGTCCATTTTCTGCAATGTGATTCCCTGAGGGCTGAGGATTAGCTGACCTGGGCAGCCTGACCCTGCCGGCAAGCCCTCCCCAGGTGTGCCTGGGTTGAGGTCAATATAAACAGCACTCCAGGCAGCAATAGCCCCTGCAGCTGTGCCTGACTCCATATCCTCTGCCCCGTCAGCAGTCTCGGGGCTGTGCTCGTGGGAGGGTGTGAGGGTCCACGGCTTTGTGGGTGGCCCGGTGTGAGTGGGGCTCTGCTGGACTTTCGGCAGGAGTTGCCAGGCTGCCACCTGTAAAGAAGAGGATGTGTCACCCATAACTTCCACTGGAATATCTCTCCGGGCTGAGGTGAGGAAGGAAAAAAAGGAGTGGGGGCCAGGACAGGAGGGTTATCTCAGGCAGGGCAATAGAAAGCATCCAGAAGAGCGCCCGTGGCCAGTACCATCCTGGCTGACCTGCAGGCACCAAGTTGGCCTGCGTGCTGTCGCTGCTGTGGCTCCACGGCCCTTCCTCTAGGCTTTCAAGCCCTTGTACATATTCAGGTGTTTCACCTGGGAAGGGTGGGAACAGTTCAGCAGCATCTGGCCTGGGGCTCAGCTCACGTTTACTCACAGAGGCGTCGGCACGGTCTCCCAGCTTTGCAATGAGGATGCTCCTTGCGTGGGCGGGCGGGGCTGCTGGCTGTATGGGAGATGATTCCCCACCTCTGACCAATTTCAGAATTGTTTACCACTGGAGCAAGTGCCTTGGTAGTGTTTTCCTCTGTGTAACTGTTAGGTTCAGTTTTTTTTTTTCTTTTTTGGTTCAAGTTAGATTTTATTCCTCATTTATGTATTTATAGATATAAGCATGGAAATAATTCATTCGTATAAATACATCAGTGTGAATGGAAGAAATTTTTTTCTGTTTTATTTTTACATTTTATTTTTTAAAATTTTGAAATTTAATTTTAGTTATTTTTTTATACAGTAGGTTATTATTAGTTATCTATTTTATGCATAGACATGTATACATGTCAATACTAATCTCCCAACTCATCCCACCACCACCACCCCATGGCTTCCCCCACTTTGTGTCCATACGTTTGTTCTCTACCTCTGTGTCTCTATTTCTGCCCTGCAAACCAGTTCATCTCTACCATTTTTCTAGGTTCCACATATAGGCATTAATATACAATATTTGTTTTTCTCTTTCTGGCTTACTTGACTCTGTATGACAGTCTCTAGATCCATCAACTTCTCTACAAATGACCCAGTTTCATTCCTTTTTATGGCTGAGTAATATTCCATTTTATATATGTACCACATCTTTATCCATTCGTCTGTCTGTGGGCATTTATGTTGCTTCCATAACCTGGCTATTGTAAATAGTGCTGCAATGAACATTGTGGTGAATGTGTCTCTGTGATTTATGGTTTTCTCTGGGTATATGCCCAGAAGTGGGATTGCTGGATCCTATGGTAATTCTCTTTTTAGTTTTTTAAAGGAACCTCCATACTGTTCTCCATAGTGACTGTATCAATTTACATTCCCACCAATAGCGGAAGAGGGTTCCTTTTGTCCACACACTCCCCAGAATTTGTTGTTTGTAGATTATCTGATGATGCCGATTCTAACAGGTGTGAGGTCTTACCTCATTGTAGTTTTGATTTGCATTTCTCTAATAATTAGTGATGTTGAGCAGCTTTTCATGTGCGTCTTGGCCATCTCTGTGTCTTCTTTGAAGAAACGTCTCTTTAGATCTTCTGCCCATTTTTGTATTGGGTTGTTTGTTTTATTAATATTAAGCTGCATGAGCTGTTTATATATATTGGAGATTAAACCTTTGTCCATTGATTCGTTTGTGAACGTTTTCGCCCATTCTGAGGATTGCCTTTCTCCATTCCCGTTTTTTTTAACAAAGAAAGAAAGAAAGCAAAAGAAGCAGAACACTAATGTGCGTGAAATATGCCTCTTGAAACTGTCGTTTTGAAATATGGACGTCTTTTGAATTTTTTGGTCTATATATGACCCCAGGATTTGTTTTCAGGGCAGGTGTCATTTACAGGCCTGTAATGATTTGGAATATCCACTGACCATTAGCGCTGGCATTAAACCTGCAGTTGTGTGAAACGGTCACAAGGTGGCAGCAGTTCTCCCATACCAAATCTGGTTACTAGGGCAGCAGAGACTCAATGGAAGTCGTGTTCTAGATTGGAATGTAGAACGGAATGTGCCAGGAGAAAGCCCCTCAAGTTTGTCTCACTATTTCTTGTTCGTGTTTTTAATTTAATTTTTTATTTTTTATTACAGCAAGTTTGAGTACAACGTTTAGCTTGTTGTAGGTGGGCAAGAGGTGGTTCTTTTACACATATACATATGTCTGTTCTTCCTGGGATCCTTTTCCCATGTACGTTATGACAGAATGTTGAGTAGTCTTCTCTTGGTACTCCGTAGGTCTTTGGTGATTATATATGTCTACTGTGTTTGTATATGTCTGTTAACCCCAATATCGTAATGAATTCAATCCTCACACCTTTCCTTTGGTGAACCATAAGTTTGTTTAATGAATCTGTGATTGCCCTTCTCCGTGGAAATATCTGCCCTGGTATCAATTTATAGGTAACACCTATAAGTGATATGATATGATATGTGTCTTTCACTTTCTGACTTACTCCAAGTCACGTGATTACCTCGAGACTCATCTACGGTGCTGCAAATGGCATTGTGTCCTTTTTTTCCTTGGCGAATATTCTGTCTTAGCGAGGTCCATATTCTGCAATGTGATTCCCTGAGGGCTGAGGATTAGCTGACCTGGGCAGCCTGACCCTGCAGGCAAGCCCTCCCCAGGTGTGCCTGGGTTGAGGTCAATATAAACAGCACTCCAGGCAGCAATAGCCCCTGCAGCTGTGCCTGACTCCATATCCTCTGCCCCGTCAGCAGTCTCGGGGCTGTGCTGGTGGGAGGGTGTGAGGGTCCACGGCTTTGTGGGTGGCCCGGTGTGAGTGGGGCTCTGCTGGACTTTCGGCAGGAGTTGCCAGGCTGCCACCTGTAAAGAAGAGGATGTGTCACCCATAACTTCCACTGGAATATCTCTCCGGGCTGAAGTGAGGAAGGAAAAAAAGGAGTGGGGGCCGGGACAGGAGGGGTATCTCAGGCAGGGCAATAGAAAGCTTCCAGAAGAGCGCCCGTGGCCAGTACCATCCTGGCTGTCCTGCAGGCACCAAGTTGGCCTGCGTGCTGTCACTGGTGTGGCTCCACGGCCCTTCCTCTAGGCTTTCAAGCCCTTGTACATATTCAGGTGTTTCACCTGGGAAGGGTGGGAACAGTTCAGCAGCATCTGGCCTGGGGCTCAGCTCACGTTTACTCACAGAGGCCTCGGCACGGTCTCCCAGCTTTGCAATGAGGATGCTCCTTGCGTGGGCGGGCGGGGCTGCTGGCTGTATGGGAGATGATTCCCCACCTCTGACCAATTTCAGAATTGTTTACCACTGGAGCAAGTGCCTTGGTAGTGTTTTCCTCTGTATAATTCTTAGGTTCGGTTTTTTTTTTTTTTTGGTTCAAGTTAGATTTTATTCCTCATTTATGTATTTATAGATATAAGCATGGAAATAATTCATTCGTATAAATACATCAGTGTGAATGGAAGAACTTTTTTTCTGTTTTATTTTTACATTTTATTTTTTAAAATTTTGAAATTTAATTTTAGTTATTTTTTTTATTCAGTAGGTTATTATTAGTTATCTATTTTATGCATAGACATGTATACAGGTCAATCCTAATCTCCCAACTCATCCCACCACCACCACCCCATGGCTTCCCCCACTTTGTGTCCATACGTTTGTTCTCTACCTCTGTGTCTCTATTTCTGCCCTGCAAACCAGTTCATCTCTACCATTTTTCTAGGTTCCACATATAGGCATTAATATACAATATTTGTTTTTCTCTTTCTGACTTACTTCACTCTGTATGACAGTCTCTAGATCCATCAACTTCTCTACAAATGACCCAGTTTCATTCCTTTTTATGGCTGAGTAATATTCCATTTTGTATATGTACCACATCTTTATCCATTCGTCTGTCTGTGGGCATTTAGGTTGCTTCCATTACCTGGCTATTGTAAATAGTGCTGCAATGAACATTGTGGTGAATGTGTCTTTGTGATTTATGGTTTTATCTGGGTGTATGCCCAGAAGTGGGATTGCTGGATCCTATGGTAATTCTCTTTTTAGTTTTTTAAAGGAACCTCCATACTGTTCTCCATAGTGACTGTATCAATTTACATTCCCACCAATAGCGGAAGAGGGTTCCTTTTGTCCACACCGTCCCCAGAATTTGTTGATTGTAGATTATCTGATGATGCCGATTCTAACAGGTGTGAGGTCTTACCTCATTGTAGTTTTGATTTGCATTTCTCTAATAATTAGTGATGTTGAGCAGCTTTTCATGTGCGTCTTGGCCATCTCTGTGTCTTCTTTGAAGAAACGTCTCTTTAGATCTTCTGCCCATTTTTGTATTGGGTTGTTTGTTTTATTAATATTAAGCTGCATGAGCTGTTTATATATATTGCAGATTAAACCTTTGTCCATTGATTCGTTTGTGAACGTTTTCGCCCATTCTGAGGATTGCCTTTCTGCATTCCCGTTTTTTTAACAAGGAAAGAAAGAAAGCAAAAGAAGCAGAACACTAATGTGCGTGAAATATGCCTCTTGAAACTGTCGTTTTGAAATATGGACGTCTTTTGAATTTTTTGGTCGATATATGACCCCAGGATTTGTTTTCAGGGCAGGTGTCATTTACAGGCCTGTAATGATTTGGAATATCCACTGACCATTAGCGCTGGCATTAAACCTGCAGTTGTGTGAAACGGCCACAAGGTGGCAGCAGGTCTCCCTTACCAAATCTGGTTACTAGGGCAGCAGAGCCTCAATGGAAGTTGTGTCCTAGATTGGAATGTAGAACGGAATGTGCCAGGAGAAAGCCCCTCAAGTTTGTCTCACTACTTCTTGTTCGTGTTTTTAATTTAATTTTTTATTTTTTATTACAGCAAGTTTGAGTACAACGTTTAGCTTGTTGTAGGTGGGCAAGAGGTGGTTCTTTTACACATATACATATGTCTGTTCTTCCTGGGATCCTTTTCCCATGTACGTTATGACAGAATGTTGAGTAGTCTTCTCTTGGTACTCCGTAGGTCTTTGGTGATTATATACGTCTACTGTGTTTGTATATGTCTGTTAACCCCAATATCGTAATGAATTCAATCCTCACACCTTTCCTTTGGTGAAACATAAGTTTGTTTAATGAATCTGTGATTGCCCTTCTCCGTGGAAATATCTGCCCTGGTATCAATTTATAGGTAACACCTATAAGTGATATGATATGATATGTGTCTTTCACTTTCTGACTTACTCCAAGTCACGTGATTACCTTGAGACTCATCTACGGTGCTGCAAATGGCATTGTGTCCTTTTTTTCCTTGGCGAATATTCTGTCTTAGCGAGGTCCATATTCTGCAATGTGATTCCCTGAGGGCTGAGGATTAGCTGACCTGGGCAGCCTGACCCTGCCGGCAAGCCCTCCCCAGGTGTGCCTGGGTTGAGGTCAATATAAACAGCACTCCAGGCAGCAATAGCCCCTGCAGCTGTGCCTGACTCCATATCCTCTGCCCCGTCAGCAGTCTCGTGGCTGTGCTGGTGGGAGGGTGTGAGGGTCCACGGCTTTGTGGGTGGCCCGGTGTGAGTGGGGCTCTGCTGGACTTTCGGCAGGAGTTGCCTGGCTGCCACCTGTAAAGAAGAGGATGTGTCACCCATAACTTCCACTGGAATATCTCTCCGGGCTGAGGTGAGGAAGGAAAAAAAGGAGTGGGGGCCGGGACAGGAGGGGTATCTCAGGCAGGGCAATAGAAAGCTTCCAGAAGAGCGCCCGTGGCCAGTACCATCCTGGCTGACCTGCAGGCACCAAGTTGGCCTGCGTGCTGTCGCTGGTGTGGCTCCACGGCCCTTCCTCTAGGCTTTCAAGCCCTTGTACATATTCAGGTGTTTCACCTGGGAAGGGTGGGAACAGTTCAGCAGCATCTGGCCTGGGGCTCAGCTCACGTTTACTCACAGAGGCCTCGGCACGGTCTCCCAGCTTTGCAATGAGGATGCTCCTTGCGTGGGCGGGCGGGGCTGCTGGCTGTATGGGAGATGATTCCCCACCTCTGACCAATATCAGAATTGTTTACCACTGGAGCAAGTGCCTTGGTAGTGTTTTCCTCTGTATAATTCTTAGGTTCAGTTTTTTTTTTCTTTTTTGGTTCAAGTTAGATTTTATTCCTCATTTATGTATTTATAGATATAAGCATGGAAATTATTAATTCGTATAAATACATCAGTGTGAATGGAAGAACTTTATTTCTGTTTTATTTTTACATTTTATTTTTTAAAATTTTGAAATTTAATTTTAGTTATTTTTTTATACAGTAGGTTATTATTAGTTATCTATTTTATGCATAGACATGTATACAGGTCAATCCTAATCTCCCAACTCATCCCACCACCACCACCCCATGGCTTCCCCCACTTTGTGTCCATACGTTTGTTCTCTACCTCTGTGTCTCTATTTCTGCCCTGCAAACCAGTTCATCTCTACCATTTTTCTAGGTTCCACATATAGGCATTAATATACAATATTTGTTTTTCTCTTTCTGGCTTACTTGACTCTGTATGACAGTCTCTAGATCCATCAACTTCTCTACAAATGACCCAGTTTCATTCCTTTTTATGGCTGAGTAATATTCCATTTTATATATGTACCACATCTTTATCCATTCGTCTGTCTGTGGGCATTTATGTTGCTTCCATAACCTGGCTATTGTAAATAGTGCTGCAATGAACATTGTGGTGAATGTGTCTCTGTGATTTATGGTTTTCTCAGGGTATATGCCCAGAAGTGGGATTGCTGGATCCTATGGTAATTCTCTTTTTAGTTTTTTAAAGGAACCTCCATACTGTTCTCCATAGTGACTGTATCAATTTACATTCCCACCAATAGCGGAAGAGCGTTCCTTTTGTCCACACCCTCCCCAGAATTTGTTGTTTGTAGATTATCTGATGATGCCGATTCTAACAGGTGTGAGGTCTTACCTCATTGTAGTTTTGATTTGCATTTCTCTAATAATTAGTGATGTTGAGCAGCTTTTCATGTGCGTCTTGGCCATCTCTGTGTCTTCTTTGAAGAAACGTCTCTTTAGATATTCTGCCCATTTTTGTATTGGGTTTTTTGTTTTATTAATATTAAGCTGCATGAGCTGTTTATATATATTGGAGATTAAACCTTTGTCCATTGATTCGTTTGTGAACGTTTTCGCCCATTCTGAGGGTTGCCTTTTTCCATTCCCGTTTTTTTAACAAAGAAAGAAAGAAAGCAAAAGAAGCAGAACACTAATGTGCGTGAAATATGCCTCTTGAAACTGTCGTTTTGAAATATGGACGTCTTTTGAATTTTTTGGTCGATATATGACCCCAGGATTTGTTTTCAGGGCAGGTGTCATTTACAGGCCTGTAATGATTTGGAATATCCACTGATCATTAGCGCTGGCATTAAACCTGCAGTTGTGTGAAACGGCCACAAAGTGGCAGCAGTTCTCCCTTACCAAATCTGGTTACTAGGGCAGCAGAGCCTCAATGGAAGTCGTGTTCTAGATTGGAATGTAGAACGGAATGTGCCAGGAGAAAGCCCCTCAAGTTTGTCTCACTACTTCTTGTTCGTGTTTTTAATTTAATTTTTTATTTTTTATTACAGCAAGTTTGAGTACAACGTTTAGCTTGTTGTACGTGTGCAAGAGGTGGTTCTTTTACACATATACATATGTCTGTTCTTCCTGGGATCCTTTTCCCATGTACGTTATGACAGAATGTTGAGTAGTCTTCTCTTGGTACTCCGTAGGTCTTTGGTGATTATATACGTCTACTGTGTTTGTATCTGTCTGTTAACCCCAATATCGTAATGAATTCAATCCTCACACCTTTCCTTTGGTGAACCATAAGTTTGTTTAATGAATCTGTGATTGCCCTTCTCCGTGGAAATATCTGCCCTGGTATCAATTTATACGTAACACCTATAAGTGATATGATATGATATGTGTCTTTCACTTTCTGACTTACTCCAAGTCACGTGATTACCTCGAGACTCATCTACGGTGATGCAAATGGCATTGTGTCCTTTTTCTCCTTGGCGAATATTCTGTCTTAGCGAGGTCCATTTTCTGCAATGTGATTCCCTGAGGGCTGAGGATTAGCTGACATGGGCAGCCTGACCCTGCCGGCAAGCCCTCACCAGGTGTGCCTGGGTTGAGGTCAATATAAACAGCACTCCAGGCAGCAATAGCCCCTGCAGCTGTGCCTTACTCCATATTCTCTGCCCCGTCAGCAGTCTCGGGGCTGTGCTGGTGGGAGGGTGTAAGGGTCCACGGCTTTGTGGGTGGCCCGGTGTGAGTGGGGCTCTGCTGGACTTTCGGCAGGAGTTGCCAGGCTGCCACCTGTAAAGAAGAGGATGTGTCACCCATAACTTCCACTGGAATATCTCTCCGGGCTGAGGTGAGGAAGGAAAAAAAGGAGTGCGGGCCGGGACAGGAGGGGTATCTCAGGCAGGGCAATAGAAAGCTTCCAGAAGAGCGCCCGTGGCCAGTACCATCCTGGCTGACCTGCAGGCACCAAGTTGGCCTGCGTGCTGTCGCTGGTGTGGCTCCACGGCCCTTCCTCTAGGCTTTCAAGCCCTTGTACATATTCAGGTGTTTCACCTGGGAAGGGTGGGAACAGTTCAGCAGCATCTGGCCTGGGGCTCAGCTCACGTTTACTCACAGAGGCCTCGGCACGGTCTCCCAGCTTTGCAATGAGGATGCTCCTTGCGTGGGCGGGCGGGGCTGCTGGCTGTATGGGAGATGATTCCCCACCTCTGACCAATTTCAGAATTGTTTACCACTGGAGCAAGTGCCTTCGTAGTGTTTTCCTCTGTATAATTCTTAGGTTCGGTTTTTTTTTCTTTTTTGGTTCAAGTTAGATTTTATTCCTCATTTATGTATTTATAGATATAAGCATGGAAATAATTCATTCGTATAAATACATCAGTGTGAATGGAAGAACTTTTTTTCTGTTTTATTTTTACATTTTATTTTTTAAAATTTTGAAATTTAATTTTAGTTATTTTTTTTATACAGTAGGTTATTATTAGTTATCTATTTTATGCATAGACATGTATACAGGTCAATCCTAATCTCCCAACTCATCCCACCACCACCACCCCATGGCTTCCCCCACTTTGTGTCCATACGTTTGTTCTCTACCTCTGTGTCTCTATTTCTGCCCTGCAAACCAGTTCATCTCTACCATTTTTCTAGGTTCCACATATAGGCATTAATATACAATATTTGTTTTTCTCTTTCTGACTTACTTCACTCTGTATGACAGTCTCTAGATCCATCAACTTCTCTACAAATGACCCAGTTTCATTCCTTTTTATGGCTGAGTAATATTCCATTTTGTATATGTACCACATCTTTATCCATTCGTCTGTCTGTGGGCATTTAGGTTGCTTCCATTACCTGGCTATTGTAAATAGTGCTGCAATGAACATTGTGGTGAATGTGTCTTTGTGATTTATGGTTTTATCTGGGTGTATGCCCAGAAGTGGGATTGCTGGATCCTATGGTAATTCTCTTTTTAGTTTTCTAAAGGAACCTCCATACTGTTCTCCATAGTGACTGTATCAATTTACATTCCCACCAATAGTGGAAGAGCGTTCCTTTTGTCCACACCATCCCCAGAGTTTGTTGTTTGTAGATTATCTGATGATGCCGATTCTAACAGGTGTGAGGTCTTACCTCATTGTAGTTTTGATTTGCATTTCTCTAATAATTAGTGATGTTGAGCAGCTTTTCATGTGCGTCTTGGCCATCTCTGTGTCTTCTTTGAAGAAACGTCTCTTTAGATCTTCTGCCCATTTTTGTATTGGGTTGTTTGTTTTATTAATATTAAGCTGCATGAGCTGTTTATATATATTGGAGATTAAACCTTTGTCCATTGATTCGTTTGTGAACGTTTTCGCCCATTCTGAGGGTTGCCTTTCTCCATTCCCGTTTTTTTTAACAAAGAAAGAAAGAAAGCAAAAGAAGCAGAACACTAATGTGCGTGTAATATGCCTCTTGAAACTGTCGTTTTGAAATATGGACGTCTTTTGAATTTTTTGGTCGATATATGACCCCAGGATTTGTTTTCAGGGCAGGTGTCATTTACAGGCCTGTAATGATTTGGAATATCCACTGACCATTAGCGCTGGCATTAAACCTGCAGTTGTTTGAAACGGCCACAAGGTGGCAGCAGGTCTCCCTTACCAAATCTGGTTACTAGGGCAGCAGAGCCTCAATGGAAGTCGTGTTCTAGATTGGAATGTAGAACGGAATGTGCCAGGAGAAAGCCCCTCAAGTTTGTCTCACTACTTCTTGTTCGTGTTTTTAATTTAATTTTTTATTTTTTATTACAGCAAGTTTGAGTACAACGTTTAGCTTGTTGTAGGTGGGCAAGAGGTGGTTCTTTTACACATATACATATGTCTGTTCTTCCTGGGATCCTTTTCCCATGTACGTTATGACAGAATGTTGAGTAGTCTTCTCTTGGTACTCCGTAGGTCTTTGGTGATTATATACGTCTACTGTGTTTGTATATGTCTGTTAACCCCAATATCGTAATGAATTCAATCCTCACACATTTCCTTTGGTGAAACATAAGTTTGTTTAATGAATCTGTGATTGCCCTTCTCCGTGGAAATATCTGCCCTGGTATCAATTTATAGGTAACACCTATAAGTGATATGATATGATATGTGTCTTTCACTTTATGACTTACTCCAAGTCACGTGATTACCTCGAGACTCATCTACGGTGCTGCAAATGGCATTGTGTCCTTTTTTTCCTTGGCGAATATTCTGTCTTAGCGAGGTCCATATTCTGCAATGTGATTCCCTGAGGGCTGAGGATTAGCTGACCTGGGCAGCCTGACCCTGCCGGCAAGCCCTCCCCAGGTGTGCCTGGGTTGAGGTCAATATAAACAGCACTCCAGGCAGCAATAGCCCCTGCAGCTGTGCCTGACTCCATATCCTCTGCCCCGTCAGCAGTCTCGGGGCTGTGCTGGTGGGAGGGTGTGAGGGTCCACGGCTTTGTGGGTGGCCCGGTGTGAGTGGGGCTCTGCTGGACTTTCGGCAGGAGTTGCCAGGCTGCCACCTGTAAAGAAGAGGATGTGTCACCCATAACTTCCACTGGAATATCTCTGCGGGCTGAGGTGAGGAAGGAAAAAAAGGAGTGGGGGCCGGGACAGGAGGGGTATCTCAGGCAGGGCAATAGAAAGCTTCCAGAAGAGCGCCCGTGGCCAGGACCATCCTGGCTGACCTGCAGGCACCAAGTTGGCCTGCGTGCTGTCGCTGGTGTGGCTCCACGGCCCTTCCTCTAGGCTTTCAAGCCCTTGTACATATTCAGGTGTTTCACCTGGGAAGGGTGGGAACAGTTCAGCAGCATCTGGCCTGGGGCTCAGCTCACGTTTACTCACAGAGGCCTCGGCACAGTCTCCCAGCTTTGCAATGAGGATGCTCCTTGCTTGGGCGGGCGGGGCTGCAGGCTGTATGGGAGATGATTCCCCACCTCTGACCAATTTCAGAATTGTTTACCACTGGAGCAAGTGCCTTGGTAGTGTTTTCCTCTGTATAATTCTTAGGTTCGGTTTTTTTTTCTTTTTTGGTTCAAGTTAGATTTTATTCCTCATTTATGTATTTATAGATATAAGCATGGAAATTATTCATTCGTATAAATACATCAGTGTGAATGGAAGAACTTTTTTTCTGTTTTATTTTTACATTTTATTTTTTAAAATTTTGAAATTTAATTTTAGTTATTTTTTTTATACAGTAGGTTATTATTAGTTATCTATTTTATGCATAGACATGTATACAGGTCAATCCTAATCTCCCAACTCATCCCACCACCACCACCCCATGGCTTCCCCCACTTTGTGTCCATACGTTTGTTCTCTACCTCTGTGTCTCTATTTCTGCCCTGCAAACCAGTTCATCTCTACCATTTTTCTAGGTTCCACATATAGGCATTAATATACAATATTTGTTTTTCTCTTTCTGACTTACTTCACTCTATATGACAGTCTCTAGATCCATCAACTTCTCTACAAATGACCCAGTTTCATTCCTTTTTATGGCTGAGTAATATTCCATTTTGTATATGTACCACATCTTTATCCATTCGTCTGTCTGTGGGCATTTAGGTTGCTTCCATTACCTGGCTATTGTAAATAGTGCTGCAATGAACATTGTGGTGAATGTGTCTTTGTGATTTATGGTTTTCTCTGGGTATATGCCCAGAAGTGGGATTGCTGGATCCTATGGTAATTCTCTTTTTAGTTTTTTAAAGGAACCTCCATACTGTTCTCCATAGTGACTGTATCAATTTACATTCCCACCAATAGCGGAAGAGGGTTCCTTTTGTCCACACCGTCCCCAGAATTTGTTGATTGTAGATTATCTGATGATGCCGATTCTAACAGGTGTGAGGTCTTACCTCATTGTAGTTTTGATTTGCATTTCTCTAATAATTAGTGATGTTGAGCAGCTTTTCATGTGCGTCTTGGCCATCTCTGTGTCTTCTTTGAAGAAACGTCTCTTTAGATCTTCTGCCCATTTTTGTATTGGGTTGTTTGTTTTATTAATATTAAGCTGCATGAGCTGTTTATATATATTGCAGATTAAACCTTTGTCCATTGATTCGTTTGTGAACGTTTTCGCCCATTCTGAGGGTTGCCTTTCTCCATTCCCGTTTTTTTAACAAAGAAAGAAAGAAAGCAAAAGAAGCAGAACACTAATGTGCGTGAAATATGCCTCTTGAAACTGTCGTTTTGAAATATGGACGTCTTTTGAATTTTTTGGTCGATATATGACCCCAGGATTTGTTTTCAGGGCAGGTGTCATTTACAGGCCTGTAATGATTTGGAATATCCACTGACCATTAGCGCTGGCATTAAACCTGCAGTTGTGTGAAACGGCCACAAGGTGGCAGCAGTTCTCCCTTACCAAATATGGTTACTAGGGCAGCAGAGCCTCAATGGAAGTCGTGTTCTAGATTGGAATGTAGAACGGAATGTGCCAGGAGAAAGCCCCTCAAGTTTGTCTCACTACTTCTTGTTCGTGTTTTTAATTTAATTTTTTATTTTTTATTACAGCAAGTTTGAGTACAACGTTTAGCATGTTGTAGGTGTGCAAGAGGTGGTTCTTTTACACATATACATATGTCTGTTCTTCCTGGGATCCTTTTCCCATGTACGTTATGACAGAATGTTGAGTAGTCTTCTCTTGGTACTCCGTAGGTCTTTGGTGATTATATACGTCTACTGTGTTTGTATAAGTCTGTTAACCCCAATATCGTAATGAATTCAATCCTCACACCTTTCCTTTGGTGAACCATAAGTTTGTTTAATGAATCTGTGATTGCCCTTCTCCGTGGAAATAACTGCCCTGGTATCAATTTATAGGTAACACCTATAAGTGATATGATATGATATGTGTCTTTCACTTTCTGACTTACTCCAAGTCACGTGATTACCTCGAGACTCATCTACGGTGCTGCAAATGGCATTGTGTCCTTTTTTTCCTTGGCGAATATTCTGTCTTAGCGAGGTCCATATTCTGCAATGTGATTCCCTGAGGGCTGAGGATTAGCTGACCTGGGCAGCCTGACCCTGCCGGCAAGCCCTCCCCAGGGTTGCCTGGGTTGAGGTCAATATAAACAGCACTCCAGGCAGCAATAGCCCCTGCAGCTGTGCCTGACTCCATATTCTCTGCCCCGTCAGCAGTCTCGGGGCTGTGCTGGTGGGAGGGTGTGAGGGTCCACGGCTTTGTGGGTGGCCCGGTGTGAGTGGGGCTCTGCTGGACTTTCGGCAGGAGTTGCCAGGCTGCCACCTGTAAAGAAGAGGATGTGTCACCCATAACTTCCACTGGAATATCTCTCCGGGCTGAGGTGAGGAAGGAAAAAAAGGAGTGGTGGCCGGGACAAGAGGGGTATCTCAGGCAGGGCAATAGAAATCTTCCAGAAGAGCGCCCGTGGCCAGTACCATCCTGGCTGACCTGCAGGCACCAAGTTGGCCTGCGTGCTGTGGCTGGTGTGGCTCCACGGCCCTTCCTCTAGGCTTTCAAGCCCTTGTACATATTCAGGTGTTTCACCTGGGAAGGGTGGGAACAGTTCAGCAGCATCTGGCCTGGGGCTCAGCTCACGTTTACTCACAGAGGCCTTGGCACGATCTCCCAGCTTTGCAATGAGGATGCTCCTTGCGTGGGCGGGCGGGGCTGCTGGCTGTATGGGAGATGATTCCCCACCTCTGACCAATTTCAGAATTGTTTACCAGTGGAGCAAGTGCCTTGGTAGTGTTTTCCTCTGTATAACTGTTAGGTTCAGTTTTTTTTTTCTTTTTTGGTTCAAGTTAGATTTTATTCCTCATTTATGTATTTATAGATATAAGCATGGAAATAATTCATTCGTATAAATACATCAGTGTGAATGGAAGAACTTTTTTTCTGTTTTATTTTTACATTTTTTTTTTTAAATTTTGAAATTAAATTTTAGTTATTTTTTTATACAGTAGGTTATTATTAGTTATCTATTTTATGCATAGACATGTATACAGGTCAATCCTAATCTCCCAACTCATCCCACCACCACCACCCCATGGCTTCCCCCACTTTGTGTCCATACGTTTGTTCTCTACCTCTGTGTCTCTATTTCTGCCCTGCAAATCAGTTCATCTCCCCTCCATTTTTCTAGGTTCCACATATAGGCATAAATATACAATATTTGTTTTTCTCTTTCTGACATACTTCACTCTGTATGACAGTCTCTAGATCCATCAACTTCTCTACAAATGACCCAGTTTCATTCCTTTTTATCGCTGAGTAATATTCCATTTTGTATATGTACCACATCTTTATCCATTCGTCTGTCTGTGGGCATTTAGGTTGCTTCCATTACCTGGCTATTGTAAATAGTGCTGCAATGAACATTGTGGTGAATGTGTCTTTGTGATTTATGGTTTTCTCTGGGTATATGCCCAGAAGTGGGATTGCTGGATCCTATGGTAATTCTCTTTTTAGTTTTTTAAAGGAACCTCCATACTGTTCTCCATAGTGACTGTATCAATTTACATTCCCACCAATAGCGGAAGAGGGTTCCTTTTGTCCACACCGTCCCCAGAATTTGTTGATTGTAGATTATCTGATGATGCCGATTCTAACAGGTGTGAGGTCTTACCTCATTGTAGTTTTGATTTGCATTTCTCTAATAATTAGTGATGTTGAGCAGCTTTTCATGTGCGTCTTGGCCATCTCTGTGTCTTCTTTGAAGAAACGTCTCTTTAGATCTTCTGCCCATTTTTGTATTGGGTTGTTTGTTTTATTAATATTAAGCTGCATGAGCTGTTTATATATATTGCAGATTAAACCTTTGTCCATTGATTCGTTTGTGAACGTTTTCGCCCATTCTGAGGGTTGCCTTTCTCCATTCCCGTTTTTTTTAACAAAGAAAGAAAGAAAGCAAAAGAAGCAGAACACTAATGTGCGTGAAATATGCCTCTTGAAACTGTCGTTTTGAAATATGGACGTCTTTTGAATTTTTTGGTCGATATATGACCCCAGGATTTGTTTTCAGGGCAGGTGTCATTTACAGGCCTGTAATGATTTGGAATATCCACTGACCATTAGCGCTGGCATTAAACCTGCAGTTGTGTGAAACGGCCACAAGGTGGCAGCAGTTCTCCCTTACCAAATCTGGTTACTAGGGCAGCAGAGACTCAATGGAAGTCGTGTTCGAGATTGGAATGTAGAACGGAATGTGCCAGGAGAAAGCCCCTCAAGTTTGTCTCACTACTTCTTGTTCGTGTTTTTAATTTATTTTTTTATTTTTTATTACAGCAAGTTTGAGTACAACGTTTAGCTTGTTGTAGGTGTGCAAGAGGTGGTTCTTTTACACATATACATATGTCTGTTCTTCCTGGGATCCTTTTCCCATGTACGTTATGACAGAATGTTGAGTAGTCTTCTCTTGGTACTCCGTAGGTCTTTGGTGATTATATACGTCTACTGTGTTTGTATATGTCTGTTAACCCCAATATCGTAATGAATTCAATCCTCACACCTTTCCTTTGGTGAACCATAAGTTTGTTTAATGAATCTGTGATTGCCCTTCTCCGTGGAAATATCTGCCCTGGTATCAATTTATACGTAACACCTATAAGTGATATGATATGATATGTGTCTTTCACTTTCTGACTTACTCCAAGTCACGTGATTACCTCGAGACTCATCTACGGTGCTGCAAATGGCATTGTGTCCTTTTTTTCCTTGGCGAATATTCTGTCTTAGCGAGGTCCATATTCTGCAATGTGATTCCCTGAGGGCTGAGGATTAGCTGACCTGGGCAGCCTGACCCTGCCGGCAAGCCCTCCCCAGGTGTGCCTGGGTTGAGGTCAATATAAACAGCACTCCAGGCAGCAATAGCCCATGCAGCTGTGCCTGACTCCATATCCTCTGCCCCGTCAGCAGTCTCGGGGCTGTGTTGGTGGGAGGGTGTGAGGGTCCACGGCTTTGTGTGTGGCCCGGTGTGAGTGGGGCTCTGCTGGACTTTCGGCAGGAGTTGCCAGGCTGCCACCTGTAAGGAAGAGGATGTGTCACCCATAACTTCCACTGGAATATCTCTCCGGGCTGAAGTGAGGAAGGAAAAAAAGGAGTGGGGGCCGGGACAGGAGGGGTATCTCAGGCAGGGCAATAGAAAGCTTCCAGAAGAGCGCCCGTGGCCAGTACCATCCTGGCTGTCCTGCAGGCACCAAGTTGGCCTGCGTGCTGTCGCTGGTGTGGCTCCACGGCCCTTCCTCTAGGCTTTCAAGCCCTTGTACATATTCAGGTGTTTCACCTGGGAAGGGTGGGAACAGTTCAGCAGCATCTGGCCTGGGGCTCAGCTCACGTTTACTCACAGAGGCCTCGGCACGGTCTCCCAGCTTTGCAATGAGGATGCTCCTTGCTAGGGCGGGCGGGGCTGCTGGCTCTATGGGAGATGATTCCCCACCTCTGACCAATTTCAGAATTGTTTACCACTGGAGCAAGTGCCTTCGTAGTGTTTTCCTCTGTATAATTCTTAGGTTCGGTTTTTTTTTTTCTTTTTTGGTTCAAGTTAGATTTTATTCCTCATTTATGTATTTATAGATATAAGCATGGAAATAATTCATTCGTATAAATACATCAGTGTGAATGGAAGAACTTTTTTTCTGTTTTATTTTTACATTTTATTTTTTAAAATTTTGAAATTTAATTTTAGTTATTTTTTTTATACAGTAGGTTATTATTAGTTATCTATTTTATGCATAGACATGTATACAGGTCAATCCTAATCTCCCAACTCATCCCACCACCACCACCCCATGGCTTCCCCCACTTTGTGTCCATACGTTTGTTCTCTACCTCTGTGTCTCTATTTCTGCCCTGCAAACCAGTTCATCTCTACCATTTTTCTAGGTTCCACATATAGGCATTAATATACAATATTTGTTTTTCTCTTTCTGGCTTACTTCACTCTGTATGACAGTCTCTAGATACATCAACTTCTCTACAAATGACCCAGTTTCATTCCTTTTTATGGCTGAGTAATATTCCATTTTATATATGTACCACATCTTTATCCATTCGTCTGTCTGTGGGCATTTATGTTGCTTCCATAACCTGGCTATTGTAAATAGTGCTGCAATGAACATTGTGGTGAATGTGTCTCTGTGATTTATGGTTTTCTCAGGGTATATGCCCAGAAGTGGGATTGCTGGATCCTATGGTAATTCTCTTTTTAGTTTTTTAAAGGAACCTCCATACTGTTCTCCATAGTGACTGTATCAATTTACATTCCCACCAATAGCGGAAGAGGGTTCCTTTTGTCCACACCCTCCCCAGAGTTTGTTGTTTGTAGATTATCTGATGATGCCGATTCTAACAGGTGTGAGGTCTTACCTCATTGTAGTTTTGATTTGCATTTCTCTAATAATTAGTGATGTTGAGCAGCTTTTCATGTGCGTCTTGGCCATCTCTGTGTCTTCTTTGAAGAAACGTCTCTTTAGATCTTCTGCCCATTTTTGTATTGGGTTTTTTGTTTTATTAATATTAAGCTGCATGAGCTGTTTATATATATTGGAGATTAAACCTTTGTCCATTGATTCGTTTGTGAACGTTTTCGCCCATTCTGAGGGTTGCCTTTTTCCATTTCCGTTTTTTTAACAAAGAAAGAAAGAAAGCAAAAGAAGCAGAACACTAATGTGCGTGAAATATGCCTCTTGAAACTGTCGTTTTGAAATATGGACGTCTTTTGAATTTTTTGGTCGATATATGACCCCAGGATTTGTTTTCAGGGCAGGTGTCATTTACAGGCCTGTAATGATTTGGAATATCCACTGACCATTAGCGCTGGCATTAAACCTGCAGTTGTGTGAAACGGCCACAAGGTGGCAGCAGTTCTCCCTTACCAAATCTGGTTACTAGGGCAGCAGAGCCTCAATGGAAGTCGTGTTCTAGATTGGAATGTAGAACGGAATGTGCCAGGAGAAAGCCCCTCAAGTTTGTCTCACTACTTCTTGTTCGTGTTTTTAATTTAATTTTTTATTTTTTATTACAGCAAGTTTGAGTACAACGTTTAGCATGTTGTAGGTGTGCAAGAGGTGGTTCTTTTACACATATACATATGTCTGTTCTTCCTGGGATCCTTTTCCCATGTACGTTATGACAGAATGTTGAGTAGTCTTCTCTTGGTACTCCGTAGGTCTTTGGTGATTATATACGTCTACTGTGTTTGTATATGTCTGTTAACCCCAATATCGTAATGAATTCAATCCTCACACCTTTCCTTTGGTGAACCATAAGTTTGTTTAATGAATCTGTGATTGCCCTTCTCCGTGGAAATAACTGCCCTGGTATCAATTTATAGGTAACACCTATAAGTGATATGATATGATATGTGTCTTTCACTTTCTGACTTACTCCAAGTCACGTGATTACCTCGAGACTCATCTACGGTGCTGCAAATGGCATTGTGTCCTTTTTTTCCTTGGCGAATATTCTGTCTTAGCGAGGTCCATATTCTGCAATGTGATTCCCTGAGGGCTGAGGATTAGCTGACCTGGGCAGCCTGACCCTGCCGGCAAGCCCTCCCCAGGGTTGCCTGGGTTGAGGTCAATATAAACAGCACTCCAGGCAGCAATAGCCCCTGCAGCTGTGCCTGACTCCATATTCTCTGCCCCGTCAGCAGTCTCGGGGCTGTGCTGGTGGGAGGGTGTGAGGGTCCACGGCTTTGTGGGTGGCCCGGTGTGAGTGGGGCTCTGCTGGACTTTCAGCAGGAGTTGCCAGGCTGCCACCTGTAAAGAAGAGGATGTGTCACCCATAACTTCCACTGGAATATCTCTCCGGGCTGAAGTGAGGAAGGAAAAAAAGGAGTGGGGGCCGGGACAGGAGGGGTATCTTAGGCAGGGCAATAGAAAGCTTCCAGAAGAGCGCCCGTGGCCAGTACCATCCTGGCTGTCCTGCAGGCACCAAGTTGGCCTTCGTGCTGTCGCTGGTGTGGCTCCACGGCCCTTCCTCTAGGCTTTCAAGCCCTTGTACATATTCAGGTGTTTCACCTGGGAAGGGTGGGAACAGTTCAGCAGCATCTGGCCTGGGGCTCAGCTCACGTTTACTCACAGAGGCCTCGGCACGGTCTCCCAGCTTTGCAATGAGGATGCTCCTTGCGTGGGCGGGCGGGGCTGCTGGCTGTATGGGAGATGATTCCCCACCTCTGACCAATTTCAGAATTGTTTACCACTGGAGCAAGTGCCTTGGTAGTGTTTTCCTCTGTATAATTCTTAGGTTCGGTTTTTTTTTTTCTTTTTTGGTTCAAGTTAGATTTTATTCCTCATTTATGTATTTATAGATATAAGCATGGAAATAATTCATTCGTATAAATACATCAGTGTGAATGGAAGAACTTTTTTTCTGTTTTATTTTGACATTTTATTTTTTAAAATTTTGAAATTTAATTTTAGTTATTTTTTTATACAGTAGGTTATTATTAGTTATCTATTTTATGCATAGACATGTATACAGGTCAATCCTAATCTCCCAACTCATCCCACCACCACCACCCCATGGCTTCCCCCACTTTGTGTCCATACGTTTGTTCTCTACCTCTGTGTCTCTATTTCTGCCCTGCAAACCAGTTCATCTCTACCATTTTTCTAGGTTCTACATATAGGCATTAATATACAATATTTGTTTTTCTCTTTCTGGCTTACTTCACTCTGTATGACAGTCTCAAATCCATCAACTTCTCTACAAATGACCCAGTTTCATTCCTTTTTATGGCTGAGTAATATTCCATTTTATATATGTACCACATCTTTATCCATTCGTCTGTCTGTGGGCATTTATGTTGCTTCCAACCTGGCTATTGTAAATAGTGCTGCAATGAACATTGTGGTGAATGTGTCTCCGTGATTTATGGTTTTCTCAGGGTATATGCCCAGAAGTGGGATTGCTGGATCCTATGGTAATTCTCTTTTTAGTTTTTTAAAGGAACCTCCATACTGTTCTCCATAGTGACTGTATCAATTTACATTCCCACCAATAGCGGAAGAGGGTTCCTTTTGTCCACACCCTCCCCAGAATTTGTTGTTTGTAGATTATCTGATGATGCCGATTCTAACAGGTGTGAGGTCTTACCTCATTGTAGTTTTGATTTGCATTTCTCTAATAATTAGTGATGTTGAGCAGATTTTCATGTGCGTCTTGGCCATCTCTGTGTCTTCTTTGAAGAAACGTCTCTTTAGATCTTCTGCCCATTTTTGTATTGGGTTGTTTGTTTTATTAATATTAAGCTGCATGAGCTGTTTATATATATTGCAGATTAAACCTTTGTCCATTGATTCGTTTGTGAACGTTTTCGCCCATTCTGAGGGTTGCCTTTTTCCATTCCCGTTTTTTTTAACAAAGAAAGAAAGAAAGCAAAAGAAGCAGAACACTAATGTGCGTGAAATATGCCTCTTGAAACTGTCGTTTTGAAATATGGACGTCTTTTGAATTTTTTGGTCGATATATGACCCCAGGATTTGTTTTCAGGGCAGGTGTCATTTACAGGCCTGTAATGATTTGGAATATCCACTGACCATTAGCGCTGGCATTAAACCTGCAGTTGTGTGAAACGGCCACAAGGTGGCAGCAGTTCTCTCTTACCAAATCTGGTTACTAGGGCAGCAGAGCCTCAATGGAAGTCGTGTTCTAGATTGGAATGTAGAACGGAATGTGCCAGGAGAAAGCCCCTCAAGTTTGTCTCACTACTTCTTGTTCGTGTTTTTAATTTAATTTTTTATTTTTTATTACAGCAAGTTTGAGTACAACGTTTAGCATGTTGTAGGTGTGCAAGAGGTGGTTCTTTTACACATATACATATGTCTGTTCTTCCTGGGATCCTTTTCCCATGTACGTTATGACAGAATGTTGAGTAGTCTTCTCTTGGTACTCCGTAGGTCTTTGGTGATTATATACGTCTACTGTGTTTGTATCTGTCTGTTAACCCCAATATCGTAATGAATTCAATCCTCACACCTTTCCTTTGGTGAACCATAAGTTTGTTTAATGAATCTGTGATTGCCCTTCTCCGTGGAAATAACTGCCCTGGTATCAATTTATAGGTAACACCTATATGTGATATGATATGATATGTGTCTTTCACTTTCTGACTTACTCCAAGTCACGTGATTACCTCGAGACTCATCTACGGTGCTGCAAATGGCATTGTGTCCTTTTTTTCCTTGGCGAATATTCTGTCTTAGCGAGGTCCATATTCTGCAATGTGATTCCCTGAGGGCTGAGGATTAGCTGACCTGGGCAGCCTGACCCTGCCGGCAAGCCCTCCCCAGGGTTGCCTGGGTTGAGGTCAATATAAACAGCACTCCAGGCAGCAATAGCCCCTGCAGCTGTGCCTGACTCCATATTCTCTGCCCCGTCAGCAGTCTCGGGGCTGTGCTGGTGGGAGGGTGTGAGGGTCCACGGCTTTGTGGGTGGCCCGGTGTGAGTGGGGCTCTGCTGGACTTTCGGCAGGAGTTGCCAGGCTGCCACCTGTAAAGAAGAGGATGTGTCACCCATAACTTCCACTGGAATATCTCTCCGGGCTGAGGTGAGGAAGGAAAAAAAGGAGTGGTGGCCGGGACAAGAGGGGTATCTCAGGCAGGGCAATAGAAATCTTCCAGAAGAGCGCCCGTGGCCAGTACCATCCTGGCTGTCCTGCAGGCACCAAGTTGGCCTGCGTGCTGTGGCTGGTGTGGCTCCACGGCCCTTCCTCTAGGCTTTCAAGCCCTTGTACATATTCAGGTGTTTCACCTGGGAAGGGTGGGAACAGTTCAGCAGCATCTGGCCTGGGGCTCAGCTCACGTTTACTCACAGAGGCCTCGGCACGGTCTCCCAGCTTTGCAATGAGGATGCTCCTTGCGTGGGCGGGCGGGGCTGCTGGCTGTATGGGAGATGATTCCCCACCTCTGACCAATTTCAGAATTGTTTACCACTGGAGCAAGTGCCTTGGTAGTGTTTTCCTCTGTATAACTGTTAGGTTCAGTTTTTTTTTTTCTTTTTTGGTTCAAGTTAGATTTTATTCCTCATTTATGTATTTATAGATATAAGCATGGAAATAATTCATTCGTATAAATACATCAGTGTGAATGGAAGAACTTTTTTTCTGTTTTATTTTTACATTTTATTTTTTAAAATTTTGAAATTTAATTTTAGTTATTTTTTTATACAGTAGGTTATTATTAGTTATCTATTTTATGCATAGACATGTATACATGTCAATACTAATCTCCCAACTCATCCCACCACCACCACCCCATGGCTTCCCCCACTTTGTGTCCATACGTTTGTTCTCTACCTCTGTGTCTCTATTTCTGCCCTGCAAACCAGTTCATCTCTACCATTTTTCTAGGTTCCACATATAGGCATTAATATACAATATTTGTTTTTCTCTTTCTGGCTTACTTCACTCTGTATGACAGTCTCTAGATCCATCAACTTCTCTACAAATGAACCAGTTTCATTCCTTTATATGGCTGAGTAATATTCCATTTTATATATGTACCACATCTTTTTCCATTCGTCTGTCTGTGGGCATTTAGGTTGCTTCCATTACCTGGCTATTGTAAATAGTGCTGCAATGAACATTGTGGTGAATGTGTCTCTGTGATTTATGGTTTTCTCTGGGTATATGCCCAGAAGTGGGATTGCTGGATCCTATGGTAATTCTCTTTTTAGTTTTTTAAAGGAACCTCCATACTGTTCTCCATAGTGACTGTATCAATTTACATTCCCACCAATAGCGGAAGAGGGTTCCTTTTGTCCACACCGTCCCCAGAATTTGTTGATTGTAGATTATCTGATGATGCCGATTCTAACAGGTGTGAGGTCTTACCTCATTGTAGTTTTGATTTGCATTTCTCTAATAATTAGTGATGTTGAGCAGCTTTTCATGTGCGTCTTGGCCATCTCTGTGTCTTCTTTGAAGAAACGTCTCTTTAGATCTTCTGCCCATTTTTGTATTGGGTTGTTTGTTTTATTAATATTAAGCTGCATGAGCTGTTTATATATATTGCAGATTAAACCTTTGTCCATTGATTCGTTTGTGAACGTTTTCGCCCATTCTGAGGGTTGCCTTTCTCCATTCCCGTTTTTTTAACAAAGAAAGAAAGCAAAAGAAGCAGAACACTAATGTGCGTGAAATATGCCTCTTGAAACTGTCGTTTTGAAATATGGACGTCTTTTGAATTTTTTGGTCGATATATGACCCCAGGATTTGTTTTCAGGGCAGGTGTCATTTACAGGCCTGTAATGATTTGGAATATCCACTGACCATTAGCGCTGGCATTAAACCTGCAGTTGTGTGAAACGGCCACAAGGTGGCAGCAGTTCTCCCTTACCAAATCTGGTTACTAGGGCAGCAGAGCCTCAATGGAAGTCGTGTTCTAGATTGGAATGTAGAACGGAATGTGCCAGGAGAAAGCCCCTCAAGTTTGTCTCACTACTTCTTGTTCGTGTTTTTAATTTAATTTTTTATTTTTTATTACAGCAAGTTTGAGTACAACGTTTAGCTTGTTGTAGGTGTGCAAGAGGTGGTTCTTTTACATATATACATATGTCTGTTCTTCCTGGGATCCTTTTCCCATGTACGTTATGACAGAATGTTGAGTAGTCTTCTCTTGGTACTCCGTAGGTCTTTGGTGATTATATACGTCTACTGTGTTTGTATCTGTCTGTTAATCCCAATATCGTAATGAATTCAATCCTCACACCTTTCCTTTGGTGAACCATAAGTTTGTTTAATGAATCTGTGATTGCCCTTCTCCGTGGAAATATCTGCCCTGGTATCAATTTATAGGTAACACCTATAAGTGATATGATATGATATGTGTCTTTCACTTTCTGACTTACTCCAAGTCACGTGATTACCTCGAGACTCATCTACGGTGCTGCAAATGGCATTGTGTCCTTTTTCTCCTTGGCGAATATTCTGTCTTAGCGAGGTCCATTTTCTGCAATGTGATTCCCTGAGGGCTGAGGATTAGCTGACCTGGGCAGCCTGACCCTGCCGGCAAGCCCTCCCCAGGTGTGCCTGGGTTGAGGGCAATATAAACAGCACTCCAGGCAGCAATAGCCCTTGCAGCTGTGCCTTACTCCATATTCTCTGCCACGTCAGCCGTCTCGGGGCTGTGCTGGTGGGAGGGTGTGAGGGTCCACGGCTTTGTGGGTGGCCCGGTGTGAGTGGGGCTCTGCTGGACTTTCGGCAGGAGTTGCCAGGCTGCCACCTGTAAAGAAGAGGATGTGTCACCCATAACTTCCACTTGAATATGTCTCCGGGCTGAGGTGAGGAAGGAAAAAAAAGGAGTGGGGGCCGGGACAGGAGGGTTATCTCAGGCAGGGCAATAGAATGCATCCAGAAGAGCGCCCGTGGCCAGTACCATCCTGGCTGACCTGCAGGCACCAAGTTGGCCTGCGTGCTGTCGCTGGTGTGGCTCCACGGCCCTTCCTCTAGGCTTTCAAGCTCTTGTACATATTCAGGTGTTTCACCTGGGAAGGATGGGAACAGTTCAGCAGCATCTGGCCTGGGGCTCAGCTCACGTTTACTCACAGAGGCCTCGGCACGGTCTCCCAGCTTTGCAATGAGGATGCTCCTTGCGTGGGCGGGCGGGGCTGCTGGCTGTATGGGAGATGATTCCCCACCTCTGACCAATTTCAGAATTGTTTACCACTGGAGCAAGTGCCTTGGTAGTGTTTTCCTCTGTATAACTGTTAGGTTCAGTTTTTTTTTTTTTCTTTTTTGGTTCACGTTAGATTTTATTCCTCATTTATGTATTTATAGATATAAGCATGGAAATAATTCATTCGTATAAATACATCAGTGTGAATGGAAGAACTTTTTTTCTGTTTTATTTTTACATTTTATTTTTTAAAATTTTGAAATTTAATTTTAGTTATTTTTTTATACAGTAGGTTATTATTAGTTATCTATTTTATGCATAGACATGTATACATGTCAATACTAATCTCCCAACTCATCCCACCACCACCACCCCATGGCTTCCCCCACTTTGTGTCCATACGTTTGTTCTCTACCTCTGTGTCTCTATTTCTGCCCTGCAAACCAGTTCATCTCTACCATTTTTCTAGGTTCCACATATAGGCATTAATATACAATATTTGTTTTTCTCTTTCTGGCTTACTTCACTCTGTATGACAGTCTCTAGATCCATCAACTTCTCTACAAATGACCCAGTTTCATTCCTTTATATGGCTGAGTAATATTCCATTTTATATATGTACCACATCTTTTTCCATTCGTCTGTCTGTGGGCATTTATGTTGCTTCCATAACCTGGCTATTGTAAATAGTGCTGCAATGAACATTGTGGTGAATGTGTCTCTGTGATTTATGGTTTTCTCAGGGTATATGCCCAGAAGTGGGATTGCTGGATCCTATGGTAATTCTCTTTTTAGTTTTTTAAAGGAACCTCCATACTGTTCTCCATAGTGACTGTATCAATTTACATTCCCACCAATAGCGGAAGAGGGTTCCTTTTGTCCACACCCTCCCCAGAATTTGTTGATTGTAGATTATCTGATGATGCCGATTCTAACAGGTGTGAGGTCTTACCTCATTGTAGTTTTGATTTGCATTTCTCTAATAATTAGTGATGTTGAGCAGCTTTTCATGTGCGTCTTGGCCATCTCTGTGTCTTCTTTGAAGAAACGTCTCTTTAGACCTTCTGCCCATTTTTGTATTGGGTTGTTTGTTTTATTAATATTAAGCTGCATGAGCTGTTTATATATATTGGAGATTAAACCTTTGTCCATTGATTCGTTTGTGAACGTTTTCGCCCATTCTGAGGGTTGCCTTTCTCCATTCCCGTTTTTTTTAACAAAGAAAGAAAGAAAGCAAAAGAAGCAGAATACTAATGTGCGTGTAATATGCCTCTTGAAACTGTCGTTTTGAAATATGGACGTCTTTTGAATTTTTTGGTCGATATATGACCCCAGGATTTGTTTTCAGGGCAGGTGTCATTTACAGGCCTGTAATGATTTGGATTATCCACTGACCATTAGGGCTGGCATTAAACCTGCAGTTGTGTGAAACGGCCACAAGGTGGCAGCAGTTCTCCCTTACCAAATCTGGTTACTAGGGCAGCAGAGCCTCAATGGAAGTCGTGTTCTAGATTGGAATGTAGAACGGAATGTGCCAGGAGAAAGCCCCTCAAGTTTGTCTCACTACTTCTTGTTCGTGTTTTTAATTTAATTTTTTATTTTTTATTACAGCAAGTTTGAGTACAACGTTTAGCTTGTTGTAGGTGGGCAAGAGGTGGTTCTTTTAAACATATACATATGTCTGTTCTTCCTGGGATCCTTTTCCCATGTACGTTATGACAGAATGTTGAGTAGTCTTCTCTTGGTACTCCGTAGGTCTTTGGTGATTATATACGTCTACTGTGTTTGTATATGTCTGTTAACCCCAATATCGTAATGAATTCAATCCTCACACCTTTCCTTTGGTGAACCATAAGTTTGTTTAATGAATCTGTGATTGCCCTTCTCCGTGGAAATATCTGCCCTGGTATCAATTTATACGTAACACCTATAAGTGATATGATATGATATGTGTCTTTCACTTTCTGACTTACTCCAAGTCACGTGATTACCTCGAGACTCATCTACGGTGCTGCAAATGGCATTGTGTCCTTTTTTTCCTTGGCGAATATTCTGTCTTAGCGAGGTCCATATTCTGCAATGTGATTCCCTGAGGGCTGAGGATTAGCTGACCTGGGCAGCCTGACCCTGCCGGCAAGCCCTCCCCAGGTGTGCCTGGGTTGAGGTCAATATAAACAGCACTCCAGGCAGCAATAGCCCCTGCAGCTGTGCCTGACTCCATATCCTCTGCCCCGTCAGCAGTCTCGGGGCTGTGCTGGTGGGAGGGTGTGAGGGTCCACGGGTTTGTGGGTGGCCCGGTGTGAGTGTGGCTCTGCTGGACTTTCGGCAGGAGTTGCCAGGCTGCCACCTGTAAAGAAGAGGATGTGTCACCCATAACTTCCACTGGAATATCTCTCCGGGCTGAGGTGAGGAAGGAAAAAAAGGAGTGGGGGCCGGGACAGGAGGGGTATCTCAGGCAGGGTAATAGAAATCTTCCAGAAGAGCGCCCGTGGCCAGGACCATCCTGGCTGACCTGCAGGCACCAAGTTGGCCTGCGTGCTGTCGCTGGTGTGGCTCCACGGCCCTTCCTCTAGGCTTTCAAGCCCTTGTACATATTCAGGTGTTTCACCTGGGAAGGGTGGGAACAGTTCAGCAGCATCTGGCCTGGGGCTCAGCTCACGTTTACTCACAGAGGCCTCGGCACGGTCTCCCAGCTTTGCAATGAGGATGCTCCTTGCGTGGGCGGGCGGGGCTGCTGGCTGTATGGGAGATGATTCCCCACCTCTGACCAATTTCAGAATTGTTTACCAGTGGAGCAAGTTCCTTGGTAGTGTTTTCCTCTGTATAATTCTTAGGTTCAGTTTTTTTTTCTTTTTTGGTTCAAGTTAGATTTTATTCCTCATTTATGTATTTATAGATATAAGCATGGAAATTATTCATTCGTATAAATACATCAGTGTGAATGGAAGAACTTTATTTCTGTTTTATTTTTACATTTTATTTTTTTAAATTTTGAAATTTAATTTTAGTTATTTTTTTATACAGTAGGTTATTATTAGTTATCTATTTTATGCATAGACATGTATACAGGTCAATCCTAATCTCCCAACTCATCCCACCACCACCACCCCATGGCTTCCCCCACTTTGTGTCCATACGTTTGTTCTCTACCTCTGTGTCTCTATTTCTGCCCTGCAAACCAGTTCATCTCTACCATTTTTCTAGGTTCCACATATAGGCATTAATATACAATATTTGTTTTTCTCTTTCTGGCTTACTTGACTCTGTATGACAGTCTCTAGATCCATCAACTTCTCTACAAATGACCCAGTTTCATTCCTTTTTATGGCTGAGTAATATTCCATTTTATATATGTACCACATCTTTATCCATTCGTCTGTCTGTGGGCATTTATGTTGCTTCCATAACCTGGCTATTGTAAATAGTGCTGCAATGAACATTGTGGTGAATGTGTCTCTGTGATTTATGGTTTTCTCAGGGTATATGCCCAGAAGTGGAATTGCTGGATCCTATGGTAATTCTCTTTTTAGTTCTTTAAAGGAACCTCCATACTGTTCTCCATAGTGACTGTATCAATTTACATTCCCACCAATAGCGGAAGAGGGTTCCTTTTGTCCACACCCTCCCCAGAATTTGTTGTTTGTAGATTATCTGATGATGCCGATTCTAACAGGTGTGAGGTCTTACCTCATTGTAGTTTTGATTTGCATTTCTCTAATAATTAGTGATGTTGAGCAGCTTTTCATGTGCGTCTTGGCCATCTCTGTGTCTTCTTTGAAGAAACGTCTCTTTAGATCTTCTGCCCATTTTTGTATTGGGTTTTTTGTTTTATTAATATTAAGCTGCATGAGCTGTTTATATATATTGGAGATTAAACCTTTGTCCATTGATTCGTTTGTGAACGTTTTCGCCCATTCTGAGGGTTGCCTTTTTCCATTCCCGTTTTTTTAACAAAGAAAGAAAGAAAGCAAAATAAGCAGAACACTAATGTGCGTGAAATATGCCTCTTGAAACTGTCGTTTTGAAATATGGACGTCTTTTGAATTTTTTGGTCGATATATGACCCCAGGATTTGTTTTCAGGGCAGGTGTCATTTACAGGCCTGTAATGATTTGGAATATCCACTGACAATTAGCGCTGGCATTAAACCTGCAGTTGTGTGAAAGGGCCACAAGGTGGCAGCAGTTCTCCCTTACCAAATCTGGTTACTAGGGCAGCAGAGCCTCAATGGAAGTCGTGTTCTAGATTGGAATGTAGAACGGAATGTGCCAGGAGAAAGCCCCTCAAGTTTGTCTCACTACTTCTTGTTCGTGTTTTTAATTTAATTTTTTATTTTTTATTACAGCAAGTTTGAGTACAACGTTTAGCTTGTTGTAGGTGTGCAAGAGGTGGTTCTTTTACACATATACATATGTCTGTTCTTCCTGGGATCCTTTTCCCATGTACGTTATGACAGAATGTTGAGTAGTCTTCTCTTGGTACTCCGTAGGTCTTTGGTGATTATATACGTCTACTGTGTTTGTATCTGTCTGTTAACCCCAATATCGTAATGAATTCAATCCTCACACCTTTCCTTTGGTGAACCATAAGTTTGTTTAATGAATCTGTGATTGCCCTTCTCCGTGGAAATATCTGCCCTGGTATCAATTTATACGTAACACCTATAAGTGATATGATATGATATGTGTCTTTCACTTTCTGACTTACTCCAAGTAACGTGATTACCTCGAGACTCATCTACGGTGCTGCAAATGGCATTGTGTCCTTTTTCTCCTTGGCGAATATTCTGTCTTAGCGAGGTCCATTTTCTGCAATGTGATTCCCTGAGGGCTGAGGATTAGCTGACCTGGGCAGCCTGATCCTGCCGGCAAGCCCTCCCCAGGTGTGCCTGGGTTGAGGTCAATATAAACAGCACTCCAGGCAGCAATAGCCCCTGCAGCTGTGCCTGACTCCATATTCTCTGCCCCGTCAGCAGTCTCGGGGCTGTGCTGGTGGGAGGGTGTGAGGGTCCACGGCTTTGTGGGTGGCCCGGTGTGAGTGGGGCTCTGCTGGACTTTCGGCAGGAGTTGCCAGGCTGCCACCTGTAAAGAAGAGGATGTGTCACCCATAACTTCCACTGGAATAACTCTCCGGGCTGAGGTGAGGAAGGAAAAAAAGGAGTGCGGGCCGGGACAGGAGGGGTATCTCAGGCAGGGCAATAGAAAGCTTCCAGAAGAGCGGCCGTGGCCAGTACCATCCTGGCTGACCTGCAGGCACCAAGTTGGCCTGCGTGCTGTCGCTGGTGTGGCTCCACGGCCCTTCCTCTAGGCTTTCAAGCCCTTGTACATATTCAGGTGTTTCAAATGGGAAGGGTGGGAACAGTTCAGCAGCATCTGGCCTGGGGCTCAACTCACGTTTACTCACAGTGGCCTCGGCACGGTCTCCCAGCTTTGCAATGAGGATGCTCCTTGCGTGGGCGGGCGGGGCTGCTGGCTGTATTGGAGATGATTCCCCACCTCTGACCAATTTCAGAATTGTTTACCACTGGAGCAAGTGCCTTCGTAGTGTTTTCCTCTGTATAATTCTTAGGTTCAGTTTTTTTTTCTTTTTTGGTTCAAGTTAGATTTTATTCCTCATTTATGTATTTATAGATATAAGCATGGAAATAATTCATTCGTATAAATACATCAGTGTGAATGGAAGAACTTTTTTTCTGTTTTATTTGTACATTTTATTTTTTAAAATTTTGAAATTTAATTTTAGTTATTTTTTTTATACAGTAGGTTATTATTAGTTATCTATTTTATGCATAGAGATGTATACAGGTCAATCCTAATCTCCCAACTCATCCCACCACCACCAACCCATGGCTTCCCCCACTTTGTGTCCATAGGTTTGTTCTCTACCTCTGTGTCTCTATTTCTGCCCTGCAAACCAGTTCATCTCCACCATTTTTCTAGGTTCCACATATAGGCATTAATATACAATATTTGTTTTTCTCTTTCTGACTTACTTCACTCTGTATGACAGTCTCTAGATCCATCAACTTCTCTACAAATGACCCAGTTTCATTCCTTTTTATGGCTGAGTAATATTCCATTTTGTATATGTACCACATCTTTATCCATTCGTCTGTCTGTGGGCATTTAGGTTGCTTCCATTACCTGGCTATTGTAAATAGTGCTGCAATGAACATTGTGGTGAATGTGTCTTTGTGATTTATGGTTTTCTCTGGGTATATGCCCAGAAGTGGGATTGCTGGATCCTATGGTAATTCTCTTTTTAGTTTTTTAAAGGAACCTCCATACTGTTCTCCATAGTGACTGTATCAATTTACATTCCCACCAATAGCGGAAGAGGGTTCCTTTTGTCCACACACTCCCCAGAGTTTGTTGTTTGTAGATTATCTGATGATGCCGATTCTAACAGGTGTGAGGTCTTACCTCATTGTAGTTTTGATTTGCATTTCTCTAATAATTAGTGATGTTGAGCAGCTTTTCATGTGCGTCTTGGCCATCTCTGTGTCTTCTTTGAAGAAACGTCTCTTTAGATCTTCTGCCCATTTTTGTATTGGGTTGTTTGTTTTATTAATATTAAGCTGCATGAGCTGTTTATATATATTGGAGATTAAACCTTTGTCCATTGATTCGTTTGTGAACGTTTTTGCACATTCTGAGGGTTGCCTTTTTCCATTCCCGTTTTTTTAACAAAGAAAGAAAGAAAGCAAAAGAAGCAGAATACTAATGTGCGTGATATATGCCTCTTGAAACTGTCGTTTTGAAATATGGACGTCTTTTGAATTTTTTGGTCGATATATGACCCCAGGATTTGTTTTCAGGGCAGGTGTCATTTACAGGCCTGTAATGATTTGGAATATCCACTGACCATTAGCGCTGGCATTAAACCTGCAGTTGTGTGAAACGGCCACAAGGTGGCAGCAGTTCTCCCTTACCAAATCTGGTTACTAGGGCAGCAGAGCCTCAATGGAAGTCGTGTTCTAGATTGGAATGTAGAACGGAATGTGCCAGGAGAAAGCCCCTCAAGTTTGTCTCACTACTTCTTGTTCGTGTTTTTAATTTAATTTTTTATTTTTTATTACAGCAAGTTTGAGTACAACGTTTAGCTTGTTGTAGGTGTGCAAGAGGTGGTTCTTTTACACATATACATATGTCTGTTCTTCCTGGGATCCTTTTCCCATGTACGTTATGACAGAATGTTGAGTAGTCTTCTCTTGGTACTCCGTAGGTCTTTGGTGATTATATACGTCTACTGTGTTTGTATCTGTCTGTTAACACGAATATCGTAATGAATTCAATCCTCACACCTTTCCTTTGGTGAACCATAAGTTTGTTTAATGAATCTGTGATTGCCCTTCTCCGTGGAAATATCTGCCCTGGTATCAATTTATAGGTAACACCTATAAGTGATATGATATGATATGTGTCTTTCACTTTCTGACTTACTCCAAGTCACGTGATTACCTCGAGACTCATCTACGGTGCTGCAAATGGCATTGTGTCCTTTTTTTCCTTGGCGAATATTCTGTCTTAGCGAGGTCCATATTCTGCAATGTGATTCCCTGAGGGCTGAGGATTAGCTGACCTGGGCAGCCTGACCCTGCCGGCAAGGCCTCCCCAGGTGTGCCTGGGTTGAGGTCAATATAAACAGCACTCCAGGCAGCAATAGCCCCTGCAGCTGTGCCTGACTCCATATTCTCTGCCCCGTCAGCAGTCTCGGGGCTGTGCTGGTGGGAGGGTGTGAGGGTCCACGGCTTTGTGGGTGGCCCGGTGTGAGTGGGGCTCTGCTGGACTTTCGGCAGGAGTTGCCAGGCTGCCACCTGTAAAGAAGAGGATGTGTCACCCATAAATTCCACTGGAATACCTCTCCAGGCTGAGGTGAGGAAGGAAAAAAAGGAGTGGGGGCCGGGACAGGAGGGGTATCTTAGGCAGGGCAATAGAAAGCTTCCAGAAGAGCGCCCGTGGCCAGTACCATCCTGGCTGACCAGCAGGCACCAAGTTGGCCTGCGTGCTGTCGCTGGTGTGGCTCCACGGCCCTTCCTCTAGGCTTTCAAGCCCTTGTACATATTCAGGTGTCTCACCTGGGAAGGGTGGGAACAGTTAAGCAGCAGCTGGCCTGGGGCTCAGCTCACGTTTACTCACAGAGGCCTCGGCACGGTCTCCCAGCTTTTCAATGAGGATGCTCCTGGCGTGGGCGGGCGGGGCTGCTGGCTGTATGGGAGATGATTCCCCACCTCTGACCAATTTCAGAATTGTTTACGACTGGAGCAAGTGCCTTGGTAGTGTTTTCCTCTGTATAACTGTTACGTTCAGTTTTTTTTTTTCTTTTTTGGTTCAAGTTAGATTTTATTCCTCATTTATGTATTTATAGATATAAGCATGGAAATAATTCATTCGTATAAATACATCAGTGTGAATGGAAGAACTTTTTTTCTGTTTTATTTTTACATTTTATTTTTTAAAATTTTGAAATTTAATTTTAGTTATTTTTTTATACAGTAGGTTATTATTAGTTATCTATTTTATGCATAGCCATGTATACAGGTCAATCCTAATCTCCCAACTCATCCCACCACCACTACCCCATGGCTTCCCGCACTTTGTGTCCATACGTTTGTTCTCTACCTCTGTGTCTCTATTTCTGCCCTGCAAACCAGTTCATCTCTACCATTTTTCTAGGTTCTACATATAGGCATTAATATACAATATTTGTTTTTCTCTTTATGGCTTACTTCACTCTGTATGACAGTCTCAAATCCATCAACTTCTCTACAAATGACCCAGTTTCATTCCTTTTTATGGCTGAGTAATATTCCATTTTATATATGTACCACATCTTTATCCATTCGTCTGTCTGTGGGCATTTATGTTGCTTCCATAACCTGGCTATTGTAAATAGTGCTGCAATGAACATTGTGGTGAATGTGTCTCCGTGATTTATGGTTTTCTCAGGGTATATGCCCAGAAGTGGGATTGCTGGATCCTATGGTAATTCTCTTTTTAGTTTTTTAAAGGAACCTCCATACTGTTCTCCATAGTGACTGTATCAATTTACATTCCCACCAATAGCGGAAGAGGGTTCCTTTTGTCCACACCCTCCCCAGAATTTGTTGTTTGTAGATTATCTGATGATGCCGATTCTAACAGGTGTGAGGTCTTACCTCATTGTAGTTTTGATTTGCATTTCTCTAATAATTAGTGATGTTGAGCAGATTTTCATGTGCGTCTTGGCCATCTCTGTGTCTTCTTTGAAGAAACGTCTCTTTAGATCTTCTGCCCATTTTTGTATTGGGTTGTTTGTTTTATTAATATTAAGCTGCATGAGCTGTTTATATATATTGGAGATTAAACCTTTGTCCATTGATTCGTTTGTGAACGTTTTCGCCCATTCTGAGGGTTGCCTTTTTCCATTCCCGTTTTTTTTAACAAAGAAAGAAAGAAAGCAAAAGAAGCAGAACACTAATGTGCGTGAAATATGCCTCTTGAAACTGTCGTTTTGAAATATGGACGTCTTTTGAATTTTTTGGTCGATATATGACCCCAGGATTTGTTTTCAGGGCAGGTGTCATTTACAGGCCTGTAATGATTTGGAATATCCACTGACCATTAGCGCTGGCATTAAACATGCAGTTGTGTGAAACGGCCACAAGGTGGCAGCAGTTCTCCCTTACCAAATCTGGTTACTAGGGCAGCAGAGCCTCAATGGAAGTCGTGTTCAAGATTGGAATGTAGAACGGAATGTGCCAGGAGAAAGCCCCTCAAGTTTGTCTCACTACTTCTTGTTCGTGTTTTTAATTTAATTTTTTATTTTTTATTACAGCAAGTTTGAGTACAACGTTTAGCATGTTGTAGGTGTGCAAGAGGTGGTTCTTTTACACATATACATATGTCTGTTCTTCCTGGGATCCTTTTCCCATGTACGTTATGACAGAATGTTGAGTAGTCTTCTCTTGGTACTCCGTAGGTCTTTGGTGATTATATACGTCTACTGTGTTTGTATATGTCTGTTAACCCCAATATCGTAATGAATTCAATCCTCACACCTTTCCTTTGGTGAACCATAAGTTTGTTTAATGAATCTGTGATTGCCCTTCTCCGTGGAAATATCTGCCCTGGTATCAATTTATAGGTAACACCTATAAGTGATATGATATGATATGTGTCTTTCACTTTCTGGCTTACTCCAAGTCACGTGATTACCTCGAGACTCATCTACGGTGCTGCAAATTGCATTGTGTCCTTTTTTTCCTTGGCGAATATTCTGTCTTAGCGGGGTCCATATTCTGCAATGTGATTCCCTGAGGGCTGAGGATTAGCTGACCTGGGCAGCCTGACCCTGCCGGCAAGGCCTCCCCAGGTGTGCCTGGGTTGAGGTCAATATAAACAGCACTCCAGGCAGCAATAGCCCCTGCAGCTGTGCCTGACTCCATATTCTCTGCCCCGTCAGCAGTCTCGGGGCTGTGCTGGTGGGAGGGTGTGAGGGTCCACGGCTTTGTGGGTGGCCCGGTGTGAGTGGGGCTCTGCTGGACTTTCTGCATCAGTTGCCAGGCTGCCACCTGTAAAGAAGAGGATGTGTCACCCATAACTTCCACTGGAATATCTCTCCGGGCTGAGGTGTGTAACGAAAAAAAGGAGTGGGGACCGGGACAGGAGAGGTATATCAGGCAGGGCAATGGAAAGCTTCCAGAAGAGCGCCCGTGGCCAGGACCATCCTGGCTGACCTGAAGGCACCAAGTTGGCCTGCGTGCTGTCGCTGGTGTGGCTCCACGGCCCTTCCTCTAGGCTTTCAAGCCCTTGTACATATTCAGGTGTTTCACCTGGGAAGGGTGGGAACAGTTCAGCAGCAGCTGGCCTGGGGCTCAGCTCACGTTTACTCACAGAGGCCTCGGCACGGTCCCACAGCTTTGCAATAAGGACGATCCTTGCGTGGGCGGGCGGGGCTGCTGGCTGTATGGGAGATGATTGCCCACCTCTTACCAATTTCAGAATTGTTTACCACTGGAGCAAGTGCCTTGGTTGTGTTTCCCTCTGTATAACTGTTAGGTACAGCTTTTTTTTTTCTTCTTTGGTTCAAGTTAGATTTTACTCCTCTTTTATGTATTTATGGATATAAGCATGGAAATTATTTATTCTTATACATACATCAGTGTGAAGGGAAGAACATTTTTTCTCTTTTATTTTTACATTTTATTTTTAAAAATTTTGAAATTTAATTTTTTATTTTTTTTATACAGTAGGTTATTATTAGTTATCTATTTTATGCATAGACATGTATACAGGTCAATCCCAATCTCCCAACTCATCCCACCACCACCACACCATGGCTTCCCCCACTTTGTGTCCATACGTTTGTTCTCTACCTCTGTGTCTCTATTTCTGCCCTGCACACCACTTCTTCTGTACCATTTCTCTAGGTTCCACATATAGGCATTAATACACAATATTGGTTTTTCTCTTTCTGACTTACTTCACTCTGTATGACAGTCTCTAGATCTATCAACTTCTCTACAAATGAACTAGTTTCGTGCCTTTTTATGGCTGAGTAATATTCCATTTTATATATGTACCACATCTTTATCTATTCGCATGTCTGTGGGCATTTAGGATGTTTCCATTACCTGGCTATTGTAAATAGTGCTGCAATGAACATTGTGGTGAATGTGTCTTTGTGATTTATGGTTTTCTCTGGGTATATGCCCAGAAGTGGGATTGCTGGATCCTATGGTAATACTCTTTTTAGTTATTTAAAGGAACGTCCATAGTGTTCTCCATAGTGACTGTATCAATTTACATTCCCACCAATAGCAGAAGAGGGTTCCTTTTGTCCACACACTCCCTAGAATTTGTTGTTTGTAGATTATCTGATGATGCCGATTCTAACAGGTGTGAGGTCTTACCTCATTGTATTTTTGATTTGCATTTCTCTAATAATTAGTGATGTTGAGCAGCTTTTCATGTGCGTCTTGGCCATCTCTGTGTCTTCTTTGAAAAAATGTCTCTTTAGATCTTCTGCCCATTTTTGTATTGGGTTGTTTGTTTTATTAATATTAAGATGCATGAGCTGTTTATATATATTGGAGATTAAACCTTTGTCCATTGATTCGTTTGTGAAAGTTTTCGCCCATTCTGAGGGTTGCCTTTTTCCATTCCCGTTTTTTAACAAAGAAAGAAAGAAAGCAAAAGAAGCAGAACACTAATGTGTGTGAAATATGCCTCTTGAAACTGTCGTTTTGAAATATGGACGTCTTTTGAATTTTTTGGTCGATATATGACCCCAGGATTTGTTTTGAGGGCAGGTGTCATTTACAGGCCTGTAATGATTTGGAATATCCACTGACCATTAGCGCTGGGATTAAAGCTGCTGTTGTGTGAAACGGCCACAAGGTGGCAGCAGTTCTCCCTTACCAAATCTGGTTACTAGGGCAGCAGATCCTCAATGGAAGTCGCGTTCTAGATTGGAATGTAGAACGGAATGTGCCAGGAGAAAGCCCCTCAAGTTTGTCTCACTACTTCTTGTTCGTGTTTTTAATTTAATTTTTTATTTTTTATTACATCAAGTTTGAGTACAACGTATAGCTTGTTGTAGGTGTGCAAGAGGTGGTTCTTTTACACATATACATATGTCTGTTCTTCCTGGGATCCTTTTCCCATGTACGTTATGACAGAATGTTGAGTAGTCTTCTCTTGGTACTCCGTAGGTCTTTGGTGATTATATACGTCTACTGTGTTTGTATATGTCTGTTAACCCCAATATCGTAATGAATTCAATCCTCACACCTTTCCTTTGGTGAACCATAAGTTTGTTTAATGAATCTGTGATTGCCCTTCTCCATGGAAATATCTGCCCTGGTATCAATTTATAGGTAACACCTATAAGTGATATGATATGATATGTGTCTTTCACTTTCTGACTTACTCCAAGTCACGTGATTACCTCGAGACTCATCTACGGTGCTGCAAATGGCACTGTGTCCTTTTTTTCCTTGGCGAATATTCTGTCTTAGCGAGGTCCATTTTCTGCAATGTGATTCCCTGAGGGCTGAGGATTAGCTGACCTGGGCAGCCTGACCCTGCCGGCAAGGCCTCCCCAGGTGTGCCTGGGTTGAGGTCAATATAAACAGCACTCCAGGCAGCAATAGCCCCTGCAGCTGTGCCTGACTCCATATTCTCTGCCCCGTCAGCAGTCTCGGGGCTGTGCTGGTGGGAGGGTGTGAGGGTCCACGGCTTTGTGGGTGGCCCGGTGTGAGTGGGGCTCTGCTGGACTTTCTGCATCAGTTGCCAGGCTGCCACCTGTAAAGAAGAGGATGTGTCACCCATAACTTCCACTGGAATATCTCTCCGGGCTGAGGTGAGTAATGAAAAAAAGGAGTGGGGACCGGGACAGGAGAGGTATATCAGGCAGGGCAATGGAAAGCTTCCAGAAGAGCGCCCGTGGCCAGGACCATCCTGGCTGACCTGCAGGCACCAAGTTGGCCTGCGTGCTGTCGCTGGTGTGGCTCCACGGCCCTTCCTCTAGGCTTTCAAGCCCTTGTACATATTCAGGTGTTTCACCTGGGAAGGGTGGGAACAGTTCAGCCGCAGCTGGCCTGGGGCTCAGCTCACGTTTACTCACAGTGGCCTCGGCACGGTCCCACAGCTTTGCAATAAGGACGATCCTTGCGTGGGCGGGCGGGGCTGCTGGCTGTATGGGAGATGATTGCCCACCTCTTACCAATTTCAGAATTGTTTACCACTGGAGCAAGTGCCTTGGTTGTGTTTCCCTCTGTATAACTGTTAGGTACAGCTTTTTTTTTTCTTCTTTGGTTCAAGTTAGATTTTACTCCTCTTTTATGTATTTATGGATATAAGTATGGAAATTATTTGTTCTTATACATACATCAGTGTGAAGGGAAGAACATTTTTTCTGTTTTATTTTTACATTTTATTTTTAAAAATTTTGAAATTTAATTTTTTATTTTTTTTATACAGTAGGTTATTATTAGTTATCTATTTTATGCATAGACATGTATACAGGTCAATCCCAATCTCCCAACTCATCCCACCACCACCACCCCATGGCTTCCCCCACTTTGTGTCCATACGTTTGTTCTCTACCTCTGTGTCTCTATTTCTGCCCTGCACACCACTTCTTCTGTACCATTTCTGTAGGATCCACATATAGGCATTAATACACAATATTGGTTTTTCTCTTTCTGACTTACTTCACTCTGTATGACAGTCTCTAGATCTATCAACTTCTCTACAAATGAACTAGTTTCATGCCTTTTTATGGCTGAGTAATATTCCATTTTATATATGTACCACATCTTTATCTATTCGCATGTCTGTGGGCATTTAGGATGTTTCCATTACCTGGCTATTGTAAATAGTGCTGCAATGAACATTGTGGTGAATGTGTCTTTGTGATTTATGGTTTTCTCTGGGTATATGCCCAGAAGTGGGATTGCTGGATCCTATGGTAATACTCTTTTTAGTTATTTTAAGGAACGTCCATAGTGTTCTCCATAGTGACTGTATCAATTTACATTCCCACCAATAGCAGAAGAGGGTTCCTATTGTCCACACCCTCCCCAGAATTTGTTGTTTGTAGATTATCTGATGATGCCGATTCTAACAGGTGTGAGGCCTTACCTCATTGTAGTTTTGATTTGCATTTCTCTAATAATTAGTGATGTTGAGCAGCTTTTCATATGCGTCTTGGCCATCTCTGTGTCTTCTTTGAAGAAATGTCTCTTTAGATCTTCTGCCCATTTTTGTATTGGGTTGTTTGTTTTATTAATATTAAGATGCATGAGCTGTTTATATATATTGGAGATTAAACCTTTGTCCATTGATTCGTTTGTGAACGTTTTCGCCCATTCTGAGGGTTGCCTTTTTCCATTCCCGTTTTTTAACAAAGAAAGAAAGAAAGCAAAAGAAGCAGAACACTAATGTGTGTGAAATATGCCTCTTGAAACTGTCGTTTTGAAATATGGACGTCTTTTGAATTTTTTGGTCGATATATGACCCCAGGATTTGTTTTGAGGGCAGGTGTCATTTACAGGCCTGTAATGATTTGGAATATCCACTGACCATTAGCGCTGGGATTAAAGCTGCTGTTGTGTGAAACGGCCACAAGGTGGCAGCAGTTCTCCCTTACCAAATCTGGTTACTAGGGCAGCAGAGCCTCAATGGAAGTCGCGTTCTAGATTGGAATGTAGAACGGAATGTGCCAGGAGAAAGCCCCTCAGGTTTGTCTCACTACTTCTTGTTCGTGTTTTTAATTTAATTTTTTATTTTTTATTACAGCAAGTTTGAGTACAACGTTTAGCTTGTTGTAGGTGTGCAAGAGGTGGTTCTTTTACACCTATACATATGTCTGTTCTTCCTGGGATCCTTTTCCCATGTACGTTATGACAGAATGTTGAGTAGTCTTCTCTTGGTACTCCGTAGGTCTTTGGTGATTATATACGTCTACTGTGTTTGTATATGTCTGTTAACCCCAATATCATAATGAATTCAATCCTCACACCTTTCCTTTGGTTAACCATAAGTTTGTTTAATGAATCTGTGATTCCCCTTCTCCGTGGAAATATCTGCCCTGGTATCAATTTATAGGTAACACCTATAAGTGATATGATATGATATGTGTCTTTCACTTTCTGACTTACTCCTAGTCACGTGATTACCTCTAGACTCATCTACGGTGCTGCAAATGGCATTGTGTCCTTTTTTCCCTTGGCGAATATTCTGTCTTAGCGAGGTCCATTTTCTGCAATGTGATTCCCTGAGGGCTGAGGATTAGCTGACCTGGGCAGCCTGACCCTGCCGGCAAGCCCTCCCCAGGTGTGCCAGGTTTGAGATCTATATAAACAGCACTCCAGGCAGCAATAGCCCCTGCAGCTTGGCCTGACTCCATATTCTCTGCCCCGTCATCTGTCTCGGGGCTGTGCTGGTGGGAGGGTGTGAGGTTCCACGGCTTTGAGGGTGGCCCGGTGTGAGTGGGGCTCTGCTGGACATTCTGCAGGAGTTGCCAGGCTTCCACCTGTAAAGAAGAGGATGTGTGAGCCATAACTTCCACTGGAATATCTCTCCGGGCTGAGGTGAGGAAGGAAAAAATGGAGTGGGGGCCGGGACAGGATGGGTATGTCAGGCAGGGCAATGGAAAGCTTCCAGAAGAGCGCCCGTGGCCAGGACCATCCTGGCTGACCTTCAGGCACCAAGTTGGCCTGCGTGCTGTCGCTGGTGTGGCTCCACGGCCCTTCCTCTAGGCTTTCAAGCCCTTGTACATATTCAGGTGTTTCACCTGGTAAGGGTGGGAACAGTTCAGCAGCAGCTGGCCTGGGGCTCAGCTCACGTTTACTCACAGAGGCCTCGGCACGGTCCCACAGCTTTGCAATAAGGACGCTCCTTGCGTGGGCGGTCGGGGCTGCTGGCTGTATGGGGGATGATTGCCCACCTCTGACCAATTTAAGAATTGTTTACCACTAGAGCAAGTGCCATGGTTGTGTTTCCCTCTGTATAACTGTTAGGTTCAGCTTTTTTTTTTCTTTTATGGTTCAAGTTACATTTTATTCCTCTTTTATGTATTTATGGATATAAGCATGGAAATTATTCATTCTTATAAATACATCAGTGTGAATGGAAGAAATTTTTTTCTGTTTATTTTTACATTTTATTTTTAAAAATTTTGAAATTTAATTTTATTTATTTTTTTATACAGTAGGTTATTATTAGTTATCTATATTATGCATAGACATGTATACAGGTCAATCCCAATTTCCCAACTCATCCCACCACCACCACCCCATGTCTTCCCCCACTTTGTGTCCATACGTTTGTTCTCTACCTCTGTGTCTCTATTTCTGCCCTGCACACCAGTTCATCTATACCATTATTCTAGGTTCAACATATAGGCATTAATATACAATATTTGTTTTACTCTTTCTGACTTACTTCACTCTGTATGACAGTCTCTAGATCCATCAACTTCTCTACAAATGACCCAGTTTCATTCCTTTTTATGGCTGAGTAATATTCCATTTTATATATGTACCACATCTTTATCTATTCGCCTGTCTGTGGGCATTTAGGTTGCTTCCATTACCTGGCTATTGTAAATAGTGCTGCAATGGACATTGTGGTGAATGTGTCTCTGTGATTTATGGTCTTCTCTGGGTATATGCCCAGAAGTGGGACTGCTGGATTGTATGGTTATTCTCTTTTTAGTTCTTTAAAGGAACCTCCATACTGTTCTCCATAGTGACTGTATCAATTTACATTCCCACCAATAGCAGAAGAGTGTTCCTTTTGTCCACACCCTCCCCAGAATTTGTTGTTTGTAGATTATCTGATGATGCCGATTCTAACAGGTGTGAGGTCTTACCTCATTGTAGTTTTGATTTGCATTTCTCTAATAATTAGTGATGTTGAGCAGCTTTTCATGTGCGTCTTGGCCAACTCTGTGTCTTCTTTGAAGAAATGTCTCTTTAGATCTTCTGCCCATTTTTGTATTGGGTTGTTTGTTTTATTAATATTAAGCTGCATGAGCTGTTTATATATATTGGAGATTAAACCATTGTCCATTGATTCGTTCGTGAACGTTTTCGCCCATTCTGAGGGCTGCCTTTTTCCATTCCCGTTTTTTAACAAAGAAAGAAAGAAAGCAAAAGAAGCAGAACACTAATGTGTGTGAAATATGCCTCTTGAAACTGTCGTTTTGAAATATGGACGTGTGTTGAAATTTTTGGTCTATATATGACCCCAGGATTTGTTTTGAGGGCAGGTGTCATTTACAGGCCTGTAATGATTTGGAATATCCACTGACCATTAGCGGTGGGATTATATCTGCTGTTGTGTGAAACGGCCACAAGGTGGCATCAGTTCTCTCTTACCAAATCTGGTTACTAGGGCAGCAGAGCCTCAATGGAAGTCGCGTTATAGATTGGAATGTAGAACGGAATGTGCCAGGAGAAAGCCCCTCAAGTTTGTCTCACTATTTCTTGTTCGTGTTTTTAATTTAATTTTTTATTTTTTATTACAGCAAGTTTGAGTACAACGTTTAGCTTGTTGTAGGTGTGCAAGAGGTGGTTCTTTTACACATATACATATGTCTGTTCATCCTGGGATCCTTTTCCCATGTACGTTATGACAGAATGTTGAGTAGTCTTTTCTTGGTACTCCGTAGGTCGTTGTTGATTATATACGTCTACTGTGTGTGTATATGTCTGTTAACCCCAATATCGTAATGAATTCAATGCTCACACCTTTCCTTTGGTGGACCATAGGTTTGTTTAATGAATCTGTGATTCCCCTTCTCCGTGGAAATATCTGCCCTGGTATCAATTTATAGGTAACACCTATAAGTGATATGATATGATATGTGTCTTTCACTTTCTGACTTACTCCAAGTCACGTGATTACCTCTAGACTCATCTATGGTGCTGCAAATGGCATTGTGTCCTTTTTTCCCTTGGCGAATATTCTGTCTTTGCGAGGTCCATTTTCTGCAATGTGATTCCCTGAGGGCTGTGGATTAGCTGACCTGGGCAGCCTCACCCTGCCGGCAAGCCCTCCCCAGGTGTGCCTGGTTTGAGGTCAATATAAACAGCACTCCAGGCAGCAATAGCCCCTGCAGCTGTGCCTGACTCCATATTCTCTGCCCCGTCAACAGTCTCGGGTCTGTGCTGGTGGGAGGGTGTGAGGGTCCACGGCTTTGTGGGTGGCCCGGTGTGAGTGGGGCTCTGCTGGACTTTCTGCAGGAGTTGCCAGGCTGCCACCTGTAAAGAAGAGGATGTGTCACCCATAACTTCCACTGGAATATCTCTCCGGGCTGAGGCGAGTAAGGAAAAAAAGGAGTGGGGGCCGGGACAGGATGGGTATCTCAGGCAGGGCAATGGAAAGCTTCCAGGAGAGCGCCCGTGTCCAGGACCATCCTGGCTGACCTGCAGGCACCAAGTTGGCCTGCGTGCTGTCGCTGGTGTAGCTCCACCGCCCTTCCTCTAGGCTTTCAAGCCCTTGTACCTATTGAGGTGTTTCACCTGGGATGGGTGGGAACAGTTCAGCAGCAGCTGGCCTGGGGCTCAGCTCATGTTTACTCACAGAGGCCTCGGCACGGTCCCCCAGCTGTGCAATAAGGACGCTCCTTGCGTGGGCGGGCGGGGCTGCTGGCTGTATGGGGGATGATTCCCCACCTCTGACCAATTTCAGAATTGTTTACCACTGGAGCAAGTGCCTTGGTAGTGTTTTCCTCTGTATAACTGTTAGGTTCAGTTTTTTTTTCTTTTTTGGTTCAAGTTAGTTTTTATTCCTCTTTTATGTATTTATGGATATAACCATGGAAATAATTCATTCTTATAAATACATCAGTGTGAATGGAAGAACTTTTTTTCTGTTTTATTTTTACATTTTATTTTTAAAAATTTTGAAATTTAAATTTATTAATTTTTTTATACAGTAGGTTATTATTAGTTATCTAATTTATGCATATATATGTATACAGATCAATCCCAATCTCCCAACTCATCCCACCACCACCACCCCATGGCTTACCCCACTTTGTGTCCATACGTTTGTTCTCTACCTCTGTGTCTCTATTTCTGCCCTGCAAACCAGTTCATCTGTACCATTTTTCTAGGTTCCACATATAGGCATTAATACATAATATTTGTTTTTCTCTTTCTGACTTACTTCACTCTGTATGACAGTCTCTAGATCCATCAACTTCTCTACAAATGACCCAGTTTCATTCCTTTTTATGGCTGAGTAATATTCCATTGTATATATGTACCACATTTTTATCCATTCGTCAGTCTGTGGGCATTTAGGTTGCTTCCATTACCTGGCTATTGTAAAGAGTGCTGCAATGAACATTGTGGTGAATGTGCCTTTTTGATTTATGGTTTTCTCTGGGTATATGCCCAGAAGTGGGATTGCTGGATCATATGGTAATTCTATTTCTAGCTTTTTTAAGGAAACTCCTTACTATTCCCCATAGTGACTGTATCAATTTACATTCCCACCAATAGTGGAAAGGGCTCCTTTTGTCCACACCCTCCCCAGAATTTGTTGTTTGTAGATTTTCTGATGATGCCGATTCTAACAGGTGTGAGGTGATACCTCATTGTACTTTTGATTTGCATTTCTCTAATAATTAGTGATGTTGAGCAGCTTTTCATGTGCGTCTTGGCCATCTCTGTGTCTTCTTTGAAGAAACGTCTATTTAGATCTTCTGCCCATTTTTGTATTAGTTTGTTTGTTTTATTAATATTAAGGTGCATGAGCTGTTTATATATATTGGAGAGTAAACCTTTGTCCATTGATTCGTTTGTGAACATTTTTGCCCATTCTGAGGGTTGCCTTTTTCCATTCCCGTTTTTTTAGCAAAGAAAGAATGAAAGCAAAAGAAGCAGAGCACTAATGTGCGTGAAATATGCCTCTTGAAACTGTCGTTTTGAAATATGGACGTCTTTTGAATTTTTTGGTCGATATATGACCCCAAGATTTGTTTTCAGGGCAGGTGTCATTTACAGGCCTGTAATGATTTGGAATATCCACTGACCATTAGCGCTGGGATTAAACCTGCTGTTTTGTGAAACGGCCACAAGGTGGCAGAAGTTCTCCCTTACCAAATATGGTTACTAGAGCAGCAGAGCCTCAATGGAGGTCGCGTTCTAGATTGTAATGTAGAACGGAATGTACCAGGAGAAAGCCCCTCAATTTGTCTCAATACTTCTTGTTCGTGTTTTTAATTTAATTTTTTATATTTATTACAGCAAGTTTGAATACAACGTTTAGCTTGTTGTAGGTGTGCAAGAGGTGGTTCGTTTACACAAATACATATGTCTGTTCTTCCTGGGATCCGTTTCCCATGGACGTTATGACAGAATGTTGAGTAGTCTTCTCTTGGTACTCCGTAGGTCTTTGGTGATTATATACGTCTACTGTGTTTGTATATGTCTGTCAACCCCAATATCGTAATGAATTCAATCCTCACACTTTTCCTTTGGTGAACCATAAGTTTGTTTAATGAATCTGTGATTGCCCTGCTCCGTGGAAATATCTGCCCTGGTATCAATTTATCGGTAACACCTATAAGTGATATGATATGATATGTGTCTTTCACTTTCTGACTTACTCCAAGTCACGTGATTACCTCGAGACTCATCTACGGTGCTGCAAATGGCATTGTGTCCTTTTTTTCCTTGGCGAATATTCTGTCTTAGCGAGGTCCATATTCTGCAAAGTGATTCCCTGAGGGCTGAGGATTAGCTGACCTGGGCAGCCTGACCCTGCCGGCAAGCCCTCCCCAGGTGTGCCTGGGTTGAGGTCAATATAAACAGCACCCCAGGCAGCAATAGCCCCTGCAGCTGTGCCTGACTCCATATCCTCTGCCCCGTCAGCAGTCTCGGGGCTGTGCTGGTGGGAGGGTGTGAGGGTCCACGGCTTTGTGGGTGGCCCGGTGTGAGTGGGGCTCTGCTGGACTTTCGGCAGGAGTTTCCAGGCTGCCACCTGTAAAGAAGAGGATGTGTCACCCATAACTTCCACTGGAATATCTCTCCGGGCTGAAGTGAGGAAGGAAAAAAAGGAGTGGGGGCCGGGACAGGAGGGGTATCTCACGCAGGGCAATAGAAAGCTTCCAGAAGAGCGCCCGTGGCCAGTACCATCCTGGCTTTCCTGCAGGCACCAATTTGGCCTGCGTGCTGTCGCTGGTGTGGCTCCACGGCCCTTCCTCTAGGCTTTCAAGCCCTTGTACATATTCAGGTGTTTCACCTGGGAAGGGTGGGAACAGTTCAGCAGCATCTGGCCTGGGGCTCAGCTCACGTTTACTCACAGAGGCCTCGGCACGGTCTCCCAGCTTTGAAATGAGGATGCTCCTTGCGTAGGCGGGCGGGGCTGCTGGCTGTATGGGAGATGATTCCCCACCTCTGACCAATTTCAGAATTGTTTACCACTGGAGCAAGTGCCTTGGTAGTGTTTTCCTCTGTATAATTCTTAGGTTCAGTTTTTTTTTTTCTTTTTTGGTTCAAGTTAGATTTTATTCCTCATTTATGTATTTATAGATATAAGCATGGAAATAATTCATTCGTATAAATACATCAGTGTGAATGGAAGAACTTTTTTTCTGTTTTATTTTTACATTTTATTTTTTAAAATTTTGAAATTTAATTTTAGTTATTTTTTTTATACAGTAGGTTATTATTAGTTATCTATTTTATGCATAGACATGTATACAGGTCAATCCTAATCTCCCAACTCATCCCACCACCACCACCCCATGGCTTCCCGCACTTTGTGTCCATACGTTTGTTCTCTACCTCTGTGTCTCTATTTCTGCCCTGCAAACCGGTTCATCTCTACCATTTTTCTAGGTTCCACATATAGGCATTAATATACAATATTTGTTTTTCTCTTTCTGACTTACTTCACTCTGTATGACAGTCTCTAGATCCATCAACTTCTCTACAAATGACCCAGTTTCATTCCTTTTTATGGCTGAGTAATATTCCATTTTGTATATGTACCACATCTTTATCCATTCGTCTGTCTGTGGGCATTTAGGTTGCTTCCATTACCTGGCTATTGTAAATAGTGCTGCAATGAACATTGTGGTGAATGTGTCTTTGTGATTTATGGTTTTCTCTGGGTATATGCCCAGAAGTGGGATTGCTGGATCCTATGGTAATTCTCTTCTTAGTTTTTTAAAGGAACCTCCATACTGTTCTCCATAGTGACTGTATCAATTTACATTCCCACCAATAGCGGAAGAGGGTTCCTTTTGTCCACACCGTCCCCAGAATTTGTTGATTGTAGATTATCTGATGATGCCGATTCTAACAGGTGTGAGGTCTTACCTCATTGTAGTTTTGATTTGCATTTCTCTAATAATTAGTGATGTTGAGCAGCTTTTCATGTGCGTCTTGGCCATCTCTGTGTCTTCTTTGAAGAAACGTCTCTTTAGATCTTCTGCCCATTTTTGTATTGGGTTGTTTGTTTTATTAATATTAAGCTGCATGAGCTGTTTATATATATTGGAGATTAAACCTTTGTCCATTGATTCGTTTGTGAACGTTTTCGCCCATTCTGAGGGTTGCCTTTCTCCATTCCCGTTTTTTTAACAAAGAAAGAAAGAAAGCAAAAGAAGCAGAACTCTAATGTGCGTGAAATATGCCTCTTGAAACTGTCGTTTTGAAATATGGACGTCTTTTGAATTTTTTGGTCGATATATGACCCCAGGATTTGTTTTCAGGGCAGGTGTCATTTACAGGCCTGTAATGATTTGGAATATCTACTGACCATTAGCGCTGGCATTAAACCTGCAGTTGTGTGAAACGGCCACAAGGTGGCAGCAGTTCTCCCTTACCAAATCTGGTTACTAGGGCAGCAGAGCCTCAATGGAAGTCCTGTTCTAGATTGGAATGTAGAACGGAATGTGCCAGGAGAAAGCCCCTCAAGTTTGTCTCACTACTTCGTGTTTTTAATTTAATTTTTTATTTTTTATTACAGCAAGTTTGAGTACAACGTTTAGCTTGTTGTAGGTGGGCAAGAGGTGGTTCTTTTAAACATATACATATGTCTGTTCTTCCTGGGATCATTTTCCCATGTACGTTATGACAGAATGTTGAGTAGTCTTCTCTTGGTACTCCGTAGGTCTTTGGTGATTATATACGTCTACTGTGTTTGTATATGTCTGTTAACCCCAATATCGTAATGAATTCAATCCTCACACCTTTCCTTTGGTGAACCATAAGTTTGTTTAATGAATCTGTGATTGCCCTTCTCCGTGGAAATATCTGCCCTGGTATCAATTTATAGGTAACACCTATAAGTGATATGATATGATATGTGTCTTTCACTTTCTGACTTACTCCAAGTCACGTGATTACCTCGAGACTCATCTACGGTGCTGCAAATGGCATTGTGTCCTTTTTTTCCTTGGCGAATATTCTGTCTTAGCGAGGTCCATATTCTGCAATGTGATTCCCTGAGGGCTGAGGATTAGCTGACCTGGGCAGCCTGAACCTGCCGGCAAGCCCTCCCCAGGTGTGCCTGGGTTGAGGTCAATATAAACAGCACTCCAGGCAGCAATAGCCCCTGCAGCTGTGCCTGACTCCATATCCTCTGCCCCGTCAGCAGTCTCGGGGCTGTGCTGGTGGGAGGGTGTGAGGGTCCACGGGTTTGTGGGTGGCCCGGTGTGAGTGGGGCTCTGCTGGACTTTCGGCAGGAGTTGCCAGGCTGCCACCTGTAAAGAAGAGGATGTGTCACCCACAACTTCCACTGGAATATCTCTCCGGGCTGAGGTGAGGAAGGAAAAAAAGGAGTGGGGGCCGGGACAGGAGGGGTATCTCAGGCAGGGCAATAGAAAGCTTCCAGAAGAGCGCCCGTGGCCAGGACCATCCTGGCTGACCTGCAGGCACCAAGTTGGCCTGCGTGCTGTCGCTGGTGTGGCTCCACGGCCCTTCCTCTAGGCTTTCAAGCCCTTGTACATATTCAGGTGTTTCACCTGGGAAGGGTGGGAACAGTTCAGCAGCATCTGGCCTGGGGCTCAGCTCACGTTTACTCACAGAGGCCTCGGCACGGTCTCCCAGCTTTGCAATGAGGATGCTCCTTGCGTGGGCGGGCAGGGCTGCTGGCTGTATGGGAGATGATTCCCCACCTCTGACCAATTTCAGAATTGTTTACCACTGGAGCAAGTGCCTTGGTAGTGTTTTCCTCTGTATAATTCTTAGGTTCAGTTTTTTTTTCTTTTTTGGTTCAAGTTAGATTTTATTCCTCATTTATGTATTTATAGATATAAGCATGGAAATTATTCATTCGTATAAATACATCAGTGTGAATGGAAGAACTTTATTTCTGTTTTATTTTTACATTTTATTTTTTAAAATTTTGAAATTTAATTTTAGTTATTTTTTTATACAGTAGGTTATTATTAGTTATCTATTTTATGCATAGACATGTATACAGGTCAATCCTAATCTCCCAACTCATCCCACCACCACCACCCCATGGCTTCCCCCACTTTGTGTCCATACGTTTGTTCTCTACCTCTGTGTCTCTATTTCTGCCCTGCAAACCAGTTCATCTCTACCATTTTTCTAGGTTCCACATATAGGCATTAATATACAATATTTGTTTTTCTCTTTCTGGCTTACTTGACTCTGTATGACAGTCTCTAGATCCATCAACTTCTCTACAAATGACCCAGTTTCATTCCTTTTTATGGCTGAGTAATATTCCATTTTATATATGTACCACATCTTTATCCATTCGTCTGTCTGTGGGCATTTATGTTGCTTCCATAACCTGGCTATTGTAAATAGTGCTGCAATGAACATTGTGGTGAATGTGTCTCTGTGATTTATGGTTTTCTCAGGGTATATGCCCAGAAGTGGGATTGCTGGATCCTATGGTAATTCTCTTTTTAGTTTTTTAAAGGAACCTCCATACTGTTCTCCATAGTGACTGTATCAATTTACATTCCCACCAATAGCGGAAGAGGGTTCCTTTTGTCCACACCCTCCCCAGAGTTTGTTGTTTGTAGATTATCTGATGATGCCGATTCTAACAGGTGTGAGGTCTTACCTCATTGTAGTTTTGATTTGCATTTCTCTAATAATTAGTGATGTTGAGCAGCTTTTCATGTGCGTCTTGGCCATCTCTGTGTCTTCTTTGAAGAAACGTCTCTTTAGATCTTCTGCCCATTTTTGTATTGGGTTGTTTGTTTTATTAATATTAAGCTGCATGAGCTGTTTATATATATTGCAGATTAAACCTTTGTCCATTGATTCGTTTGTGAACGTTTTTGCACATTCTGAGGGTTGCCTTTTTCCATTCCCGTTTTTTTAACAAAGAAAGAAAGAAAGCAAAAGAAGCAGAACACTAATGTGCGTGATATATGCCTCTTGAAACTGTCGTTTTGAAATATGGACGTCTTTTGAATTTTTTGGTCGATATATGACCCCAGGATTTGTTTTCAGGGCAGGTGTCATTTACAGGCCTGTAATGATTTGGAATATCCACTGACCATTAGCGCTGGCATTAAACCTGCAGTTGTGTGAAACGGCCACAAGGTGGCAGCAGTTCTCCCTTACCAAATCTGGTTACTAGGGCAGCAGAGCCTCAATGGAAGTCGTGTTCTAGATTGGAATGTAGAACGGAATGTGCCAGGAGAAAGCCCCTCAAGTTTGTCTCACTACTTCTTGTTCGTGTTTTTAATTTAATTTTTTATTTTTTATTACAGCAAGTTTGAGTACAACGTTTAGCTTGTTGTAGGTGTGCAAGAGGTGGTTCTTTTACACATATACATATGTCTGTTCTTCCTGGGATCCTTTTCCCATGTACGTTATGACAGAATGTTGAGTAGTCTTCTCTTGGTACTCCGTAGGTCTTTGGTGATTATATACGTCTACTGTGTTTCTATCTGTCTGTTAACACGAATATCGTAATGAATTCAATCCTCACACCTTTCCTTTGGTGAACCATAAGTTTGTTTAATGAATCTGTGATTGCCCTTCTCCGTGGAAATATCTGCCCTGGTATCAATTTATAGGTAACACCTATAAGTGATATGATATGATATGTGTCTTTCACTTTCTGACTTACTCCAAGTCACGTGATTACCTCGAGACTCATCTACGGTGCTGCAAATGGCATTGTGTCCTTTTTCTCCTTGGCGAATATTCTGTCTTAGCGAGGTCCATTTTCTGCAATGTGATTCCCTGAGGGCTGAGGATTAGCTGACCTGGGCAGCCTGACCCTGCCGGCAAGCCCTCCCCAGGTGTGCCTGGGTTGAGGTCAATATAAACAGCACTCCAGGCAGCAATAGCCCCTGCAGCTGTGCCTGACTCCATATTCTCTGCCCCGTCAGCAGTCTCGGGGCTGTGCTGGTGGGAGGGTGTGAGGGTCCACGGCTTTGTGGGTGGCCCGGTGTGAGTGGGGCTCTGCTGGACTTTCGGCAGGAGTTGCCAGGCTGCCACCTGTAAAGAAGAGGATGTGTCACCCATAACTTCCACTGGAATATCTCTCCGGGCTGAGGTGAGGAAGGAAAAAAAGGAGTGGGGGCCGGGACAGGAGGTGTATCTCAGGCAGGCCAATGGAAAGGTTCCAGAAGAGCGCCCGTGGCCAGGACCATCCTGGCTGACCTGCAGGCACCAAGTTGGCCTGCGTGCTGTCGCTGGTGTGGCTCCACGGCCCTTCCTCTAGGCTTTCAAGCCCTTGTACATATTCAGGTGTTTCACCTGGGAAGGGTGTGAACAGTTTAGCAGCAGCTGGCCTGGGGCTCAGCTCACGTTTACTCACAGAGGCCTCGCCACGGTCCGACAGCTTTGCAATAAGGACGCTCCTTGCGTGGGCGGCCGGGGCTGCTGGCTGTATGGGGGATGATTCCCCACCTCTGACCAATTTCAGAATTGTTTACCACTGGAGCAAGTGCCTTGGTTGTTTTTCCCTCTGTATAACTGTTAGGTTCAGCTTTTTTTTTCTTTTTTATTCCAGTTAGATTATATTCCCCTTTTATGTATTTCTGGATATAAGCATGGAACTAATTCATTCTTGTAAATACATCAGTGTGAATGGAAGAACTTTTTTTCTGTTTTATTTTTACATTTTATTTTTTAAAATTTTGAAATTAAATTTTATTTATTTTTTTATACAGTAGGTTATTATTAGTTATCTATTTTATGCATAGACATGTATACAGGTCAATCCCAATCTCCCAACTCATCCCACCACCACCACCCCATGGCTTCCCCCACTTTGTGTCCATACGTTTGTTCTCTGCCTCTGTGTCTCTATTACTGCCCTGCAAACCAGTTCATCTGTACCGTTTTTCTAGGTTCCACATATAGGCATTAATATACAATATTTGTTTTTCTCTTTCTGACTTACTTCACTCTGTATGACAGTCTCTAGATCCATCAACTTCTCTACAAATGAACCAGTTTCATTCCTTTTTATGGCTGAGTAATATTCCATTTTATATATGTACCACATCTTTATCCATTCGTCTGTCTGTGGCCATTTAGGTTGCTTCCATTACCTGGCTATTGTAAATAGTGCTGCAATGAACATTGTGGTGAATGTGTCTCTGTGATTTATGGTTTTCTCTGGGTAAATGCCGAAAAGTGGGATTGCTGGATCCTATGGTAATTCTCTTTTTAGTTTTTTAAAGGAACCTCCATACTGTTCTCCATAGTGACTGTATCAATTTACATTCCCACCAATAGCAGAAGAGGGTTCCGTTTGTCCACACCCTCCCCAGAATTTGTTTTTTGTAGATTATCTGATGATGCCGATTCTAACAGGTGTGAGGTCTTACCTCATTGTAGTTTTGATTTGCATTTCTCTAATAATTAGTGATGTTGAGCAGCTTTTCATGTGCGTCTTGGCCATCTCTGTGTCTTCTTTGAAGAAACGTCTCTTTAGATCTTCTGCCCATTTTTGTATTGGGTTGTTTGTTTTATTAATATTAAGCTGCATGAGCTGTTTATATATATTGGAGATTAAACCTTTGTCCATTGATTCGTTTGTGAACATTTTCGCCCATTCTGAGGATTGCCATTTTCCATTCCCGTTTTTTTAACAAAGAAAAAAAGCAAGCAAAAGAAGCAGAGCACTAATGTGCGTGAAATATGCCTCTTGAAACTGTCGTTTTGAAATATGGACGTCTTTTGAATTTTTTGGTCGATATATGACCCCAGGATTTGTTTTCAGGGCAGGTGTCATTTACAGGCCTGTAATGATTTGGAATATCCACTGCCCAATAGCGCTGGGATTAAACCTGCTGTTTTGTGAAACGGCCACAAGGTGGCAGCAGTTCTCCCTTACCAAATCTGGTTACTAGGGCAGCAGAGCCTCAATGGAAGTCACGTTCTAGATTGGAATGTAGAAAGGAATGTGCCAGGAGAAAGCCCCTCAAGTTTGTCTCACTACTTCTTGTTCGTGTTTTTAATTTAATTTTTTATTTTTTATTGCAGCAAGTTTGAGTACAAAGTTTAGCTTGTTTTAGGTGTGCAAGAGGTGGTTCTTTTACACATATACATATGTCTGTTCTTCCTGGGATCCTTTTCCCATGTACGTTATGACAGAATGTTGAGTAGTCTTCTCTTGGTACTCCGTAGGTCTTTGGTGATTATATACGTCTACTGTGTTTGTATATGTCTGTTAACCCCAATATCGTAATGAATTCAATCCTCACACCTTTCTTTGGTGAACCATAAGTTTGTTTAATGAATCTGTGATTGCCCTTCTCCGTGGAAATATCTGTGCTGGTATCAATTTATACGTAACATCTATAAGTGATATGATATGATATGTGTCTTTCACTTTCTGACTTACTCCAAGTCACGTGATTACCTCTAGAGTCATCTATGGTGCTGCAAATGGCATTGTGTCCTTTTTTTCCTTTGCGAACATTCTGTCTTAGCGAGGTCAATTTTCTGCAATGTGATTCCCTGAGGGCTGAGGATTAGCTGACCTGGGCAGCCTGACCCTGCCGGCAAGCCCTCCCCAGGTGTGCCTGGGTTGAGGTCAATATAAACAGCACTCCAGGCAGCAATAGCCCCTGCAGCTGTGCCTGACTCCATATTCTCTGCCCCGTCAGCAGTCTCGGGGCTGTGCTGGTGGGAGGGTGTGAGGGTCCACGGCTTTGTGGGTGGCCCGGTGTGAGTGGGGCTCTGCTGGACTTTCTGCAGGAGTTCCCAGGCTGCCACCTGTAAAGAAGAGGATGTGTCACCCATAACTTCCACTGGAATATCTCTCCGGGCTGAGGTGAGGAAGGAAAAAAAGGAGTGGGGGCCGGGACAGGAGGGGTATATCAGGCACGCCAATGGAAAGTTTCCAGAAGAGCGCCCGTGGCCAGGACCATCCTGGCTGACCTGCAGGCACCAAGTTGGCCTGCGTGCTGTCGCTGGTGTGGCTCCACGGCCCTTCCTCTAGGCTTTCAAGCCCTTGTACATATTCAGGTGTTTCACCTGGGAAGGGTGTGAACAGTTCAGCAGCAGCTGGCTTGGGGCACAGCTCACGTTTACTCATAGAGGCCTCGCCACGGTCCCACAGCTTTGCAATAAGGACGCTCCTTGCGTGGGCGGGTGGAGCTGCTGGCTGTATGGGGGATGATTCCCCACCTCTGACCAATTTCAGAATTGTTTACCACTGGAGCAGGTGCCTTGGTTGTGTTTCCCTCTGTATAACTGTTAGGTTCAGCTTTTTTTTTTCTTTTTTGGTTCAAGTTAGATTTTATTCCCCTTTTATGTATTTATGGATATAAGCATGGAACTAATTCATTCTTATAAATACATCAGTGTGAATGGAAGAACTTTTTTTCTGTTTTATTTTTACATTATATTTTTAAAAATTTTGAAATTTAATTTTATTTATTTTTTTATACAGTAGGTTATTATTAGTTATCTATTTTATGCATAGACATGTATACAGGTCAATCCCAATCTCCCAACTCATCCCACCACCACCACCCCATGGCTTCCCCCACTTTGTGTCCATACGTTTGTTCTCTGCCTCTGTGTCTCTATTTCTGCCCTGCAAACCAGTTCATCTGTACGGTTTTTGTAGGTTCCACATATAGGCATTAATACACAATATTTGTTTTTCTCTTTCTGACTTACTTCACTCTGTATGACAGTCTCTAGATCCATCAACTTCTCTACAAATGATCCAGTTTCATTCCTTTTTATGGCTGAGTAATATTCCATTTTATATATGTACCACATCTTTATCCATTCGTCTGTCTGTGGGCATTTAGGTTGCTTCCATTACCTGGCTATTGTAAATAGTGCTGCAATGAACATTGTGGTGAATGTGTCTCTGTGATTTATGGTTTTCTCTGGGTAAATGCCCAAAAGTGTGATTGCTGGATCCTATGGTAATTCTCTTTTTAGTTTTTTAAAGGAACCTCCATACTGTTCTCCATAGTGACTGTATCAATTTACATTCCCACCAATAGCGGAAGAGGGTTCCTTTTGTCCACACCCTCCCCAGAATTTGTTGTTTGTAGATTATCTGATGATGTCGATTCTAACAGGTGTGAGGTCTTACCTCATTGTAGTTTTGATTTGCATTTCTCTAATAATTAGTGATGTTGAGCAGCTTTTCATGTGCGTCTTGGCCATCTCTGTGTCTTCTTTGAAGAAACGTCTCTTTAGATCTTCTGCCCATTTTTGTATTGGGTTGTTTGTTTTATTAATATTAAGCTGCATGAGCTGTTTATATATATTGGAGATTAAACCTTTGTCCATTGATTCGTTTGTGAACGTTTTCGCCCATTCTGAGGGTTGCCTTTTTCCATTCCCGTTTTTTTAACAAAGAAAGAAAGCAAGCAAAAGAAGCAGAACACTAATGTGCGTGAAATATGCCTTTTGAAACTGTCGTTTTGAAATATGGACGTCTGTTGAATTTTTTGGTCGATATATGGCCCCAGGATTTGTTTTCAGGGCAGGTGTCATTTACAGGCCTGTAATGATTTGGAATATCCACTGACCATTAGCGCTGGGATTAAAGCTGCTGTTGTGTGAAACGGCCACAAGGTGGCAGCAGTTCTCCCTTACCATATCTGGTTACTAGGGCAGCAGAGCCTCAATGGAAGTCGCGTTCTAGATTGGAATGTAGAACGGAATGTGCCAGGAGAAGGCCCCTCAAGTTTGTCTCACTACTTCTTGTTCGTGTTTTTAATTTAATTTTTTATTTTTTATTACAGCAAGTTTGAGTACAACGTTTAGCTTGTTGTAGGTGTGAAAGAGGTGGTTCTTTTACACATATACATTTGTCTGTTCTTCCTGGGATCCTTTTCCCATGTACGTTATGACAGAATGTTGAGTAGTCTTCTCTTGGTACTCCGTAGGTCTTTGGTGATTATATACGTCTACTGTGTTTGTATATGTCTGTTAACCCCAATATCGTAATGAATTCAATCCTCACACCTTTCCGTTGGTGAACCATAAGTTTGTTTAATGAATCTGTGATTGCCCTTCTCCGTGAAAATATCTGCCCTGGTATCAATTTATACGTAACACCTATAAGTGATATGATATGATATGTGTCTTTCACTTTCTGACTTACTCCAAGTCACGTGATTACCTCTAGACTCATCTATGGTGCTGCAAATGGTATTGTGTCCTTTTTTTCCTTGGCGAACATTCTGTCTTAGCGAGGTCCATTTTCTGCAATGTGATTCCGTGAGGGCTGAGGATTAGCTGACCTGGGCAGCCTGACCCTGCCGGCAAGCCCTCCCCAGGTGTGCCTGGTTTGAGGTCAATATAAACAGCACTCCAGGCAGCAATAGCCCCTGAGGCTGTGCCTGACACCATATACTCTGCCCCGTCAGCAGTCTCGGGGCTGTGCTGCTGGGACGCTGTGAGGGTCCACGGCTTTGTGGGTGGCCCGGTGTGAGTGGGGCTCTGCTGGACTTTCTGCAGGAGTTGCCAGGCTGCCACTTGTAAAGAAGAGGATGTGTCACCCATAACTTCCACTGGAATATCTCTCCGGGCTGAGGTGAGGAAGGAAAAAAAGGAGTGGGGGCCGGGACAGGAGGGGTATCTCAGGCAGGGCAATGGAAAGCTTCCAGAAGAGCGCCCGTGGCCAGGACCATCCTGGCTGACCTGCAGGCACCAAGTTGGCCTCCGTGCTGTCGCTGGTGTGGCTCCACGGCCCTTCCTCTAGGCTTTCAAGCCCTTGTACATATTCAGGTGTTTCACCTGGGAAGGGTGGGAACAGTTCAGCAGCAGCTGGCCTGGGGCTCAGCTCACGTGTACTCACAGAGGCCTCGGCACAGTCCCACAGCTTTGCAATAAGGACGCTCCTTGCGTGGGCGGGCGGGGCTGCTGGCTGTATGGGGGATGATTCCCCACCTTTGACCAATTTCAGAATTGTTTACCACTGGAGCAAGTGCCTTGGTTGTGTTTCCCTCTGTATAACTGTTAGGTTCAGCTTTTTTTTTTCTTTTTTGGTTCAAGTTAGATTTTATTCCTCTTTTATGTATTTATGGATATAAGCATGGAAATAATTCATTCTTATAAATATATCAGTGTGAATGGAAGAACTTTTTTTCTGTTTTATTTTTACATTTTATTTTTAAAAATTTTGAAATTTAATTTTATTTATTTTTTTATACAGTAGGTTATTATTAGTTATCTATTTTATGCATATACATGTATACAGGTCAATCCCAATCTCCCAACTCATCCCACCACCACCACCCCATGGCTTCCACCACTTTGTGTCCATACGTTTGTTCTCTACCTCTGTGTCTCTATTTCTGCCCTGCAAACCAGTTCATCTGTAGCATTTTTATAGGTTCCACATATAGGCATTAATATACAATATTTTTCTCTTTCTGACTTACTTCACTCTGTATGACAGTCTCTAGATCCGTCAACTTCTCTACAAATGACCCAGTTTCATTCCTTTTTATGGCTGAGTAATATTCCATTTTATATATGTACCACATCATTATCCATTCGTCTGTCTGTGGCCATTTAGGTTGCTTCCATTACCTGGCTATTGTAAATAGTGCTGCAATGAACATTGTGGTGAATGTGTCTCTGTGATTTATGGTTTTCTCTGGGTAAATGCCCAGAAGTGGGATTGCTGGATCCTATGGTAATTCTCTTTTTAGTTTTTTAAAGGAACCTCCATACTGTTCTCCATAGTGACTGTATCAATTTACATTCCCACCAATAGCGGAAAAGGGTTCCTTTTGTCCACACCCTCCCCAGAATTTGTTGTTTGTAGATTATCTGATGATGTCGATTCTAACAGGTGTGAGGTCTTACCTCATTTTAGTTTTGATTTGCATTTCTCTAATAATTAGTGATGTTGAGCAGCTTTTCATGTGCGTCTTGGCCATCTCTGTGTCTTCTTTGAAGAAACGTCTCTTTAGATCTTCTGCCCATTTTTGTATTGGGTTGTTTGTTTTATTAATATTAAGCTGCATGAGCTGTTTATATATATTGGAGATTAAACCTTTGTCCATTGATTCGTTTGTGAACGTTTTCGCCCATTCTTAGGGTTGCCTTTTTCCATTCCCGTTTTTTTAAAAAGAAAGAAAGAAAGCAAAAGAAGCAGAACACTAATGTGCGTGAAATATGCCTCTTGAAACTGTCGTTTTGAAATATGGACGTCTTTTGAATTTTTTGGTCGATATATGACCCCAGGATTTGTTTTCAGGGCAGGTGTCATTTACAGGCCTGTAATGATTTGGAATATCCACTGACCATTAGCGCTGGGATTAAAGCTGCTGTTGTGTGTAACGGCCACAAGGTGGCAGCAGTTCTCCCTTACCAACTCTGGTTACTAGGGCAGCAGAGCCTCAATGGAAGTCGCGTTCTAGATTGGAATGTAGAACGGAATGTGCCAGGAGAAAGCCCCTCAAGTTTGTCTCACTACTTCTTGTTCGTGTTTTTAATTTAATTTTTTATTTTTTATTACAGCAAGTTTGAGTACAACGTTTAGCTTGTTGTAGGTGTGCAAGAGGTGGTTCTTTTACACATATACATATGTCTGTTCTTCCTGGGATCCTTTTCCCATGTACGTTATGACAGAATGTTGAGTAGTCTTCTCTTGGTACTCCGAGGGCTTTGGTGATTATATACGTCGACTGTGTTTGTATATGTCTGTTAACCCCAATATCGTAATGAATTCAATCCTCACACCTTTCCTTTGGTGAACCATAAGTTTTTTTAATGAATCTGTGATTGCCCTTCTCCGTGGAAATATCTGCCCTGGTATCAATTTATAGGTAACAGCTATAAGTGATATGATATGATATGTGTCTTTCACTTTCTGACTTACTCCAAGTCACGTGATTACCTCTAGACTCATCTACGGTGCTGCAAATGGCATTGTGTCCTTTTTTTCCTTGGCGAATATTCTGTCTTAGCGAGGTCCATTTTCTGCAATGTGATTCCCTGAGGGCTGAGGATTAGCTGACCTGGGCAGCCTGACCCTGCCGGCAAGCCCTCCCCAGGTGTGCCTGGGTTGAGGTCAATATAAACAGCACTCCAGGCAGCAATAGCCCCTGCAGCTGTGCCTGAATCCATGTTCTCTGCCCCGTCAGCAGTCTCGGGGCTGTGCTGGTGGGAGGGTGTGAGGGTCCACGGCTTTGTGGGTGGCCCGGTGTGAGTGGGGCTCTGCTGGACTTTCTGCAGGAGTTGTCAGGCTGCCACCTCTAAAGAAGAGGATGTGTCACCCATAACTTCCACTGTAATATCTCTCCGGGCTGAGGTGAGGAAGGAAAAAAAGGAGTGGGGGCCGGGACAGGAGGGGTATCTCAGGCAGGGCAATGGAAAGCTTCCAGAAGAGCGCCCGTGGCCAGGACCTTCCTGGCTGACCTGCAGGCACCAAGTTGGCCTGCGTGCTGTCGCTGGTGTGGCTCCACGGCCCTTCCTCTAGGCTTTCAAGCCCTTGTACATATTCAGGTGTTTCACCTGGGAAGGGTGGGAACAGTTTAGCAGCAGCTGGCCTGGGGCTCAGCTCACGTGTACTCACAGAGGCCTCGCCACGGTCCCACAGCTTTGCAATAAGGACGCTCCTTGCATGGGCGGGCGGAGCTGCTGGCTGTATGGGGGATGATTCCCCACCTCTGACCAATTTCAGAATTGTTTACCACTGGAGCAGGTGCCTTGGTTGTGTTTCCCTCTGTATAACTGTTAGGTTCAGCTTTTTTTTTCTTTTTTGGTTCAAGTTAGATTTTATTCCCCTTTTATGTATTTATGGATATAAGCATGGAACTAATTCATTCTTATAAATACATCAGTGTGAATGGAAGAACTTTTTTTCTGTTTTATTTTTACATTATATTTTTAAAAATTTTGAAATTTAATTTTATTTATTTTTTTATACAGTAGGTTATTATTAGTTATCTATTTTATGCATAGACATGTATACAGGTCAATCCCAATCTCCCAACTCATCCCACCACCACCACCCCATGGCTTCCCCCACTTTGTGTCCATACGTTTGTTCTCTGCCTCTGTGTCTCTATTTCTGCCCTGCAAACCAGTTCATCTGTACGGTTTTTCTAGGTTCCACATATAGGCATTAATACACAATATTTGTTTTTCTCTTTCTGACTTACTTCACTCTGTATGACAGTCTCTAGATCCATCAACTTCTGTACAAATGATCCAGTTTCATTCCTTTTTATGGCTGAGTAATATTCCATTTTATATATGTACCACATCTTTATCCATTCGTCTGTCTGTGGCCATTTAGGTTGCTTCCATTACCTGGCTATTGTAAATAGTGCTGCAATGAACATTGTGGTGAATGTGTCTCTGTGATTTATGGTTTTCTCTGGGTAAATGCCCAGAAGTGTGATTGCTGGATCCTATGGTAATTCTCTTTTTAGTTTTTTAAAGGAACCTCCATACTGTTCTCCATAGTGACTGTATCAATTTACATTCCCACCAATAGCGGAAGAGGGTTCCTTTTGTCCACACCCTCCCCAGAATTTGTTGTTTGTAGATTATCTGATGATGTCGATTCTAACAGGTGTGAGGTCTTACCTCATTGTTGTTTTGATTTGCATTTCTCTAATAATTAGTGATGTTGAGCAGCTTTTCATGTGCGTCTTGGCCATCTCTGTGTCTTCTTTGAAGAAACGTCTCTTTAGATCTTCTGCCCATTTTTGTATTGGGTTGTTTGTTTTATTAATATTAAGCTGCATGTGCTGTTTATATATATTGGAGATTAAACCTTTGTCCATTGATTCGTTTGTGAACGTTTTCGCCCATTCTGAGGGTTGCCTTTTTCCATTCCCGTTTTTTTAACAAAGAAAGAAAGCAAGCAAAAGAAGCAGAACACTAATGTGCGTGAAATATGCCTCTTGAAACTGTCGTTTTGAAATATGGACTTCTGTTGAATTTTTTGGTCGATATATGACCCCAGGATTTGTTTTCAGGGCAGGTGTCATTTACAGGCCTGTAATGATTTGGAATATCCACTGACCAGTAGCGCTGGGATTAAAGCTGCTGTTGTGTGAAACGGCCACAAGGTGGCAGCAGTTCTCCCTTACCATATCTGGTTACTAGGGCAGCAGAGCCTCAATGGAAGTCGCGTTCTAGATTGGAATGTAGAACGGAATGTGCCAGGAGAAAGCCCCTCAACTTTGTCTCACTACTTCTTGTTCGTGTTTTTAATTTAATTTTTTATTTTTTATTACAGCAAGTTTGAGTACAACGTTTAGCTTGTTGTAGGTGTGAAAGAGGTGGTTCTTTTACACATATACATTTGTCTGTTCTTCCTGGGATCCTTTTCCCATGTACGTTATGACAGAATGTTGAGTAGTCTTCTCTTGGTACTCCGTAGGTCTTTGGTGATTATATACGTCTACTGTGTTTGTATATGTCTGTTAACCCCAATATCGTAATGAATTCAATCCTCACACCTTTCCTTTGGTGAACCATAAGTTTGTTTAATGAATCTGTGATTGCCCTTCTCCGTGAAAATATCTGCCCTGGTATCAATTTATACGTAACACCTATAAGTGATATGATATGATATGTGTCTTTCACTTTCTGACTAACTCGAAGTCACGTGATTACCTCTAGACTCATCTATGGTGCTGCAAATGGCATTGTGTCCTTTTTTTCCTTGGCGAACATTCTGTCTTAGCGAGGTCCATTTTCTGCAATGTGATTCCCTGAGGGCTGAGGATTAGCTGACCTGGGCAGCCTGACCCTGCCGGCAAGCCCTCCCCAGGTGTGCCTGGGTTGAGGTCAATATAAACAGCACTCCAGGCAGCAATAGCCCCTGAGGCTGTGCCTGACACCATATACTCTGCCCCGTCAGCAGTCTCGGGGCTGTGCTGCTGGGACACTGTGAGGGTCCACGGCTTTGTGGGTGGCCCGGTGTAAGTGGGGCTCTGCGGGACTTTCTGCAGGAGTTGCCAGGCTGCCACCTGTAAAGAAGAGGATGTGTCACCCATAACTTCCACTGGAATAACTCTCCGGGCTGAGGTGAGGAAGGAAAAAAAGGAGTGGGTGCCGGGACAGGAGGGGTATCTCAGGCAGGCCAATGGAATTCTTCCAGAAGAGCGCCCGTGGCCGGGACCATCCTGGCTGACCTGCAGGCACCAAGTTGGCCTGCGTGCTGTCGCTGGTGTGGCTCCACGGCCCTTCCACTAGGCTTTCAAGCCCTTGTACATATTCAGGTGTTTCACCTGGGAAGGGTGGGAACAGTTCAGCAGCATCTGGCCTGGGGCTCAGCTCACGTTTACTCACAGAGGCCTCGGCACGGTCCCACAGCTTTGCAATAAGGACGCTCCTTGAGTGGGCGGGGGGGGCTGCTGGCTGTATGGGGGATGATTCCCCACCTCTGACCAATTTCAGAATTGTTTACCACTGGAGCAAGTGCCTTGGTTGTGTTTCCCTCTGTATAACTGTTAGGTTCAGCTTTTTTTTCTTTTTTGGTTCAAGTTAGATTTAATTCCCCTTTTATGTATTTATGGATATAAGCATGGAACTAATTCATTCTTATAAATACATCAGTGTGAATGGAAGAACTTTTTTTCTGTTTTATTTTTACATTATATTTTTAAAAATTTTGAAATTTAATTTTATTTATTTTTTTATACAGTAGGTTATTATTAGTTATCTATTTTATGCCTAGACATGTATACAGGTCAATCCCAATCTCCCAACTCATCCCACCACCACCACCCCATGGCTTCCCCCACTTTGTGTCCATACGTTTGCTCTCTGCCTCTGTGTCTCTATTTCTGCCCTGCAAATCAGTTCATCTCTACCATTTTTTCTAGGTTCCAAATATAGGCATTAATATACAATATTTGTTTTTCAATTTCTGACTTACTTCACTCTGTATGACAGTCTCTAGATCCATCAACTTCTCTACAAATGACCCAGTTTCATTCCTTTTTATGGCTGAGTAATATTCCATTTTATATATGTACCACATCTTTATCCATTCGTCTGTCTGTGGCCATTTAGGTTGCTTCCATTACCTGGCTATTGTAAATAGTGCTGCAATGAACATTGTGGTGAATGTGTCTCTGTGATTTATGGTTTTCTCTGGGTATATGCCCAGAAGTGGGATTGCTGGATCCTATGGTAATTCTCTTTTTAGTTTTTTAAAGGAACCTCCATACTGTTCTCCATAGTGACTGTATCAATTTACATTCCCACCAATAGCGGAAGAGGGTTCCTTTTGTCCACACCCTCGCCAGAATTTGTTGTTTGTAGATTATCTGATGATACCGATTCTAACAGGTGTGAGGTCTTACCTCATTGTAGTTTTGATATGCATTTCTCTAATAATTAGTGATGTTGAGCAGCTTGTCATGTGCGTCTTGGCCATCTCTGTGTCTACTTTGAAGAAACGTCTATTTAGATCTTCTGCCCATTTTTGTATTGGGTTGTTTGTTTTATTAATATTAAGCTGCATGAGCTGTTTATATATATTGGAGATTAAACCTTTGTCCATTGATTCGTTTGTGAACGTTTTCGCCCATTCTGAGGGTTGCCTTTTTCCATTCCCGTTTTTTTAACAAAGAAAGCATGCAAGCAAAAGAAGCATTACACTAATGTGCGTGAAATATGCCTCTTGAAACTGTCGTTTTGAAATATGGACGTCTTTGGAATTTTTTGGTCGATATATGACCCCAGGATTTGTTTTCAGGGCAGGTGTCATTTACAGGCCTGTAATGATTTGGAATATCCACTGACCATTAGCGCTGGGATTAAAGCTGCTGTTGTGTGAAACGGCCACAAGGTGGCAGCAGTTCTCCCTTACCAAAGCTGGTTACTAGGGCAGCAGAGACTCAATGGAAGTCGCGTTCTAGATTGGAATGTAGAACGGAATGTGCCAGGAGAAAGCCCCTCAAGTTTGTCTCAGTACTTCTTGTTCGTGTTTTTAATTTAATTTTTTATTTTTTATTACAGCAAGTTTGAGTACAACGTTTAGCTTGTTGTAGGTGTGCAAGAGGTGGTTCTTTTACACAAATACATATGTCTGTTCTTCCTGGGATCCGTTTCCCATGTACGTTATGACAGAATGTTGAGTAGTCTTCTCTTGGTACTCCGTAGGTCTTTGGCGATTATATACGTCTACTGTGTTTGTATATGTCTGTCAAAACAAATATCGTAATGAATTCAATCCTCACACCTTTCCTTTGGTGAACCATAAGTTTGTTTAATGAATCTGTGATTGCCCTTCTCCGTGGAAATATCTGCCCTGGTATCAATTTACAGGTAACACTTATTAGTGATAGGATATGATATGTGTCTTTCACTTTCTGACTTACTCCAAGTCACGTGATTACCTCGAGACTCATCTACGGTGCTGCAAATGGCATTGTGTCCTTTTTTTCCTTGCCGAATATTCTGTCTTAGCGAGGTCCATTTTCTGCAATGTGATTCCGTGAGGGCTGAGGATTAGCTGACCTGGGCAGCCTGACCCTGCCGGCAAGACCTCCCCAGGTGTGCCTGGGTTGAGGTCAATATAAACAGCACTCCAGGCAGCAATTGCCCCTGCAGCTGTGCCTGACTCCATATTCTCTGCCCCGTCAGCAGTCTCGGGGCTGTGCTGCTGGGACGCTGTGAGGGTCCACGGCTTTGTGGGTGGCCCGGTGTGAGTGGGGTTCTGCTGGACTTTCTGCAGGAGTTGCCAGGCTGCCACCTGTAAAGAAGAGGATGTGTCACCCATAACTTCCACTGGAATATCTCTCCGGGCTGAGGTGAGGAAGGAAAAAAAGGAGTGGGGCCCGGGACAGGAGGGGTATCTCAGGCAGGGCAATGGAAAGCTTCCAGAAGAGCGCCCGTGGCCAGGACCATCCTGGCTTACCTGCAGGCACCAAGTTGGCCTCCGTGCTGTCGCTGGTGTGGCTCCACGGCCCTTCCTCTAGGCTTTCAAGCCCTTGTACATATTCAGGTGTTTCACCTGGGAAGGGTGGGAACAGTTCAGCAGCAGCTGGCCTGGGGCTCAGCTCACGTGTACTCACAGAGGCCTCGGCACAGTCCCACAGCTTTGCAATAAGGACGCTCCTTGCGTGGGCGGGCGGGGCTGCTGGCTGTATGGGGGATGATTCCCCACCTCTGACCAATTTCAGAATTGTTTACCACTGGAGCAAGTGCCTTGGTTGTGTTTCCCTCTGTATAACTGTTAGGTTCAGCTTTTTTTTTCTTTTTTGGTTCAAGTTAGATTTTATTCCTCTTTTATGTATTTATGGATATAAGCATGGAAATAATTCATACTTATAAATATATCAGTGTGAATGGAAGAACTTTTTTTCTGTTTTATTTTTACATTTTATTTTTAAAAATTTTGAAATTTAATTTTATTTATTTTTTTATACAGTAGGTTATTATTAGTTATCTATTTTATGCATAGACATGTATACAGGTCAATCCCAATCTCCCAACTCATCACACCACCACCAACCCATGGCTTCCCCCACTTTGTGTCCATACGTTTGTTCTCTACCTCTGTGTCTCTATTTCTGCCCTGCAAACCAGTTCATCTGTAGCATTTTTATAGGTTCCACATATAGGCATTAATATACAATATTTTTCTCTTTCTGACTTACTTCACTCTGTATGACAGTCTCTAGATCCGTCAACTTCTCTACAAATGACCCAGTTTCATTCCTTTTTATGGCTGAGTAATATTCCATTTTATATATGTACCACATCATTATCCATTCGTCTGTCTGTGGCCATTTAGGTTGCTTCCATTACCTGGCTATTGTAAATAGTGCTGCAATGAACATTGTGGTGAATGTGTCTCTGTGATTTATGGTTTTCTCTGGGTAAATGCCCAGAAGTGGGATTGCTGGATCCTATGGTAATTCTCTTTTTAGTTTTTTAAAGGAACCTCCATACTGTTCTCCATAGTGACTGTATCAATTTACATTCCCACCAATAGCGGAAGAGGGTTCCTTTTGTCCACACCCTCCCCAGAATTTGTTGTTTGTAGATTATCTGATGATGTCGATTCTAACAGGTGTGAGGTCTTACCTCATTGTAGTTTTGATTTGCATTTCTCTAATAATTAGTGATGTTGAGCAGCTTTTCATGTGCGTCTTGGCCACCTCTGTGTCTTCTTTGAAGAAACGTCTCTTTAGATCTTCTGCCCATTTTTGTATTGGGTTGTTTGTTTTATTAATATTAAGCTGCATGAGCTGTTTATATATATTGGAGATTAAACCTTTGTCCATTGATTCGTTTGTGAACGTTTTCGCCCATTTTGAGGGTTGCCTTTTTCCATTCCCGTTTTTTTAACAAAGAAAGAAAGAAAGCAAAAGAAGCAGAACACTAATGTGCGTGAAATATGCCTCTTGAAACTGTCGTTTTGAAATATGGACGTCTTTTGAATTTTTTGGTCGATATATGACCCCAGGATTTGTTTTCAGGGCAGGTGTCATTTACAGGCCTGTAATGATTTGGAATATCCACTGACCATTAGCGCTGCGATTAAAGCTGCTGTTGTGTGAAACGGCCACAAGGTGGCAGCAGTTCTCCCTTACCAAATCTGGTTACTAGGGCAGCAGAGCCTCAATGGAAGTCGCGTTCTAGATTGGAATGTAGAACGGAATGTGCCAGGAGAAAGCCCCTCAAGTTTGTCTCACTACTTCCTGTTCGTGTTTTTAATTTAATTTTTTATTTTTTATTACAGCAAGTTTGAGTACAACGTTTAGCTTGTTGTAAGTGTGCAAGAGGTGGTTCTTTTACACATATACATATGTCTGTTCTTCCAGGGATCCTTTTCCCGTGTACGTTATGACAGAATGTTGAGTACTCTTCTCTTGGTACTCCGAGGGCTTTGTTGATTATATACGTCTACTGTGTTTGTATCTGTCTGTTAACACGAAAGTCGTAATGAATTCAATCCTCACACCTTTCCTTTGGTGAACCATAAGTTTGTTTAATGAATCTGTGATTGCCCTTCTCCGTGGAAATATCTGCCCTGGTATCAATTTATAGGTAACACCTATAAGTGATATGATATGATATGTGTCTTTCACTTTCTGACTTACTCCAAGTCACGTGATTACCTCGAGACTCATCTACGGTGCTGCAAATGGCATTGTGTCCTTTTTTTCCTTGGCGAATATTCTGTCTTAGCGAGGTCCATATTCTGCAATGTGATTCCCTGAGGGCTGAGGATTAGCTGACCTGGGCAGCCTGACCCTGCCGGCAAGCCCTCCCCAGGTGTGCCTGGGTTGAAGTCAATATAAACAGCACTCCAGGCAGCAATAGCCCCTGCAGCGGTGCCTGACTCCATATCCTCTGCCCCGTCAGCAGTCTCGGGGCTCTGCTGGTGGGAGGGTGTGAGGGTCCACGGCTTTGTGGTTGGCCCGGTGTGAGTGGGGCTCTGCTGGACTTTCGGCAGGAGTTGCCAGGCTGCCACCTGTAAAGAAGAGGATGTGTCACCCATAACTTCCACTGGAATATCTCTCCGGGCTGAGGTGAGGAAGGAAAAAAAGGAGTGGGGGCCGGGACAGGAGGGGTATCTCAGGCAGGGCAATGGAAAGCTTCCAGAAGAGCGCCCGTGGCCAGTACCTTCCTGGCTGACCTGCAGGCACCAAGTTGGCCTGCGTGCTGTCGCTGGTGTGGCTCCACGGCCCTTCCGCTAGGCTTTCAAGCCCTTGTACATATTCAGGTGTTTCACCTGGGAAGGGTGGGAACAGTTCAGCAGCATCTGGCCTGGGGCTCAGCTCACGTTTACTCACAGAGGCCTCGGCATGGTCTCCCAGCTTTGCAATGAGGATGCTCCTTGCGTGGGCGGGCGGGGCTGCTGGCTGTATGGGAGATGATTCCCCACCTCTGACAAATTTCAGAATTGTTTACCACTGGAGCAAGTGCCTTGGTAGTGTTTTCCTCTGTATAACTGTTAGGTTCAGTTTTTTTTTTTCTTTTTTGGTTCAAGTTAGATTTTATTCCTCATTTATGTATTTATAGATATAAGCATGGAAATAATTCATTCGTATAAATACACCAGTGTGAATGGAAGAACTTTTATTCTGTTTTATTTTTACATTTTATTTTTTAAAATTTTGAAATTTAATTTTAGTTATTTTTTTATACAGTAGGTTATTATTAGTTATCTATTTTATGCATAGACATGTATACAGGTCAATCCTAATCTCCCAACACATCCCACCACCACCACCCCATGGCTTCCCCCACTTTGTGTCAATACGTTTGTTCTCTACCTCTGTGTCTCTATTTCTGCCCTGCAAACCAGTTCATCTCTACCATTTTTCTAGGTTCCACATATAGGCATTAATATACAATATTTGTTTTTCTCTTTCTGGCTTACTTGACTCTGTATGACAGTCTCTAGATCCATCAACTTCTCTACAAATGACCCAGTTTCATTCCTTTTTATGGCTGAGTAATATTCCATTTTATATATGTACCACATCTTTATCCATTCGTCTGTCTGTGGCCATTTATGTTGCTTCCATAACCTGGCTATTGTAAATAGTGCTGCAATGGACATTGTGGTGAATGTGTCTCTGTGATTTATGGTTTTCTCTGGGTATATGCCCAGAAGTGGGATTGCTGGATCCCATGGTAATTCTCTTTTTAGTTTTTTAAAGAACCTCCATACTGTTCTCCATAGTGACTGTATCAATTTACATTCCCACCAATAGCGGAAGAGGGTTCCTTTTGTCCACACCCTCCCCAGAATTTGTTGTTTGTAGATTATCTGATGATGCGGATTCTAACAGGAGTGAGGTCTTACCTCATTGTAGTTTTGATTTGCATTTCTCTAATAATTAGTGATGTTGAGCAGCTTTTCATGTGCGTCTTGGCCATCTCTGTGTCTTCTTTGAAGAAACGTCTCTTTAGATCTTCTGCCCATTTTTGTATTGGGTTGTTTGTTTTATTAATATTAAGATGCATGAGCTGTTTATATATATTGGAGATTAAACCTTTGTCCATTGATTCGTTTGTGAACGTTTTCGCCCATTCTGAGGGTTGCCTTTCTCCTTTCCCGTTTTTTTTAACAAAGAAAGAAAGAAAGCAAAAGAAGCAGAACACTAATGTGCGTGAAATATGCCTCTTGAAACTGTCGTTTTGAAATATGGACGTCTTTTGAATTTTTTGGTCGATATATGACCCCAGGATTTGTTTTCAGGGCAGGTGTCATTTACAGGCCTGTAATGATTTGGAATATCCACTGACCATTAGCGCTGGCATTAAACCTGCAGTTGTGTAAAACGGCCACAAGGTGGCAGCAGTTCTCCCTTACCAAATCTGGTTACTAGGGCAGCAGAGCCTCAATGGAAGTTGTGTTCTAGATTGGAATGTAGAACGGAATGTGCCAGGAGAAAGCCCCTCAAGTTTGTCTCACTACTTCTTGTTCGTGTTTTTAATTTAATTTTTTATTTTTTATTACAGCAAGTTTGAGTACAACGTTTAGCTTGTTGTAGGTGTGCAAGAGGTGGTTCTTTTACACATATACATATGTCTGTTCTTCCTGGGATCCTTTTCCCATGTACGTTATGACAGAATGTTGAGTAGTCTTCTCTTGGTACTCCGTAGGTCTTTGGTGATTATATACGTCTACTGTGTTTGTATCTGTCTGTTAACCCCAATATCGTAATGAATTCAATCCTCACACCTTTCCTTTGGTGAACCATAAGTTTGTTTAATGAATCTGTGATTGCCCTTCTCCGTGGAAATATCTGCCCTGGTATCAATTTATAGGTAACACCTATAAGTGATATGATATGATATGTGTCTTTCACTTTCTGACTTACTCCAAGTCACGTGATTACCTCGAGACTCATCTACGGTGCTGCAAATGGCATTGTGTCCTTTTTCTCCTTGGCGAATATTCTGTCTTAGCGAGGTCCATTTTCTGCAATGTGATTCCCTGAGGGCTGAGGATAAGCTGACCTGGGCAGCCTGACCCTGCCGGCAAGCCCTACCCAGGTGTGCCTGGGTTGAGGTCAATATAAACAGCACTCCAGGCAGCAATAGCCCCTGCAGCTGTGCCTGACTCCATATCCTCTGCCCCGTCAGCAGTCTCGGGGCTGTGCTGGTGGGAGGGTGTGAGGGTCCACGGCTTTGTGGGTGGCCCGGTGTGAGTGGGGCTCTGCTGGACTTTCGGCAGGAGTTGCCAGGCTGCCACCTGTAAAGAAGAGGATGTGTCACCCATAACTTCCACTGGAATATCTCTCCGGGCTGAGGTGAGGAAGGAAAAAAAGGAGTGGGGGCCGGGACGGGAGGGGTATCTCAGGCAGGGCAATAGAAAGCTTCCAGAAGAGTGCCCGTGGCCAGTACCATCCTGGCTGACCTGCAGGCACCAAGTTGGCCTGCGTGCTGTCGGTGGTGTGGCTGCACGGCCCTTCCTCTAGGCTTTCAAGCCCTTGTACATATTCAGGTGTTTCACCTGGGAAGGGTGGGAACAGTTCAGCAGCATCTGGCCTGGGGCTCAGCTCACGTTTACTCACAGAGGCCTCGGCACGGTCTCCCAGCTTTGCAATGAGGATGCTCCTTGCGTGGGCGGGCGGGGCTGCTGGCTGTATGGGAGATGATTCCCCACCTCTGACCAATTTCAGAATTGTTTACCACTGGAGCAAGTGCCTTGGTAGTGTTTTCCTCTGTATAATTCTTATGTTCAGTTTTTTTTTTTCTTTTTTGGTTCAAGTTAGATTTTATTCCTCATTTATGTATTTATAGATATAAGCATGGAAATAATTCATTCGTATAAATACATCAGTGTGAATGGAAGAACTTTTTTTCTGTTTTATTTTTACATTTTATTTTTTAAAATTTTGAAATTTAATTTTAGTTATTTTTTTTATACAGTAGGTTATTATTAGTTATCTATTTTATGCATAGACATGTATACAGGTCAATCCTAATCTCCCAACTCATCCCACCACCACCACCCCATGGCTTCCCCCACTTTGTGTCCAAACGTTTGTTCTCTACCTCTGTGTCTCTATTTCTGCCCTGCAAACCAGTTCATCTCTACCATTTTTCTAGGTTCCACATATAGGCATTAATATACAATATTTGTTTTTCTCTTTCTGACTTACTTGACTCTGTACGACAGTCTCTAGATCCATCAACTTCTCTACAAATGACCCAGTTTCATTCCTTTTTATGGCTGAGTAATATTCCATTTTATATATGTACCACATCTTTATCCATTCGTCTGTCTGTGGGCATTTATGTTGCTTCCATAACCTGGCTATTGTAAATAGTGCTGCAATGAACATTGTGGTGAATGTGTCTCTGTGATTTATGGTTTTCTCTGGGTATATGCCCAGAAGTGGGATTGCTGTTCCTATGGTAATTCTCTTTTTAGTTTTTTAAAGGAACCTCCATACTCTTCTCCATAGTGACTGTATCAATTTACATTCCCACCAATAGCGGAAGAGGGTTCCTTTTGTCCACACCCTCCCCAGAATTTGTTGTTTGTAGATTATCTGATGATGCCGATTCTAACAGGTGTGAGGTCTTACCTCATTGTAGTTTTGATTTGCATTTCTCTAATAATTAGTGATGTTGAGCAGCTTTTCATGTGCGTCTTGGCCATCTCTGTGTCTTCTTTGAAGAAACGTCTCTTTAGATCTTCTGCCCATTTTTGTATTGGGTTGTTTGTTTTATTAATATTAAGATGCATGAGCTGTTTATATATATTGGAGATTAAACCTTTGTCCATTGATTCGTTTGTGAACGTTTTCGCCCATTCTGAGGGTTGCCTTTTTCCATTCCCGTTTGTTTTAACAAAGAAAGAAAGAAAGCAAAAGAAGCAGAACACTAATGTGCGTGAAATATGCCTCTTGAAACTCTCGTTTTGAAATATGGACGTCTTTTGAATTTTTTGGTCGATATATGACCCCAGGATTTGTTTTCAGGGCAGGTGTCATTTACAGGCCTGTAATGATTTGGAATATCCACTGACCATTAGCGCTGGCATTAAACCTGCAGTTGTGTGAAACGGCCACAAGGTGGCAGCAGTTCTCCCTTACCAAATCTGGTTACTAGGGCAGCAGAGCCTCAATGGAAGTCGTGTTCTAGATTGGAATGTAGAACGGAATGTGCCAGGAGAAAGCCCCTCAAGTTTGTCTCACTACTTCTTGTTGGTGTTTTTAATTTAATTTTTTATTTTTTATTACAGCAAGTTTGAGTACAACGTTTAGCATGTTGTAGGTGTGCAAGAGGTGGTTCTTTTACACATATACATATGTCTGTTCTTCCTGGGATCCTTTTCCCATGTACGTTATGACAGAATGTTGAGTAGTCTTCTCTTGGTACTCCGTAGGTCTTTGGTGATTATATACGTCTACTATGTTTGTATCTGTCTGTTAACCCCAATATCGTAATGAATTCAATCCTCACACATTTCCTTTGGTGAACCATAAGTTTGTTTAATGAATCTGTGATTGCCCTTCTCCGTGGAAATATCTGCCCTGGTATCAATTTATAGGTAACACCTATAAGTGATATGATATGATATGTGTCTTTCACTTTCTGACTTACTCCAAGTCACGTGATTACCTCGAGACTCATCTACGGTGCTGCAAATGGCATTGTGTCCTTTTTCTCCTTGGCGAATATTCTGTCTTAGCGAGGTCCATTTTCTGCAATGTGATTCCCTGAGGGCTGAGGATTAGCTGACCTGGGCAGCCTGACCCTGCCGGCAAGCCCTCCCCAGGTGTGCCTGGGTTGAGGTCAATATAAACAGCACTCCAGGCAGCAATAGCCCCTGCAGCTGTGCCTTACTCCATATTCTCTGCCCCGTCAGCAGTCTCGGGGCTGTGCTGGTGGGAGGGTGTGAGGGTCCACGGCTTTGTGGGTGGCCCGGTGTGAGTGGGGCTCTGCTGGACTTTCGGCAGGAGTTGCCAGGCTGCCACCTGTAAAGAAGAGGATGTGTCAGCCATAACTTCCACTGGAATATCTCTCCAGGCTGAGGTGAGGAAGGAAAAAAAGGAGTGGGGGCCGGGACAGGAGGGGTATCTCAGGAAGGGCAATAGAAAGCTTCCAGAAGAGCGCCCGTGGCCAGTACCATCCTGGCTGACCTGCCGGCACCAAGTTGGCCTGCGTGCTGTCGCTGGTGTGGCTCCACGGCCCTTCCTCTAGGCTTTCAAGCCCTTGTACATATTCAGGTGTTTCACCTGGTAAGGGTGGGAACAGTTCAGCAGCATCTGGCCTGGGGCTCAGCTCACGTTTACTCACAGAGGCCTCGGCACGGTCTCCCAGCTTTGCAATGAGGATGCTCCTTGCGTGGGCGGGCGGGGCTGCTGGCTGTATGGGAGATGATTCCCCACCTCTGACCAATTTCAGAATTGTTTACCACTGGAGCAAGTGCCTTGGTAGTGTTTTCCTCTGTATAATTCTTAGGTTCAGTTTTTTTTTCTTTTTTGGTTCAAGTTAGATTTTATTCCTCATTTATGTATTTATAGATATAAGCATGGAAATAATTCATTCGTATAAATACATTAGTGTGAATGGAAGAAGTTTTTTTCTGTTTTATTTTTACATTTTATTTTTTAAAATTTTGAAATTTAATTTTAGTTATTTTTTTATACAGTAGGTTATTATTAGTTATCTATTTTATGCATAGACATGTATACAGGTCAATCCTAATCTCCCAACTCATCCCACCACCACCACCCCATGGCTTCCCCCACTTTGTGTCCATACGTTTGTTCTCTACCTCTGTGTCTCTATTTCTGCCCTGCAAACCAGTTCATCTCTACCATTTTTCTAGGTTCCACATATAGGCATTAATATACAATATTTGTTTTTCTCTTTCTGACTTACTTCACTCTGTATGACAGTCTCTAGATCCATCAACTTCTCTACAAATGACCCAGTTTCATTCCTTTTTATGGCTGAGTAATATTCCATTTTGTATATGTACCACATCTTTATCCATTCGTCTGTCTGTGGGCATTTAGGTTGCTTCCATTACCTGGCTATTGTAAATAGTGCTGCAATGAACATTGTGGTGAATGTGTCTTTGTGATTTATGGTTTTCTCTGGGTATGTGCCCAGAAGTGGGATTGCTGGATCCTATGGTAATTCTCTTTTTAGTTTTTTAAAGGAACCTCCATACTGTTCTCCATAGTGACTGTATCAATTTACATTCCCACCAATAGCGGAAGAGGGTTCCTTTTGTCCACACCGTCCCCAGAATTTGTTGATTGTAGATTATCTGATGATGCCGATTCTAACAGGTGTGAGGTCTTACCTCATTGTAGTTTTGATTTGCATTTCTCTAATAATTAGTGATGTTGAGCAGCTTTTCATGTGCGTCTTGGCCATCTCTGTGTCTTCTTTGAAGAAACGTCTCTTTAGATCTTCTGCCCATTTTTGTATTGGGTTGTTTGTTTTATTAATATTAAGATGCATGAGCTGTTTATATATATTGGAGATTAAACCTTTGTCCATTGATTCGTTTGTGAACGTTTTCGCCCATTCTGAGGGTTGCCTTTCTCCATTCCCGTTTTTTTTAACAAAGAAAGAAAGAAAGCAAAAGAAGCAGAACACTAATGTGCGTGAAATATGCCTCTTGAAACTGTCGTTTTGAACTATGGACGTCTTTTGAATTTTTTGGTCGATATATGACCCCAGGATTTGTTTTCAGGGCAGGTGTCATTTACAGGCCTGTAATGATTTGGAATATCCACTGACCATTAGCGCTGGCATTAAACCTGCAGTTGTGTAAAACGGCCACAAGGTGGCAGCAGTTCTCCCTTACCAAATCTGGTTACTAGGGCAGCAGAGCCTCAATGGAAGTTGTGTTCTAGATTGGAATGTAGAACGGAATGTGCCAGGAGAAAGCCCCTCAAGTTTGTCTCACTACTTCTTGTTTGTGTTTTTAATTTAATTTTTTATTTTTTATTACAGCAAGTTTGAGTACAACGTTTAGCTTGTTGTAGGTGTGCAAGAGGTGGTTCTTTTACACATATACATATGTCTGTTCTTCCTGGGATCCTTTTCCCATGTACGTTATGACAGAATGTTGAGTAGTCTTCTCTTGGTACTCCGTAGGTCTTTGGTGATTATATACGTCTACTGTGTTTGTATCTGTCTGTTAACCCCAATATCGTAATGAATTCAATCCTCACACCTTTCCTTTGGTGAACCATAAGTTTGTTTAATGAATCTGTGATTGCCCTTCTCCGTGGAAATATCTGCCCTGGTACCAATTTATAGGTAACACCTATAAGTGATATGATATGATATGTGTCTTTCACTTTCTGACTTACTCCAAGTCACGTGATTACCTCGAGACTCATCTACGGTGCTGCAAATGGCATTGTGTCCTTTTTCTCCTTGGCGAATATTCTGTCTTAGCGAGGTCCATTTTCTGCAATGTGATTCCCTGAGGGCTGAGGATTAGCTGACCTGGGCAGCCTGACCCTGCCGGCAAGCCCTCCCCAGGTGTGCCTGGGTTGAGGGCAATATAAACAGCACTCCAGGCAGCAATAGCCCTTGCAGCTGTGCCTTACTCCATATTCTCTGCCACGTCAGCCGTCTCGGGGCTGTGCTGGTGGGAGGGTGTGAGGGTCCACGGCTTTGTGGGTGGCCCGGTGTGAGTGGGGCTCTGCTGTACTTTCGGCAGGAGTTGCCAGGCTGCCACCTGTAAAGAAGAGGATGTGTCACCCATAATTTCCACTGGAATATCTCTCCGGGCTGAGGTGAGGAAGGAAAAAAAGGAGTGGGGGCCGGGACAGGAGGGGTATCTCAGGCAGGGCAATAGAAAGCTTCCAGAAGAGCGCCCGTGGCCAGTACCATCCTGGCTGACCTGCAGGCACCAAGGTGGCCTGCGTGCTGTCGCTGGTGTGGCTCCACGGCCCTTCCTCTAGGCTTTCAAGCCCTTGTACATATTCAGGTGTTTCACCTGGGAAGGGTGGGAACAGTTCAGCAGCATCTGGCCTGGGGCTCAGCTCACGTTTACTCACAGAGGCCTCGGCACGGTCTCCCAGCTTTGCAATGAGGATGCTCCTTGCGTGGGCGGGCGGGGCTGCTGGCTGTATGGGAGATGATTCCCCACCTCTGACCAATTTCAGAATTGTTTACCACTGGAGCAAGTGCCTTGGTAGTGTTTTCCTCTGTATAACTGTTAGGTTCAGTTTTTTTTTTCTTTTTTGGTTCAAGTTAGATTTTATTCCTCATTTATGTATTTATAGATATAAGCATGGAAATAATTCATTCATATAAATACATCAGTGTGAATGGAAGAACTTTTTTTCTGTTTTATTTTTACATTTTATTTTTTAAAATTTTGAAATTTAATTTTAGTTATTTTTTTTATACAGTAGGTTATTATTAGTTATCTATTTTATGCATAGACATGTATACAGGTCAATCCTAATCTCCCAACTCATCCCACCACCACCACCCCATGGCTTCCCCCACTTTGTGTCCATACGTTTGTTCTCTACCTCTGTGTCTCTATTTCTGCCCTGCAAACCAGTTCATCTCTACCATTTTTCTAGGTTCCACATATAGGCATTAATATACAATATTTGTTTTTCTCTTTCTGACTTACTTCACTCTGTATGACAGTCTCTAGATCCATCAACTTCTCTACAAATGACCCAGTTTCATTCCTTTTTATGGCTGAGTAATATTCCATTTTGTATATGTACCACATCTTTATCCATTCGTCTGTCTGTGGGCATTTAGGTTGCTTCCATTACCTGGCTATTGTAAATAGTGCTGCAATGAACATTGTGGTGAATGTGTCTTTGTGATTTATGGTTTTCTCTGGGTATGTGCCCAGAAGTGGGATTGCTGGATCCTATGGTAATTCTCTTTTTAGTTTTTTAAAGGAACCTCCATACTGTTCTCCATAGTGACTGTATCAATTTACATTCCCACCAATAGCGGAAGAGGGTTCCTTTTGTCCACACCGTCCCCAGAATTTGTTGATTGTAGATTATCTGATGATGCCGATTCTAACAGGTGTGAGGTCTTACCTCATTGTAGTTTTGATTTGCATTTCTCTAATAATTAGTGATGTTGAGCAGCTTTACATGTGCGTCTTGGCCATCTCTGTGTCTTCTTTGAAGAAACGTCTCTTTAGATCTTCTGCCCATTTTTGTATTGGGTTGTTTGTTTTATTAATATTAAGCTGCATGATCTGTTTTTATATATTGGAGATTAAACCTTTGTCCATTGATTCGTTTGTGAACGTTTTCGCCCATTCTGAGGGTTGCCTTTCTCCATTCCCGTTTTTTTTAACAAAGAAAGAAAGAAAGCAAAAGAAGCAGAACACTAATGTGCGTGAAATATGCCTCTTGAAACTGTCGTTTTGAAATATGGACGTCTTTTGAATTTTTTGGTCGATATATGACCCCAGGATTTGTTTTCAGGGCAGGTGTCATTTACAGGCCTGTAATGATTTGGAATATCCACTGACCATTAGCGCTGGCATTAAACCTGCAGTTGTGTAAAACGGCCACAAGGTGGCAGCAGTTCTCCCTTACCAAATCTGGTTACTAGGGCAGCAGAGCCTCAATGGAAGTTGTGTTCTAGATTGGAATGTAGAACGGAATGTGCCAGGAGAAAGCCCCTCAAGTTTGTCTCACTACTTCTTGTTCGTGTTTTTAATTTAATTTTTTATTTTTTATTACAGCAAGTTTGAGTACAACGTTTAGCTTGTTGTAGGTGTGCAAGAGGTGGTTCTTTTACACATATACATATGTCTGTTCTTCCTGGGATCCTTTTCCCATGTACGTTATGACAGAATGTTGAGTAGTCTTCTCTTGGTACTCCGTAGGTCTTTGGTGATTATATACGTCTACTGTGTTTGTATCTGTCTGTTAACCCCAATATCGTAATGAATTCAATCCTCACACCTTTCCTTTGGTGAACCATAAGTTTGTTTATTGAATCTGTGATTGCCCTTCTCCGTGGAAATATCTGCCCTGGTATCAATTTATAGGTAACACCTATAAGTGATATGATATGATATGTGTCTTTCACTTTCTGACTTACTCCAAGTCACGTGATTACCTCGAGACTCATCTACGGTGCTGCAAATGGCATTGTGTCCTTTTTCTCCTTGGCGAATATTCTGTCTTAGCGAGGTCCATTTTCTGCAATGTGATTCCCTGAGGGCTGAGGATAAGCTGACCTGGGCAGCCTGACCCTGCCGGCAAGCCCTCCCCAGGTGTGCCTGGGTTGAGGTCAATATAAACAGCACTCCAGGCAGCAATAGCCCCTGCAGCTGTGCCTGACTCCATATCCTCTGCCCCGTCAGCAGTCTCGGGGCTGTGCTGGTGGGAGGGTGTGAGGGTCCACGGCTTTGTGGGTGGCCCGGTGTGAGTGGGGCTCTGCTGGACTTTCGGCAGGAGTTGCCAGGCTGCCACCTGTAAAGAAGAGGATGTGTCACCCATAACTTCCACTGGAATATCTCTCCGGGCTGAGGTGAGGAAGGAAAAAAAGGAGTGGGGGCCGGGACAGGAGGGGTATCTCAGGCAGGGCAATAGAAAGCTTCCAGAAGAGTGCCCGTGGCCAGTACCATCCTGGCTGACCAGCAGGCACCAAGTTGGCCTGCGTGCTGTCGGTGGTGTGGCTGCACGGCCCTTCCTCTAGGCTTTCAAGCCCTTGTACATATTCAGGTGTTTCACCTGGGAAGGGTGGGAACAGTTCAGCAGCATCTGGCCTGGGGCTCAGCTCACGTTTACTCACAGAGGCCTCGGCACGGTCTCCCAGGTTTGCAATGAGGATGCTCCTTGCGTGGGCGGGCGGGGCTGCTGGCTGTATGGGAGATGATTCCCCACCTCTGACCAATTTCAGAATTGTTTACCACTGGAGCAAGTGCCTTGGTAGTGTTTTCCTCTGTATAATTCTTAGGTTCAGTTTTTTTTTTCTTTTTTGGTTCAAGTTAGATTTTATTCCTCATTTATGTATTTATAGATATAAGCATGGAAATAATTCATTCGTATAAATACATCAGTGTGAATGGAAGAAGTTTTTTTCTGTTTTATTTTTACATTTTATTTTTTAAAATTTTGAAATTTAATTTTAGTTATTTTTTTTATACAGTAGGTTATTATTAGTTATCTATTTTATGCATAGACATGTATACAGGTCAATCCTAATCTCCCAACTCATCCCACCACCACCACCCCATGGCTTCCCCCACTTTGTGTCCAAACGTTTGTTCTCTACCTCTGTGTCTCTATTTCTGCCCTGCAAACCAGTTCATCTCTACCATTTTTCTAGGTTCCACATATAGGCATTAATATAAAATATTTGTTTTTCTCTTTCTGACTTACTTGACTCTGTACGACAGTCTCTAGATCCATCAACTTCTCTACAAATGACCCAGTTTCATTCCTTTTTATGGCTGAGTAATATTCCACTTTATATATGTACCACATCTTTATCCATTCGTCTGTCTGTGGGCATTTATGTTGCTTCCATAACCTGGCTATTGTAAATAGTGCTGCAATGAACATTGTGGTGAATGTGTCTCTGTGATTTATGGTTTTCTCTGGGTATATGCCCAGAAGTGGGATTGCTGTTCCTATGGTAATTCTCTTTTTAGTTTTTTAAAGGAACCTCCATACTCTTCTCCATAGTGACTGTATCAATTTACATTCCCACCAATAGCGGAAGAGGGTTCCTTTTGTCCACACCCTCCCCAGAATTTGTTGTTTGTAGATTATCTGATGATGCCGATTCTAACAGGAGTGAAGTCTTACCTCATTGTAGTTTTGATTTGCATTTCTCTAATAATTAGTGATGTTGAGCAGCTTTTCATGTGCGTCTTGGCCATCTCTGTGTCTTCTTTGAAGAAACGTCTCTTTAGATCTTCTGCCCATTTTTGTATTGGGTTGTTTGTTTTATTAATATTAAGATGCATGAGCTGTTTATATATATTGGAGATTAAACCTTTGTCCATTGATTCGTTTGTGAACGTTTTCGCCCATTCTGAGGGTTGCCTTTCTCCATTCCCGTTTTTTTTAACAAAGAAAGAAAGAAAGCAAAAGAAGCAGAACACTAATGTGCGTGAAATATGCCTCTTGAAACTGTCGTTTTGAAATATGGACGTCTTTTGAATTTTTTGGTCGATATATGACCCCAGGATTTGTTTTCAGGGCAGGTGTCATTTACAGGCCTGTAATGATTTGGAATATCCACTGACCATTAGCGCTGGCATTAAACCTGCAGTTGTGTAAAACGGCCACAAGGTGGCAGCAGTTCTCCCTTACCAAATCTGGTTACTAGGGCAGCAGAGCCTCAATGGAAGTTGTGTTCTAGATTGGAATGTAGAACGGAATGTGCCAGGAGAAAGCCCCTCAAGTTTGTCTCACTACTTCTTGTTCGTGTTTTTAATTTAATTTTTTATTTTTTATTACAGCAAGTTTGAGAACAACGTTTAGCTTGTTGTAGGTGTGCAAGAGGTGGTTCTTTTACACATATACATATGTCTGTTCTTCCTGGGATCATTTTCCCATGTACGTTATGACAGAATGTTGAGTAGTCTTCTCTTGGTACTCCGTAGGTCTTTGGTGATTATATACGTCTACTGTGTTTGTATATGTCTGTTAACCCCAATATCGTAATGAATTCAATCCTCACACCTTTCCTTTGGTGAACCATAAGTTTGTTTAATGAATCTGTGATTGCCCTTCTCCGTGGAAATATCTGCCCTGGTATCAATTTATAGGTAACACCTATAAGTGATATGATATGATATGTGTCTTTCACTTTCTGACTTACTCCAAGTCACGTGATTACCTCGAGACTCATCTACGGTGCTGCAAATGGCATTGTGTCCTTTTTTTCCTTGGCGAATATTCTGTCTTAGCGAGGTCCATTTTCTGCAATGTGATTCCCTGAGGGCTGAGGATAAGCTGACCTGGGCAGCCTGACCCTGCCGGCAAGCCCTCCCCAGGTGTGCCTGGGTTGAGGTCAATATAAACAGCACTCCAGGCATCAATAGCCCCTGCAGCTGTGCCTGACTCCATATTCTCTGCCCCGTCAGCAGTCTCGGGGCTCTGCTGGTGGGAGGGTGTGAGGGTCCACGGCTTTGTGGGTGGCCCGGTGTGAGTGGGGCTCTGCTGTACTTTCGGCAGGAGTTGCCAGGCTGCCACCTGTAAAGAAGAGGATGTGTCACCCATAATTTCCACTGGAATATCTCTCCGGGCTGAGGTGAGGAAGGAAAAAAAGGAGTGGGGGCCGGGACAGGAGGGGTATCTCAGGCAGGGCAATAGAAAGCTTCCAGAAGAGCGCCCGTGGCCAGTACCATCCTGGCTGACCTGCAGGCACCAAGTTGGCCTGCGTGCTGTCGCTGGTGTGGCTCCACGGCCCTTCCTCTAGGCTTTCAAGCCCTTGTACATATTCAGGTGTTTCACCTGGGAAGGGTGGGAACAGTTCAGCAGCATCTGGCCTGGGGCTCAGCTCACGTTTACTCACACAGGCCTCGGCACGGTCTCCCAGCTTTGCAATGAGGATGCTCCTTGCGTGGGCGGGCGGGGCTGCTGGCTGTATGGGAGATGATTCCCCACCTCTGACCAATTTCAGAATTGTTTACCACTGGAGCAAGTGCCTTGGTAGTGTTTTCCTCTGTATAACTGTTAGGTTCAGTTTTTTTTTTCTTTTTTGGTTCAAGTTAGATTTTATTCCTCATTTATGTATTTATAGATATAAGCATGGAAATAATTCATTCATATAAATACATCAGTGTGAATGGAAGAACTTTTTTTCTGTTTTATTTTTACATTTTATTTTTTAAAATTTTGAAATTTAATTTTAGTTATTTTTTTTATACAGTAGGTTATTATTAGTTATCTATTTTATGCATAGACATGTATACAGGTCAATCCTAATCTCCCAACTCATCCCACCACCACCACCCCATGGCTTCCCCCACTTTGTGTCCATACGTTTGTTCTCTACCTCTGTGTCTCTATTTCTGACCTGCAAACCAGTTCATCTCTACCATTTTTCTAGGTTCCACATATAGGCATTAATATACAATATTTGTTTTTCTCTTTCTGACTTACTTCACTCTGTATGACAGTCTCTAGATCCATCAACTTCTCTACAAATGACCCAGTTTCATTCCTTTTTATGGCTGAGTAATATTCCATTTTGTATATGTACCACATCTTTATCCATTCGTCTGTCTGTGGGCATTTAGGTTGCTTCCATTACCTGGCTATTGTAAATAGTGCTGCAATGAACATTGTGGTGAATGTGTCTTTGTGATTTATGGTTTTCTCTGGGTATGTGCCCAGAAGTGGGATTGCTGGATCCTATGGTAATTCTCTTTTTAGTTTTTTAAAGGAACCTCCATACTGTTCTCCATAGTGACTGTATCAATTTACATTCCCACCAATAGCGGAAGAGGGTTCCTTTTGTCCACACCGTCCCCAGAATTTGTTGATTGTAGATTATCTGATGATGCCGATTCTAACAGGTGTGAGGTCTTACCTCATTGTAGTTTTGATTTGCATTTCTCTAATAATTAGTGATGTTGAGCAGCTTTACATGTGCGTCTTGGCCATCTCTGTGTCTTCTTTGAAGAAACGTCTCTTTAGATCTTCTGCCCATTTTTGTATTGGGTTGTTTGTTTTATTAATATTAAGCTGCATGAGCTGTTTTTATATATTGGAGATTAAACCTTTGTCCATTGATTCGTTTGTGAACGTTTTCGCCCATTCTGAGGGTTGCCTTTCTCCTTTCCCGTTTTTTTTAACAAAGAAAGAAAGAAAGCAAAAGAAGCAGAACACTAATGTGCGTGAAATATGCCTCTTGAAACTGTCGTTTTGAAATATGGACGTCTTTTGAATTTTTTGGTCGATATATGACCCCAGGATTTGTTTTCAGGGCAGGTGTCATTTACAGGCCTGTAATGATTTGGAATATCCACTGACCATTAGCGCTGGCATTAAACCTGCAGTTGTGTAAAACGGCCACAAGGTGGCAGCAGTTCTCCCTTACCAAATCTGGTTACTAGGGCAGCAGAGCCTCAATGGAAGTTGTGTTCTAGATTGGAATGTAGAACGGAATGTGCCAGGAGAAAGCCCCTCAAGTTTGTCTCACTACTTCTTGTTCGTGTTTTTAATTTAATTTTTAATTTTTTATTACAGCAAGTTTGAGTACAACGTTTAGCTTGTTGTAGGTGTGCAAGAGGTGGTTCTTTTACACATATACATATGTCTGTTCTTCCTGGGATCCTTTTCCCATGTACGTTATGACAGAATGTTGAGTAGTCTTCTCTTGGTACTCCGTAGGTCTTTGGTGATTATATACGTCTACTGTGTTTGTATCTGTCTGTTAACCCCAATATCGTAATGAATTCAATCCTCACACCTTTCCTTTGGTGAACCATAAGTTTGTTTATTGAATCTGTGATTGCCCTTCTCCGTGGAAATATCTGCCCTGGTATCAATTTATAGGTAACACCTATAAGTGATATGATATGATATGTGTCTTTCACTTTCTGACTTACTCCAAGTCACGTGATTACCTCGAGACTCATCTACGGTGCTGCAAATGGCATTGTGTCCTTTTTCTCCTTGGCGAATATTCTGTCTTAGCGAGGTCCATTTTCTGCAATGTGATTCCCTGAGGGCTGAGGATAAGCTGACCTGGGCAGCCTGACCCTGCCGGCAAGCCCTCCCCAGGTGTGCCTGGGTTGAGGTCAATATAAACAGCACTCCAGGCAGCAATAGCCCCTGCAGCTGTGCCTGACTCCATATCCTCTGCCCCGTCAGCAGTCTCGGGGCTGTGCTGGTGGGAGGGTGTGAGGGTCCACGGCTTTGTGGGTGGCCCGGTGTGAGTGGGGCTCTGCTGGACTTTCGGCAGGAGTTGCCAGGCTGCCACCTGTAAAGAAGAGGATGTGTCACCCATAACTTCCACTGGAATATCTCTCCGGGCTGAGGTGAGGAAGGAAAAAAAGGAGTGGGGGCCGGGACAGGAGGGGTATCTCAGGCAGGGCAATAGAAAGCTTCCAGAAGAGTGCCCGTGGCCAGTACCATCCTGGCTGACCAGCAGGCACCAAGTTGGCCTGCGTGCTGTCGGTGGTGTGGCTGCACGGCCCTTCCTCTAGGCTTTCAAGCCCTTGTACATATTCAGGTGTTTCACCTGGGAAGGGTGGGAACAGTTCAGCAGCATCTGGCCTGGGGCTCAGCTCACGTTTACTCACAGAGGCCTCGGCACGGTCTCCCAGCTTTGCAATGAGGATGCTCCTTGCGTGGGCGGGCGGGGCTGCTGGCTGTATGGGAGATGATTCCCCACCTCTGACCAATTTCAGAATTGTTTACCACTGGAGCAAGTGCCTTGGTAGTGTTTTCCTCTGTATAATTCTTAGGTTCAGTTTTTTTTTTCTTTTTTGGTTCAAGTTAGATTTTATTCCTCATTTATGTATTTATAGATATAAGCATGGAAATAATTCATTCGTATAAATACATCAGTGTGAATGGAAGAACTTTTTTTCTGTTTTATTTTTACATTTTATTTTTTAAAATTTTGAAATTTAATTTTAGTTATTTTTTTTATACAGTAGGTTATTATTAGTTATCTATTTTATGCATAGACATGTATACAGGTCAATCCTAATCTCCCAACTCATCCCACCACCACCACCCCATGGCTTCCCCCACTTTGTGTCCAAACGTTTGTTCTCTACCTCTGTGTCTCTATTTCTGCCCTGCAAACCAGTTCATCTCTACCATTTTTCTAGGTTCCACATATAGGCATTAATATACAATATTTGTTTTTCTCTTTCTGACTTACTTGACTCTGTACGACAGTCTCTAGATCCATCAACTTCTCTACAAATGACCCAGTTTCATTCCTTTTTATGGCTGAGTAATATTCCATTTTATATATGTACCACATCTTTATCCATTCGTCTGTCTGTGGGCATTTATGTTGCTTCCATAACCTGGCTATTGTAAATAGTGCTGCAATGAACATTGTGGTGAATGTGTCTCTGTGATTTATGGTTTTCTCTGGGTATATGCCCAGAAGTGGGATTGCTGTTCCTATGGTAATTCTCTTTTTAGTTTTTTAAAGGAACCTCCATACTCTTCTCCATAGTGACTGTATCAATTTACATTCCCACCAATAGCGGAAGAGGGTTCCTTTTGTCCACACCCTCCCCAGAATTTGTTGTTTGTAGATTATCTGATGATGCCGATTCTAACAGGTGTGAGGTCTTACCTCATTGTAGTTTTGATTTGCATTTCTCTAATAATTAGTGATGTTGAGCAGCTTTTCATGTGCGTCTTGGCCATCTCTGTGTCTTCTTTGAAGAAACGTCTCTTTAGATCTTCTGCCCATTTTTGTATTGGGTTGTTTGTTTTATTAATATTAAGATGCATGAGCTGTTTATATATATTGGAGATTAAACCTTTGTCCATTGATTCGTTTGTGAACGTTTTCGCCCATTCTGAGGGTTGCCTTTTTCCATTCCCGTTTTTTTTAACAAAGAAAGAAAGAAAGCAAAAGAAGCAGAACACTAATGTGCGTGAAATATGCCTCTTGAAACTGTCGTTTTGAAATATGGACGTCTTTTGAATTTTTTGGTCGATATATGACCCCAGGATTTGTTTTCAGGGCAGGTGTCATTTACAGGCCTGTAATGATTTGGAATATCCACTGACCATTAGCGCTGGCATTAAACCTGCAGTTGTGTGAAACGGCCACAAGGTGGCAGCAGTTCTCCCTTACCAAATCTGGTTACTAGGGCAGCAGAGCCTCAATGGAAGTCGTGTTCTAGATTGGAATGTAGAACGGAATGTGCCAGGAGAAAGCCCCTCAAGTTTGTCTCACTACTTCTTGTTGGTGTTTTTAATTTAATTTTTTATTTTTTATTACAGCAAGTTTGAGTACAACGTTTAGCATGTTGTAGGTGTGCAAGAGGTGGTTCTTTTACACATATACATATGTCTGTTCTTCCTGGGATCCTTTTCCCATGTACGTTATGACAGAATGTTGAGTAGTCTTCTCTTGGTACTCCGTAGGTCTTTGGTGATTATATACGTCTACTATGTTTGTATCTGTCTGTTAACCCCAATATCGTAATGAATTCAATCCTCACACATTTCCTTTGGTGAACCATAAGTTTGTTTAATGAATCTGTGATTGCCCTTCTCCGTGGAAATATCTGCCCTGGTATCAATTTATAGGTAACACCTATAAGTGATATGATATGATATGTGTCTTTCACTTTCTGACTTTCTCCAAGTCACGTGATTACCTCGAGACTCATCTACGGTGCTGCAAATGGCATTGTGTCCTTTTTCTCCTTGGCGAATATTCTGTCTTAGCGAGGTCCATTTTCTGCAATGTGATTCCCTGAGGGCTGAGGATTAGCTGACCTGGGCAGCCTGACCCTGCCGGCAAGCCCTCCCCAGGTGTGCCTGGGTTGAGGTCAATATAAACAGCACTCCAGGCAGCAATAGCCCCTGCAGCTGTGCCTTACTCCATATTCTCTGCCCCGTCAGCAGTCTCGGGGCTGTGCTGGTGGGAGGGTGTGAGGGTCCACGACTTTGTGGGTGGCCCGGTGTGAGTGGGGCTCTGCTGGACTTTCGGCAGGAGTTGCCAGGCTGCCACCTGTAAAGAAGAGGATGTGTCAGCCATAACTTCCACTGGAATATCTCTCCAGGCTGAGGTGAGGAAGGAAAAAAAGGAGTGGGGGCCGGGACAGGAGGGGTATCTCAGGAAGGGCAATAGAAAGCTTCCAGAAGAGCGCCCGTGGCCAGTACCATCCTGGCTGACCTGCCGGCACCAAGTTGGCCTGCGTGCTGTCGCTGGTGTGGCTCCACGGCCCTTCCTCTAGGCTTTCAAGCCCTTGTACATATTCAGGTGTTTCACCTGGTAAGGGTGGGAACAGTTCAGCAGCATCTGGCCTGGGGCTCAGCTCACGTTTACTCACAGAGGCCTCGGCACGGTCTCCCAGCTTTGCAATGAGGATGCTCCTTGCGTGGGCGGGCGGGGCTGCTGGCTGTATGGGAGATGATTCCCCACCTCTGACCAATTTCAGAATTGTTTACCACTGGAGCAAGTGCCTTGGTAGTGTTTTCCTCTGTATAATTCTTAGGTTCAGTTTTTTTTTCTTTTTTGGTTCAAGTTAGATTTTATTCCTCATTTATGTATTTATAGATATAAGCATGGAAATAATTCATTCGTATAAATACATTAGTGTGAATGGAAGAAGTTTTTTTCTGTTTTATTTTTACATTTTATTTTTTAAAATTTTGAAATTTAATTTTAGTTATTTTTTTATACAGTAGGTTATTATTAGTTATCTATTTTATGCATAGACATGTATACAGGTCAATCCTAATCTCCCAACTCATCCCACCACCACCACCCCATGGCTTCCCCCACTTTGTGTCCATACGTTTGTTCTCTACCTCTGTGTCTCTATTTCTGCCCTGCAAACCAGTTCATCTCTACCATTTTTCTAGGTTCCACATATAGGCATTAATATACAATATTTGTTTTTCTCTTTCTGACTTACTTCACTCTGTATGACAGTCTCTAGATCCATCAACTTCTCTACAAATGACCCAGTTTCATTCCTTTTTATGGCTGAGTAATATTCCATTTTGTATATGTACCACATCTTTATCCATTCGTCTGTCTGTGGGCATTTAGGTTGCTTCCATTACCTGGCTATTGTAAATAGTGCTGCAATGAACATTGTGGTGAATGTGTCTTTGTGATTTATGGTTTTCTCTGGGTATGTGCCCAGAAGTGGGATTGCTGGATCCTATGGTAATTCTCTTTTTAGTTTTTTAAAGGAACCTCCATACTGTTCTCCATAGTGACTGTATCAATTTACATTCCCACCAATAGCGGAAGAGGGTTCCTTTTGTCCACACCGTCCCCAGAATTTGTTGATTGTAGATTATCTGATGATGCCGATTCTAACAGGTGTGAGGTCTTACCTCATTGTAGTTTTGATTTGCATTTCTCTAATAATTAGTGATGTTGAGCAGCTTTTCATGTGCGTCTTGGCCATCTCTGTGTCTTCTTTGAAGAAACGTCTCTTTAGATCTTCTGCCCATTTTTGTATTGGGTTGTTTGTTTTATTAATATTAAGCTGCATGAGCTGTTTATATATATTGGAGATTAAACCTTTGTCCATTGATTCGTTTGTGAACGTTTTCGCCCATTCTGAGGGTTGCCTTTCTCCATTCCCGTTTTTTTTAACAAAGAAAGAAAGAAAGCAAAAGAAGCAGAACACTAATGTGCGTGAAATATGCCTCTTGAAACTGTCGTTTTGAACTATGGACGTCTTTTGAATTTTTTGGTCGATATATGACCCCAGGATTTGTTTTCAGGGCAGGTGTCATTTACAGGCCTGTAATGATTTGGAATATCCACTGACCATTAGCGCTGGCATTAAACCTGCAGTTGTGTAAAACGGCCACAAGGTGGCAGCAGTTCTCCCTTACCAAATCTGGTTACTAGGGCAGCAGAGCCTCAATGGAAGTTGTGTTCTAGATTGGAATGTAGAACGGAATGTGCCAGGAGAAAGCCCCTCAAGTTTGTCTCACTACTTCTTGTTTGTGTTTTTAATTTAATTTTTTATTTTTTATTACAGCAAGTTTGAGTACAACGTTTAGCTTGTTGTAGGTGTGCAAGAGGTGGTTCTTTTACACATATACATATGTCTGTTCTTCCTGGGATCCTTTTCCCATGTACGTTATGACAGAATGTTGAGTAGTCTTCTCTTGGTACTCCGTAGGTCTTTGGTGATTATATACGTCTACTGTGTTTGTATCTGTCTGTTAACCCCAATATCGTAATGAATTCAATCCTCACACCTTTCCTTTGGTGAACCATAAGTTTGTTTAATGAATCTGTGATTGCCCTTCTCCGTGGAAATATCTGCCCTGGTACCAATTTATAGGTAACACCTATAAGTGATATGATATGATATGTGTCTTTCACTTTCTGACTTACTCCAAGTCACGTGATTACCTCGAGACTCATCTACGGTGCTGCAAATGGCATTGTGTCCTTTTTCTCCTCGGCGAATATTCTGTCTTAGCGAGGTCCATTTTCTGCAATGTGATTCCCTGAGGGCTGAGGATAAGCTGACCTGGGCAGCCTGACCCTGCCGGCAAGCCCTCCCCAGGTGTGCCTGGGTTGAGGTCAATATAAACAGCACTCCAGGCAGCAATAGCCCCTGCAGCTGTGCCTGACTCCATATCCTCTGCCCCGTCAGCAGTCTCGGGGCTGTGCTGGTGGGAGGGTGTGAGGGTCCACGGCTTTGTGGGTGGCCCGGTGTGAGTGGGGCTCTGCTGGACTTTCGGCAGGAGTTGCCAGGCTGCCACATGTAAAGAAGAGGATGTGTCACCCATAACTTCCACTGGAATATCTCTCCGGGCTGAGGTGAGGAAGGAAAAAAAGGAGTGGGGGCCGGGACAGGAGGGGTATCTCTGGCAGGGCAAGAGAAAGCTTCCAGAAAAGCGCCCGTGGCCAGTACCATCCTGGCTGACCCGCAGGCACCAAGTTGGCCTGCGTGCTGTCGCTGGTGTGGCTCCACGGCCCTTCCTCTAGGCTTTCAAGCCCTTGTACATATTCAGGTGTTTCACCTGGGAAGGGTGGGAACAGTTCAGCAGCATCTGGCCTGGGGCTCAGCTCACGTTTACTCACAGAGGCCTCGGCACGGTCTCCCAGCTTCGCAATGAGGATGCTCCTGGCGTGGGCGGGCGGGGCTGCTGGCTGTATGGGAGATGATTCCCCACCTCTGACCAATTTCAGAATTGTTTACCACTGGAGCAAGTGCCTTGGTAGTGTTTTCCTCTGTATAATTCTTAGGTTCAGTTTTTTTTTTCTTTTTTGGTTCAAGTTAGATTTTATTCCTCATTTATGTATTTATAGATATAAGCATGGAAATAATTCATTCCTATATATACATCAGTGTGAATGGAAGAACTTTTTTCTGTTTTACTTTTACATTTTATTTTTTAAAATTTTGAAATTTAATTTTAGTTATTTTTTTTATACAGTAGGTTATTATTAGTTATCTATTTTATGCATAGACATGTATACAGGTCAATCCTAATCTCCCAACTCATCCCACCACCACCACCCCATGGCTTCCCCCACTTTGTGTCCATACGTTTGTTTTCTACCTCTGTGTCTCTATTTCTGCCCTGCAAACCAGTTCATCTCTACCATTTTTCTAGGTTCCACATATAGGCATTAATATACAATATTTGTTTTTCTCTTTCTGACTTACTTCACTCTGTATGACAGTCTCTAGATCCATCAACTTCTCTACAAATGACCCAGTTTCATTCCTTTTTATGGCTGAGTAATATTCCATTTTGTATATGTACCACATCTTTATCCATTCGTCTGTCTGTGGGCATTTAGGTTGCTTCCATTACCTGGCTATTGTAAATAGTGCTGCAATGAACATTGTGGTGAATGTGTCTTTGTGATTTATGGTTTTCTCTGGGTATATGCCCAGAAGTGGGATTGCTGGATCCTATGGAAATTCTCTTTTTAGTTTTTTAAAGAACCTCCATACTGTTCTCCATAGTGACTGTATCAATTTACATTCCCACCAATAGCGGAAGAGGGTTCCTTTTGTCCACACCCTCCCCAGAATTTGTTGTTTGTAGATTATCTGATGATGCCGATTCTAACAGGTGTGAGGTCTTACCCCATTGTAGTTTTGATTTGCATTTCTCTAATAATTAGTGATGTTGAGCAGCTTTTCATGTGCGTCTTGGCCATCTCTGTGTCTTCTTTGAGGAAACGTCTCTTTAGATCTTCTGCCCATTTTTGTATTGGGTTGTTTGTTTTATTAATATTAAGCTGCATGAGCTGTTTATATATATTGGAGATTAAACCTTTGTCCATTGATTCGTTTGTGAACGTTTTTGCCCATTCTGAGGGTTGCCTTTTTCCATTCCCGTTCTTTTAAGAAAGAAAGAAAGAATGCAAAAGAAGCAGAACACTAATGTGCGTGAAATATGCCTCTTGAAACTGTCGTTTTGAAATATGGACGTCTTTTGAATTTTTTGGTCGATATATGACCCCAGGATTTGTTTTCAGGGCAGGTGTCATTTACAGGCCTGTAATGATTTGGAATATCCACTGACCATTAGCGCTGGAATTAAACCTGCAGTTGTGTGAAACGGCCACGAGGTGGCAGCAGTTCTCCCTTACCAACTCTGGTTACTAGGGCAGCAGAGCCTCAATGGAAGTCGTGTTCTAGATTGGAATGTTGAACGGAATGTGCCAGGAGAAAGCCCCTCAAGTTTGTCTCACTACTTCTTGTTCGTGTTTTTAATTTAATTTTTTATTTTTTATTACAGCAGGTTTGAGTACAACGTTTAGCATGTTGTAGGTGTGCAAGAGGTGGTTCTTTTACACATATACATATGTCTGTTCTTCCTGGGATCCTTTTCCCATGTACGTTATGACAGAATGTTGAGTAGTCTTCTCTTGGTACTCCGTAGGTCTTTGGTGATTATATACGTCTACTGTGTTTGTATCTGTCTGTTAACCCCAATATCGTAATGAATTCAATCCTCACACCTTTCCTTTGGTGAACCATAAGTTTGTTTAATGAATCTGTGATTGCCCTTCTCCGTGGAAATATCTGCCCTGGTATCAATTTATAGGTAACACCTATAAGTGATATGATATGATATGTGTCTTTCACTTTATGACTTACTCCAAGTCACGTGATTACCTCGAGACTCATCTACGGTGCTGCAAATGGCATTGTGTCCTTTTTCTCCTTGGCGAATATTCTGTCTTAGCGAGGTCCATTTTCTGCAATGTGATTCCCTGAGGGCTGAGGATTAGCTGACCTGGGCAGCCTGACCCTGCCGGCAAGCCCTCCCCAGGTGTGCCTGGGTTGAGGTCAATATAAACAGCACTCCAGGCAGCAATAGCCCCTGCAGCTGTGCCTGACTCCATATCCTCTGCCCCGTCAGCAGTCTCGGGGCTGTGCTGGTGGGAGGGTGTGAGGGTCCACGGCTTTGTGGGTGGCCCGGTGTGAGTGGGGCTCTGCTGGACTTTCGGCAGGAGTTGCCAGGCTGCCACCTGTAAAGAAGAGGATGTGTCACCCATAACTTCCACTGGAATATCTCTCCGGGCTGAGGTGAGGAAGGAAAAAAAGGAGTGGGGGCCGGGACAGGAGGGGTATCTCAGGCAGGGCAATAGAAAGCTTCCAGAAGAGCGCCCGTGGCCAGTACCATCCTGGCTGACCTGCAGGCACCAAGTTGGCCAGCGTGCTGTCGCTGGTGTGGCTCCACGGCCCTTCCTCTAGGCTTTCAAGCCCTTGTACATATTCAGGTGTTTCACCTGGGAAGGGTGGGAACAGTTCAGCAGCATCTGGCCTGGGGCTCAGCTCATGTTTACTCACAGAGGCCTCGGCACGGTCTCCCAGCTTTGCAATGAGGATGCTCCTTGCGTGGGCGGGCGGGGCTGCTGGCTGTATGGGAGATGATTCCCCACCTCTGACCAATTTCAGAATTGTTTACCACTGGAGCAAGTGCCTTGGTAGTGTTTTCCTCTCTATAATTCTTAGGTTCAGTTTTTTTTTTTCTTTTTTGGTTCAAGTTAGATTTTATTCCTCATTTATGTATTTATAGATATAAGCATGGAAATAATTCATTCGTATAAATACATCAGTGTGAATGGAAGAACTTTTTTTCTGTTTTACTTTTACATTTTATTTTTTAAAATTTTGAAATTTAATTTTAGTTATTTTTTTATACAGTAGGTTATTATTAGTTATCTATTTTATGCATAGACATGTATACAGGTCAATCCTAATCTCCCAACTCATCCCACCACCACCACCCCATTGCTTCCCCCACTTTGTGTCCATACGTTTGTTCTCTACCTCTGTGTCTCTATTTCTGCCCTGCAAACCAGTTCATCTCTACCATTTTTCTAGGTTCCACATATAGGCATTAATATACAATATTTGTTTTTCTCTTTCTGACTTACTTCACTCTGTATGACAGTCTCTAGATCCATCAACTTCTCTACAAATGACCCAGTTTCATTCCTTTCTATGGCTGAGTAATATTCCATTTTGTATATGTACCACATCTTTATCCATTCGTCTATCTGTGGGCATTTAGGTTGCTTCCATTACCTGGCTATTGTAAATAGTGCTGCAATGAACATTGTGGTGAATGTGTCTTTGTGATTTATGGTTTTCTCTGGGTATATGCCCAGAAGTGGGATTGCTGGATCCTATGGAAATTCTCTTTTTAGTTTTTTAAAGGAACCTCCATACTCTTCTCCATAGTGACTGTATCAATTTACATTCCCACCAATAGCGGAAGAGGGTTCCTTTTGTCCACACCGTCCCCAGAATTTGTTGTTTGTAGATTATCTGATGATGCCGATTCTAACAGGTGTGAGGTCTTACCCCATTGTAGTTTTGATTTGCATTTCTCTAATAATTAGTGATGTTGAGCAGCTTTTCATGTGCGTCTTGGCCATCTCTGTGTCTTCTTTGAAGAAACGTCTCTTTAGATCTTCTGCCCATTTTTGTATTGGGTTGTTTGTTTTATTAATATTAAGCTGCATGAGCTGTTTATATATATTGGAGATTAAACCTTTGTCCATTGATTCGTTTGTGAACGTTTTTGCCCATTCTGAGGGTTGCCTTTTTCCATTCCCGTTCTTTTAAGAAAGAAAGAAAGAAAGCAAAAGAAGCAGAACACTAATGTGCGTGAAATATGCCTCTTGAAACTGTCGTTTTGAAATATGGACGTCTTTTGAATTTTTTGGTCGATATATGACACCAGGATTTGTTTTCAGGGCAGGTGTCATTTACAGGCCTGTAATGATTTGGAATATCCACTGACCATTAGCGCTGGCATTAACCCTGCAGTTGTGTGAAACGGCCACAAGGTGGCAGCAGTTCTCCCTTACCAAATCTGGTTACTAGGGCAGCAGAGCCTCAATGGAAGTCGTGTTCTAGATTGGAATGTAGAACGGAATGTGCCAGGAGAAAGCCCCTCAAGTTTGTCTGACTACTTCTTGTTAGTGTTTTTAATTTAATTTTTTATTTTTTATTACAGCAAGTTTGAGTACAACGTTTAGCTTGTTGTAGGTGTGCAAGAGGTGGTTCTTTTACACATATACATATGTCTGTTCTTCCTGGGATCCTTTTCCCATGTACGTTATGACAGAATGTTGAGTAGTCTTCTCTTGGTACTCCGTAGGTCTTTGGTGATTATATACGTCTACTGTGTTTGTATCTGTCTGTTAACCCCAATATCGTAATGAATTCAATCCTCACACCTGTCCTTTGGTGAACCATAAGTTTGTTTAATGAATCTGTGATTGCCCTTCTCCGTGGAAATATCTGCCCTGGTATCAATTTATAGGTAACACCTATAAGTGATATGATATGATATGTGTCTTTCACTTTATGACTTACTCCAAGTCACGTGATTACCTCGAGACTCATCTACGGTGCTGCAAATGGCATTGTGTCCTTTTTCTCCTTGGCGAATATTCTGTCTTAGCGAAGTCCATTTTCTGCAATGTGATTCCCTGAAGGCTGAGGATTAGCTGACCTGGGCAGCCTGACCCTGCCGGCAAGCCCTCCCCAGGTGTGCCTGGGTTGAGGTCAATATAAACAGCACTCCAGGCAGTAATAGCCCCTGCAGCTGTGCCTGACTCCATATTCTCTGCCCCGTCAGCAGTCTCGGGGCTGTGCTGGTGGGAGGGTGTGAGGGTCCACGGCTTTGTGGGTGGCCCGGTGTGAGTGGGGCTCTGCTGGACTTTCGGCAGGAGTTGCCAGGCTGCCACCTGTAAAGAAGAGGATGTGTCCCCCATAACTTCCACTGGAATATCTCTCCGGGCTGAAGTGAGGAAGGAAAAAAAGGAGTGGGGGCCGGGACAGGAGGGGTATCTCAGGCAGGGCAATAGAAAGCTTCCAGAAGAGCGCCCGTGGCCAGTACCATCCTGGCTGACCTGCAGGCACCAATTTGGCCAGCGTGCTGTCGCTGGTGTGGCTCCACGGCCCTTCCTCTAGGCTTTCAAGCCCTTGTACATATTCAGGTGTTTCACCTGGGAAGGGTGGGAACAGTTCAGCAGCATCTGGCCTGGGGCTCAGCTCATGTGTACTCACAGAGGCCTCGGCACGGTCTCCCAGCTTTGCAATGAGGATGCTCCTTGCGTGGGCGGGCGGGGCTGCTGGCTGTATGGGAGATGATTCCCCACCTCTGACCAATTTCAGAATTGTTTACCACTGGAGCAAGTGCCTTGGTAGTGTTTTCCTCTGTATAATTCTTAGGTTCAGTTTTTTTTTTCTTTTTTGGTTCAAGTTAGATTTTATTCCTCATTTATGTATTTATAGATATAAGCATGGAAATAATTCATTCGTATAAATACATCAGTGTGAATGGAAGAACTTTTTTTCTGTTTTACTTTTACATTTTATTTTTTAAAATTTTGAAATTTAATTTTAGTTATTTTTTTATACAGTAGGTTATTATTAGTTATCTATTTTATGCATAGACATGTATACAGGTCAATCCCAATCTCCCAACTCATCCCACCACCACCACCCCATGGCTTCCCCCACTTTGTGTCCATACGTTTGTTCTCTACCTCTGTGTCTCTATTTCTGCCCTGCAAACCAGTTCATCTCTACCATTTTTCTAGGTTCCACATATAGGCATTAATATACAATATTTGTTTTTCTCTTTCTAACTTACTTCACTCTGTATGACAGTCTCTAGATCCATCAACTTCTCTACAAATGACCCAGTTTCATTCCTTTTTATGGCTGAGTAATATTCCATTTTATATATGTACCACATCTTTATCCATTCGTCTGTCTGTGGCCATTTAGGTTGCTTCCATTACCTGGCTATTGTAAATTGTGCTGCAATGAACATTGTGGTGAATGTGTCTTTGTGATTTATGGTTTTCTCTGGGTATATGCCCAGAAGTGGGATTGCTGGATCCTATGGTAATTCTCTTTTTAGTTTTTTTTTTTTTTTTTTTTTTTTTGTTTTTGTTTTTTGCGGTATGCGGGCCTCTCACTGTTGTGGCCTCTCCCATTGCGGAGCACAGGCTCCGGACGCGCAGGCTCAGCGGCCATGGCTCACGGGCCTAGCCGCTCCGCGGCATGTGGGATCTTCCCAGACCGGGGCACGAACCCGCATCCCCTGCATCGGCAGGCGGACTCTCAACCACTGCGCCACCAGGGAAGCCCTCTTTTTAGTTTTTTAAAGGAACCTCCATACTGTTCTCCATAATGACTGTATCAGTTTACATTCCCACCAATAGCAGAAGAGGTTTCCTTTTGTCCACACCCTCCCCAGAATTTGTTGTTTGTAGATTATCTGATGATGCCGATTCTAACAGGTGTGAGGTCTTACCTCATTGTAGTTTTGATTTGCATTTCTCTAATAATTAGTGATGTTGAGCAGCTTTTCATGTGCGTCTTGGCCATCTCTGTGTCTTCTTTGAAGAAACGTCTCTTTAGATCTTCTGCCCATTTTTGTATTGGGTTGTTTGTTTTATTAATATTAAGCTGCATGAGCTGTTTATATATATTGGAGATTAAACCTTTGTCCATTGATTCGTTTGTGAACGTTTTTGCCCATTCTGAGGGTTGCCTTTTTACATTCCCGTTCTTTTAACAAAGAAAGAAAGAAAGCAAAAGAAGCAGAACACTAATGTGCGTGAAATATGCCTCTTGAAACTGTCGTTTTGAAATATGGACGTCTTTTGAATTTTTTGGTCGATATATGACCCCAGGATTTGTTTTCAGGGCAGGTGTCATTTACAGGCCTGTAATGATTTGGAATATCCTCTGACCATTAGCGCTGGCATTAAATCTGCAGTTGTGTGAAACGGCCACAAGGTGACAGCAGTTCTCCCTTACCAAATCTGGTTACTAGGGCAGCAGAGCCTCAATGGAAGTCGTGTTCTAGATTGGAATGTAGAACGGAATGTTCCAGGAGAAAGCCACTCAAGTTTGTCTCACTACTTCTTGTTCGTGTTTTTAATTTAATTTTTTATTTTTTATTACAGCAAGTTTGAGTACAACGTTTAGCATGTTGTAGGTGTGCAAGAGGTGGTTCTTTTACACATATACATATGTCTGTTCTTCCTGGGATCCTTTTCCCATGTACATTATGACAGAATGTTGAGTAGTCTTCTCTTGGTACTCCGTAGGTCTTTCGTGATTATATACGTCTACTGTGTTTGTATCTGTCTGTTAACCCCAATATCGTAATGAATTCAATCCTCACACCTTTCCTTTGGTGAACCATAAGTTTGTATAATGAATCTGTGATTGCCCTTCTCCGTGGAAATATCTGCCCTGGTATCAATTTATAGGTAACACCTATAAGTGATATGATATAATATGTGTCTTTCACTTTCTGATTTACTCCAAGTCACGTGATTACCTCGAGACTCATCTACGGTGCTGCAAATGGCATTGTGTCCTTTTTCTCCTTGGCGAATATTCTGTCTTAGCGAGGTCCATTTTCTGCAAAGTGATTCCCTGAGGGCTGAGGATTATCTGACCTGGGCAGCCTGACCCTGCCGGCAAGCCCTCCCCAGGTGTGCCTGGGTTGAGGTCAATATAAACAGCACTCCAGGCAGCAATAGCCCCTGCAGCTGTGCCTTACTCCATATTCTCTGCCCCGTCAGCAGTCTCGGGGCTGTGCTGGTGGGAGGGTGTGAGGGTCCACGGCTTTGTGGGTGGCCCGGTGTGAGTGGGGCTCTGCTGGACTTTCGGCAGGATTTGCCAGGCTGCCACCTGTAAAGAAGAGGATGTGTCACCCATAACTTCCACTGGAATATCTCTCCAGGCTGAGGTGAGGAAGGAAAAAAAGGAGTGGGGGCCGGGACAGGAGGGGTATCTCAGGCAGGGCAATAGAAAACTTCCAGAAGAGCGCCCGTGGCCAGTACCATCCTGGCAGACCTGCAGGCACCAAGTTGGCCTGCGTGCTGTCGCTGGTGTGGCTCCACGGCCCTTCCTCTAGGCTTTCAAGCCATTGTACATATTCAGGTGTTTCACCTGGGAAGGGTGGGAACAGTTCAGCAGCATCTGGCCTGGGGCTCAGCTCACGTTTACTCACAGAGGCCTCGGCACGGTCTCCCAGCTTTGCAATGAGGATGCTCCTGGCGTGGGCGGGCGGGGCTGCTGGCTGTATGGGAGATGATTCCCCACCTCTGACCAATTTCAGAATTGTTTAACACTGGAGCAAGTGCCTTGGTAGTGTTTTCCTCTGTATAATTGTTAGGTTCAGTATTTTTTTTTCTTTTTTGGTTTAAGTTAGATTTTATTCCTCATTTATGTATTTATAGATATAAGCATGGAAATAATTCTTTCGTATAAATACATCAGTGTGAATGGAAGAACTTTTTTTCTGTTTTATTTTTACATTTTATTTTTTAAAATTTTGAAATTTAATTTTAGTTATTTTTTATACAGTAGGTTATTATTAGTTATCTATTTTATGCATAGACATGGATACAGGTCAATCCTAATCTCCCAACTCATCCCACCACCACCACCCCATGGCTTCCCCCACTTTGTGTCCATACGTTTTTTCTCTACCTCTGTGTCTCTATTTCTGCCCTGCAAACCAGTTCATCTCTACCATTTTTCTAGGTTCCACATATAGGCATTAATATACAATATTTGTTTTTCTCTTTCTGACTTACTTCACTCTGTATGACAGTGTCTAGATCCATCAACTTCTCTACAAATGACCCAGTTTCATTCCTTTTTATGGCTGAGTAATATTCCATTTTATATATGTACCACATCTTTATCCATTCGTCTGTCTGTGGGCATTTAGGTTGCTTCCATTACCTGGCTATTGTAAATAGTGCTGCAATGAACATTGTGGTGAATGTGTCTTTGCGATTTATGGTTTTCTCTGGGTATATGCCCAGAAGTGGGATTGCTGGATCCTATGGTAATTCTCTTTTTAGTTTTTTAAAGGAACCTCCATACTGTTGTCCATAGTGACTGTATCAATTTACATTCCCACCAATAGCGGAAGAGGGTTCCTTTTGTCCACACCCTCCCCAGAATTTGTTGTTTGTAGATTATCTGATGATGCCGATTCAAACAGGTGTGAGGTCTTACCCCATTGTAGTTTTGATTTGCATTTCTCTAATAATTAGTGATGTTGAGCAGCTTTTCATGTGCGTCTTGGCCATCTCTGTGTCTTCTTTGAAGAAACGTCTCTTTAGATCTTCTGCCCATTTTTGTATTGGGTTGTTTGTTTTATTAATATTAAGCTGCATGAGCTGTTTATATATATTGGAGATTAAACCTTTGTCCGTTGATTCGTTTGTGAACGTTTTTGCCCATTCTGAGGGTTGCCTTTTTCCATTCCCGTTCTTTTAACAAAGAAAGAAAGAAAGCAAAAGAAGCAGAACACTAATGTGCGTGAAATATGCCTCTTGAAACTGTCGTTTTGAAATATGGACGTCTTTTGAATTTTTTGGTCGATATATGACCCCAGGATTTGTTTTCAGGGCAGGTGTCATTTACAGTCCTGTAATGATTTGGAATATCCACTGACCATTAGCGCTGGCATTAAACCTGCAGTTGTGTGAAACGGCCACAAGGTGGCAGCAGTTCTCCCTTACCAAATCTGGTTACTAGGGCAGCAGAGCCTCAATGGAAGTCGTGTTCTAGATTGGAATGTAGAACGGAATGTGCCAGGAGAAAGCCCCTCAAGTTTGTCTCACTACTTCTTGTTCGAGTTTTTAATTTATATTTTTATTTTTTATTACAGCAAGTTTGAGTACAACGTTTAGCATGTTGTAGGTGTGCAAGAGGTGGTTCTTTTACACATATATATATGTCTGTTTTCCTGGGATCCTTTTCCCATGTACGTTATGACAGAATGTTGAGTAGTCTTCTCTTGGTACTCCGTAGGTCTTTGGTGATTTTATACGTCTACTGTGTTTGTATCTGTCTGTTAATCCCAATATCGTAATGAATTCAATCCTCACACCTTTCCTTTGGTGAACCATAAGTTTGTTTAATGAATCTGTGATTGCCCTTCTCCGTGGAAATATCTGCCCTGGTATCAATTTATACGTAACACCTATAAGTGATATGATATGATATGTGTCTTTCACTTTCTGACTTACTCCAAGTCACGTGATTACCTCGAGACTCATCTACGGTGCTGCAAATGGCATTGTGTCCTTTTTCTCCTTGGCGAATATTCTGTCTTAGCGAGGTCCATTTTCTGCAATGTGATTCCCTGAGGGCTGAGGATTAGCTGACCTGGGCAGCCTGACCCTGCCGGCAAGCCCTCCCCAGGTGTGCCTGGGTTGAGGGCAATATAAACAGCACTCCAGGCAGCAATAGCCCTTGCAGCTGTGCCTTACTCCATATTCTCTGCCACGTCAGCCGTCTCGGGGCTGTGCTGGTGGGAGGGTGTGAGGGTCCACGGCTTTGTGGGTGGCCCGGTGTGAGTGGGGCTCTGCTGGACTTTCGGCAGGAGTTGCCAGGCTGCCACCTGTAAAGAAGAGGATGTGTCACCCATAACTTCCACTTGAATATCTCTCCGGGCTGAGGTGAGGAAGGAAAAAAAAGGAGTGGGGGCCGGGACAGGAGGGTTATCTCAGGCAGGGCAATAGAATGCATCCAGAAGAGCGCCCGTGGCCAGTACCATCCTGGCTGACCTGCAGGCACCAAGTTGGCCTGCGTGCTGTCGCTGGTGTGGCTCCACGGCCCTTCCTCTAGGCTTTCAAGCTCTTGTACATATTCAGGTGTTTCACCTGGGAAGGATGGGAACAGTTCAGCAGCATCTGGCCTGGGGCTCAGCTCACGTTTACTCACAGAGGCCTCGGCACGGTCTCCCAGCTTTGCAATGAGGATGCTCCTTGCGTGGGCGGGCGGGGCTGCTGGCTGTATGGGAGATGATTCCCCACCTCTGACCAATTTCAGAATTGTTTACCACTGGAGCAAGTGCCTTGGTAGTGTTTTCCTCTGTATAACTGTTAGGTTCAGTTTTTTTTTTTTTCTTTTTTGGTTCACGTTAGATTTTATTCCTCATTTATGTATTTATAGATATAAGCATGGAAATAATTCATTCGTATAAATACATCAGTGTGAATGGAAGAACTTTTTTTCTGTTTTATTTTTACATTTTATTTTTTAAAATTTTGAAATTTAATTTTTGTTATTTTTTTATACAGTAGGTTATTATTAGTTATCTATTTTATGCATAGACATGTATACATGTCAATACTAATCTCCCAACTCATCCCACCACCACCACCCCATGGCTTCCCCCACTTTGTGTCCATACGTTTGTTCTCTACCTCTGTGTCTCTATTTCTGCCCTGCAAACCAGTTCATCTCTACCATTTTTCTAGGTTCCACATATAGGCATTAATATACAATATTTGTTTTTCTCTTTCTGGCTTACTTCACTCTGTATGACAGTCTCTAGATCCATCAACTTCTCTACAAATGACCCAGTTTCATTCCTTTATATGGCTGAGTAATATTCCATTTTATATATGTACCACATCTTTTTCCATTCGTCTGTCTGTGGGCATTTATGTTGCTTCCATAACCTGGCTATTGTAAATAGTGCTGCAATGAACATTGTGGTGAATGTGTCTCTGTGATTTATGGTTTTCTCAGGGTATATGCCCAGAAGTGGGATTGCTGGATCCTATGGTAATTCTCTTTTTAGTTTTTTAAAGGAACCTCCATACTGTTCTCCATAGTGACTGTATCAATTTACATTCCCACCAATAGCGGAAGAGGGTTCCTTTTGTCCACACCCTCCCCAGAATTTGTTGATTGTAGATTATCTGATGATGCCGATTCTAACAGGTGTGAGGTCTTACCTCATTGTAGTTTTGATTTGCATTTCTCTAATAATTAGTGATGTTGAGCAGCTTTTCATGTGCGTCTTGGCCATCTCTGTGTCTTCTTTGAAGAAACGTCTCTTTAGACCTTCTGCCCATTTTTGTATTGGGTTGTTTGTTTTATTAATATTAAGCTGCATGAGCTGTTTATATATATTGGAGATTAAACCTTTGTCCATTGATTCGTTTGTGAACGTTTTCGCCCATTCTGAGGGTTGCCTTTCTCCATTCCCGTTTTTTTTAACAAAGAAAGAAAGAAAGCAAAAGAAGCAGAATACTAATGTGCGTGTAATATGCCTCTTGAAACTGTCGTTTTGAAATATGGACGTCTTTTGAATTTTTTGGTCGATATATGACCCCAGGATTTGTTTTCAGGGCAGGTGTCATTTACAGGCCTGTAATGATTTGGATTATCCACTGACCATTAGGGCTGGCATTAAACCTGCAGTTGTGTGAAACGGCCACAAGGTGGCAGCAGTTCTCCCTTACCAAATCTGGTTACTAGGGCAGCAGAGCCTCAATGGAAGTCGTGTTCTAGATTGGAATGTAGAACGGAATGTGCCAGGAGAAAGCCCCTCAAGTTTGTCTCACTACTTCTTGTTCGTGTTTTTAATTTAATTTTTTATTTTTTATTACAGCAAGTTTGAGTACAACGTTTAGCTTGTTGTAGGTGGGCAAGAGGTGGTTCTTTTAAACATATACATATGTCTGTTCTTCCTGGGATCCTTTTCCCATGTACGTTATGACAGAATGTTGAGTAGTCTTCTCTTGGTACTCCGTAGGTCTTTGGTGATTATATACGTCTACTGTGTTTGTATATGTCTGTTAACCCCAATATCGTAATGAATTCAATCCTCACACCTTTCCTTTGGTGAACCATAAGTTTGTTTAATGAATCTGTGATTGCCCTTCTCCGTGGAAATATCTGCCCTGGTATCAATTTATACGTAACACCTATAAGTGATATGATATGATATGTGTCTTTCACTTTCTGACTTACTCCAAGTCACGTGATTACCTCGAGACACATCTACGGTGCTGCAAATGGCATTGTGTCCTTTTTTTCCTTGGCGAATATTCTGTCTTAGCGAGGTCCATATTCTGCAATGTGATTCCCTGAGGGCTGAGGATTAGCTGACCTGGGCAGCCTGACCCTGCCGGCAAGCCCTCCCCAGGTGTGCCTGGGTTGAGGTCAATATAAACAGCACTCCAGGCAGCAATAGCCCCTGCAGCTGTGCCTGACTCCATATCCTCTGCCCCGTCAGCAGTCTCGGGGCTGTGCTGGTGGGAGGGTGTGAGGGTCCACGGGTTTGTGGGTGGCCCGGTGTGAGTGTGGCTCTGCTGGACTTTCGGCAGGAGTTGCCAGGCTGCCACCTGTAAAGAAGAGGATGTGTCACCCATAACTTCCACTGGAATATCTCTCCGGGCTGAGGTGAGGAAGGAAAAAAAGGAGTGGGGGCCGGGACAGGAGGGGTATCTCAGGCAGGGTAATAGAAATCTTCCAGAAGAGCGCCCGTGGCCAGGACCATCCTGGCTGACCTGCAGGCACCAAGTTGGCCTGCGTGCTGTCGCTGGTGTGGCTCCACGGCCCTTCCTCTAGGCTTTCAAGCCCTTGTACATATTCAGGTGTTTCACCTGGGAAGGGTGGGAACAGTTCAGCAGCATCTGGCCTGGGGCTCAGCTCACGTTTACTCACAGAGGCCTCGGCACGGTCTCCCAGCTTTGCAATGAGGATGCTCCTTGCGTGGGCGGGCGGGGCTGCTGGCTGTATGGGAGATGATTCCCCACCTCTGACCAATTTCAGAATTGTTTACCAGTGGAGCAAGTTCCTTGGTAGTGTTTTCCTCTGTATAATTCTTAGGTTCAGTTTTTTTTTCTTTTTTGGTTCAAGTTAGATTTTATTCCTCATTTATGTATTTATAGATATAAGCATGGAAATTATTCATTCGTATAAATACATCAGTGTGAATGGAAGAACTTTATTTCTGTTTTATTTTTACATTTTATTTTTTTAAATTTTGAAATTTAATTTTAGTTATTTTTTTATACAGTAGGTTATTATTAGTTATCTATTTTATGCATAGACATGTATACAGGTCAATCCTAATCTCCCAACTCATCCCACCACCACCACCCCATGGCTTCCCCCACTTTGTGTCCATACGTTTGTTCTCTACCTCTGTGTCTCTATTTCTGCCCTGCAAACCAGTTCATCTCTACCATTTTTCTAGGTTCCACATATAGGCATTAATATACAATATTTGTTTTTCTCTTTCTGGCTTACTTGACTCTGTATGACAGTCTCAAATCCATCAACTTCTCTACAAATGACCCAGTTTCATTCCTTTTTATGGCTGAGTAATATTCCATTTTATATATGTACCACATCTTTATCCATTCGTCTGTCTGTGGGCATTTATGTTGCTTCCATAACCTGGCTATTGTAAATAGTGCTGCAATGAACATTGTGGTGAATGTGTCTCTGTGATTTATGGTTTTCTCAGGGTATATGCCCAGAAGTGGAATTGCTGGATCCTATGGTAATTCTCTTTTTAGTTCTTTAAAGGAACCTCCATACTGTTCTCCATAGTGACTGTATCAATTTACATTCCCACCAATAGCGGAAGAGGGTTCCTTTTGTCCACACCCTCCCCAGAATTTGTTGTTTGTAGATTATCTGATGTTGCCGATTCTAACAGGTGTGAGGTCTTACCTCATTGTAGTTTTGATTTGCATTTCTCTAATAATTAGTGATGTTGAGCAGCTTTTCATGTGCGTCTTGGCCATCTCTGTGTCTTCTTTGAAGAAACGTCTCTTTAGATCTTCTGCCCATTTTTGTATTGGGTTTTTTGTTTTATTAATATTAAGCTGCATGAGCTGTTTATATATATTGGAGATTAAACCTTTGTCCATTGATTCGTTTGTGAACGTTTTCGCCCATTCTGAGGGTTGCCTTTTTCCATTCCCGTTTTTTTAACAAAGAAAGAAAGAAAGCAAAATAAGCAGAACACTAATGTGCGTGAAATATGCCTCTTGAAACTGTCGTTTTGAAATATGGACGTCTTTTGAATTTTTTGGTCGATATATGACCCCAGGATTTGTTTTCAGGGCAGGTGTCATTTACAGGCCTGTAATGATTTGGAATATCCACTGACAATTAGCGCTGGCATTAAACCTGCAGTTGTGTGAAAGGGCCACAAGGTGGCAGCAGTTCTCCCTTACCAAATCTGGTTACTAGGGCAGCAGAGCCTCAATGGAAGTCGTGTTCTAGATTGGAATGTAGAACGGAATGTGCCAGGAGAAAGCCCCTCAAGTTTGTCTCACTACTTCTTGTTCGTGTTTTTAATTTAATTTTTTATTTTTTATTACAGCAAGTTTGAGTACAACGTTTAGCTTGTTGTAGGTGTGCAAGAGGTGGTTCTTTTACACATATACATATGTCTGTTCTTCCTGGGATCCTTTTCCCATGTACGTTATGACAGAATGTTGAGTAGTCTTCTCTTGGTACTCCGTAGGTCTTTGGTGATTATATACGTCTACTGTGTTTGTATCTGTCTGTTAACCCCAATATCGTAATGAATTCAATCCTCACACCTTTCCTTTGGTGAACCATAAGTTTGTTTAATGAATCTGTGATTGCCCTTCTCCGTGGAAATATCTGCCCTGGTATCAATTTATACGTAACACCTATAAGTGATATGATATGATATGTGTCTTTCACTTTCTGACTTACTCCAAGTAACGTGATTACCTCGAGACTCATCTACGGTGCTGCAAATGGCATTGTGTCCTTTTTCTCCTTGGCGAATATTCTGTCTTAGCGAGGTCCATTTTCTGCAATGTGATTCCCTGAGGGCTGAGGATTAGCTGACCTGGGCAGCCTGATCCTGCCGGCAAGCCCTCCCCAGGTGTGCCTGGGTTGAGGTCAATATAAACAGCACTCCAGGCAGCAATAGCCCCTGCAGCTGTGCCTGACTCCATATTCTCTGCCCCGTCAGCAGTCTCGGGGCTGTGCTGGTGGGAGGGTGTGAGGGTCCACGGCTTTGTGGGTGGCCCGGTGTGAGTGGGGCTCTGCTGGACTTTCGGCAGGAGTTGCCAGGCTGCCACCTGTAAAGAAGAGGATGTGTCACCCATAACTTCCACTGGAATAACTCTCCGGGCTGAGGTGAGGAAGGAAAAAAAGGAGTGCGGGCCGGGACAGGAGGGGTATCTCAGGCAGGGCAATAGAAAGCTTCCAGAAGAGCGCCCGTGGCCAGTACCATCCTGGCTGACCTGCAGGCACCAAGTTGGCCTGCGTGCTGTCGCTGGTGTGGCTCCACGGCCCTTCCTCTAGGCTTTCAAGCCCTTGTACATATTCAGGTGTTTCAAATGGGAAGGGTGGGAACAGTTCAGCAGCATCTGGCCTGGGGCTCAACTCACGTTTACTCACAGTGGCCTCGGCACGGTCTCCCAGCTTTGCAATGAGGATGCTCCTTGCGTGGGCGGGCGGGGCTGCTGGCTGTATGGGAGATGATTCCCCACCTCTGACCAATTTCAGAATTGTTTACCACTGGAGCAAGTGCCTTCGTAGTGTTTTCCTCTGTATAATTCTTAGGTTCAGTTTTTTTTTCTTTTTTGGTTCAAGTTAGATTTTATTCCTCATTTATGTATTTATAGATATAAGCATGGAAATAATTCATTCGTATAAATACATCAGTGTGAATGGAAGAACTTTTTTTCTGTTTTATTTGTACATTTTATTTTTTAAAATTTTGAAATTTAATTTTAGTTATTTTTTTTATACAGTAGGTTATTATTAGTTATCTATTTTATGCATAGAGATGTATACAGGTCAATCCTAATCTCCCAACTCATCCCACCACCACCAACCCATGGCTTCCCCCACTTTGTCTCCATAGGTTTGTTCTCTACCTCTGTGTCTCTATTTCTGACCTGCAAACCAGTTCATCTCCACCATTTTTCTAGGTTCCACATATAGGCATTAATATACAATATTTGTTTTTCTCTTTCTGACTTACTTCACTCTGTATGACAGTCTCTAGATCCATCAACTTCTCTACAAATGACCCAGTTTCATTCCTTTTTATGGCTGAGTAATATTCCATTTTGTATATGTACCACATCTTTATCCATTCGTCTGTCTGTGGGCATTTAGGTTGCTTCCATTACCTGGCTATTGTAAATAGTGCTGCAATGAACATTGTGGTGAATGTGTCTTTGTGATTTATGGTTTTCTCTGGGTATATGCCCAGAAGTGGGATTGCTGGATCCTATGGTAATTCTCTTTTTAGTTTTTTAAAGGAACCTCCATACTGTTCTCCATAGTGACTGTATCAATTTACATTCCCACCAATAGCGGAAGAGGGTTCCTTTTGTCCACACACTCCCCAGAGTTTGTTGTTTGTAGATTATCTGATGATGCCGATTCTAACAGGTGTGAGGTCTTACCTCATTGTAGTTTTGATTTGCATTTCTCTAATAATTAGTGATGTTGAGCAGCTTTTCATGTGCGTCTTGGCCATCTCTGTGTCTTCTTTGAAGAAACGTCTCTTTAGATCTTCTGCCCATTTTTGTATTGGGTTGTTTGTTTTATTAATATTAAGCTGCATGAGCTGTTTATATATATTGGAGATTAAACCTTTGTCCATTGATTCGTTTGTGAACGTTTTTGCACATTCTGAGGGTTGCCTTTTTCCATTCCCGTTTTTTTAACAAAGAAAGAAAGAAAGCAAAAGAAGCAGAACACTAATGTGCGTGATATATGCCTCTTGAAACTGTCGTTTTGAAATATGGACGTCTTTTGAATTTTTTGGTCGATATATGACCCCAGGATTTGTTTTCAGGGCAGGTGTCATTTACAGGCCTGTAATGATTTGGAATATCCACTGACCATTAGCGCTGGCATTAAACCTGCAGTTGTGTGAAACGGCCACAAGGTGGCAGCAGTTCTCCCTTACCAAATCTGGTTACTAGGGCAGCAGAGCCTCAATGGAAGTCGTGTTCTAGATTGGAATGTAGAACGGAATGTGCCAGGAGAAAGCCCCTCAAGTTTGTCTCACTACTTCTTGTTCGTGTTTTTAATTTAATTTTTTATTTTTTATTACAGCAAGTTTGAGTACAACGTTTAGCTTGTTGTAGGTGTGCAAGAGGTGGTTCTTTTACACATATACATATGTCTGTTCTTCCTGGGATCCTTTTCCCATGTACGTTATGACAGAATGTTGAGTAGTCTTCTCTTGGTACTCCGTAGGTCTTTGGTGATTATATACGTCTACTGTGTTTGTATCTGTCTGTTAACACGAATATCGTAATGAATTCAATCCTCACACCTTTCCTTTGGTGAACCATAAGTTTGTTTAATGAATCTGTGATTGCCCTTCTCCGTGGAAATATCTGCCCTGGTATCAATTTATAGGTAACACCTATAAGTGATATGATATGATATGTGTCTTTCACTTTCTGACTTACTCCAAGTCACGTGATTACCTCGAGACTCATCTACGGTGCTGCAAATGGCATTGTGTCCTTTTTTTCCTTGGCGAATATTCTGTCTTAGCGAGGTCCATATTCTGCAATGTGATTCCCTGAGGGCTGAGGATTAGCTGACCTGGGCAGCCTGACCCTGCCGGCAAGGCCTCCCCAGGTGTGCCTGGGTTGTGGTCAATATAAACAGCACTCCAGGCAGCAATAGCCCCTGCAGCTGTGCCTGACTCCATATTCTCTGCCCCGTCAGCAGTCTCGGGGCTGTGCTGGTGGGAGGGTGTGAGGGTCCACGGCTTTGTGGGTGGCCCGGTGTGAGTGGGGCTCTGCTGGACTTTCGGCAGGAGTGGCCAGGCTGCCACCTGTAAAGAAGAGGATGTGTCACCCATAAATTCCACTGGAATACCTCTCCAGGCTGAGGTGAGGAAGGAAAAAAAGGAGTGGGGGCCGGGACAGGAGGGGTATCTCAGGCAGGGCAATAGAAAGCTTCCAGAAGAGCGCCCGTGGCCAGTACCATCCTGGCTGACCAGCAGGCACCAAGTTGGCCTGCGTGCTGTCGCTGGTGTGGCTCCACGGCCCTTCCTCTAGGCTTTCAAGCCCTTGTACATATTCAGGTGTCTCACCTGGGAAGGGTGGGAACAGTTAAGCAGCAGCTGGCCTGGGGCTCAGCTCACGTTTACTCACAGAGGCCTCGGCACGGTCTCCCAGCTTTTCAATGAGGATGCTCCTGGCGTGGGCGGGCGGGGCTGCTGGCTGTATGGGAGATGATTCCCCACCTCTGACCAATTTCAGAATTGTTTACGACTGGAGCAAGTGCCTTGGTAGTGTTTTCCTCTGTATAACTGTTACGTTCAGTTTTTTTTTTTCTTTTTTGGTTCAAGTTAGATTTTATTCCTCATTTATGTATTTATAGATATAAGCATGGAAATAATTCATTCGTATAAATACATCAGTGTGAATGGAAGAACTTTTTTTCTGTTTTATTTTTACATTTTATTTTTTAAAATTTTGAAATTTAATTTTAGTTATTTTTTTATACAGTAGGTTATTATTAGTTATCTATTTTATGCATAGACATGTATACAGGTCAATCCTAATCTCCCAACTCATCCCACCACCACTACCCCATGGCTTCCCGCACTTTGTGTCCATACGTTTGTTCTCTACCTCTGTGTCTCTATTTCTGCCCTGCAAACCAGTTCATCTCTACCATTTTTCTAGGTTCTACATATAGGCATTAATATACAATATTTGTTTTTCTCTTTATGGCTTACTTCACTCTGTATGACAGTCTCAAATCCATCAACTTCTCTACAAATGACCCAGTTTCATTCCTTTTTATGGCTGAGTAATATTCCATTTTATATATGTACCACATCTTTATCCATTCGTCTGTCTGTGGGCATTTATGTTGCTTCCATAACCTGGCTATTGTAAATAGTGCTGCAATGAACATTGTGGTGAATGTGTCTCCGTGATTTATGGTTTTCTCAGGGTATATGCCCAGAAGTGGGATTGCTGGATCCTATGGTAATTCTCTTTTTAGTTTTTTAAAGGAACCTCCATACTGTTCTCCATAGTGACTGTATCAATTTACATTCCCACCAATAGCGGAAGAGGGTTCCTTTTGTCCACACCCTCCCCAGAATTTGTTGTTTGTAGATTATCTGATGATGCCGATTCTAACAGGTGTGAGGTCTTACCTCATTGTAGTTTTGATTTGCATTTCTCTAATAATTAGTGATGTTGAGCAGCTTTTCATGTGCGTCTTGGCCATCTCTGTGTCTTCTTTGAAGAAACGTCTCTTTAGATCTTCTGCCCATTTTTGTATTGGGTTGTTTGTTTTATTAATATTAAGCTGCATGAGCTGTTTATATATATTGGAGATTAAACCTTTGTCCATTGATTCGTTTGTGAACGTTTTCGCCCATTCTGAGGGTTGCCTTTTTCCATTCCCGTTTTTTTTAACAAAGAAAGAAAGAAAGCAAAAGAAGCAGAACACTAATGTGCGTGAAATATGCCTCTTGAAACTGTCGTTTTGAAATATGGACGTCTTTTGAATTTTTTGGTCGATATATGACCCCAGGATTTGTTTTCAGGGCAGGTGTCATTTACAGGCCTGTAATGATTTGGAATATCCACTGACCATTAGCGCTGGCATTAAACCTGCAGTTGTGTGAGACGGCCACAAGGTGGCAGCAGTTCTCCCTTACCAAATCTGGTTACTAGGGCAGCAGAGCCTCAATGGAAGTCGTGTTCTAGATTGGAATGTAGAACGGAATGTGCCAGGAGAAAGCCCCTCAAGTTTGTCTCACTACTTCTTGTTCGTGTTTTTAATTTAATTTTTTATTTTTTATTACAGCAAGTTTGAGTACAACGTTTAGCATGTTGTAGGTGTGCAAGAGGTGGTTCTTTTACACATATACATATGTCTGTTCTTCCTGGGATCCTTTTCCCATGTACGTTATGACAGAATGTTGAGTAGTCTTCTCTTGGTACTCCGTAGGTCTTTGGTGATTATATACGTCTACTGTGTTTGTATATGTCTGTTAACCCCAATATCGTAATGAATTCAATCCTCACACCTTTCCTTTGGTGAACCATAAGTTTGTTTAATGAATCTGTGATTGCCCTTCTCCGTGGAAATATCTGCCCTGGTATCAATTTATACGTAACACCTATAAGTGATATGATATGATATGTGTCTTTCACTTTCTGACTTACTCCAAGTCACGTGATTACCTCGAGACTCATCTACGGTGCTGCAAATGGCATTGTGTCCTTTTTTTCCTTGGCGAATATTCTGTCTTAGCGAGGTCCATTTTCTGCAATGTGATTCCCTGAGGGCTGAGGATTAGCTGACCTGGGCAGCCTGACCCTGCCGGCAAGCCCTCCCCAGGTGTGCCTGGGTTGAGGTCAATATAAACAGCACTCCAGGCAGCAATAGCCCCTGCAGCTGTGCCTTACTCCATATTCTCTGCCCCGTCAGCAGTCTCGGGGCTGTGCTGGTGGGAGGGTGTGAGGGTCCACGGCTTTGTGGGTGGCCCGGTGTGAGTGGGGCTCTGCTGGACTTTCGGCAGGAGTTGCCAGGCTGCCACCTGTAAAGAAGAGGATGTGTCACCCATAACTTCCACTGGAATATCTCTCCGGGCTGAGTTGAAGAAAGAAAAAAAGGAGTGGGGGCCGGGACAGGAGGGGTATCTCAGGCAGGGTAATAGAAAGCTTCCAGAAGAGCGCCCGTGGCCAGTACCATCCTGGCTGACCTGCAGGCACCAAGTTGGCCTGCGTGCTGTCGCTGGTGTGGCTCCACGGCCCTTCCTCTAGGCTTTCAAGCCCTTGTACATATTCAGGTGTTTCACCTGGGAAGGGTGGGAACAGTTCAGCAGCATCTGGCCTGGGGCTCAGCTCACGTTTACTCACAGAGGCCTCGGCACGGTCTCCCAGCTTTGCAATGAGGATGCTCCTTGCGTGGGTGGGCGGGGCTGCTGGCTGTATGGGAGATGATTCCCCACCTCTGACCAATTTCAGAATTGTTTACCACTGGAGCAAGTGCCTTGGTAGTGTTTTCCTCTGTATAACTGTTAGGTTCAGTTTTTTTTTTTTTCTTTTTTGGTTCAAGTTAGATTTTATTCCTCATTTATGTATTTATAGATATAAGCATGGAAATAATTCATTCGTATAAATACATCAGTGTGAATGGAAGAACTTTTTTTCTGTTTTATTTTTACATTTTATTTTTTAAAATTTTTTAATTTAATTTAATTATTTTTTTATACAGTAGGTTATTATTAGTTATCTATTTTTTGCATAGACATGTATACAGGTCAATCCTAATCTCCCAACTCATCCCACCACCACCACCCCATGGCTTCCCCCACTTTGTGTCCATACGTTTGTTCTCTACCTCTGTGTCTCTATTTCTGCCCTGCAAACCAGTTCATCTCTACCATTTTTCTAGGTTCCACATATAGGCATTAATATACAATATTTGTTTTTTTCTTTCTGGCTTACATCACTCTGTATGACAGTCTCTAGATCCATCAACTTCTCTACAAATGACCCAGTTTCATTCCTTTTTATGGCTGAGTAATATTCCATTTTATATATGTACCACATCTTTATCCAATCGTCTGTCTGTGGCCATTTATGTTGCTTCCATAACCTGGCTATTGTAAATAGTGCTGCAATGAACATTGTGGTGAATGTGTCTCTGTGATTTATGGTTTTCTCTGGGTATATGCCCAGAAGTGGGATTGCTGGATCCTATGGTAATTCTCTTTTTAGTTTTTTAAAGGAACCTCCATACTGTTCTCCATAGTGACTGTATCAATTTACATTCCCACCAATAGCGGATGAGGGTTCCTTTTGTCCACACCCTCCCCAGAGTTTGTTGTTTGTAGATTATCTGATGATGCCGATTCTAACAGGTGTGAGGTCTTACCTCATTGTAGTTTTGATTTGCATTTCTCTAATAATTAGTGATGTTGAGCAGCTTTTCATGTGCGTCTTGGCCATCTCTGTGTCTTCTTTGAAGAAACGTCTCTTTAGATCTTCTGCCCATTTTTGTATTGGGTTGTTTGTTTTATTAATATTAAGCTGCATGAGCTGTTTATATATATTGGAGATTAAACCTTTGTCCATTGATTCGTTTGTGAACGTTTTTGCCCATTCTGAGGGTTGCCTTTTTCCATTCCCGTTCTTTTAACAAAGAAAGAAAGAAAGCAAAAGAAGCAGAACACTAATGTGCGTGAAATATGCCTCTTGAAACTGTCGTTTTGAAATATGGACGTCTTTTGAATTTTTTGGTCGATATATGACCCCAGGATTTGTTTTCAGGGCAGGTGTCATTTACAGGCCTCTAATGATTTGGAATATCCACTGACCATTAGCGCTGGCATTAAACCTGCAGTTGTGTGAAACGGTCACAAGGTGGCAGCAGTTCTCCCTTACCAAATCTGGTTACTAGGGCAGCAGAGCCTCAATGGAAGTCGTGTTCTAGATTGGAATGTAGAACGGAATGTGCCAGGAGAAAGCCCCTCAAGTTTGTCTCACTACTTCTTGTTCGTGTTTTTAATTTAATTTTTTATTTTTTATTACAGCAAGTTTGAGTACAACGTTTAGCTTGTTGTAGGTGTGCAAGAGGTGGTTCTTTTACACATATACATATGTCTGTTCTTCCTGGGATCCTTTTCCCATGTACGTTATGACAGAATGTTGAGTAGTCTTCTCTTGGTACTCCGTAGGTCTTTGGTGATTATATACGTCTACTGTGTTTGTATCTGTCTGTTAACCCCAATATCGTAATGAATTCAATCCTCACACCTTTCCTTTGGTGAACCATAAGTTTGTTTAATGAATCTGTGATTGCCCTTCTCCGTGGAAATATCTGCCCTGGTATCAATTTATAGGTAACACCTATAAGTGATAGGATATGATATGTGTCTTTCACTTTCTGACTTACTCCAAGTCACGTGATTACCTCGAGACTCATCTACGGTGCTGCAAATGGCATTGTGTCCTTTTTCTCCTTGGCGAATATTCTGTCTTAGCGAGGTCCATTTTCTGCAATGTGATTCCCTGAGGGCTGAGGATTAGCTGACCTGGGCAGCCTGACCCTGCCGGCAAGCCCTCCCCAGGTGTGCCTGGGTTGAGGTCAATATAAACAGCACTCCAGGCAGCAATAGCCCCTGCAGCTGTGAGTTACTCCATATTCTCTGCCCCGTCAGCAGTCTCGGGGCTCTGCTGGTGGGAGGGTGTGACGGTCCATGGCTTTGTGGGTGGCCCGGTGTGAGTGGGGCTCTGCTGGACTTTCGGCAGGAGTTGCCAGGCTGCCACCTGTAAAGAAGAGGATGTGTCACCCATAACTTCCACTGGAATATCTCTCCGGGCTGAGGTGAGGAAGGAAAAAAAGGAGTGGGGGCCGGGACAGGAGGGGTATCTCAGGCAGGGCAATAGAAAGCTTCCAGAAGAGCGCCCGTGGCCAGTACCATCCTGGCTGACCTGCAGGCACCAAGTTGGCCTGCGTGCTGTCGCTGGTGTGGCTCCACGGCCCTTCCTCTAGGCTTTCAAGCCCTTGTACATATTCAGGTGTTTCACCTGGGAAGGGTGGGAACAGTTCAGCAGCATCTGGCCTGGGGCTCAGCTCACGTTTACTCACAGAGCCCTCGGCACGGTCTCCCAGCTTTGCAATGAGGATGCTCCTTGCGTGGGCGGGCGGGGCTGCTGGCTGTATGGGAGATGATTCCCCACCTCTGACCAATTTCAGAATTGTTTACCACTGGAGCAAGTGCCTTCGTAGTGTTTTCCTCTGTATAATTCTTAGGTTCAGTTTTTTTTTCTTTTTTGGTTCAAGTTAGATTTTATTCCTCATTTATGTATTTATAGATATAAGCATGGAAATAATTCATTCGTATAAATACATCAGTGTGAATGGAAGAACTTTTTTTCTGTTTTATTTTTACATTTTATTTTTTAAAATTTTGAAATTTAATTTTAGGTATTTTTTTATACAGTAGGTTATTATTAGTTATCTATTTTATGCATAGACATGTATACAGGTCAATCCTAATCTCCCAACTCATCCCACCACCACCACCCCATGGCTTCCCCCACTTTGTGTCCATACGTTTGTTCTCTACCTCTGTGTCTCTATTTCTGCCCTGCAAACCAGTTCATCTCCACCATTTTTCTAGGTTCCACATATAGGCATTAATATACAATATTTGTTTTTCTCTTTCTGGCTTACTTGACTCTGTATGACAGTCTCTAGATCCATCAACTTCTCTACAAATGACCCAGTTTCATTCCTTTTTATGGCTGAGTAATATTCCATTTTATATATGTACCACATCTTTATCCATTCGTCTGTCTGTGGGCATTTATGTTGCTTCCATAACCTGGCTATTGTAAATAGTGCTGCAATGAACATTGTGGTGAATGTGTCTCTGTGATTTATGGTTTTCTCTGGGTATATGCCCAGAAGTGGGATTGCTGGATCCTATGGTAATTCTCTTTTTAGTTTTTTAAAGGAACCTCCATACTGTTCTCCATAGTGACTGTATCAATTTACATTCCCACCAATAGCGGAAGAGGGTTCCTTTTGTCCACACCCTCCCCAGAATTTGTTGTTTGTAGATTATCTGATGATGCCGATCCTAACAGGTGTGAGGTCTTACCTCATTGTAGTTTTGATTTGCATTTCTCTAATGATTAGTGATGTTGAGCAGCTTTTCATGTGCGTCTTGGCCATCTCTGTGTCTTCTTTGAAGAAACGTCTCTTTAGATCTTCTGCCCATTTTTGTATTGGGTTGTTTGTTTTATTAATATTAAGCTGCATGAGCTGTTTATATATATTGGAGATTAAACCTTTGTCCATTGATTCATTTGTGAACGTTTTCGCCCATTCTGAGGGTTGCCTTTCTCCATTCCCGTTTTTTTAACAAAGAAAGAAAGAAAGCAAAAGAAGCAGAACACTAATGTGCGTGAAATATGCCTCTTGAAACTGTCGTTTTGAAATATGGACGTCTTTTGAATTTTTTGGTCGATATATGACCCCAGGATTTGTTTTCAGGGCAGGTGTCATTTACAGGCCTGTAATGATTTGGAATATCCACTGACCTTTAGCGCTGGCATTAAACCTGCAGTTGTGTGAAACGGCCACATGGTGGCAGCAGTTCTCCCTTACCAAATCTGGTTACTAGGGCAGCAGAGCCTCAATGGAAGTCGTGTTCTAGATTGGAATGTAGAACGGAATGTGCCAGGAGAAAGCCCCTCAAGTTTGTCTCACTACTTCTTGTTCGTGTTTTTAATTTAATTTTTTATTTTTTATTACAGCACGTTTGAGTACAACGTATAGCTTGTTGTAGGTGTGCAAGAGGTGGTTCTTTTACACATATACATATGTCTGTTCTTCCTGGGATCCTTTTCCCATGTACGTTATGACAGAATGTTGAGTAGTCTTCTCTTGGTACTCCGTAGGTCTTTGGTGATTATATACGTCTACTGTGTTTGTATCTGTCTGTTAACCCCAATATCGTAATGAATTCAATCCTCACACCTTTCCTTTGGTGAACCATAAGTTTGTTTAATGAATCTGTGATTGCCCTTCTCCGTGGAAATATCTGCCCTGGTATCAATTTATAGGTAACACCTATAAGTGATATGATATGATATGTGTCTTTCACTTTCAGACTTACTCCAAGTCACGTGATTACCTCGAGACTCATCTACGGTGCTGCAAATGGCATTGTGTCCTTTTTTTCCTTGGCGAATATTCTGTCTTAGCGAGGTCCATTTTCTGCAATGTGATTCCCTGAGGGCTGAGGATTAGCTGACCTGGGCAGCCTGACCCTGCCGGCAAGCCCTCCCCAAGTCTGCCTGGGTTGAGGTCAATATAAACAGCACTCCAGGCAGCAATAGCCCCTGCAGCTGTGCCTGACTCCATATTCTCTGCCCCGTCAGCAGTCTCGGGGCTGTGCTGGTGGGAGGGTGTGAGGGTCCAGGGCTTTGTGGGTGGCCCGGTGTGAGTGGGGCTCTGCTGGACTTTCGGCAGGAGTTGCCAGGCTGCCACCTGTAAAGAAGAGGATGTGTCACCCATAACTTCCACTGGAATATCTCTCTGGGCTGAGGTGAGGAAGGAAAAAAAGGAGTGGGGGCCGGGACAGGAGGGGTATCTCAGGCAGGGCAATAGAAAGCTTCCAGAAGAGCGCCCGTGGCCAGTACCATCCTGGCTGACCTGCAGGCACCAAGTTGGCCTGCGTGCTGTCGCTGGTGTGGCTCCACGGCCCTTCCTCTAGGCTTTCAAGCCCTTGTACATATTCAGGTGTTTCACCTGGGAAGGGTGGGAAGAGTTCAGCAGCATCTGGCCTGGGTCTCAGCTCACGTTTACTCACAGAGACCTCGGCACGGTCTCCCAGCTTTGCAATGAGGATGCTCCTTGCGTGGGCGGGCGGGGCTGCTGGCTGTATGGGAGATGATTCCCCACCTCTGACCAATTTCAGAATTGTTTACCAATGGAGCAAGTGACTTGGTAGTGTTTTCCTCTGTATAACTGTTAGGTTCAGTTTTTTTTTTCTTTTTTGGTTCAAGTTAGATTTTATTCCTCATTTATGTATTTATAGATATAAGCATGGAAATAATTCATTCGTATAAATACATCAGTGTGAATGGAAGAACTTTTTTTCTGTTTTATTTTTACATTTTATTTTTTAAAATTTTGAAATTTAATTTTAGTTATTTTTTATACAGTAGGTTATTATTAGTTATCTATTTTATGCATAGACATGTATACAGGTCAATCCTAATCTCCCAACTCATCCCACCACCACCACCCCATGGCTTCCCCCACTTTGTGTCCATACGTTTGTTCTCTACCTCTGTGTCTCTATTTCTGCCCTGCAAACCAGTTCATCTCTACCATTTTTCTAGGTTCCACATATAGGCATTAATATACAATATTTGTTTTTCTCTTTCTGGCTTACTTCACTCTGTATGACAGTCTCTAGATCCATCAACTTCTCTACAAATGACCCAGTTTCATTCCTTTTTATGGCTGAGTAATATTCCATTTTGTATATGTACCACATCTTTATCCATTCGTCTGTCTGTGGGCATTTAGGTTGCTTCCATTACCTGGCTATTGTAAATAGTGCTGCAATGAACATTGTGGTGAATGTGTCTTTGTGATTTATGGTTTTCTCTGGGTATATGCCCAGAAGTGGGATTGCTCGATCCTATGGTAATTCTCTTTTTAGTTTTTTAAAGGAAACTCCATACTGTTCTCCATAGTGACTGTATCAATTTACATTCCCACCAATAGCGGAAGAGGGTTCCTTTTGTCCACACCGTCCCCAGAATTTGTTGATTGTAGATTATCTGATGATGCCGATTCTAACAGGTGTGAGGTCTTACCTCATTGTAGTTTTGATTTGCATTTCTCTAATAATTAGTGATGTTGAGCAGCTTTTCATGTGCGTCTTGGCCATCTCTGTGTCTTCTTTGAAGAAACGTCTCTTTAGATCTTCTGCCCATTTTTGTATTGGGTTGTTTGTTTTATTAATATTAAGCTGCATGAGCTGTTTATATATATTGCAGATTAAACCTTTGTCCATTGAATCGTTTGTGAACGTTTTCGCCCATTCTGAGGGTTGCCTATCTCCATTCCCGTTTTTTTTAACAAAGAAAGAAAGAAAGCAAAAGAAGCAGAACACTAATGTGCGTGAAATATGCCTCTTGAAACTGTCGTTTTGAAATATGGACGTCTTTTGAATTTTTTGGTCGATATATGACCCCAGGATTTGTTTTCAGGGCAGGTGTCATTTACAGGCCTGTAATGATTTGGAATATCCACTGACCATTACCGCTGGCATTAAACCTGCAGTTGTGTGAAACGGCCACAAGGTGGCAGCAGTTCTCCCTTACCAAATCTGGTTACTAGGGCAGCAGAGCCTCAATGGAAGTCGTGTTCTAGATTAGAATGTAGAACGGAATGTGCCAGGAGAAAGCCCCTCAAGTTTGTCTCACTACTTCTTGTTCGTGTTTTTAATTTAATTTTTTATTTTTTATTACAGCAAGTTTGAGTACAACGTTTAGCTTGTTGTAGGTGTGCAAGAGGTGGTTCTTTTACACATATACATATGTCTGTTCTTCCTGGGATCCTTTTCCCATGTACGTTATGACAGAATGTTGAGTAGTCTTCTCTTGGTACTCCGTAGGTCTTTGGTGATTATATACGTCTACTGTGTTTGTATCTGTCTGTTAACCCCAATATCGTAATGAATTCAATCCTCACACCTTTCCTTTGGTGAACCATAAGTTTGTTTAATGAATCTGTGATTGCCCTTCTCCGTGGAAATATCTGCCCTGGTATCAATTTATAGGTAACACCTATAAGTGATATGATATGATATGTGTCTTTCACTTTCTGACTTACTCCAAGTCACGTGATTACCTCGAGACTCATCTACGGTGCTGCAAATGGCATTGTGTCCTTTTTCTCCTTGGCGAATATTCTGTCTTAGCGAGGTCCATTTTCTGCAATGTGATTCCCTGAGGGCTGAGGATTAGCTGACCTGGGCAGCCTGACCCTGCCGGCAAGCCCTCCCCAGGTGTGCCTGGGTTGAGGTCAATATAAACAGCACTCCAGGCAGCAATAGCCCCTGCAGCTGTGAGTTACTCCATATTCTCTGCCCCGTCAGCAGTCTCGGGGCTCTGCTGGTGGGAGGGTGTGAGGGTCCATGGCTTTGTGGGTGGCCCGGTGTGAGTGGGGCTCTGCTGGACTTTCGGCAGGAGTTGCCAGGCTGCCACCTGTAAAGAAGAGGATGTGTCACCCATAACTTCCACTGGAATATCTCTCCGGGCTGAGGTGAGGAAGGAAAAAAAGGAGTGGGGGCCGGGACAGGAGGGGTATCTCAGGCAGGGCAATAGAAAGCTTCCAGAAGAGCGCCCGTGGCCAGTACCATCCTGGCTGACCTGCAGGCACCAAGTTGGCCTGCGTGCTGTCGCTGGTGTGGCTCCACGGCCCTTCCTCTAGGCTTTCAAGCCCTTGTACATATTCAGGTGTTTCACCTGGGAAGGGTGGGAACAGTTCAGCAGCATCTGGCCTGGGGCTCAGCTCACGTTTACTCACAGAGCCCTCGGCACGGTCTCCCAGCTTTGCAATGAGGATGCTCCTTGCGTGGGCGGGCGGGGCTGCTGGCTGTATGGGAGATGATTCCCCACCTCTGACCAATTTCAGAATTGTTTACCACTGGAGCAAGTGACTTGGTAGTGTTTTCCTCTGTATAACTGTTAGGTTCAGTTTTTTTTTTCTTTTTTGGTTCAAGTTAGATTTTATTCCTCATTTATGTATTTATAGATATAAGCATGGAAATAATTCATTCGTATAAATACATCAGTGTGAATGGAAGAACTTTTTTTCTGTTTTATTTTTACATTTTATTTTTTAAAATTTTGAAATTTAATTTTAGTTATTTTTTATACAGTAGGTTATTATTAGTTATCTATTTTATGCATAGACATGTATACAGGTCAATCCTAATCTCCCAACTCATCCCACCACCACCACCCCATGGCTTCCCCCACTTTGTGTCCATACGTTTGTTCTCTACCTCTGTGTCTCTATTTCTGCCCTGCAAACCAGTTCATCTCTACCATTTTTCTAGGTTCCACATATAGGCATTAATATACAATATTTGTTTTTCTCTTTCTGGCTTACTTCACTCTGTATGACAGTCTCTAGATCCATCAACTTCTCTACAAATGACCCAGTTTCATTCCTTTTTATGGCTGAGTAATATTCCATTTTGTATATGTACCACATCTTTATCCATTCGTCTGTCTGTGGGCATTTAGGTTGCTTCCATTACCTGGCTATTGTAAATAGTGCTGCAATGAACATTGTGGTGAATGTGTCTTTGTGATTTATGGTTTTCTCTGGGTATATGCCCAGAAGTGGGATTGCTCGATCCTATGGTAATTCTCTTTTTAGTTTTTTAAAGGAAACTCCATACTGTTCTCCATAGTGACTGTATCAATTTACATTCCCACCAATAGCGGAAGAGGGTTCCTTTTGTCCACACCGTCCCCAGAATTTGTTGATTGTAGATTATCTGATGATGCCGATTCTAACAGGTGTGAGGTCTTACCTCATTGTAGTTTTGATTTGCATTTCTCTAATAATTAGTGATGTTGAGCAGCTTTTCATGTGCGTCTTGGCCATCTCTGTGTCTTCTTTGAAGAAACGTCTCTTTAGATCTTCTGCCCATTTTTGTATTGGGTTGTTTGTTTTATTAATATTAAGCTGCATGAGCTGTTTATATATATTGCAGATTAAACCTTTGTCCATTGAATCGTTTGTGAACGTTTTCGCCCATTCTGAGGGTTGCCTATCTCCATTCCCGTTTTTTTTAACAAAGAAAGAAAGAAAGCAAAAGAAGCAGAACACTAATGTGCGTGAAATATGCCTCTTGAAACTGTCGTTTTGAAATATGGACGTCTTTTGAATTTTTTGGTCGATATATGACCCCAGGATTTGTTTTCAGGGCAGGTGTCATTTACAGGCCTGTAATGATTTGGAATATCCACTGACCATTACCGCTGGCATTAAACCTGCAGTTGTGTGAAACGGCCACAAGGTGGCAGCAGTTCTCCCTTACCAAATCTGGTTACTAGGGCAGCAGAGCCTCAATGGAAGTCGTGTTCTAGATTAGAATGTAGAACGGAATGTGCCAGGAGAAAGCCCCTCAAGTTTGTCTCACTACTTCTTGTTCGTGTTTTTAATTTAATTTTTTATTTTTTATTACAGCAAGTTTGAGTACAACGTTTAGCTTGTTGTAGGTGTGCAAGAGGTGGTTCTTTTACACATATACATATGTCTGTTCTTCCTGGGATCCTTTTCCCATGTACGTTATGACAGAATGTTGAGTAGTCTTCTCTTGGTACTCCGTAGGTCTTTGGTGATTATATACGTCTACTGTGTTTGTATCTGTCTGTTAACCCCAATATCGTAATGAATTCAATCCTCACACCTTTCCTTTGGTGAACCATAAGTTTGTTTAATGAATCTGTGATTGCCCTTCTCCGTGGAAATATCTGCCCTGGTATCAATTTATAGGTAACACCTATAAGTGATATGATATGATATGTGTCTTTCACTTTCAGACTTACTCCAAGTCACGTGATTACCTCGAGACTCATCTACGGTGCTGCAAATGGCATTGTGTCCTTTTTTTCCTTGGCGAATATGCTGTCTTAGCGAGGTCCATATTCTGCAATGTGATTCCCTGAGGGCTGAGGATTAGCTGACCTGGGGAGCCTGACCCTGCCGGCAAGCCCTCCCCAGGTGTGCCTGGGTTGAGGTCAATATAAACAGCACTCCAGGCAGCAATAGCCCCTGCAGCTGTGCCTTGCACCATATTCTCTGCCCCGTCAGCAGTCTCGGGGCTGTGCTGGTGTGAGGGTGTGAGGGTCCACGGATTTGTGGGTGGCCCGGTGTGAGTGGGGCTCTGCTGGACTTTCGGCAGGAGTTGCCAGGCTGCCACCTGTAAAGAAGAGGATGTGTCACCCATAACTTCCACTGGAATATCTCTCCGGGCTGAGGTGAGGAAGGAAAAAAAGGAGTGGGGGCCGGGACAGGAGGGGTATTTCAGGCAGGGCAATAGAAAGCTTCCAGAAGAGCGCCCGTGGCCAGTACCATCCTGGCTGACCTGCAGGCACCAAGTTGGCCTGCGTGCTGTCGCTGGTGTGGCTCCACGGCCCTTCCTCTAGGCTTTCAAGCCCTTGTACATATTCAGGTGTTTCACCTGGGAAGGGTGGGAAGAGTTCAGCAGCATCTGGCCTGGGGCTCAGCTCACGTTTACTCACAGAGACCTCGGCACGGTCTCCCAGCTTTGCAATGAGGATGCTCCTTGTGTGGGCGGGCGGGGCTGCTGGCTGTATGGGATATGATTCCCCACCTCTGACCAATTTCAGAATTGTTTACCAATGGAGCAAGTGCCTTGGTAGTGTTTTCCTCTGTATAATACTTAGGTTCGGTTTTTTTTTTTCTTTTTTGGTTCAAGTTAGATTTTATTCCTCATTTATGTATTTATAGATATAAGCATGGAAATAATTCATTCGTATAAATACATCAGTGTGAATGGAAGAACTTTTTTTCTGTTTTATTTTTACATTTTATTTTTTAAAATTTTGAAATTTAATTTTAGTTATTTTTTTATACAGTAGGTTATTATTAGTTATCTATTTTATGCATAGACATGTATACAGGTCAATCCTAATCTCCCAACTCATCCCACCACCACCACCCCATGGCTTCCCCCACTTTGTGTCCATACGTTTGTTCTCTACCTCTGTGTCTCTATTTCTGCCCTGCAAACCAGTTCATCTCTACCATTTTTCTAGGATCCACATATAGGCATTAATATACAATATTTGTTTTTCTCTTTCTGACTTACTTCACTCTGTATGACAGTCTCTAGATCCATCAACTTCTCTACAAATGACCCAGTTTCATTCCTTTTTATGGCTGAGTAGTATTCCATTTTGTATATGTACCACATCTTTATCCATTCGTCTGTCTGTGGGCATTTAGGTTGCTTCCATTACCTGGGTATTGTAAATAGTGCTGCAATGAACATTGTGGTGAATGTGTCTTTGTGATTTATGGTTTTCTCTGGGTGTATGCCCAGAAGTGGGATTGCTGGATCCTATGGTAATTCTCTTTTTAGTTTTTTAAAGGAACCTCCATACTGTTCTCCATAGTGACTGTATCAATTTACATTCCCACCAATAGTGGAAGAGGGTTCCTTTTGTCCACACCATCCCCAGAGTTTGTTGTTTGTAGATTATCTGATGATGCCGATTCTAACAGGTGTGAGGTCTTACCTCATTGTAGTTTTGATTTGCATTTCTCTAATAATTAGTGATGTTGAGCAGCTTTTCATGTGCGTCTTGGCCATCTCTGTGTCTTCTTTGAAGAAACGTCTCTTTACATCTTCTGCCCATTTTTGTATTGGGTTGTTTGTTTTATTAATATTAAGCTGCATGAGCTGTTTATATATATTGGAGATTAAACCTTTGTCCATTGATTCGTTTGTGAACGTTTTCGCCCATTCTGAGGGTTGCCTTTCTCCATTCCCGTTTTTTTTAACAAAGAAAGAAAGAAAGCAAAAGAAGCAGAACACTAATGTGCATGTAATATGCCTCTTGAAACTGTCGTTTTGAAATATGGACGTCTTTTGAATTTTTTGGTCGATATATGACCCCAGGATTTGTTTTCAGGGCAGGTGTCATTTACAGGCCTGTAATGATTTGGAATATCCACTGACCATTAGCGCTGGCATTAAACCTGCAGTTGTGTGAAACGGCCACATGGTGGCAGCAGTTCTCCCTTACCAAATCTGGTTACTAGGGCAGCAGAGCCTCAATGGAAGTCGTGTTCTAGATTGGAATGTAGAACGGAATGTGCCAGGAGAAAGCCCCTCAAGTTTGTCTCACTACTTCTTGTTCGTGTTTTTAATTTAATTTTTTATTTTTTATTACAGCAAGTTTGAGTACAACGTTTAGCTTGTTGTAGGTGTGCAAGAGGTGGTTCTTTTACACATATACATATGTCTGTTCTTCCTGGAATCCTTTTCCCATGTACGTTATGACAGAATGTTGAGTAGTCTTCTCTTGGTACTCCGTAGGTCTTTGGTGATTATATACGTCTACTGTGTTTGTATCTGTCTGTTAACCCCAATATCGTAATGAATTCAATCCTCACACCTTTCCTTTGGTGAACCATAAGTTTGTTTAATGAATCTGTGATTGCCCTTCTCCGTGGAAATATCTGCCCTGGTATCAATTTATAGGTAACACCTATAAGTGATATGATATGATATGTGTCTTTCACTTTCTGACTTACTCCAAGTCACGTGATTACCTCGAGACTCATCTACGGTGCTGCAAATGGCATTGTGTCCTTTTTCTCCTTGGCGAATATTCTGTCTTAGCGAGGTCCATATTCTGCAATGTGATTCCCTGAGGGCTGAGTATTAGCTGACCTGGGCAGCCTGACCCTGCCGGCAAGCCCTCCCCAGGTGTGCCTGGGTTGAGGTCAATATAAACAGCACTCCAGGCAGCAATAGCCCCTGCAGCTGTGCCTGACTCCATATTCTCTGCCCCGTCAGCAGTCTCGGGGCTGTGCTGGTGGGAGGGTGTGAGGGTCCACGGCTTTGTGGGTGGCCCGGTGTGAGTGGGGCTCTGCTGGACTTTCGGCAGGAGTTGCCAGGCTGCCACCTGTAAAGAAGAGGATGTGTCACCCATAACTTCCACTGGAATACCTCTCCAGGCTGAGGTGAGGAAGGAAAAAAAGGAGTGGGGGCCGGGACAAGAGGGGTATCTCAGGCAGGGCAATAGAAAGCTTCCAGAAGAGCGCCCGTGGCCAGTACCATCCTGGCTGACCTGCAGGCACCAAGTTGGCCTGCGTGCTGTGGCTGGTGTGGCTCCACGGCCCTTCCTCTAGGCTTTCAAGCCCTTGTACATATTCAGGTGTTTCACCTGGGAAGGGTGGGAACAGTTCAGCAGCATCTGGCCTGGGGCTCAGCTCACGTTTACTCACAGAGGCCTCGGCACGGTCTCCCAGCTTTGCAATGAGGATGCTCCTTGCGTGGGCGGGCGGGGCTGCTGGCTGTATGGGAGATGATTCCCCACCTCTGACCAATTTCAGAATTGTTTACCACTGGAGCAAGTGCCTTGGTAGTGTTTTCCTCTGTATAATTCTTAGGTTCGGTTTTTTTTTCTTTTTTGGTTCAAGTTAGATTTTATTCCTCATTTATGTATTTATAGATATAAGCATGGAAATAATTCATTCGTATAAATACATCAGTGTGAATGGAAGAACTTTTTTTCTGTTTTATTTTTACATTTTATTTTTTAAAATTTTGAAATTTAATTTTAGTTATTTTTTTTATACAGTAGGTTATTATTAGTTATCTATTTTATGCATAGACATGTATACAGGTCAATCCTAATCTCCCAACTCATCCCACCACCACCACCCCATGGCTTCCCCCACTTTGTGTCCATACGTTTGTTCTCTACCTCTGTGTCTCTATTTCTGCCCTGCAAACCAGTTCATCTCTACCATTTTTCTAGGTTCCACATATAGGCATTAATATACAATATTTGTTTTTCTCTTTCTGACTTACTTCACTCTGTATGACAGTCTCTAGATCCATCAACTTCTCTACAAATGACCCAGTTTCATTCCTTTTTATGGCTGAGTAATATTCCATTTTGTATATGTACCACATCTTTATCCATTCGTCTGTCTGTGGGCATTTAGGTTGCTTCCATTACCTGGCTATTGTAAATAGTGCTGCAATGAACATTGTGGTGAATGTGTCTTTGTGATTTATGGTTTTCTCTGGGTATATGCCCAGAAGTGGGATTGCTGGATCCTATGGTAATTCTCTTTTTAGTTTTTTAAAGGAACCTCCATACTGTTCTCCATAGTGACTGTATCAATTTACATTCCCACCAATAGCGGAAGAGGGTTCCTTTTCTCCACACCGTCCCCAGAATTTGTTGATTGTAGATTATCTGATGATGCCGATTCTAACAGGTGTGAGGTCTTACCTCATTGTAGTTTTGATTTGCATTTCTCTAATAATTAGTGATGTTGAGCAGCTTTTCATGTGCGTCTTGGCCATCTCTGTGTCTTCTTTGAAGAAACGTCTCTTTAGATCTTCTGCCCATTTTTGTATTGGGTTGTTTGTTTTATTAATATTAAGCTGCATGAGCTGTTTATATATATTGGAGATTAAACCTTTGTCCATTGATTCGTTTGTGAACGTTTTCGCCCATTCTGAGGGTTGCCTTTCTCCATTCCCGTTTTTTTTAACAAAGAAAGAAAGAAAGCAAAAGAAGCAGAACACTAATGTGCGTGAAATATGCCTCTTGAAACTGTCGTTTTGAAATATGGACGTCTTTTGAATTTTTTGGTCGATATATGACCCCAGGATTTGTTTTCAGGGCAGGTGTCATTTACAGGCCTGTAATGATTTGGAATATCCACTGACCATTAGCGCTGGCATTAATCCTGCAGTTGTGTGAAACGGCCACAAGGTGGCAGCAGTTCTCCCTTACCAAATCTGGGTACTAGGGCAGCAGAGGCTCAATGGATGTCGTGTTCTAGATTGGAATGTAGAACGGAATGTGCCAGGAGAAAGCCCCTAAAGTTTGTCTCACTACTTCTTGTTCGTGTTTTTAATTTAATTTTTTATTTTTTATTACAGCAAGTTTGAGTACAACGTTTAGCTTGTTGTAGGTGTGCAAGAGGTGGTTCTTTTACACATATACATATGTCTGTTCTTCCTGGGATCCTTTTCCCATGTACGTTATGACAGAATGTTGAGTAGTCTTCTCTTGGTACTCCGTAGGTCTTTGGTGATTATATACGTCTACTGTGTTTGTATATGTCTGTTAACCCCAATATCGTAATGAATTCAATCCTCACACCTTTCCTTTGGTGAACCATAAGTTTGTTTAATGAATCTGTGATTGCCCTTCTCCCTGGAAATATCTGCCCTGGTATCAATTTATAGGTAACACCTATAAGTGATATGATATGATATGTGTCTTTCACTTTCTGACTTACTCCAAGTCACGTGATTACCTCGAGACTCATCTACGGTGCTGCAAATGGCATTGTGTCCTTTTTCTCCTTGGCGAATATTCTGTCTTAGCGAGGTCCATTTTCTGCAATGTGATTCCCTGAGGGCTGAGGATTAGCTGACCTGGGCAGCCTGACCCTGCCGGCAAGCCCTCCCCAGGTGTGCCTGGGTTGAGGTCAATATAAACAGCACTCCAGGCAGCAATAGCCCCTGCAGCTGTGCCTGACTCCATATCCTCTGCCCCGACAGCAGTCTCGGGGCTGTGCTGGTGGGAGGGTGTGAGGGTCCACGGCTTTGTGGGTGGCCCGGTGTGAGTGGGGCTCTGCTGGACTTTCGGCAGGAGTTGCCAGGCTGCCACCTGTAAAGAAGAGGATGTGTCACCCATAACTTCCACTGGAATATCTCTCCGGGCTGAGGTGAGGAAGGAAAAAAAGGAGTGGGGGCCGGGACAAGAGGGGTATCTCAGGCAGGGCAATAGAAAGCTTCCAGAAGAGCGCCCGTGGCCAGTACCATCCTGGCTGTCCTGCAGGCACCAAGTTGGCCTGCGTGCTGTGGCTGGTGTGGCTCCACGGCCCTTCCTCTAGGCTTTCAAGCACTTGTACATATTCAGGTGTTTCACCTGGGAAGGGTGGGAACAGTTCAGCAGCATCTGGCCTGGGGCTCAGCTCACGTTTACTCACAGAGCCCTCGGCACTGTCTCCCAGCTTTGCAATGAGGATGCTCCTTGCGTGGGCGGGCGGGGCTGCTGGCTGTATGGGAGATGATTCCCCACCTCTGACCAATTTCAGAATTGTTTACCACTGGAGCAAGTGCCTTGGTAGTGTTTTCCTCTGTATAATTCTTAGGTTCGGTTTTTTTTTTCTTTTTTGGTTCAAGTTAGATTTTATTCCTCATTTATGTATTTATAGATATAAGCATGGAAATAATTCATTCGTATAAATACATCAGTGTGAATGGAAGAACTTTTTTTCTGTTTTATTTTTACATTTTATTTTTTAAAATTTTGAAATTTAATTTTAGTTATTTTTTTTATACAGTAGGTTATTATTAGTTATCTATTTTATGCATAGACATGTATACAGGTCAATCCTAATCTCCCAACTCATCCCACCACCACCACCCCATGGCTTCCCCCACTTTGTGTCCATACGTTTGTTCTCTACCTCTGTGTCTCTATTTCTGCCCTGCAAACCAGTTCATCTCTACCATTTTTCTAGGATCCACATATAGGCATTAATATACAATATTTGTTTTTCTCTTTCTGACTTACTTCACTCTGTATGACAGTCTCTAGATCCATCAACTTCTCTACAAATGACCCAGTTTCATTCCTTTTTATGGCTGAGTAATATTCCATTTTGTATATGTACCACATCTTTATCCATTCGTCTGTCTGTGGGCATTTAGGTTGCTTCCATTACCTGGCTATTGTAAATAGTGCTGCAATGAACATTGTGGTGAATGTGTCTTTGTGATTTATGGTTTTCTCTGGGTATATGCCCAGAAGTGGGATTGCTGGATCCTATGGTAATTCTCTTTTTAGTTTTTTAAAGGAACCTCCATACTGTTCTCCATAGTGACTGTATCAATTTACATTCCCACCAATAGCGGAAGAGGGTTCCTTTTCTCCACACCGTCCCCAGAATTTGTTGATTGTAGATTATCTGATGATGCAGATTCTAACAGGTGTGAGGTCTTACCTCATTGTAGTTTTGATTTGCATTTCTCTAATAATTAGTGATGTTGAGCAGCTTTTCATGTGCGTCTTGGCCATCTCTGTGTCTTCTTTGAAGAAACGTCTCTTTAGATCTTCTGCCCATTTTTGTATTGGGTTGTTTGTTTTATTAATATTAAGCTGCATGAGCTGTTTATATATATTGGAGATTAAACCTTTGTCCATTGATTCGTTTGTGAACGTTTTCGCCCATTCTGAGGGTTGCCTTTCTCCATTCCCGTTTTTTTTAACAAAGAAAGAAAGAAAGCAAAAGAAGCAGAACACTAATGTGCGTGAAATATGCCTCTTGAAACTGTCGTTTTGAAATATGGACGTCTTTTGAATTTTTTGGTCGATATATGACCCCAGGATTTGTTTTCAGGGCAGGTGTCATTTACAGGCCTGTAATGATTTGGAATATCCACTGACCATTAGCGCTGGCATTAATCCTGCAGTTGTGTGAAACGGCCACAAGGTGGCAGCAGTTCTCCCTTACCAAATCTGGGTACTAGGGCAGCAGAGGCTCAATGGAAGTCGTGTTCTAGATTGGAATGTAGAACGGAATGTGCCAGGAGAAAGCCCCTCAAGTTTGTCTCACTACTTCTTGTTCGTGTTTTTAATTTTTTATTTTTTATTACAGCAAGTTTGAGTACAACGTTTAGCTTGTTGTAGGTGTGCAAGAGGTGGTTCTTTTACACATATACATATGTCTGTTCTTCCTGGGATCCTTTTCCCATGTACGTTATGACAGAATGTTGAGTAGTCTTCTCTTGGTACTCCGTAGGTCTTTGGTGATTATATACGTCTACTGTGTTTGTATCTGTCTGTTAACCCCAATATCGTAATGAATTCAATCCTCACACCTTTCCTTTGGTGAACCATAAGTTTGTTTAATGAATCTGTGATTGCCCTTCTCCCTGGAAATATCTGCCCTGGTATCAATTTATAGGTAACACCTATAAGTGATATGATATGATATGTGTCTTTCACTTTCTGACTTACTCCAAGTCACGTGATTACCTCGAGACTCATCTACGGTGCTGCAAATGGCATTGTGTCCTTTTTCTCCTTGGCGAATATTCTGTCTTAGCGAGGTCCATTTTCTGCAATGTGATTCCCTGAGGGCTGAGGATTAGCTGACCTGGGCAGCCTGACCCTGCCGGCAAGCCCTCCCCAGGTGTGCCTGGGTTGAGGTCAATATAAACAGCACTCCAGGCAGCAATAGCCCCTGCAGCTGTGCCTGACTCCATATCCTCTGCCCCGTCAGCAGTCTCGGGGCTGTGCTGGTGGGAGGGTGTGAGGGTCCACGGCTTTGTGGGTGGCCCGGTGTGAGTGGGGCTCTGCTGGACTTTCGGCAGGAGTTGCCAGGCTGCCACCTGTAAAGAAGAGGATGTGTCACCCATAACTTCCACTGGAATATCTCTCCGGGCTGAGGTGAGGAAGGAAAAAAAGGAGTGGGGGCCGGGACAGGAGGGGTATCTCAGGCAGGGCAATAGAAAGCTTCCAGAAGAGCGCCCGTGGCCAGTACCATCCTGGCTGACCTGCAGGCACCAAGTTGGCCTGCGTGCTGTCGCTGGTGTGGCTCCACGGCTCTTCCTCTAGGCTTTCAAGCACTTGTACATATTCAGGTGTTTCACCTGGGAAGGGTGGGAACAGTTCAGCAGCATCTGGCCTGGGGCTCAGCTCACGTTTACTCACAGAGCCCTCGGCACGGTCTCCCAGCTTTGAAATGAGGATGCTCCTTGCGTGGGCGGGCGGGGCTGCTGGCTGTATGGGAGATGATTCCCCACCTCTGACCAATTTCAGAATTGTTTACCACTGGAGCAAGTGCCTTGGTAGTGTTTTCCTCTGTATAACTGTTAGGTTCAGTTTTTTTTTTTTCTTTTTTGGTTCAAGTTAGATTTTATTCCTCATTTATGTATTTATAGATATAAGCATGGAAATAATTCATTCGTATAAATACATCAGTGTGAATGGAAGAACTTTTTTTCTGTTTTATTTTTACATTTTATTTTTTAAAATTTTGAAATTTAATTTTAGATATTTTTTTTTATACAGTAGGTTATTATTAGTTATCTATTTTATGCATAGACATGTATACAGGTCAATCCTAATCTCCCAACTCATCCCACCACCACCACCCCATGGCTTCCCCCACTTTGTGTCCATACGTTTGTTCTCTACCTCTGTGTCTCTATTTCTGCCCTGCAAACCAGTTCATCTCTACCATTTTTCTAGGATCCACATATAGGCATTAATATACAATATTTGTTTTTCTCTTTCTGACTTACTTCACTCTGTATGACAGTCTCTAGATCCATCAAATTCTCTACAAATGACCCAGTTTCATTCCTTTTTATGGCTGAGTAATATTCCATTTTGTATATGTACCACATCTTTATCCATTCGTCTGTCTGTGGGCATTTAGGTTGCTTCCATTACCTGGCTATTGTAAATAGTGCTGCAATGAACATTGTGGTGAATGTGTCTTTGTGATTTATGGTTTTCTCTGGGTGTATGCCCAGAAGTGGGATTGCTGGATCCTATGGTAATTCTCTTTTTAGTTTTTTAAAGGAACCTCCATACTGTTCTCCATAGTGACTGTATCAATTTACATTCCCACCAATAGTGGAAGAGGGTTCCTTTTGTCCACACCATCCCCAGAGTTTGTTGTTTGTAGATTATCTGATGATGCCGATTCTAACAGGTGTGAGGTCTTACCTCATTGTAGTTTTGATTTGCATTTCTCTAATAATTAGTGATATTGAGCAGCTTTTCATGTGCGTCTTGGCCATCTCTGTGTCTTCTTTGAAGAAACGTCTCTTTACATCTTCTGCCCATTTTTGTATTGGGTTGTTTGTTTTATTAATATTAAGCTGCATGAGCTGTTTATATATATTGGAGATTAAACCTTTGTCCATTGATTCGTTTGTGAACGTTTTCGCCCATTCTGAGGGTTGCCTTTCTCCATTCCCGTTTTTTTTAACAAAGAAAGAAAGAAAGCAAAAGAAGCAGAACACTAATGTGCGTGTAATATGCCTCTTGAAACTGTCGTTTTGAAATATGGACGTCTTTTGAATTTTTTGGTCGATATATGACCCCAGGATTTGTTTTCAGGGCAGGTGTCATTTACAGGCCTGTAATGATTTGGAATATCCACTGACCATTAGCGCTGGCATTAAACCTGCAGTTGTGTGAAACGGCCAAATGGTGGCAGCAGTTCTCCCTTACCAAATCTGGTTACTAGGGCAGCAGAGCCTCAATGGAAGTCGTGTTCTAGATTGGAATGTAGAACGGAATGTGCCAGGAGAAAGCCCCTCAAGTTTGTCTCACTACTTCTTGTTCGTGTTTTTAATTTAATTTTTTATTTTTTATTACAGCAAGTTTGAGTACAACGTTTAGCTTGTTGTAGGTGTGCAAGAGGTGGTTCTTTTACACATATACATATGTCTGTTCTTCCTGGAATCCTTTTCCCATGTACGTTATGACAGAATGTTGAGTAGTCTTCTCTTGGTACTCCGTAGGTCTTTGGTGATTATATACGTCTACTGTGTTTGTATCTGTCTGTTAACCCCAATATCGTAATGAATTCAATCCTCACACCTTTCCTTTGGTGAACCATAAGTTTGTTTAATGAATCTGTGATTGCCCTTCTCCGTGGAAATATCTGCCCTGGTATCAATTTATAGGTAACACCTATAAGTGATATGATATGATATGTGTCTTTCACTTTCTGACTTACTCCAAGTCACGTGATTACCTCGAGACTCATCTACGGTGCTGCAAATGGCATTGTGTCCTTTTTCTCCTTGGCGAATATTCTGTCTTAGCGAGGTCCATATTCTGCAATGTGATTCCCTGAGGGCTGAGTATTAGCTGACCTGGGCAGCCTGACCCTGCCGGCAAGCCCTCCCCAGGTGTGCCTGGGTTGAGGTCAATATAAACAGCACTCCAGGCAGCAATAGCCCCTGCAGCTGTGCCTGACTCCATATTCTCTGCCCCGTCAGCAGTCTCGGGGCTGTGCTGGTGGGAGGGTGTGAGGGTCCACGGCTTTGTGGGTGGCCCGGTGTGAGTGGGGCTCTGCTGGACTTTCGGCAGGAGTTGCCAGGCTGCCACCTGTAAAGAAGAGGATGTGTCACCCATAACTTCCACTGGAATACCTCTCCAGGCTGAGGTGAGGAAGGAAAAAAAGGAGTGGGGGCCGGGACAAGAGGGGTATCTCAGGCAGGGCAATAGAAAGCTTCCAGAAGAGCGCCCGTGGCCAGTACCATCCTGGCTGACATGCAGGCACCAAGTTGGCCTGCGTGCTGTGGCTGGTGTGGCTCCACGGCCCTTCCTCTAGGCTTTCAAGCCCTTGTACATATTCAGGTGTTTCACCTGGGAAGGGTGGGAACAGTTCAGCAGCATCTGGCCTGGGGCTCAGCTCACGTTTACTCACAGAGGCCTCGGCACGGTCTCCCAGCTTTGCAATGAGGATGCTCCTTGCGTGGGCGGGCGGGGCTGCTGGCTGTATGGGAGATGATTCCCCACCTCTGACCAATTTCAGAATTGTTTACCACTGGAGCAAGTGCCTTGGTAGTGTTTTCCTCTGTATAATTCTTAGGTTCGGTTTTTTTTTTCTTTTTTGGTTCAAGTTAGATTTTATTCCTCATTTATGTATTTATAGATATAAGCATGGAAATAATTCATTCGTATAAATACATCAGTGTGAATGGAAGAACTTTTTTTCTGTTTTATTTTTACATTTTATTTTTTAAAATTTTGAAATTTAATTTTAGTTATTTTTTTTATACAGTAGGTAATTATTAGTTATCTATTTTATGCATAGACATGTATACAGGTCAATCCTAATCTCCCAACTCATCCCACCACCACCACCCCATGGCTTCCCCCACTTTGTGTCCATACGTTTGTTCTCTACCTCTGTGTCTCTATTTCTGCCCTGCAAACCAGTTCATCTCTACCATTTTTCTAGGTTCCACATATAGGCATTAATATACAATATTTGTTTTTCTCTTTCTGACTTACTTCACTCTGTATGACAGTCTCTAGATCCATCAACTTCTCTACAAATGACCCAGTTTCATTCCTTTTTATGGCTGAGTAATATTCCATTTTGTATATGTACCACATCTTTATCCATTCGTCTGTCTGTGGGCATTTAGGTTGCTTCCATTACCTGGCTATTGTAAATAGTGCTGCAATGAACATTGTGGTGAATGTGTCTTTGTGATTTATGGTTTTCTCTGGGTATATGCCCAGAAGTGGGATTGCTGGATCCTATGGTAATTCTCTTTTTAGTTTTTTAAAGGAACCTCCATACTGTTCTCCATAGTGACTGTATCAATTTACATTCCCACCAATAGTGGAAGAGGGTTCCTTTTGTCCACACCATCCCCAGAGTTTGTTGTTTGTAGATTATCTGATGATGCCGATTCTAACAGGTGTGAGGTCTTACCTCATTGTAGTTTTGATTTGCATTTCTCTAATAATTAGTGATATTGAGCAGCTTTTCATGTGCGTCTTGGCCATCTCTGTGTCTTCTTTGAAGAAACGTCTCTTTACATCTTCTGCCCATTTTTGTATTGGGTTGTTTGTTTTATTAATATTAAGCTGCATGAGCTGTTTATATATATTGGAGATTAAACCTTTGTCCATTGATTCGTTTGCGAACGTTTTCGCCCATTCTGAGGGTTGCCTTTCTCCATTCCCGTTTTTTTTAACAAAGAAAGAAAGAAAGCAAAAGAAGCAGAACACTAATGTGCGTGTAATATGCCTCTTGAAACTGTCGTTTTGAAATATGGACGTCTTTTGAATTTTTTGGTCGATATATGACCCCAGGATTTGTTTTCAGGGCAGGTGTCATTTACAGGCCTGTAATGATTTGGAATATCCACTGACCATTAGCGCTGGCATTAAACCTGCAGTTGTGTGAAACGGCCACAAGGTGGCAGCAGTTCTCCCTTACCAAATCTGGTTACTAGGGCAGCAGAGCCTCAATGGAAGTCGTGTTCTAGATTGGAATGTAGAACGGAATGTGCCAGGAGAAAGCCCCTCAAGTTTGTCTCACTACTTCTTGTTCGTGTTTTTAATTTAATTTTTTATTTTTTACTACAGCAAGTTTGAGTACAACGTTTAGCTTGTTGTAGGTGTGCAAGAGGTGGTTCTTTTACACATATACATATGTCTGTTCTTCCTGGAATCCTTTTCCCATGTACGTTATGACAGAATGTTGAGTAGTCTTCTCTTGGTACTCCGTAGGTCTTTGGTGATTATATACGTCTACTGTGTTTGTATCTGTCTGTTAACCCCAATATCGTAATGAATTCAATCCTCACACCTTTCCTTTGGTGAACCATAAGTTTGTTTAATGAATCTGTGATTGCCCTTCTCCGTGGAAATATCTGCCCTGGTATCAATTTATAGGTAACACCTATAAGTGATATGATATGATATGTGTCTTTCACTTTCTGACTTACTCCAAGTCACGTGATTACCTCGAGACTCATCTACGGTGCTGCAAATGGCATTGTGTCCTTTTTCTCCTTGGCGAATATTCTGTCTTAGCGAGGTCCATATTCTGCAATGTGATTCCCTGAGGGCTGAGTATTAGCTGACCTGGGCAGCCTGACCCTGCCGGCAAGCCCTCCCCAGGTGTGCCTGGGTTGAGGTCAATATAAACAGCACTCCAGGCAGCAATAGCCCCTGCAGCTGTGCCTGACTCCATATTCTCTGCCCCGTCAGCAGTCTCGGGGCTGTGCTGGTGGGAGGGTGTGAGGGTCCACGGCTTTGTGGGTGGCCCGGTGTGAGTGGGGCTCTGCTGGACTTTCGGCAGGAGTTGCCAGGCTGCCACCTGTAAAGAAGAGGATGTGTCACCCATAACTTCCACTGGAATACCTCTCCAGGCTGAGGTGAGGAAGGAAAAAAAGGAGTGGGGGCCGGGACAAGAGGGGTATCTCAGGCAGGGCAATAGAAAGCTTCCAGAAGAGCGCCCGTGGCCAGTACCATCCTGGCTGACCGGCAGGCACCAAGTTGGCCTGCGTGCTGTGGCTGGTGTGGCTCCACGGCCCTTCCTCTAGGCTTTCAAGCCCTTGTACATATTCAGGTGTTTCACCTGGGAAGGGTGGGAACAGTTCAGCAGCATCTGGCCTGGGGCTCAGCTCACGTTTACTCACAGAGGCCTCGGCACGGTCTCCCAGCTTTGCAATGAGGATGCTCCTTGCGTGGGCGGGCGGGGCTGCTGGCTGTATGGGAGATGATTCCCCACCTCTGACCAATTTCAGAATTGTTTACCACTGGAGCAAGTGCCTTGGTAGTGTTTTCCTCTGTATAATTCTTAGGTTCGGTTTTTTTTTTTCTTTTTTGGTTCAAGTTAGATTGTATTCCTCATTTATGTATTTATAGATATAAGCATGGAAATAATTCATTCGTATAAATACATCAGTGTGAATGGAAGAACTTTTTTTCTGTTTTATTTTTACATTTTATTTTTTAAAATTTTGAAATTTAATTTTAGTTATTTTTTTTATACAGTAGGTTATTATTAGTTATCTATTTTATGCATAGACATGTATACAGGTCAATCCTAATCTCCCAACTCATCCCACCACCACCACCCCATGGCTTCCCCCACTTTGTGTCCATACGTTTGTTCTCTACCTCTGTGTCTCTATTTCTGCCCTGCAAACCAGTTCATCTCTACCATTTTTCTAGGTTCCACATATAGGCATTAATATACAATATTTGTTTTTCTCTTTCTGACTTACTTCACTCTGTATGACAGTCTCTAGATCCATCAACTTCTCTACAAATGACCCAGTTTCATTCCTTTTTATGGCTGAGTAATATTCCATTTTGTATATGTACCACATCTTTATCCATTCGTCTGTCTGTGGGCATTTAGGTTGCTTCCATTACCTGGCTATTGTAAATAGTGCTGCAATGAACATTGTGGTGAATGTGTCTTTGTGATTTATGGTTTTCTCTGGGTATATGCCCAGAAGTGGGATTGCTGGATCCTATGGTAATTCTCTTTTTAGTTTTTTAAAGGAACCTCCATACTGTTCTCCATAGTGACTGTATCAATTTACATTCCCACCAATAGCGGAAGAGGGTTCCTTTTCTCCACACCGTCCCCAGAATTTGTTGATTGTAGATTATCTGATGATGCCGATTCTAACAGGTGTGAGGTCTTACCTCATTGTAGTTTTGATTTGCATTTCTCTAATAATTAGTGATGTTGAGCAGCTTTTCATGTGCGTCTTGGCCATCTCTGTGTCTTCTTTGAAGAAACGTCTCTTTAGATCTTCTGCCCATTTTTGTATTGGGTTGTTTGTTTTATTAATATTAAGCTGCATGAGCTGTTTATATATATTGGAGATTAAACCTTTGTCCATTGATTCGTTTGTGAACGTTTTCGCCCATTCTGAGGGTTGCCTTTCTCCATTCCCGTTTTTTTTAACAAAGAAAGAAAGAAAGCAAAAGAAGCAGAACACTAATGTGCGTGAAATATGCCTCTTGAAACTGTCGTTTTGAAATATGGACGTCTTTTGAATTTTTTGGTCGATATATGACCCCAGGATTTGTTTTCAGGGCAGGTGTCATTTACAGGCCTGTAATGATTTGGAATATCCACTGACCATTAGCGCTGGCATTAATCCTACAGTTGTGTGAAACGGCCACAAGGTGGCAGCAGTTCTCCCTTACCAAATCTGGGTACTAGGGCAGCAGAGGCTCAATGGAAGTCGTGTTCTAGATTGGAATGTAGAACGGAATGTGCCAGGAGAAAGCCCCTCAAGTTTGTCTCACTACTTCTTGTTCGTGTTTTTAATTTAATTTTTTATTTTTTATTACAGCAAGTTTGAGTACAACGTTTAGCTTGTTGTAGGTGTGCAAGAGGTGGTTCTTTTACACATATACATATGTCTGTTCTTCCTGGGATCCTTTTCCCATGTACGTTATGACAGAATGTTGAGTAGTCTTCTCTTGGTACTCCGTAGGTCTTTGGTGATTATATACGTCTACTGTGTTTGTATCTGTCTGTTAACCCCAATATCGTAATGAATTCAATCCTCACACCTTTCCTTTGGTGAACCATAAGTTTGTTTAATGAATCTGTGATTGCCCTTCTCCCTGGAAATATCTGCCCTGGTATCAATTTATAGGTAACACCTATAAGTGATATGATATGATATGTGTCTTTCACTTTCTGACTTACTCCAAGTCACGTGATTACCTCGAGACTCATCTACGGTGCTGCAAATGGCATTGTGTCCTTTTTCTCCTTGGCGAATATTCTGTCTTAGCGAGGTCCATTTTCTGCAATGTGATTCCCTGAGGGCTGAGGATTAGCTGACCTGGGCAGCCTGACCCTGCCGGCAAGCCCTCCCCAGGTGTGCCTGGGTTGAGGTCAATATAAACAGCACTCCAGGCAGCAATAGCCCCTGCAGCTGTGCCTGTCTCCATATCCTCTGCCCCGACAGCAGTCTCGGGGCTGTGCTGGTGGGAGGGTGTGAGGGTCCACGGCTTTGTGGGTGGCCCGGTGTGAGTGGGGCTCTGCTGGACTTTCGGCAGGAGTTGCCAGGCTGCCACCTGTAAAGAAGAGGATGTGTCACCCATAACTTCCACTGGAATATCTCTCCGGGCTGAGGTGAGGAAGGAAAAAAAGGAGTGGGGGCCGGGACAGGAGGGGTATCTCAGGCAGGGCAATAGAAAGCTTCCAGAAGAGCGCCCGTGGCCAGTACCATCCTGGCTGTCCTGCAGGCACCAAGTTGGCCTGCGTGCTGTCGCTGGTGTGGCTCCACGGCCCTTCCTCTAGGCTTTCAAGCCCTTGTACATATTCAGGTGTTTCACCTGGGAAGGGTGGGAACAGTTCATCAGCATCTGGCCTGGGGCTCAGCTCACGTTTACTCACAGAGCCCTCGGCACGGTCTCCCAGCTTTGAAATGAGGATGCTCCTTGCGTGGGCGTGCGGGGCTGCTGGCTGTATGGGAGATGATTCCCCACCTCTGACCAATTTCAGAATTGTTTACCACTGGAGCAAGTGCCTTGGTAGTGTTTTCCTCTGTATAACTGTTAGGTTCAGTTTTTTTTTTTTTTCTTTTTTGGTTCAAGTTAGATTTTATTCCTCATTTATGTATTTATAGATATAAGCATGGAAATAATTCATTCGTATAAATACATCAGTGTGAATGGAAGAACTTTTTTTCTGTTTTATTTTTACATTTTATTTTTTAAAATTTTGAAATTTAATTTTAGTTATTTTTTTTATACAGTAGGTTATTATTAGTTATCTATTTTATGCATAGACATGTATACAGGTCAATCCTAATCTCCCAACTCATCCCACCACCACCACCCCATGGCTTCCCCCACTTTGTGTCCATACGTTTGTTCTCTACCTCTGTGTCTCTATTTCTGCCCTGCAAACCAGTTCATCTCTACCATTTTTCTAGGTTCCACATATAGGCATTAATATACAATATTTGTTTTTCTCTTTCTGACTTACTTCACTCTGTATGACAGTCTCTAGATCCATCAACTTCTCTACAAATGACCCAGTTTCATTCCTTTTTATGGCTGAGTAATATTCCATTTTGTATATGTACCACATCTTTATCCATTCGTCTGTCTGTGGGCATTTAGGTTGCTTCCATTACCTGGCTATTGTAAATAGTGCTGCAATGAACATTGTGGTGAATGTGTCTTTGTGATTTATGGTTTTCTCTGGGTATATGCCCAGAAGTGGGATTGCTGGATCCTATGGTAATTCTCTTTTTAGTTTTTTAAAGGAACCTCCATACTGTTCTCCATAGTGACTGTATCAATTTACATTCCCACCAATAGTGGAAGAGGGTTCCTTTTCTCCACACCGTCCCCAGAATTTGTTGATTGTAGATTATCTGATGATGCCGATTCTAACAGGTGTGAGGTCTTACCTCATTGTAGTTTTGATTTGCATTTCTCTAATAATTAGTGATGTTGAGCAGCTTTTCATGTGCGTCTTGGCCATCTCTGTGTCTTCTTTGAAGAAACGTCTCTTTAGATCTTCTGCCCATTTTTGTATTGGGTTGTTTGTTTTATTAATATTAAGCTGCATGAGCTGTTTATATATATTGGAGATTAAACCTTTGTCCATTGATTCGTTTGTGAACGTTTTCGCCCATTCTGAGGGTTGCCTTTCTCCATTCCCGTTTTTTTTAACAAAGAAAGAAAGAAAGCAAAAGAAGCAGAACACTAATGTGCGTGAAATATGCCTCTTGAAACTGTCGTTTTGAAATATGGACGTCTTTTGAATTTTTTGGTCGATATATGACCCCAGGATTTGTTTTCAGGGCAGGTGTCATTTACAGGCCTGTAATGATTTGGAATATCCACTGACCATTAGCGCTGGCATTAATCCTACAGTTGTGTGAAATGGCCACGAGGTGGCAGCAGTTCTCCCTTACCAAATCTGGGTACTAGGGCAGCAGAGGCTCAATGGAAGTCGTGTTCTAGATTGGAATGTAGAACGGAATGTGCCAGGAGAAAGCCCCTCAAGTTTGTCTCACTACTTCTTGTTCGTGTTTTTAATTTAATTTTTTATTTTTTATTACAGCAAGTTTGAGTACAACGTTTAGCTTGTTGTAGGTGTGCAAGAGGTGGTTCTTTTACACATATACATATGTCTGTTCTTCCTGGGATCCTTTTCCCATGTACGTTATGACAGAATGTTGAGTAGTCTTCTCTTGGTACTCTGTAGGTCTTTGGTGATTATATACGTCTACTGTGTTTGTATCTGTCTGTTAACCCCAATATCGTAATGAATTCAATCCTCACACCTTTCCTTTGGTGAACCATAAGTTTGTTTAATGAATCTGTGATTGCCCTTCTCCCTGGAAATATCTGCCCTGGTATCAATTTATAGGTAACACCTATAAGTGATATGATATGATATGTGTCTTTCACTTTCTGACTTACTCCAAGTCACGTGATTACCTCGAGACTCATCTACGGTGCTGCAAATGGCATTGTGTCCTTTTTCTCCTTGGCGAATATTCTGTCTTAGCGAGGTCCATTTTCTGCAATGTGATTCCCTGAGGGCTGAGGATTAGCTGACCTGGGCAGCCTGACCCTGCCGGCAAGCCCTCCCCAGGTGTGCCTGGGTTGAGGTCAATATAAACAGCACTCCAGGCAGCAATAGCCCCTGCAGCTGTGCCTGACTCCATATCCTCTGCCCCGTCAGCAGTCTCGGGGCTGTGCTGGTGGGAGGGTGTGAGGGTCCACGGCTTTGTGGGTGGCCCGGTGTGAGTGGGGCTCTGCTGGACTTTCGGCAGGAGTTGCCAGGCTGCCACCTGTAAAGAAGAGGATGTGTCACCCATAACTTCCACTGGAATATCTCTCCGGGCTGAGGTGAGGAAGGAAAAAAAGGAGTGGGGGCCGGGACAGGAGGGGTATCTCAGGCAGGGCAATAGAAAGCTTCCAGAAGAGCGCCCGTGGCCAGTACCATCCTGGCTGACCTGCAGGCACCAAGTTGGCCTGCGTGCTGTCGCTGGTGTGGCTCCACGGCTCTTCCTCTAGGCTTTCAAGCACTTGTACATATTCAGGTGTTTCACCTGGGAAGGGTGGGAACAGTTCAGCAGCATCTGGCCTGGGGCTCAGCTCACGTTTACTCACAGAGCCCTCGGCACGGTCTCCCAGCTTTGAAATGAGGATGCTCCTTGCGTGGGCGGGCGGGGCTGCTGGCTGTATGGGAGATGATTCCCCACCTCTGACCAATTTCAGAATTGTTTACCACTGGAGCAAGTGCCTTGGTAGTGTTTTCCTCTGTATAACTGTTAGGTTCAGTTTTTTTTTTTTCTTTTTTGGTTCAAGTTATATTTTATTCCTCATTTATGTATTTATAGATATAAGCATGGAAATAATTCATTCGTATAAATACATCAGTGTGAATGGAAGAACTTTTTTTCTGTTTTATTTTTACATTTTATTTTTTAAAATTTTGAAATTTAATTTTAGATATTTTTTTTTATACAGTAAGTTATTATTAGTTATCTATTTTATGCATAGACATGTATACAGGTCAATCCTAATCTCCCAACTCATCCCACCACCACCAACCCATGGCTTCCCCCACTTTGTGTCCATACGTTTGTTCTCTACCTCTGTGTCTCTATTTCTGCCCTGCAAACCAGTTCATCTCTACCATTTTTCTAGGATCCACATATAGGCATTAATATACAATATTTGTTTTTCTCTTTCTGACTTACTTCACTCTGTATGACAGTCTCTAGATCCATCAACTTCTCTACAAATGACCCAGTTTCATTCCTTTTTATGGCTGAGTAATATTCCATTTTGTATATGTACCACATCTTTATCCATTCGTCTGTCTGTGGGCATTTAGGTTGCTTCCATTACCTGGCTATTGTAAATAGTGCTGCAATGAACATTGTGGTGAATGTGTCTTTGTGATTTATGGTTTTCTCTGGGTGTATGCCCAGAAGTGGGATTGCTGGATCCTATGGTAATTCTCTTTTTAGTTTTTTAAAGGAACCTCCATACTGTTCTCCATAGTGACTGTATCAATTTACATTCCCACCAATAGTGGAAGAGGGTTCCTTTTGTCCACACCATCCCCAGAGTTTGTTGTTTGTAGATTATCTGATGATGCCGATTCTAACAGGTGTGAGGTCTTACCTCATTGTAGTTTTGATTTGCATTTCTCTAATAATTAGTGATATTGAGCAGCTTTTCATGTGCGTCTTGGCCATCTCTGTGTCTTCTTTGAAGAAACGTCTCTTTACATCTTCTGCCCATTTTTGTATTGGGTTGTTTGTTTTATTAATATTAAGCTGCATGAGCTGTTTATATATATTGGAGATTAAACCTTTGTCCATTGATTCGTTTGTGAACGTTTTCGCCCATTCTGAGGGTTGCCTTTCTCCATTCCCGTTTTTTTTAACAAAGAAAGAAAGAAAGCAAAAGAAGCAGAACACTAATGTGCGTGTAATATGCCTCTTGAAACTGTCGTTTTGAAATATGGACGTCTTTTGAATTTTTTGGTCGATATATGACCCCAGGATTTGTTTTCAGGGCAGGTGTCATTTACAGGCCTGTAATGATTTGGAATATCCACTGACCATTAGCGCTGGCATTAAACCTGCAGTTGTGTGAAACGGCCACATGGTGGCAGCAGTGCTCCCTTACCAAATCTGGTTACTAGGGCAGCAGAGCCTCAATGGAAGTCGTGTTCTAGATTGGAATGTAGAACGGAATGTGCCAGGAGAAAGCCCCTCAAGTTTGTCTCACTACTTCTTGTTCGTGTTTTTAATTTAATTTTTTATTTTTTATTACAGCAAGTTTGAGTACAACGTTTAGCTTGTTGTAGGTGTGCAAGAGGTGGTTCTTTTACACTTATACATATGTCTGTTCTTCCTGGAATCCTTTTCCCATGTACGTTATGACAGAATGTTGAGTAGTCTTCTCTTGGTACTCCGTAGGTCTTTGGTGATTATATACGTCTACTGTGTTTGTATCTGTCTGTTAACCCCAATATCGTAATGAATTCAATCCTCACACCTTTCCTTTGGTGAACCATAAGTTTGTTTAATGAATCTGTGATTGCCCTTCTCCGTGGAAATATCTGCCCTGGTATCAATTTATAGGTAACACCTATAAGTGATATGATATGATATGTGTCTTTCACTTTCTGACTTACTCCAAGTCACGTGATTACCTCGAGACTCATCTACGGTGCTGCAAATGGCATTGTGTCCTTTTTCTCCTTGGCGAATATTCTGTCTTAGCGAGGTCCATATTCTGCAATGTGATTCCCTGAGGGCTGAGTATTAGCTGACCTGGGCAGCCTGACCCTGCCGGCAAGCCCTCCCCAGGTGTGCCTGGGTTGAGGTCAATATAAACAGCACTCCAGGCAGCAATAGCCCCTGCAGCTGTGCCTGACTCCATATTCTCTGCCCCGTCAGCAGTCTCGGGGCTGTGCTGGTGGGAGGGTGTGAGGGTCCACGGCTTTGTGGGTGGCCCGGTGTGAGTGGGGCTCTGCTGGACTTTCGGCAGGAGTTGCCAGGCTGCCACCTGTAAAGAAGAGGATGTGTCACCCATAACTTCCACTGGAATACCTCTCCAGGCTGAGGTGAGGAAGGAAAAAAAGGAGTGGGGGCCGGGACAAGAGGGGTATCTCAGGCAGGGCAATAGAAAGCTTCCAGAAGAGCGCCCGTGGCCAGTACCATCCTGGCTGACATGCAGGCACCAAGTTGGCCTGCGTGCTGTGGCTGGTGTGGCTCCACGGCCCTTCCTCTAGGCTTTCAAGCCCTTGTACATATTCAGGTGTTTCACCTGGGAAGGGTGGGAACAGTTCAGCAGCATCTGGCCTGGGGCTCAGCTCACGTTTACTCACAGAGGCCTCGGCACGGTCTCCCAGCTTTGCAATGAGGATGCTCCTTGCGTGGGCGGGCGGGGCTGCTGGCTGTATGGGAGATGATTCCCCACCTCTGACCAATTTCAGAATTGTTTACCACTGGAGCAAGTGCCTTGGTAGTGTTTTCCTCTGTATAATTCTTAGGTTCGGTTTTTTTTTTCTTTTTTGGTTCAAGTTAGATTTTATTCCTCATTTATGTATTTATAGATATAAGCATGGAAATAATTCATTCGTATAAATACATCAGTGTGAATGGAAGAACTTTTTTTCTGTTTTATTTTTACATTTTATTTTTTAAAATTTTGAAATTTAATTTTAGTTATTTTTTTTATACAGTAGGTAATTATTAGTTATCTATTTTATGCATAGACATGTATACAGGTCAATCCTAATCTCCCAACTCATCCCACCACCACCACCCCATGGCTTCCCCCACTTTGTGTCCATACGTTTGTTCTCTACCTCTGTGTCTCTATTTCTGCCCTGCAAACCAGTTCATCTCTACCATTTTTCTAGGTTCCACATATAGGCATTAATATACAATATTTGTTTTTCTCTTTCTGACTTACTTCACTCTGTATGACAGTCTCTAGATCCATCAACTTCTCTACAAATGACCCAGTTTCATTCCTTTTTATGGCTGAGTAATATTCCATTTTGTATATGTACCACATCTTTATCCATTCGTCTGTCTGTGGGCATTTAGGTTGCTTCCATTACCTGGCTATTGTAAATAGTGCTGCAATGAACATTGTGGTGAATGTGTCTTTGTGATTTATGGTTTTCTCTGGGTATATGCCCAGAAGTGGGATTGCTGGATCCTATGGTAATTCTCTTTTTAGTTTTTTAAAGGAACCTCCATACTGTTCTCCATAGTGACTGTATCAATTTACATTCCCACCAATAGTGGAAGAGGGTTCCTTTTGTCCACACCATCCCCAGAGTTTGTTGTTTGTAGATTATCTGATGATGCCGATTCTAACAGGTGTGAGGTCTTACCTCATTGTAGTTTTGATTTGCATTTCTCTAATAATTAGTGATATTGAGCAGCTTTTCATGTGCGTCTTGGCCATCTCTGTGTCTTCTTTGAAGAAACGTCTCTTTACATCTTCTGCCCATTTTTGTATTGGGTTGTTTGTTTTATTAATATTAAGCTGCATGAGCTGTTTATATATATTGGAGATTAAACCTTTGTCCATTGATTCGTTTGCGAACGTTTTCGCCCATTCTGAGGGTTGCCTTTCTCCATTCCCGTTTTTTTTAACAAAGAAAGAAAGAAAGCAAAAGAAGCAGAACACTAATGTGCGTGTAATATGCCTCTTGAAACTGTCGTTTTGAAATATGGACGTCTTTTGAATTTTTTGGTCGATATATGACCCCAGGATTTGTTTTCAGGGCAGGTGTCATTTACAGGCCTGTAATGATTTGGAATATCCACTGACCATTAGCGCTGGCATTAAACCTGCAGTTGTGTGAAACGGCCACATGGTGGCAGCAGTTCTCCCTTACCAAATCTGGTTACTAGGGCAGCAGAGCCTCAATGGAAGTCGTGTTCTAGATTGGAATGTAGAACGGAATGTGCCAGGAGAAAGCCCCTCAAGTTTGTCTCACTACTTCTTGTTCGTGTTTTTAATTTAATTTTTTATTTTTTACTACAGCAAGTTTGAGTACAACGTTTAGCTTGTTGTAGGTGTGCAAGAGGTGGTTCTTTTACACATATACATATGTCTGTTCTTCCTGGAATCCTTTTCCCATGTACGTTATGACAGAATGTTGAGTAGTCTTCTCTTGGTACTCCGTAGGTCTTTGGTGATTATATACGTCTACTGTGTTTGTATCTGTCTGTTAACCCCAATATCGTAATGAATTCAATCCTCACACCTTTCCTTTGGTGAACCATAAGTTTGTTTAATGAATCTGTGATTGCCCTTCTCCGTGGAAATATCTGCCCTGGTATCAATTTATAGGTAACACCTATAAGTGATATGATATGATATGTGTCTTTCACTTTCTGACTTACTCCAAGTCACGTGATTACCTCGAGACTCATCTACGGTGCTGCAAATGGCATTGTGTCCTTTTTCTCCTTGGCGAATATTCTGTCTTAGCGAGGTCCATATTCTGCAATGTGATTCCCTGAGGGCTGAGTATTAGCTGACCTGGGCAGCCTGACCCTGCCGGCAAGCCCTCCCCAGGTGTGCCTGGGTTGAGGTCAATATAAACAGCACTCCAGGCAGCAATAGCCCCTGCAGCTGTGCCTGACTCCATATTCTCTGCCCCGTCAGCAGTCTCGGGGCTGTGCTGGTGGGAGGGTGTGAGGGTCCACGGCTTTGTGGGTGGCCCGGTGTGAGTGGGGCTCTGCTGGACTTTCGGCAGGAGTTGCCAGGCTGCCACCTGTAAAGAAGAGGATGTGTCACCCATAACTTCCACTGGAATACCTCTCCAGGCTGAGGTGAGGAAGGAAAAAAAGGAGTGGGGGCCGGGACAAGAGGGGTATCTCAGGCAGGGCAATAGAAAGCTTCCAGAAGAGCGCCCGTGGCCAGTACCATCCTGGCTGACCGGCAGGCACCAAGTTGGCCTGCGTGCTGTGGCTGGTGTGGCTCCACGGCCCTTCCTCTAGGCTTTCAAGCCCTTGTACATATTCAGGTGTTTCACCTGGGAAGGGTGGGAACAGTTCAGCAGCATCTGGCCTGGGGCTCAGCTCACGTTTACTCACAGAGGCCTCGGCACGGTCTCCCAGCTTTGCAATGAGGATGCTCCTTGCGTGGGCGGGCGGGGCTGCTGGCTGTATGGGAGATGATTCCCCACCTCTGACCAATTTCAGAATTGTTTACCACTGGAGCAAGTGCCTTGGTAGTGTTTTCCTCTGTATAATTCTTAGGTTCGGTTTTTTTTTTTCTTTTTTGGTTCAAGTTAGATTGTATTCTTCATTTATGTATTTATAGATATAAGCATGGAAATAATTCATTCGTATAAATACATCAGTGTGAATGGAAGAACTTTTTTTCTGTTTTATTTTTACATTTTATTTTTTAAAATTTTGAAATTTAATTTTAGTTATTTTTTTTATACAGTAGGTTATTATTAGTTATCTATTTTATGCATAGACATGTATACAGGTCAATCCTAATCTCCCAACTCATCCCACCACCACCACCCCATGGCTTCCCCCACTTTGTGTCCATACGTTTGTTCTCTACCTCTGTGTCTCTATTTCTGCCCTGCAAACCAGTTCATCTCTACCATTTTTCTAGGTTCCACATATAGGCATTAATATACAATATTTGTTTTTCTCTTTCTGACTTACTTCACTCTGTATGACAGTCTCTAGATCCATCAACTTCTCTACAAATGACCCAGTTTCATTCCTTTTTATGGCTGAGTAATATTCCATTTTGTATATGTACCACATCTTTATCCATTCGTCTGTCTGTGGGCATTTAGGTTGCTTCCATTACCTGGCTATTGTAAATAGTGCTGCAATGAACATTGTGGTGAATGTGTCTTTGTGATTTATGGTTTTCTCTGGGTATATGCCCAGAAGTGGGATTGCTGGATCCTATGGTAATTCTCTTTTTAGTTTTTTAAAGGAACCTCCATACTGTTCTCCATAGTGACTGTATCAATTTACATTCCCACCAATAGCGGAAGAGGGTTCCTTTTCTCCACACCGTCCCCAGAATTTGTTGATTGTAGATTATCTGATGATGCCGATTCTAACAGGTGTGAGGTCTTACCTCATTGTAGTTTTGATTTGCATTTCTCTAATAATTAGTGATGTTGAGCAGCTTTTCATGTGCGTCTTGGCCATCTCTGTGTCTTCTTTGAAGAAACGTCTCTTTAGATCTTCTGCCCATTTTTGTATTGGGTTGTTTGTTTTATTAATATTAAGCTGCATGAGCTGTTTATATATATTGGAGATTAAACCTTTGTCCATTGATTCGTTTGTGAACGTTTTCGCCCATTCTGAGGGTTGCCTTTCTCCATTCCCGTTTTTTTTAACAAAGAAAGAAAGAAAGCAAAAGAAGCAGAACACTAATGTGCGTGAAATATGCCTCTTGAAACTGTCGTTTTGAAATATGGACGTCTTTTGAATTTTTTGGTCGATATATGACCCCAGGATTTGTTTTCAGGGCAGGTGTCATTTACAGGCCTGTAATGATTTGGAATATCCACTGACCATTAGCGCTGGCATTAATCCTACAGTTGTGTGAAACGGCCACAAGGTGGCAGCAGTTCTCCCTTACCAAATCTGGGTACTAGGGCAGCAGAGGCTCAATGGAAGTCGTGTTCTAGATTGGAATGTAGAACGGAATGTGCCAGGAGAAAGCCCCTCAAGTTTGTCTCACTACTTCTTGTTCGTGTTTTTAATTTAATTTTTTATTTTTTATTACAGCAAGTTTGAGTACAACGTTTAGCTTGTTGTAGGTGTGCAAGAGGTGGTTCTTTTACACATATACATATGTCTGTTCTTCCTGGGATCCTTTTCCCATGTACGTTATGACAGAATGTTGAGTAGTCTTCTCTTGGTACTCCGTAGGTCTTTGGTGATTATATACGTCTACTGTGTTTGTATCTGTCTGTTAACCCCAATATCGTAATGAATTCAATCCTCACACCTTTCCTTTGGTGAACCATAAGTTTGTTTAATGAATCTGTGATTGCACTTCTCCCTGGAAATATCTGCCCTGGTATCAATTTATAGGTAACACCTATAAGTGATATGATATGATATGTGTCTTTCACTTTCTGACTTACTCCAAGTCACGTGATTACCTCGAGACTCATCTACGGTGCTGCAAATGGCATTGTGTCCTTTTTCTCCTTGGCGAATATTCTGTCTTAGCGAGGTCCATTTTCTGCAATGTGATTCCCTGAGGGCTGAGGATTAGCTGACCTGGGCAGCCTGACCCTGCCGGCAAGCCCTCCCCAGGTGTGCCTGGGTTGAGGTCAATATAAACAGCACTCCAGGCAGCAATAGCCCCTGCAGCTGTGCCTGTCTCCATATCCTCTGCCCCGACAGCAGTCTCGGGGCTGTGCTGGTGGGAGGGTGTGAGGGTCCACGGCTTTGTGGGTGGCCCGGTGTGAGTGGGGCTCTGCTGGACTTTCGGCAGGAGTTGCCAGGCTGCCACCTGTAAAGAAGAGGATGTGTCACCCATAACTTCCACTGGAATATCTCTCCGGGCTGAGGTGAGGAAGGAAAAAAAGGAGTGGGGGCCGGGACAGGAGGGGTATCTCAGGCAGGGCAATAGAAAGCTTCCAGAAGAGCGCCCGTGGCCAGTACCATCCTGGCTGTCCTGCAGGCACCAAGTTGGCCTGCGTGCTGTCGCTGGTGTGGCTCCACGGCCCTTCCTCTAGGCTTTCAAGCCCTTGTACATATTCAGGTGTTTCACCTGGGAAGGGTGGGAACAGTTCATCAGCATCTGGCCTGGGGCTCAGCTCACGTTTACTCACAGAGCCCTCGGCACGGTCTCCCAGCTTTGAAATGAGGATGCTCCTTGCGTGGGCGTGCGGGGCTGCTGGCTGTATGGGAGATGATTCCCCACCTCTGACCAATTTCAGAATTGTTTACCACTGGAGCAAGTGCCTTGGTAGTGTTTTCCTCTGTATAACTGTTAGGTTCAGTTTTTTTTTTTTTCTTTTTTGGTTCAAGTTAGATTTTATTCCTCATTTATGTATTTATAGATATAAGCATGGAAATAATTCATTCGTATAAATACATCAGTGTGAATGGAAGAACTTTTTTTCTGTTTTATTTTTACATTTTATTTTTTAAAATTTTGAAATTTAATTTTAGTTATTTTTTTTATACAGTAGGTTATTATTAGTTATCTATTTTATGCATAGACATGTATACAGGTCAATCCTAATCTCCCAACTCATCCCACCACCACCACCCCATGGCTTCCCCCACTTTGTGTCCATACGTTTGTTCTCTACCTCTGTGTCTCTATTTCTGCCCTGCAAACCAGTTCATCTCTACCATTTTTCTAGGTTCCACATATAGGCATTAATATACAATATTTGTTTTTCTCTTTCTGACTTACTTCACTCTGTATGACAGTCTCTAGATCCATCAACTTCTCTACAAATGACCCAGTTTCATTCCTTTTTATGGCTGAGTAATATTCCATTTTGTATATGTACCACATCTTTATCCATTCGTCTGTCTGTGGGCATTTAGGTTGCTTCCATTACCTGGCTATTGTAAATAGTGCTGCAATGAACATTGTGGTGAATGTGTCTTTGTGATTTATGGTTTTCTCTGGGTATATGCCCAGAAGTGGGATTGCTGGATCCTATGGTAATTCTCTTTTTAGTTTTTTAAAGGAACCTCCATACTGTTCTCCATAGTGACTGTATCAATTTACATTCCCACCAATAGTGGAAGAGGGTTCCTTTTCTCCACACCGTCCCCAGAATTTGTTGATTGTAGATTATCTGATGATGCCGATTCTAACAGGTGTGAGGTCTTACCTCATTGTAGTTTTGATTTGCATTTCTCTAATAATTAGTGATGTTGAGCAGCTTTTCATGTGCGTCTTGGCCATCTCTGTGTCTTCTTTGAAGAAACGTCTCTTTAGATCTTCTGCCCATTTTTGTATTGGGTTGTTTGTTTTATTAATATTAAGCTGCATGAGCTGTTTATATATATTGGAGATTAAACCTTTGTCCATTGATTCGTTTGTGAACGTTTTCGCCCATTCTGAGGGTTGCCTTTCTCCATTCCCGTTTTTTTTAACAAAGAAAGAAAGAAAGCAAAAGAAGCAGAACACTAATGTGCGTGAAATATGCCTCTTGAAACTGTCGTTTTGAAATATGGACGTCTTTTGAATTTTTTGGTCGATATATGACCCCAGGATTTGTTTTCAGGGCAGGTGTCATTTACAGGCCTGTAATGATTTGGAATATCCACTGACCATTAGCGCTGGCATTAATCCTACAGTTGTGTGAAACGGCCACGAGGTGGCAGCAGTTCTCCCTTACCAAATCTGGGTACTAGGGCAGCAGAGGCTCAATGGAAGTCGTGTTCTAGATTGGAATGTAGAACGGAATGTGCCAGGAGAAAGCCCCTCAAGTTTGTCTCACTACTTCTTGTTCGTGTTTTTAATTTAATTTTTTATTTTTTATTACAGCAAGTTTGAGTACAACGTTTAGCTTGTTGTAGGTGTGCAAGAGGTGGTTCTTTTACACATATACATATGTCTGTTCTTCCTGGGATCCTTTTCCCATGTACGTTATGACAGAATGTTGAGTAGTCTTCTCTTGGTACTCCGTAGGTCTTTGGTGATTATATACGTCTACTGTGTTTGTATATGTCTGTTAACCCCAATATCGTAATGAATTCAATCCTCACACCTTTCCTTTGGTGAACCATAAGTTTGTTTAATGACTCTGTGATTGCCCCTCTCCCTGGAAATATCTGCCCTGGTATCAATTTATAGGTAACACCTATAAGTGATATGATATGATATGTGTCTTTCACTTTCTGACTTACTCCAAGTCACGTGATTACCTCGAGACTCATCTACGGTGCTGCAAATGGCATTGTGTCCTTTTTCTCCTTGGCGAATATTCTGTCTTAGCGAGGTCCATTTTCTGCAATGTGATTCCCTGAGGGCTGAGGATTAGCTGACCTGGGCAGCCTGACCCTGCCGGCAAGCCCTCCCCAGGTGTGCCTGGGTTGAGGTCAATATAAACAGCACTCCAGGCAGCAATAGCCCCTGCAGCTGTGCCTGACTCCATATCCTCTGCCCCGTCAGCAGTCTCGGGGCTGTGCTGGTGGGAGGGTGTGAGGGTCCACGGCTTTGTGGGTGGCCCGGTGTGAGTGGGGCTCTGCTGGACTTTCGGCAGGAGTTGCCAGGCTGCCACCTGTAAAGAAGAGGATGTGTCACCCATAACTTCCACTGGAATATCTCTCCGGGCTGAGGTGAGGAAGGAAAAAAAGGAGTGGGGGCCGGGACAGGAGGGGTATCTCAGGCAGGGCAATAGAAAGCTTCCAGAAGAGCGCCCGTGGCCAGTACCATCCTGGCTGTCCTGCAGGCACCAAGTTGGCCTGCGTGCTGTCGCTGGTGTGGCTCCACGGCCCTTCCTCTAGGCTTTCAAGCACTTGTACATATTCAGGTGTTTCACCTGGGAAGGGTGGGAACAGTTCAGCAGCATCTGGCCTGGGGCTCAGCTCACGTTTACTCACAGAGCCCTCGGCACGGTCTCCCAGCTTTGAAATGAGGATGCTCCTTGCGTGGGCGGGCGGGGCTGCTGGCTGTATGGGAGATGATTCCCCACCTCTGACCAATTTCAGAATTGTTTACCACTGGAGCAAGTGCCTTGGTAGTGTTTTCCTCTGTATAACTGTTAGGTTCAGTTTTTTTTTTTCTTTTTTGGTTCAAGTTAGATTTTATTCCTCATTTATGTATTTATAGATATAAGCATGGAAATAATTCATTCGTATAAATACATCAGTGTGAATGGAAGAACTTTTTTTCTGTTTTATTTTTACATTTTATTTTTTAAAATTTTGAAATTTAATTTTAGTTATTTTTTTTATACAGTAGGTTATTATTAGTTATCTATTTTATGCATAGACATGTATACAGGTCAATCCTAATCTCCCAACTCATCCCACCACCACCACCCCATGGCTTCCCCCACTTTGTGTCCATACGTTTGTTCTCTACCTCTGTGTCTCTATTTCTGCCCTGCAAACCAGTTCATCTCTACCATTTTTCTAGGATCCACATATAGGCATTAATATACAATATTTGTTTTTCTCTTTCTGACTTACTTCACTCTGTATGACAGTCTCTAGATCCATCAACTTCTCTACAAATGACCCAGTTTCATTCCTTTTTATGGCTGAGTAATATTCCATTTTGTATATGTACCACATCTTTATCCATTCGTCTGTCTGTGGGCATTTAGGTTGCTTCCATTACCTGGCTATTGTAAATAGTGCTGCAATGAACATTGTGGTGAATGTGTCTTTGTGATTTATGGTTTTCTCTGGGTGTATGCCCAGAAGTGGGATTGCTGGATCCTATGGTAATTCTCTTTTTAGTTTTTTAAAGGAACCTCCATACTGTTCTCCATAGTGACTGTATCAATTTACATTCCCACCAATAGTGGAAGAGGGTTCCTTTTGTCCACACCATCCCCAGAGTTTGTTGTTTGTAGATTATCTGATGATGCCGATTCTAACAGGTGTGAGGTCTTACCTCATTGTAGTTTTGATTTGCATTTCTCTAATAATTAGTGATGTTGAGCAGCTTTTCATGTGCGTCTTGGCCATCTCTGTGTCTTCTTTGAAGAAACGTCTCTTTACATCTTCTGCCCATTTTTGTATTGGGTTGTTTGTTTTATTAATATTAAGCTGCATGAGCTGTTTATATATATTGGAGATTAAACCTTTGTCCATTGATTCGTTTGTGAACGTTTTCGCCCATTCTGAGGGTTGCCTTTCTCCATTCCAGTTTTTTTTAACAAAGAAAGAAAGAAAGCAAAAGAAGCAGAACACTAATGTGCGTGTAATATGCCTCTTGAAACTGTCGTTTTGAAATATGGACGTCTTTTGAATTTTTTGGTCGATATATGACCCCAGGATTTGTTTTCAGGGCAGGTGTCATTTACAGGCCTGTAATGATTTGGAATATCCACTGACCATTAGCGCTGGCATTAAACCTGCAGTTGTGTGAAACGGCCACATGGTGGCAGCAGTTCTCCCTTACCAAATCTGGTTACTAGGGCAGCAGAGCCTCAATGGAAGTCGTGTTCTAGATTGGAATGTAGAACGGAATGTGCCAGGAGAAAGCCCCTCAAGTTTGTCTCACTACTTCTTGTTCGTGTTTTTAATTTAATTTTTTATTTTTTACTACAGCAAGTTTGAGTACAACGTTTAGCTTGTTGTAGGTGTGCAAGAGGTGGTTCTTTTACACATATACATATGTCTGTTCTTCCTGGAATCCTTTTCCCATGTACGTTATGACAGAATGTTGAGTAGTCTTCTCTTGGTACTCCGTAGGTCTTTGGTGATTATATACGTCTACTGTGTTTGTATCTGTCTGTTAACCCCAATATCGTAATGAATTCAATCCTCACACCTTTCCTTTGGTGAACCATAAGTTTGTTTAATGAATCTGTGATTGCCCTTCTCCGTGGAAATATCTGCCCTGGTATCAATTTATAGGTAACACCTATAAGTGATATGATATGATATGTGTCTTTCACTTTCTGACTTACTCCAAGTCACGTGATTACCTCGAGACTCATCTACGGTGCTGCAAATGGCATTGTGTCCTTTTTCTCCTTGGCGAATATTCTGTCTTAGCGAGGTCCATATTCTGCAATGTGATTCCCTGAGGGCTGAGTATTAGCTGACCTGGGCAGCCTGACCCTGCCGGCAAGCCCTCCCCAGGTGTGCCTGGGTTGAGGTCAATATAAACAGCACTCCAGGCAGCAATAGCCCCTGCAGCTGTGCCTGACTCCATATTCTCTGCCCCGTCAGCAGTCTCGGGGCTGTGCTGGTGGGAGGGTGTGAGGGTCCACGGCTTTGTGGGTGGCCCGGTGTGAGTGGGGCTCTGCTGGACTTTCGGCAGGAGTTGCCAGGCTGCCACCTGTAAAGAAGAGGATGTGTCACCCATAACTTCCACTGGAATACCTCTCCAGGCTGAGGTGAGGAAGGAAAAAAAGGAGTGGGGGCCGGGACAAGAGGGGTATCTCAGGCAGGGCAATAGAAAGCTTCCAGAAGAGCGCCCGTGGCCAGTACCATCCTGGCTGACCTGCAGGCACCAAGTTGGCCTGCGTGCTGTGGCTGGTGTGGCTCCACGGCCCTTCCTCTAGGCTTTCAAGCCCTTGTACATATTCAGGTGTTTCACCTGGGAAGGGTGGGAACAGTTCAGCAGCATCTGGCCTGGGGCTCAGCTCACGTTTACTCACAGAGGCCTCGGCACGGTCTCCCAGCTTTGCAATGAGGATGCTCCTTGCGTGGGCGGGCGGGGCTGCTGGCTGTATGGGAGATGATTCCCCACCTCTGACCAATTTCAGAATTGTTTACCACTGGAGCAAGTGCCTTGGTAGTGTTTTCCTCTGTATAATTCTTAGGTTCGGTTTTTTTTTTCTTTTTTGGTTCAAGTTAGATTTTATTCCTCATTTATGTATTTATAGATATAAGCATGGAAATAATTCATTCGTATAAATACATCAGTGTGAATGGAAGAACTTTTTTTCTGTTTTATTTTTACATTTTATTTTTTAAAATTTTGAAATTTAATTTTAGTTATTTTTTTTATACAGTAGGTAATTATTAGTTATCTATTTTATGCATAGACATGTATACAGGTCAATCCTAATCTCCCAACTCATCCCACCACCACCACCCCATGGCTTCCCCCACTTTGTGTCCATACGTTTGTTCTCTACCTCTGTGTCTCTATTTCTGCCCTGCAAACCAGTTCATCTCTACCATTTTTCTAGGTTCCACATATAGGCATTAATATACAATATTTGTTTTTCTCTTTCTGACTTACTTCACTCTGTATGACAGTCTCTAGATCCATCAACTTCTCTACAAATGACCCAGTTTCATTCCTTTTTATGGCTGAGTAATATTCCATTTTGTATATGTACCACATCTTTATCCATTCGTCTGTCTGTGGGCATTTAGGTTGCTTCCATTACCTGGCTATTGTAAATAGTGCTGCAATGAACATTGTGGTGAATGTGTCTTTGTGATTTATGGTTTTCTCTGGGTATATGCCCAGAAGTGGGATTGCTGGATCCTATGGTAATTCTCTTTTTAGTTTTTTAAAGGAACCTCCATACTGTTCTCCATAGTGACTGTATCAATTTACATTCCCACCAATAGTGGAAGAGGGTTCCTTTTGTCCACACCATCCCCAGAGTTTGTTGTTTGTAGATTATCTGATGATGCCGATTCTAACAGGTGTGAGGTCTTACCTCATTGTAGTTTTGATTTGCATTTCTCTAATAATTAGTGATATTGAGCAGCTTTTCATGTGCGTCTTGGCCATCTCTGTGTCTTCTTTGAAGAAACGTCTCTTTACATCTTCTGCCCATTTTTGTATTGGGTTGTTTGTTTTATTAATATTAAGCTGCATGAGCTGTTTATATATATTGGAGATTAAACCTTTGTCCATTGATTCGTTTGCGAACGTTTTCGCCCATTCTGAGGGTTGCCTTTCTCCATTCCCGTTTTTTTTAACAAAGAAAGAAAGAAAGCAAAAGAAGCAGAACACTAATGTGCGTGTAATATGCCTCTTGAAACTGTCGTTTTGAAATATGGACGTCTTTTGAATTTTTTGGTCGATATATGACCCCAGGATTTGTTTTCAGGGCAGGTGTCATTTACAGGCCTGTAATGATTTGGAATATCCACTGACCATTAGCGCTGGCATTAAACCTGCAGTTGTGTGAAACGGCCACATGGTGGCAGCAGTTCTCCCTTACCAAATCTGGTTACTAGGGCAGCAGAGCCTCAATGGAAGTCGTGTTCTAGATTGGAATGTAGAACGGAATGTGCCAGGAGAAAGCCCCTCAAGTTTGTCTCACTACTTCTTGTTCGTGTTTTTAATTTAATTTTTTATTTTTTACTACAGCAAGTTTGAGTACAACGTTTAGCTTGTTGTAGGTGTGCAAGAGGTGGTTCTTTTACACATATACATATGTCTGTTCTTCCTGGAATCCTTTTCCCATGTACGTTATGACAGAATGTTGAGTAGTCTTCTCTTGGTACTCCGTAGGTCTTTGGTGATTATATACGTCTACTGTGTTTGTATCTGTCTGTTAACCCCAATATCGTAATGAATTCAATCCTCACACCTTTCCTTTGGTGAACCATAAGTTTGTTTAATGAATCTGTGATTGCCCTTCTCCGTGGAAATATCTGCCCTGGTATCAATTTATAGGTAACACCTATAAGTGATATGATATGATATGTGTCTTTCACTTTCTGACTTACTCCAAGTCACGTGATTACCTCGAGACTCATCTACGGTGCTGCAAATGGCATTGTGTCCTTTTTCTCCTTGGCGAATATTCTGTCTTAGCGAGGTCCATATTCTGCAATGTGATTCCCTGAGGGCTGAGTATTAGCTGACCTGGGCAGCCTGACCCTGCCGGCAAGCCCTCCCCAGGTGTGCCTGGGTTGAGGTCAATATAAACAGCACTCCAGGCAGCAATAGCCCCTGCAGCTGTGCCTGACTCCATATTCTCTGCCCCGTCAGCAGTCTCGGGGCTGTGCTGGTGGGAGGGTGTGAGGGTCCACGGCTTTGTGGGTGGCCCGGTGTGAGTGGGGCTCTGCTGGACTTTCGGCAGGAGTTGCCAGGCTGCCACCTGTAAAGAAGAGGATGTGTCACCCATAACTTCCACTGGAATACCTCTCCAGGCTGAGGTGAGGAAGGAAAAAAAGGAGTGGGGGCCGGGACAAGAGGGGTATCTCAGGCAGGGCAATAGAAAGCTTCCAGAAGAGCGCCCGTGGCCAGTACCATCCTGGCTGACCGGCAGGCACCAAGTTGGCCTGCGTGCTGTGGCTGGTGTGGCTCCACGGCCCTTCCTCTAGGCTTTCAAGCCCTTGTACATATTCAGGTGTTTCACCTGGGAAGGGTGGGAACAGTTCAGCAGCATCTGGCCTGGGGCTCAGCTCACGTTTACTCACAGAGGCCTCGGCACGGTCTCCCAGCTTTGCAATGAGGATGCTCCTTGCGTGGGCGGGCGGGGCTGCTGGCTGTATGGGAGATGATTCCCCACCTCTGACCAATTTCAGAATTGTTTACCACTGGAGCAAGTGCCTTGGTAGTGTTTTCCTCTGTATAATTCTTAGGTTCGGTTTTTTTTTTTCTTTTTTGGTTCAAGTTAGATTGTATTCCTCATTTATGTATTTATAGATATAAGCATGGAAATAATTCATTCGTATAAATACATCAGTGTGAATGGAAGAACTTTTTTTCTGTTTTATTTTTACATTTTATTTTTTAAAATTTTGAAATTTAATTTTAGTTATTTTTTTTATACAGTAGGTTATTATTAGTTATCTATTTTATGCATAGACATGTATACAGGTCAATCCTAATCTCCCAACTCATCCCACCACCACCACCCCATGGCTTCCCCCACTTTGTGTCCATACGTTTGTTCTCTACCTCTGTGTCTCTATTTCTGCCCTGCAAACCAGTTCATCTCTACCATTTTTCTAGGTTCCACATATAGGCATTAATATACAATATTTGTTTTTCTCTTTCTGACTTACTTCACTCTGTATGACAGTCTCTAGATCCATCAACTTCTCTACAAATGACCCAGTTTCATTCCTTTTTATGGCTGAGTAATATTCCATTTTGTATATGTACCACATCTTTATCCATTCGTCTGTCTGTGGGCATTTAGGTTGCTTCCATTACCTGGCTATTGTAAATAGTGCTGCAATGAACATTGTGGTGAATGTGTCTTTGTGATTTATGGTTTTCTCTGGGTATATGCCCAGAAGTGGGATTGCTGGATCCTATGGTAATTCTCTTTTTAGTTTTTTAAAGGAACCTCCATACTGTTCTCCATAGTGACTGTATCAATTTACATTCCCACCAATAGCGGAAGAGGGTTCCTTTTCTCCACACCGTCCCCAGAATTTGTTGATTGTAGATTATCTGATGATGCCGATTCTAACAGGTGTGAGGTCTTACCTCATTGTAGTTTTGATTTGCATTTCTCTAATAATTAGTGATGTTGAGCAGCTTTTCATGTGCGTCTTGGCCATCTCTGTGTCTTCTTTGAAGAAACGTCTCTTTAGATCTTCTGCCCATTTTTGTATTGGGTTGTTTGTTTTATTAATATTAAGCTGCATGAGCTGTTTATATATATTGGAGATTAAACCTTTGTCCATTGATTCGTTTGTGAACGTTTTCGCCCATTCTGAGGGTTGCCTTTCTCCATTCCCGTTTTTTTTAACAAAGAAAGAAAGAAAGCAAAAGAAGCAGAACACTAATGTGCGTGAAATATGCCTCTTGAAACTGTCGTTTTGAAATATGGACGTCTTTTGAATTTTTTGGTCGATATATGACCCCAGGATTTGTTTTCAGGGCAGGTGTCATTTACAGGCCTGTAATGATTTGGAATATCCACTGACCATTAGCGCTGGCATTAATCCTACAGTTGTGTGAAACGGCCACAAGGTGGCAGCAGTTCTCCCTTACCAAATCTGGGTACTAGGGCAGCAGAGGCTCAATGGAAGTCGTGTTCTAGATTGGAATGTAGAACGGAATGTGCCAGGAGAAAGCCCCTCAAGTTTGTCTCACTACTTCTTGTTCGTGTTTTTAATTTAATTTTTTATTTTTTATTACAGCAAGTTTGAGTACAACGTTTAGCTTGTTGTAGGTGTGCAAGAGGTGGTTCTTTTACACATATACATATGTCTGTTCTTCCTGGGATCCTTTTCCCATGTACGTTATGACAGAATGTTGAGTAGTCTTCTCTTGGTACTCCGTAGGTCTTTGGTGATTATATACGTCTACTGTGTTTGTATCTGTCTGTTAACCCCAATATCGTAATGAATTCAATCCTCACACCTTTCCTTTGGTGAACCATAAGTTTGTTTAATGAATCTGTGATTGCCCTTCTCCGTGGAAATATCTGCCCTGGTATCAATTTATACGTAACACCTATAAGTGATATGATATGATATGTGTCTTTCACTTTCTGACTTACTCCAAGTAACGTGATTACCTCGAGACTCATCTACGGTGCTGCAAATGGCATTGTGTCCTTTTTCTCCTTGGCGAATATTCTGTCTTAGCGAGGTCCATTTTCTGCAATGTGATTCCCTGAGGGCTGAGGATTAGCTGACCTGGGCAGCCTGATCCTGCCGGCAAGCCCTCCCCAGGTGTGCCTGGGTTGAGGTCAATATAAACAGCACTCCAGGCAGCAATAGCCCCTGCAGCTGTGCCTGACTCCATATTCTCTGCCCCGTTAGCAGTCTCGGGGCTGTGCTGGTGGGAGGGTGTGAGGGTCCACGGCTTTGTGGGTGGCCCGGTGTGAGTGGGGCTCTGCTGGACTTTCGGCAGGAGTTGCCAGGCTGCCACCTGTAAAGAAGAGGATGTGTCACCCATAACTTCCACTGGAATAACTCTCCGGGCTGAGGTGAGGAAGGAAAAAAAGGAGTGCGGGCCGGGACAGGAGGGGTATCTCAGGCAGGGCAATAGAAAGCTTCCAGAAGAGCGCCCGTGGCCAGTACCATCCTGGCTGACCTGCAGGCACCAAGTTGGCCTGCGTGCTGTCGCTGGTGTGGCTCCACGGCCCTTCCTCTAGGCTTTCAAGCCCTTGTACATATTCAGGTGTTTCAAATGGGAAGGGTGGGAACAGTTCAGCAGCATCTGGCCTGGGGCTCAACTCACGTTTACTCACAGTGGCCTCGGCACGGTCTCCCAGCTTTGCAATGAGGATGCTCCTTGCGTGGGCGGGCGGGGCTGCTGGCTGTATGGGAGATGATTCCCCACCTCTGACCAATTTCAGAATTGTTTACCACTGGAGCAAGTGCCTTCGTAGTGTTTTCCTCTGTATAATTCTTAGGTTCAGTTTTTTTTTCTTTTTTGGTTCAAGTTAGATTTTATTCCTCATTTATGTATTTATAGATATAAGCATGGAAATAATTCATTCGTATAAATACATCAGTGTGAATGGAAGAACTTTTTTTCTGTTTTATTTGTACATTTTATTTTTTAAAATTTTGAAATTTAATTTTAGTTATTTTTTTTATACAGTAGGTTATTATTAGTTATCTATTTTATGCATAGAGATGTATACAGGTCAATCCTTATCTCCCAACTCATCCCACCACCACCAACCCATGGCTTCCCCCACTTTGTGTCCATAGGTTTGTTCTCTACCTCTGTGTCTCTATTTCTGCCCTGCAAACCAGTTCATCTCCACCATTTTTCTAGGTTCCACATATAGGCATTAATATACAATATTTGTTTTTCTCTTTCTGACTTACTTCACTCTGTATGACAGTCTCTAGATCCATCAACTTCTCTACAAATGACCCAGTTTCATTCCTTTTTATGGCTGAGTAATATTCCATTTTGTATATGTACCACATCTTTATCCATTCGTCTGTCTGTGGGCATTTAGGTTGCTTCCATTACCTGGCTATTGTAAATAGTGCTGCAATGAACATTGTGGTGAATGTGTCTTTGTGATTTATGGTTTTCTCTGGGTATATGCCCAGAAGTGGGATTGCTGGATCCTATGGTAATTCTCTTTTTAGTTTTTTAAAGGAACCTCCATACTGTTCTCCATAGTGACTGTATCAATTTACATTCCCACCAATAGCGGAAGAGGGTTCCTTTTGTCCACACACTCCCCAGAGTTTGTTGTTTGTAGATTATCTGATGATGCCGATTCTAACAGGTGTGAGGTCTTACCTCATTGTAGTTTTGATTTGCATTTCTCTAATAATTAGTGATGTTGAGCAGCTTTTCATGTGCGTCTTGGCCATCTCTGTGTCTTCTTTGAAGAAACGTCTCTTTAGATCTTCTGCCCATTTTTGTATTGGGTTGTTTGTTTTATTAATATTAAGCTGCATGAGCTGTTTATATATATTGGAGATTAAACCTTTGTCCATTGATTCGTTTGTGAACGTTTTTGCACATTCTGAGGGTTGCCTTTTTCCATTCCCGTTTTTTTAACAAAGAAAGAAAGAAAGCAAAAGAAGCAGAACACTAATGTGCGTGATATATGCCTCTTGAAACTGTCGTTTTGAAATATGGACGTCTTTTGAATTTTTTGGTCGATATATGACCCCAGGATTTGTTTTCAGGGCAGGTGTCATTTACAGGCCTGTAATGATTTGGAATATCCACTGACCATTAGCGCTGGCATTAAACCTGCAGTTGTGTGAAACGGCCACAAGGTGGCAGCAGTTCTCCCTTACCAAATCTGGTTACTAGGGCAGCAGAGCCTCAATGGAAGTCGTGTTCTAGATTGGAATGTAGAACGGAATGTGCCAGGAGAAAGCCCCTCAAGTTTGTCTCACTACTTCTTGTTCGTGTTTTTAATTTAATTTTTTATTTTTTATTACAGCAAGTTTGAGTACAACGTTTAGCTTGTTGTAGGTGTGCAAGAGGTGGTTCTTTTACACATATACATATGTCTGTTCTTCCTGGGATCCTTTTCCCATGTACGTTATGACAGAATGTTGAGTAGTCTTCTCTTGGTACTCCGTAGGTCTTTGGTGATTATATACGTCTACTGTGTTTGTATCTGTCTGTTAACACGAATATCGTAATGAATTCAATCCTCACACCTTTCCTTTGGTGAACCATAAGTTTGTTTAATGAATCTGTGATTGCCCTTCTCCGTGGAAATATCTGCCCTGGTATCAATTTATAGGTAACACCTATAAGTGATATGATATGATATGTGTCTTTCACTTTCTGACTTACTCCAAGTCACGTGATTACCTCGAGACTCATCTACGGTGCTGCAAATGGCATTGTGTCCTTTTTTTCCTTGGCGAATATTCTGTCTTAGCGAGGTCCATATTCTGCAATGTGATTCCCTGAGGGCTGAGGATTAGCTGACCTGGGCAGCCTGACCCTGCCGGCAAGGCCTCCCCAGGTGTGCCTGGGTTGTGGTCAATATAAACAGCACTCCAGGCAGCAATAGCCCCTGCAGCTGTGCCTGACTCCATATTCTCTGCCCCGTCAGCAGTCTCGGGGCTGTGCTGGTGGGAGGGTGTGAGGGTCCACGGCTTTGTGGGTGGCCCGGTGTGAGTGGGGCTCTGCTGGACTTTCGGCAGGAGTGGCCAGGCTGCCACCTGTAAAGAAGAGGATGTGTCACCCATAAATTCCACTGGAATACCTCTCCAGGCTGAGGTGAGGAAGGAAAAAAAGGAGTGGGGGCCGGGACAGGAGGGGTATCTTAGGCAGGGCAATAGAAAGCTTCCAGAAGAGCGCCCGTGGCCAGTACCATCCTGGCTGACCAGCAGGCACCAAGTTGGCCTGCGTGCTGTCGCTGGTGTGGCTCCACGGCCCTTCCTCTAGGCTTTCAAGCCCTTGTACATATTCAGGTGTCTCACCTGGGAAGGGTGGGAACAGTTAAGCAGCAGCTGGCCTGGGGCTCAGCTCACGTTTACTCACAGAGGCCTCGGCACGGTCTCCCAGCTTTTCAATGAGGATGCTCCTGGCGTGGGCGGGCGGGGCTGCTGGCTGTATGGGAGATGATTCCCCACCTCTGACCAATTTCAGAATTGTTTACGACTGGAGCAAGTGCCTTGGTAGTGTTTTCCTCTGTATAACTGTTACGTTCAGTTTTTTTTTTTCTTTTTTGGTTCAAGTTAGATTTTATTCCTCATTTATGTATTTATAGATATAAGCATGGAAATAATTCATTCGTATAAATACATCAGTGTGAATGGAAGAACTTTTTTTCTGTTTTATTTTTACATTTTATTTTTTAAAATTTTGAAATTTAATTTTAGTTATTTTTTTATACAGTAGGTTATTATTAGTTATCTATTTTATGCATAGACATGTATACAGGTCAATCCTAATCTCCCAACTCATCCCACCACCACTACCCCATGGCTTCCCGCACTTTGTGTCCATACGTTTGTTCTCTACCTCTGTGTCTCTATTTCTGCCCTGCAAACCAGTTCATCTCTACCATTTTTCTAGGTTCTACATATAGGCATTAATATACAATATTTGTTTTTCTCTTTATGGCTTACTTCACTCTGTATGACAGTCTCAAATCCATCAACTTCTCTACAAATGACCCAGTTTCATTCCTTTTTATGGCTGACTAATATTCCATTTTATATATGTACCACATCTTTATCCATTCGTCTGTCTGTGGGCATTTATGTTGCTTCCATAACCTGGCTATTGTAAATAGTGCTGCAATGAACATTGTGGTGAATGTGTCTCCGTGATTTATGGTTTTCTCAGGGTATATGCCCAGAAGTGGGATTGCTGGATCCTATGGTAATTCTCTTTTTAGTTTTTTAAAGGAACCTCCATACTGTTCTCCATAGTGACTGTATCAATTTACATTCCCACCAATAGCGGAAGAGGGTTCCTTTTGTCCACACCCTCCCCAGAATTTGTTGTTTGTAGATTATCTGATGATGCCGATTCTAACAGGTGTGAGGTCTTACCTCATTGTAGTTTTGATTTGCATTTCTCTAATAATTAGTGATGTTGAGCAGCTTTTCATGTGCGTCTTGGCCATCTCTGTGTCTTCTTTGAAGAAACGTCTCTTTAGATCTTCTGCCCATTTTTGTATTGGGTTGTTTGTTTTATTAATATTAAGCTGCATGAGCTGTTTATATATATTGGAGATTAAACCTTTGTCCATTGATTCGTTTGTGAACGTTTTCGCCCATTCTGAGGGTTGCCTTTTTCCATTCCCGTTTTTTTTAACAAAGAAAGAAAGAAAGCAAAAGAAGCAGAACACTAATGTGCGTGAAATATGCCTCTTGAAACTGTCGTTTTGAAATATGGACGTCTTTTGAATTTTTTGGTCGATATATGACCCCAGGATTTGTTTTCAGGGCAGGTGTCATTTACAGGCCTGTAATGATTTGGAATATCCACTGACCATTACCGCTGGCATTAAACCTGCAGTTGTGTGAAACGGCCACAAGGTGGCAGCAGTTCTCCCTTACCAAATCTGGTTACTAGGGCAGCAGAGCCTCAATGGAAGTCGTGTTCTAGATTGGAATGTAGAACGGAATGTGCCAGGAGAAAGCCCCTCAAGTTTGTCTCACTACTTCTTGTTCGTGTTTTTAATTTAATTTTTTATTTTTTATTACAGCAAGTTTGAGTACAACGTTTAGCATGTTGTAGGTGTGCAAGAGGTGGTTCTTTTACACATATACATATGTCTGTTCTTCCTGGGATCCTTTTCCCATGTACGTTATGACAGAATGTTGAGTAGTCTTCTCTTGGTACTCCGTAGGTCTTTGGTGATTATATACGTCTACTGTGTTTGTATATGTCTGTTAACCCCAATATCGTAATGAATTCAATCCTCACACCTTTCCTTTGGTGAACCATAAGTTTGTTTAATGAATCTGTGATTGCCCTTCTCCGTGGAAATATCTGCCCTGGTATCAATTTATAGGTAACACCTATAAGTGATATGATATGATATGTGTCTTTCACTTTCTGACTTACTCCAAGTCACGTGATTACCTCGAGACTCATCTACGGTGCTGCAAATGGCATTGTGTCCTTTTTTTCCTTGGCGAATATTCTGTCTTAGCGAGGTCCATATTCTGCAATGTGATTCCCTGAGGGCTGAGGATTAGCTGACCTGTGCAGCCTGACCCTGCCGGCAAGCCCTCCCCAGGGTTGCCTGGGTTGAGGTCAATATAAACAGCACTCCAGGCAGCAATAGCCCCTGCAGCTGTGCCTTACTCCATATTCTCTGCCCCGTCAGCAGTCTCGGGGCTGTGCTGGTGGGAGGGTGTGAGGGTCCACGGCTTTGTGGGTGGCCCGGTGTGAGTGGGGCTCTGCTGGACTTTCGGCAGGAGTTGCCAGGCTGCCACCTGTAAAGAAGAGGATGTGTCACCCATAACTTCCACTGGAATATCTCTCCGGGCTGAGGTGAGGAAGGAAAAAAAGGAGTGGGGGCCGGGACAGGAGGGGTATCTCAGGCAGGGCAATAGAAAGCTTCCAGAAGAGCGCCCGTGGCCAGTACCATCCTGGCTGACCTGCAGGCACCAAGTTGGCCTGCGTGCTGTCGCTGGTGTGGCTCCACGGCCCTTCCTCTAGGCTTTCAAGCCCTTGTACATATTCAGGTGTTTCACCTGGGAAGGGTGGGAACAGTTCAGCAGCATCTGGCCTGGGGCTCAGCTCACGTTTACTCACAGAGGCCTCGGCACGGTCTCCCAGCTTTGCAATGAGGATGCTCCTTGCGTGGGTGGGCGGGGCTGCTGGCTGTATGGGAGATGATTCCCCACCTCTGACCAATTTCAGAATTGTTTACCAGTGGAGCAAGTGCCTTGGTAGTGTTTTCCTCTGTATAACTGTTAGGTTCAGTTTTTTTTTTTTTTCTTTTTTGGTTCAAGTTAGATTTTATTCCTCATTTATGTATTTATAGATATAAGCATGGAAATAATTCATTCGTATAAATACATCAGTGTGAATGGAAGAAGTTTTTTTCTGTTTTATTTTTACATTTTATTTTTTAAAATTTTGAAATTTAATTTTAGTTATTTTTTCATACAGTAGGTTATTATTAGTTATCTATTTTATGCATAGACATGTATACAGGTCAATCCTAATCTCCCAACTCATCCCACCACCACCACCCCATGGCTTCCCCCACTTTGTGTCCATACGTTTGTTCTCTACCTCTGTGTCTCTATTTCTGCCCTGCAAACCAGTTCATCTCTACCATTTTTCTAGGTTCCACATATAGGCATTAATATACAATATTTGTTTTTCTCTTTCTGGCTTACTTCACTCTGTATGACAGTCTCTAGATCCATCAACTTCTCTACAAATGACCCAGTTTCATTCCTTTTTATGGCTGAGTAATATTCCATTTTCTATATGTACCACATCTTTATCCATTCGTCTGTCTGTGGGCATTTAGGTTGCTTCCATTACCTGGCTATTGTAAATAGTGCTGCAATGAACATTGTGGTGAATGTGTCTTTGTGATTTATGGTTTTCTCTGGGTATATGCCCAGAAGTGGGATTGCTGGATCCTATGGTAATTCTCTTTTTAGTTTTTTAAAGGAACCTCCATACTGTTCTCCATAGTGACTGTATCAATTTACATTCCCACCAATAGCGGAAGAGGGTTCCTATTGTCCACACCGTCCCCAGAATTTGTTGATTGTAGATTATCAGATGATGCCGATTCTAACAGGTGTGAGGTCTTACCTCATTGTAGTTTTGATTTGCATTTCTCTAATAATTAGTGATGTTGAGCAGCTTTTCATGTGCGTCTTGGCCATCTCTGTGTCTTCTTTGAAGAAACGTCTCTTTAGATCTTCTGCCCATTTTTGTATTGGGTTGTTTGTTTTATTAATATTAAGCTGCATGAGCTGTTTATATATATTGGAGATTAAACCTTTGTCCATTGATTCATTTGTGAACGTTTTCGCCCATTCTGAGGGTTGCCTTTCTCCATTCCCGTTTTTTTAACAAAGAAAGAAAGAAAGCAAAAGAAGCAGAACACTAATGTGCGTGAAATATGCCTCTTGAAACTGTCGTTTTGAAATATGGACGTCTTTTGAATTTTTTGGTCGATATATGACCCCAGGATTTGTTTTCAGGGCAGGTGTCATTTACAGGCCTGTAATGATTTGGAATATCCACTGACCATTAGCGCTGGCATTAAACCTGCAGTTGTGTGAAACGGCCACAAGGTGGCAGCAGTTCTCCCTTACCAAATCTGGTTACTAGGGCAGCAGAGCCTCAATGGAAGTTGTGTTCTAGATTGGAATGTAGAACGGAATGTGCCAGGAGAAAGCCCCTCAAGTTTGTCTCACTACTTCTTGTTCGTGTTTTTAATTTAATTTTTTATTTTTTATTACAGCAAGTTTGAGTACAACGTTTAGCTTGTTGTAGGTGTGCAAGAGGTGGTTCTTTTACACATATACATATGTCTGTTCTTCCTGGGATCCTTTTCCCATGTACGTTATGACAGAATGTTGAGTAGTCTTCTCTTGGTACTCCGTAGGTCTTTGGTGATTATATACGTCTACTGTGTTTGTATATGTCTGTTAACCCCAATATCGTAATGAATTCAATCCTCACACCTTTCCTTTGGTGAACCATAAGTTTGTTTAATGAATCTGTGATTGCCCTTCTCCGTGGAAATATCTGCCCTGGTATCAATTTATACGTAACACCTATAAGTGATATGATATGATATGTGTCTTTCACTTTCTGACTTACTCCAAGTCACGTGATTACCTCGAGACTCATCTACGGTGCTGCAAATGGCATTGTGTCCTTTTTTTCCTTGGCGAATATTCTGTCTTAGCGAGGTCCATTTTCTGCAATGTGATTCCCTGAGGGCTGAGGATTAGCTGACCTGGGCAGCCTGACCCTGCCGGCAAGCCCTCCCCAGGTGTGCCTGGGTTGAGGTCAATATAAACAGCACTCCAGGCAGCAATAGCCCCTGCAGCTGTGCCTGACTCCATATTCTCTGCCCCGTCAGCCGTCTCGGGGCTGTGCTGGTGGGAGGGTGTGAGGGTCCACGGCTTTGTGGGTGGCCCGGTGTGAGTGGGGCTCTGCTGGACTTTCGGCAGGAGTTGCCAGGCTGCCACCTGTAAAGAAGAGGATGTGTCACCCATAACTTCCACTGGAATATCTCTCCGGGCTGAGTTGAAGAAAGAAAAAAAGGAGTGGGGGCCGGGACAGGAGGGGTATCTCAGGCAGGGTAATAGAAAGCTTCCAGAGGAGCGCCCGTGGCCAGTACCATCCTGCCTGACCTCCAGGCACCAAGTTGGCCTGCGTGCTGTCGCTGGTGTGGCTCCACGGCCCTTCCTCTAGGCTTTCAAGCCCTTGTACATATTCAGGTGTTTCACCTGGGAAGGGTGGGAACAGTTCAGCAGCATCTGGCCTGGGGCTCAGCTCACGTTTACTCACAGAGGCCTCGGCACGGTCTCCCAGCTTTGCAATGAGGATGCTCCTTGCGTGGGTGGGCGGGGCTGCTGGCTGTATGGGAGATGATTCCCCACCTCTGACCAATTTCAGAATTGTTTACCACTGGAGCAAGTGCCTTGGTAGTGTTTTCCTCTGTATAACTGTTAGGTTCAGTTTTTTTTTTTCTTTTTTGGTTCAAGTTAGATTTTATTCCTCATTTATGTATTTATAGATATAAGCATGGAAATAATTCATTCGTATAAATACATCAGTGTGAATGGAAGAACTTTTTTTCTGTTTTATTTTTACATTTTATTTTTTAAAATTTTTTAATTTAATTTAATTATTTTTTTATACAGTAGGTTATTATTAGTTATCTATTTTTTGCATAGACATGTATACAGGTCAATCCTAATCTCCCAACTCATCCCACCACCACCACCCCATGGCTTCCCCCACTTTGTGTCCATACGTTTGTTCTCTACCTCTGTGTCTCTATTTCTGCCCTGCAAACCAGTTCATCTCTACCATTTTTCTAGGTTCCACATATAGGCATTAATATACAATATTTGTTTTTTTCTTTCTGGCTTACATCACTCTGTATGACAGTCTCTAGATCCATCAACTTCTCTACAAATGACCCAGTTTCATTCCTTTTTATGGCTGAGTAATATTCCATTTTATATATGTACCACATCTTTATCCAATCGTCTGTCTGTGGCCATTTATGTTGCTTCCATAACCTGGCTATTGTAAATAGTGCTGCAATGAACATTGTGGTGAATGTGTCTCTGTGATTTATGGTTTTCTCTGGGTATATGCCCAGAAGTGGGATTGCTGGATCCTATGGTAATTCTCTTTTTAGTTTTTTAAAGGAACCTCCATACTCTTCTCCATAGTGACTGTAACAATTTACATTCCCACCAATAGCGGAAGAGGGTTCCTTTTGTCCACACCCTCCCCAGAATTTGTTGTTTGTAGATTATCTGATGTTGCCAATTCTAACAGGAGTGAGGTCTTACCTCATTGTAGTTTTGATTTGCATTTCTCTAATAATTAGTGATGTTGAGCAGCTTTTCATGTGCGTCTTGGCCATCTCTGTGTCTTCTTTGAAGAAACGTCTCTTTAGATCTTCTGCCCATTTTTGTATTGGGTTGTTTGTTTTATTAATATTAAGCTGCATGAGCTGTTTATATATATTGGAGATTAAACCTTTGTCCATTGATTAGTTTGTGAACGTTTTCGCCCATTCTGAGGGTTGCCTTTTTCCATTCCCGTTTTTTTTAACAAAGAAAGAAAGAAAGCAAAAGAAGCAGAACACTAATGTGCGTGAAATATGCCTCTTGAAACTGTCGTTTTGAAATATGGACGTCTTTTGAATTTTTTGGTCGATATATGACCCCAGGATTTGTTTTCAGGGCAGGTGTCATTTACAGGCCTGTAATGATTTGGAATATCCACTGACCATTAGCGCTGGCATTAAACCTGCAGTTGTGTGAAACGGCCACAAGGTGGCAGCAGTTCTCCCTTACCAATTCTGGTTACTAGGGCAGCAGAGCCTCAATGGAAGTCGTGTTCTAGATTGGAATGTAGAACGGAATGTGCCAGGAGAAAGCACCTCAAGTTTGTCTCACTACTTCTTGTTCGTGTTTTTAATTTAATTTTTTATTTTTTATTACATCAAGTTTGAGTACAACGTTTAGCTTGTTGTAGGTGTGCAAGAGGTGGTTCTTTTACACATATACATATGTCTGTTCTTCCTGGGATCCTTTTCCCATGTACGTTATGACAGAATGTTGAGTAGTCTTCTCTTGGTACTCCGTAGGTCTTTGGTGATTATATACGTCTACTGTGTTTGTATATGTCTGTTAACCCCAATATCGTAATGATTTCAATCCTCACACCTTTCCTTTGGTGAACCATAAGTTTGTTTAATGAATCTGTGATTGCCCTTCTCCGTGGAAATATCTGCCCTGGTATCAATTTATACGTAACACCTATAAGTGATATGATATGATATGTGTCTTTCACTTTCTGACTTACTCCAAGTCACGTGATTACCTCGAGACTCATCTACGGTGCTGCAAATGGAATTGTGTCCTTTTTCTCCTTGGCGAATATTCTGTCTTAGCGAGGTCCATTTTCTGCAATGTGATTCCCTGAGGGCTGAGGATTAGCTGACCTGGGCAGCCTGACCCTGCCGGCAAGCCCTCCCCAGGTGTGCCTGGGTTGAGGTCAATATAAACAGCACTCCAGGCATCAATAGCCCCTGCAGCTGTGCCTGACTCCATATTCTCTGCCCCGTCAGCAGTCTCGGGGCTGTGCTGGTGGGAGGGTGTGAGGGTCCACGGCTTTGTGGGTGGCCCGGTGTGAGTGGGGCTCTGCTGGACTTTCGGCAGGAGTTGCCAGGCTGCCACCTGTAAAGAAGAGGATGTGTCACCCATAACTTCCACTGGAATATCTCTCCGGGCTGAGGTGAGGAAGGAAAAAAAGGAGTGGGCGCCGGGACAGGAGGGGTATCTCAGGCAGGGCAATAGAAAGCTTCCAGAAGAGCGCCCGTGGCCAGTACCATCCTGGCTGACCTGCAGGCACCAAGTTGGCCTGCGTGCTGTCGCTGCTGTGGCTCCACGGCCCTTCTTCTAGGCTTTCAAGCCCTTGTACATATTCAGGTGTTTCACCTGGGAAGGGTGGGAACAGTTCAGCAGCATCTGGCCTGGGGCTCAGCTCACGTTTTCTCACAGAGGCCTCGGCACGGTCTCCCAGGTTTGCAATGAGGATGCTCCTTGCGTGGGCAGGCGGGGCTGCTGGCTGTATGGGAGATGATTCCCCACCTCTGACCAATTTCAGAATTGTTTACCACTGGAGCAAGTGCCTTGGTAGTGTTTTCCTCTGTATAACTGTTAGGTTCAGTTTTTGTTTTTTCTTTTTTGGTTCAAGTTAGATTTTATTCCTCATTTATGTATTTATAGACATAAGCATGGAAATAATTCATTCGTATAAATACATCAGTGTGAATGGAAGAAGTTTTTTTCTGTTTTATTTTTACATTTTATTTTTTAAAAATTTGAAATTTAATTTTAGTTATTTTTTCATACAGTAGGTTATTATTAGTTATCTATTTTATGCATAGACATGTATACAGGTCAATCCTAATCTCCCAACTCATCCCACCACCACCACCCCATGGCTTCCCCCACTTTGTGTCCATACGTTTGTTCTCTACCTCTGTGTCTCTATTTCTGCCCTGCAAACCAGTTCATCTCTACCATTTTTCTAGGTTCCACATATAGGCATTAATATACAATATTTGTTTTTCTCTTTCTGGCTTACTTCACTCTGTATGACAGTCTCTAGATCCATCAACTTCTCTACAAATGACCCAGTTTCATTCCTTTTTATGGCTGAGTAATATTCCATTTTGTATATGTACCACATCTTTATCCATTCGTCTGTCTGTGGGCATTTAGGTTGCTTCCATTACCTGGCTATTGTAAATAGTGCTGCAATGAACATTGTGGTGAATGTGTCTTTGTGATTTATGGTTTTCTCTGGGTATATGCCCAGAAGTGGGATTGCTGGATCCTATGGTAATTCTCTTTTTAGTTTTTTAAAGGAACCTCCATACTGTTCTCCATAGTGACTGTATCAATTTACATTCCCACCAATAGCGGAAGAGGGTTCCTTTTGTCCACACCGTCCCCAGAATTTGTTGATTGTAGATTATCTGATGATGCCAATTCTAACAGGTGTGAGGTCTTACCTCATTGTAGTTTTGATTTGCATTTCTCTAATAATTAGTGATGTTGAGCAGCTTTTCATGTGCGTCTTGGCCATCTCTGTGTATTCTTTGAAGAAACGTCTCTAGATCTTCTGCCCATTTTTGTATTGGGTTGTTTGTTTTATTAATATTAAGCTGCATGAGCTGTTTATATATATTGGAGATTAAACCTTTGTCCATTGATTCGTTTGTGAACGTTTTCGCCCATTCTGAGGGTTGCCTTTTTCCATTCCCGTTTTTTTTAACAAAGAAAGAAAGAAAGCAAAAGAAGCAGAACACTAATGTGCGTGAAATATGCCTCTTGAAACTGTCGTTTTGAAATATGGACGTCTTTTGAATTTTTTGGTCGATATATGACCCCAGGATTTGTTTTCAGGGCAGGTGTCATTTACAGGCCTGTAATGATTTGGAATATCCACTGACCATTAGCGCTGCCATTAAACCTGCAGTTGTGTGAAACGGCCACAAGGTGGCAGCAGTTCTCCCTTACCAAATCTGGTTACTAGGGCAGCAGAGCCTCAATGGAAGTCGTGTTCTAGATTAGAATGTAGAACGGAATGTGCCAGGAGAAAGCCCCTCAAGTTTGTCTCACTACTTCTTGTTCGTGTTTTTAATTTAATTTTTTATTTTTTATTACAGCAAGTTTGAGTACAACGTTTAGCTTGTTGTAGGTGTGCAAGAGGTGGTTCTTTTACACATATACATATGTCTGTTCTTCCTGGGATCCTTTTCCCATGTACGTTATGACAGAATGTTGAGTAGTCTTCTCTTGGTACTCCGTAGGTCTTTGGTGATTATATACGTCTACTGTGTTTGTATATGTCTGTTAACCCCAATATCGTAATGAATTCAATCCTCCCACCTTTCCTTTGGTGAACCATAAGTTTGTTTAATGAATCTGTGATTGCCCTTCTCCGTGGAAATATCTGCCCTGGTATCAATTTATACGTAACACCTATAAGTGATATGATATGATATGTGTCTTTCACTTTCTGACTTACTCCAAGTCACGTGATTACCTCGAGACTCATCTACGGTGCTGCAAATGGCATTGTGTCCTTTTTCTCCTTGGCGAATATTCTGTCTTAGCGAGATCCATTTTCTGCAATGTGATTCCCTGAGGGCTGAGGATTAGCTGACCTGGGCAGCCTGACCCTGCCGGCAAGCCCTCCCCAGGTGTGCCTGGGTTGAGGTCAATATAAACAGCACTCCAGGCATCAATAGCCCCTGCAGCTGTGCCTGACTCCATATTCTCTGCCCCGTCAGCAGTCTCGGGGCTGTGCTGGTGGGAGGGTGTGAGGGTCCACGGCTTTGTGGGTGGCCCGGTGTGACTGGGGCTCTGCTGGACTTTCGGCAGGAGTTGCCAGGCTGCCACCTGTAAAGAAGAGGATGTGTCACCCATAACTTCCACTGGAATATCTCTCCGGGCTGAGGTGAGGAAGGAAAAAAAGGAGTGGGGGCCGGGACAGGAGGGGTATCTCTGGCAGGGCAATAGAAAGCTTCCAGAAGAGCGCCCGTGGCCAGTACCATCCTGGCTGACCTGCAGGCACCAAGTTGGCCTGCGTGCTGTCGCTGGTGTGGCTCCACGGCCCTTCCTCTAGGCTTTCAAGCCCTTGTACATATTCAGGTGTTTCACCTGGGAAGGGTGGGAACAGTTCAGCAGCATCTGGCCTGGGGCTCAGCTCACGTTTACTCACAGAGGCCTCGGCACGGTCTCCCAGCTTTGCAATGAGGATGCTCCTTGCGTGGGCGGGCGGGGCTGCTGGCTGTATGGGAGATGATTCCCCACCTCTGACCAATTTCAGAATTGTTTACCACTGGAGCAAGTGCCTTGGTAGTGTTTTCCTCTGTATAACTGTTAGGTTCAGTTTTTTTTTTTTCTTTTTTGGTTCAAGTTAGATTTTATTCCTCATTTATGTATTTATAGATATAAGCATGGAAATAATTCATTCGTATAAATACATCAGTGTGAATGGAAGAACTTTTTTCTGTTTTATTTTTACATTTTATTTTTAAAAATTTTGAAATTTAATTTTAGTTATTATTTTATACAGTAGGTTATTATTAGTTATCTATTTTATGCATAGACATGTATACAGGTCAATCCTAATCTCCCAACTCATCCCACCACCACCACCCCATGGCTTCCCCCACTTTGTGTCCATACGTTTGTTCTCTACCTCTGTGTCTCTATTTCTGCCCTGCAAACCAGTTCATCTCTACCATTTTTCTAGGTTCCACATATAAGCATTAATATACAATATTTGTTTTTCTCTTTCTGGCTTACTTCACTCTGTATGACATTCTCTAGATCCATCAACTTCTCTACAAATGACCCAGTTTCATTCCTTTTTATGGCTGAGTAATATTCCATTTTATATATGTACCACATCTTTATCCATTCGTCTGTCTGTGGCCATTTAGGTTGCTTCCATAACCTGGCTATTGTAAATAGTGCTGCAATGAACATTGTGGTGAATGTGTCTCTGTGATTTATGGTTTTCTCAGGGTATATGCCCAGAAGTGGGATTGCTGGATCCTATGGTAATTCTCTTTTTAGTTTTTTAAAGGAACCTCCATACTGTTCTCCATAGTGACTGTATCAATTTACATTCCCACCAATAGCGGAAGAGGGTTCCTTTTGTCCACACCCTCCCCAGAATTTGTTGATTGTAGATTATCTGATGATGTCGATTCTAACAGGTGTGAGGTCTTACCTCATTGTAGTTTTGATTTGCATTTCTCTAATAATTAGTGATGTTGAGCAGCTTTTCATGTGCGTCTTGGCCATCTCTGTGTCTTCTTTGAAGAAACGTCTCTTTAGATCTTCTGCCCATATTTGTATTGGGTTGTTTGTTTTATTAATATTAAGCTGCATGAGCTGTTTATATATATTGGAGATTAAACCTTTGTCCATTGATTCGTTTGTGAACGTTTTCGCCCATTCTGAGGGTTGCCTTTTTCCATTCCCGTTTTTTTTAACAAAGAAAGAAAGAAAGCAAAAGAAGCAGAACACTAATGTGCGTGAAATATGCCTCTTGAAACTGTCGTTTTGAAATATGGACGTCTTTTGAATTTTTTGGTCGATATATGACCCCAGGATTTGTTTTCAGGGCAGGTGTCATTTACAGGCCTGTAATGATTTGGAATATCCACTGACCATTAGCGCTGGCATTAAACCTGCAGTTGTGTGAAACGGCCACAAGGTGGCAGCAGTTCTCCCTTACCAAATCTGGTTACTAGGGCAGCAGAGCCTCAATGGAAGTCGTGTTCTAAATTGGAATGTAGAACGGAATGTGCCAGGAGAAAGCCCCTCAAGTTTGTCTCACTACTTCTTGTTCGTGTTTTTAATTTAATTTTTTATTTTTTATTACAGCAAGTTTGAGTACAACGTTTAGCATGTTGTAGGTGTGCAAGAGGTGGTTCTTTTACACATATACATATGTCTGTTCTTCCTGGGATCCTTTTCCCATGTACGTTATGACAGAATGTTGAGTAGTCTTCTCTTGGTACTCCGTAGGTCTTTGGTGATTATATACGTCTACTGTGTTTGTATATGTCTGTTAACCCCAATATCGTAATGAATTCAATCCTCACACCTTTCCTTTGGTGAACCATAAGTTTGTTTAATGAATCTGTGATTGCCCTTCTCCGTGGAAATATCTGCCCTGGTATCAATTTATAGGTAACACCTATAAGTGATATGATATGATATGTGTCTTTCACTTTCTGACTTACTCCAAGTCACGTGATTACCTCGAGACTCATCTACGGTGCTGCAAATGGCATTGTGTCCTTTTTTTCCTTGGCGAATATTCTGTCTTAGCGAGGTCCATATTCTGCAATGTGATTCCCTGAGGGCTGAGGATTAGCTGACCTGGGCAGCCTGACCCTGCCGGCAAGCCCTCCCCAGGGTTGCCTGGGTTGAGGTCAATATAAACAGCACTCCAGGCAGCAATAGCCCCTGCAGCTGTGCCTTACTCCATATTCTCTGCCCCGTCAGCAGTCTCGGGGCTGTGCTGGTGGGAGGGTGTGAGGGTCCACGGCTTTGTGGGTGGCCCGGTGTGAGTGGGGCTCTGCTGGACTTTCGGCAGGAGTTGCCAGGCTGCCACCTGTAAAGAAGAGGATGTGTCACCCATAACTTCCACTGGAATATCTCTCCGGGCTGAGGTGAGGAAGGAAAAAAAGGAGTGGGGGCCGGGACAGGAGGGGTATCTCAGGCAGGGCAATAGAAAGCTTCCAGAAGAGCGCCCGTGGCCAGTACCATCCTGGCTGACCTGCAGGCACCAAGTTGGCCTGCGTGCTGTCGCTGGTGTGGCTCCACGGCCCTTCCTCTAGGCTTTCATGCCCTTGTACATATTCAGGTGTTTCACCTGGGAAGGGTGGGAACAGTTCAGCAGCATCTGGCCTGGGGCTCAGCTCACGTTTACTCACAGAGGCCTCGGCACGGTCTCCCAGCTTTGCAATGAGGATGCTCCTTGCGTGGGCGGGCGGGGCTGCTGGCTGTATGGGAGATGATTCCCCACCTCTGACCAATTTCAGAATTGTTTACCACTGGAGCAAGTGCCTTGGTAGTGTTTTCCTCTGTATAACTGTTAGGTTCAGTTTTTTTTTTTCTTTTTTGGTTCAAGTTAGATTTTATTCCTCATTTATGTATTTATAGATATAAGCATGGAAATAATTCATTCGTATAAATACATCAGTGTGAATGGAAGAACTTTTTTCTGTTTTATTTTTACATTTTATTTTTAAAAATTTTGAAATTTAATTTTAGTTATTATTTTATACAGTAGGTTATTATTAGTTATCTATTTTATGCATAGACATGTATACAGGTCAATCCTAATCTCCCAACTCATCCCACCACCACCACCCCATGGCTTCCCCCACTTTGTGTCCATACGTTTGTTCTCTACCTCTGTGTCTCTATTTCTGCCCTGCAAACCAGTTCATCTCTACCATTTTTCTAGGTTCCACATATAGGCATTAATATACAATATTTGTTTTTCTCTTTCTGGCTTACTTCACTCTGTATGACAGTCTCTAGATCCATCAACTTCTCCACAAATGACCCAGTTTCATTCCTTTTTATGGCTGAGTAATATTCCATTTTATATATGTACCACATCTTTATCCATTCGTCTGTCTGTGGCCATTTAGGTTGCTTCCATAACCTGGCTATTCTAAATAGTGCTGCAATGAACATTGTGGTGAATGTGTCTCTGTGATTTATGGTTTTCTCAGGGTATATGCCCAGAAGTGGGATTGCTGGATCCTATGGTAATTCTCTTTTTAGTTTTTTAAAGGAACCTCCATACTGTTCTCCATAGTGACTGTATCAATTTACATTCCCACCAATAGCGGAAGAGGGTTCCTTTTCTCCACACCCTCCCCAGAATTTGTTGTTTGTAGATTATCTGATGATGCCGATTCTAACAGGTGTGAGGTCTTACCTCATTGTAGTTTTGATTTGCATTTCTCTAATAATTAGTGATGTTGAGCAGCTTTTCATGTGCGTCTTGGCCATCTCTGTGTCTTCTTTGAAGAAACGTCTCTTTAGATCTTCTGCCCATTTTTGTATTGGGTTGTTTGTTTTATTAATATTAAGCTGCATGAGCTGTTTATATATATTGGAGATTAAACCTTTGTCCATTGATTCGTTTGTGAACGTTTTCGCCCATTCTGAGGGTTGCCTTTCTCCATTCCCGTTTTTTTAACAAAGAAAGAAAGAAAGCAAAAGAAGCAGAACACTAATGTGCGTGAAATATGCCTCTTGAAACTGTCGTTTTGAAATATGGACGTCTTTTGAATTTTTTGGTCGATATATGACCCCAGGATTTGTTTTCAGGGCAGGTGTCATTTACAGGCCTGTAATGATTTGGAATATCCACTGATCATTAGCGCTGGCATTAAACCTGCAGTTGTGTGAAACGGCCACAAGGTGGCAGCAGTTCTCCCTTACCAAATCTGGTTACTAGGGCAGCAGAGCCTCAATGGAAGTTGTGTTCTAGATTGGAATGTAGAACGGAATGTGCCAGGAGAAAGCCCCTCAAGTTTGTCTCACTACTTCTTGTTCGTGTTTTTAATTTAATTTTTTATTTTTTATTACAGCAAGTTTGAGTACAACGTTTAGCTTGTTGTAGGTGTGCAAGAGGTGGTTCTTTTACACATATACATATGTCTGTTCTTCCTGGGATCCTTTTCCCATGTACGTTATGACAGAATGTTGAGTAGTCTTCTCTTGGTACTCCGTAGGTCTTTGGTGATTATATACGTCTACTCTGTTTGTATATGTCTGTTAACCCCAATATCGTAATGAATTCAATCCTCACACCTTTCCTTTGGTGAACCTTAAGTTTGTTTAATGAATCTGTGATTGCCCTTCTCCATGGAAATATCTGCCCTGGTATCAATTTATACGTAACACCTATAAGTGATATGATATGATATGTGTCTTTCACTTTCTGACTTACTCCAAGTCACGTGATTACCTCGAGACTCATCTACGGTGCTGCAAACGGCATTGTGTCCTTTTTTTCCTTGGCGAATATTCTGTCTTAGCGAGGTCCATTTTCTGCAATGTGATTCCCTGAGGGCTGAGGATTAGCTGACCTGGGAAGCCTGACCCTGCCGGCAAGCCCTCCCCAGGTGTGCCTGGGTTGAGGTCAATATAAACAGCACTCCAGGCAGCAATAGCCCCTGCAGCTGTGCCTGACTCCATATTCTCTGCCCCGTCAGCAGTCTCGGGGATGTGCTGGTGGGAGGGTGTGAGGGTCCACGGCTTTGTGGGTGGCCCGGTGTGAGTGGGGCTCTGCGGGACTTTCGGCAGGAGTTGCCAGGCTGCCACCTGTAAAGAAGAGGATGTGTCACCCATAACTTCCACTGGAATATCTCTCCGGGCTGAGGTGAGGAAAGAAAAAAAGGAGTGGGGGCCGGGACAGGAGGGGTATCTCAGGCAGGGTAATAGAAAGCTTCCAGAGGAGCGCCCGTGGCCAGTACCATCCTGGCTGACCTCCAGGCACCAAGTTGGCCTGCGTGCTGTCGCTGGTGTGGCTCCACGGCCCTTCCTCTAGGCTTTCAAGCCCTTGTACATATTCAGGTGTTTCACCTGGGAAGGGTGGGAACAGTTCAGCAGCATCTGGCCTGGGGCTCAGCTCACGTTTACTCACAGAGGCCTCGGCACGGTCTCCCAGCTTTGCAATGAGGATGCTCCTTGCGTGGGTGGGCGGGGCTGCTGGCTGTATGGGAGATGATTCCCCACCTCTGACCAATTTCAGAATTGTTTACCACTGGAGCAAGTGCCTTGGTAGTGTTTTCCTCTGTATAACTGTTAGGTTCAGTTTTTTTTTTTTTCTTTTTTGGTTCAAGTTAGATTTTATTCCTCATTTATGTATTTATAGATATAAGCATGGAAATAATTCATTCGTATAAATACATCAGTGTGAATGGAAGAAGTTTTTTTCTGTTTTATTTTTACATTTTATTTTTTAAAATTTTTTAATTTAATTTAATTATTTTTTTATACAGTAGGTTATTATTAGTTATCTATTTTTTGCATAGACATGTATACAGGTCAATCCTAATCTCCCAACTCATCCCACCACCACCACCCCATGGCTTCCCCCACTTTGTGTCCATACGTTTGTTCTCTACCTCTGTGTCTCTATTTCTGCCCTGCAAACCAGTTCATCTCTACCATTTTTCTAGGTTCCACATATAGGCATTAATATACAATATTTGTTTTTTTCTTTCTGGCTTACATCACTCTGTATGACAGTCTCTAGATCCATCAACTTCTCTACAAATGACCCAGTTTCATTCCTTTTTATGGCTGAGTAATATTCCATTTTATATATGTACCACATCTTTATCCAATCGTCTGTCTGTGGCCATTTATGTTGATTCCATAACCTGGCTATTGTAAATAGTGCTGCAATGAACATTGTGGTGAATGTGTCTCTGTGATTTATGGTTTTCTCTGGGTATATGCCCAGAAGTGGGATTGCTGGATCCTATGGTAATTCTCTTTTTAGTTTTTTAAAGGAACCTCCATACTGTTCTCCATAGTGACTGTATCAATTTACATTCCCACCAATAGCGGAAGAGGGTTCCTTTTGTCCACACCCTCCCCAGAGTTTGTTGTTTGTAGATTATCTGATGATGCCGATTCTAACAGGTGTGAGGTCTTACCTCATTGTAGTTTTGATTTGCATTTCTCTAATAATTAGTGATGTTGAGCAGCTTTTCATGTGCGTCTTGGCCATCTCTGTGTCTTCTTTGAAGAAACGTCTCTTTAGATCTTCTGCCCATTTTTGTATTGGGTTGTTTGTTTTATTAATATTAAGCTGCATGAGCTGTTTATATATATTGGAGATTAAACCTTTGTCCATTGATTCGTTTGTGAACGTTTTTGCCCATTCTGAGGGTTGCCTTTTTCCATTCCCGTTCTTTTAACAAAGAAAGAAAGAAAGCAAAAGAAGCAGAACACTAATGTGCGTGAAATATGCCTCTTGAAACTGTCGTTTTGAAATATGGACGTCTTTTGAATTTTTTGGTCGATATATGACCCCAGGATTTGTTTTCAGGGCAGGTGTCATTTACAGGCCTCTAATGATTTGGAATATCCACTGACCATTAGCGCTGGCATTAAACCTGCAGTTGTGTGAAACGGTCACAAGGTGGCAGCAGTTCTCCCTTACCAAATCTGGTTACTAGGGCAGCAGAGCCTCAATGGAAGTCGTGTTCTAGATTGGAATGTAGAACGGAATGTGCCAGGAGAAAGCCCCTCAAGTTTGTCTCACTACTTCTTGTTCGTGTTTTTAATTTATATTTTTATTTTTTATTACAGCAAGTTTGAGTACAACGTTTAGCATGTTGTAGGTGTGCAAGAGGTGGTTCTTTTACACATATACATATGTCTGTTCTTCCTGGGATCCTTTTCCCATGTACGTTATGACAGAATGTTGAGTAGTCTTCTCTTGGTACTCCGTAGGTCTTTGGTGATTATATACGTCTACTGTGTTTGTATCTGTCTGTTAACCCCAATATCGTAATGAATTCAATCCTCACACCTTTCCTTTGGTGAACCATAAGTTTGTTTAATGAATCTGTGATTGCCCTTCTCCGTGGAAATATCTGCCCTGGTATCAATTTATAGGTAACACCTATAAGTGATAGGATATGATATGTGTCTTTCACTTTCTGACTTACTCCAAGTCACGTGATTACCTCGAGACTCATCTACGGTGCTGCAAATGGCATTGTGTCCTTTTTCTCCTTGGCGAATATTCTGTCTTAGCGAGGTCCATTTTCTGCAATGTGATTCCCTGAGGGCTGAGGATTAGCTGACCTGGGCAGCCTGACCCTGCCGGCAAGCCCTCCCCAGGTGTGCCTGGGTTGAGGTCAATATAAACAGCACTCCAGGCAGCAATAGCCCCTGCAGCTGTGAGTTACTCCATATTCTCTGCCCCGTCAGCAGTCTCGGGGCTCTGCTGGTGGGAGGGTGTGAGGGTCCATGGCTTTGTGGGTGGCCCGGTGTGAGTGGGGCTCTGCTGGACTTTCGGCAGGAGTTGCCAGGCTGCCACCTGTAAAGAAGAGGATGTGTCACCCATAACTTCCACTGGAATATCTCTCCGGGCTGAGGTGAGGAAGGAAAAAAAGGAGTGGGGGCCGGGACAGGAGGGGTATCTCAGGCAGGGCAATAGAAAGCTTCCAGAAGAGCGCCCGTGGCCAGTACCATCCTGGCTGACCTGCAGGCACCAAGTTGGCCTGCGTGCTGTCGCTGGTGTGGCTCCACGGCCCTTCCTCTAGGCTTTCAAGCCCTTGTACATATTCAGGTGTTTCACCTGGGAAGGGTGGGAACAGTTCAGCAGCATCTGGCCTGGGGCTCAGCTCACGTTTACTCACAGAGCCCTCGGCACGGTCTCCCAGCTTTGCAAGGAGGATGCTCCTTGCGTGGGCGGGCGGGGCTGCTGGCTGTATGGGAGATGATTCCCCACCTCTGACCAATTTCAGAATTGTTTACCACTGGAGCAAGTGCCTTCGTAGTGTTTTCCTCTGTATAATTCTTAGGTTCAGTTTTTTTTTCTTTTTTGGTTCAAGTTAGATTTTATTCCTCATTTATGTATTTATAGATATAAGCATGGAAATAATTCATTCGTATAAATACATCAGTGTGAATGGAAGAACTTTTTTTCTGTTTTATTTTTACATTTTATTTTTTAAAATTTTGAAATTTAATTTTAGGTATTTTTTTATACAGTAGGTTATTATTAGTTATCTATTTTATGCATAGACATGTATACAGGTCAATCCTAATCTCCCAACTCATCCCACCACCACCACCCCATGGCTTCCCCCACTTTGTGTCCATACGTTTGTTCTCTACCTCTGTGTCTCTATTTCTGCCCTGCAAACCAGTTCATCTCCACCATTTTTCTAGGTTCCACATATAGGCATTAATATACAATATTTGTTTTTCTCTTTCTGGCTTACTTGACTCTGTATGACAGTCTCTAGATCCATCAACTTCTCTACAAATGACCCAGTTTCATTCCTTTTTATGGCTGAGTAATATTCCATTTTATATATGTACCACATCTTTATCCATTCGTCTGTCTGTGGGCATTTATGTTGCTTCCATAACCTGGCTATTGTAAATAGTGCTGCAATGAACATTGTGGTGAATGTGTCTCTGTGATTTATGGTTTTCTCTGGGTATATGCCCAGAAGTGGGATTGCTGGATCCTATGGTAATTCTCTTTTTAGTTTTTTAAAGGAACCTCCATACTGTTCTCCATAGTGACTGTATCAATTTACATTCCCACCAATAGCGGAAGAGGGTTCCTTTTGTCCACACCCTCCCCAGAATTTGTTGTTTGTAGATTATCTGATGATGCCGATCCTAACAGGTGTGAGGTCTTACCTCATTGTAGTTTTGATTTGCATTTCTCTAATGATTAGTGATGTTGAGCAGCTTTTCATGTGCGTCTTGGCCATCTCTGTGTCTTCTTTGAAGAAACGTCTCTTTAGATCTTCTGCCCATTTTTGTATTGGGTTGTTTGTTTTATTAATATTAAGCTGCATGAGCTGTTTATATATATTGGAGATTAAACCTTTGTCCATTGATTCATTTGTGAACGTTTTCGCCCATTCTGAGGGTTGCCTTTCTCCATTCCCGTTTTTTTAACAAAGAAAGAAAGAAAGCAAAAGAAGCAGAACACTAATGTGCGTGAAATATGCCTCTTGAAACTGTCGTTTTGAAATATGGACGTCTTTTGAATTTTTTGGTCGATATATGACCCCAGGATTTGTTTTCAGGGCAGGTGTCATTTACAGGCCTGTAATGATTTGGAATATCCACTGACCTTTAGCGCTGGCATTAAACCTGCAGTTGTGTGAAACGGCCACATGGTGGCAGCAGTTCTCCCTTACCAAATCTGGTTACTAGGGCAGCAGAGCCTCAATGGAAGTCGTGTTCTAGATTGGAATGTAGAACGGAATGTGCCAGGAGAAAGCCCCTCAAGTTTGTCTCACTACTTCTTGTTCGTGTTTTTAATTTAATTTTTTATTTTTTATTACAGCACGTTTGAGTACAACGTATAGCTTGTTGTAGGTGTGCAAGAGGTGGTTCTTTTACACATATACATATGTCTGTTCTTCCTGGGATCCTTTTCCCATGTACGTTATGACAGAATGTTGAGTAGTCTTCTCTTGGTACTCCGTAGGTCTTTGGTGATTATATACGTCTACTGTGTTTGTATCTGTCTGTTAACCCCAATATCGTAATGAATTCAATCCTCACACCTTTCCTTTGGTGAACCATAAGTTTGTTTAATGAATCTGTGATTGCCCTTCTCCGTGGAAATATCTGCCCTGGTATCAATTTATAGGTAACACCTATAAGTGATATGATATGATATGTGTCTTTCACTTTCAGACTTACTCCAAGTCACGTGATTACCTCGAGACTCATCTACGGTGCTGCAAATGGCATTGTGTCCTTTTTTTCCTTGGCGAATATTCTGTCTTAGCGAGGTCCATTTTCTGCAATGTGATTCCCTGAGGGCTGAGGATTAGCTGACCTGGGCAGCCTGACCCTGCCGGCAAGCCCTCCCCAAGTCTGCCTGGGTTGAGGTCAATATAAACAGCACTCCAGGCAGCAATAGCCCCTGCAGCTGTGCCTGACTCCATATTCTCTGCCCCGTCAGCAGTCTCGGGGCTGTGCTGGTGGGAGGGTGTGAGGGTCCAGGGCTTTGTGGGTGGCCCGGTGTGAGTGGGGCTCTGCTGGACTTTCGGCAGGAGTTGCCAGGCTGCCACCTGTAAAGAAGAGGATGTGTCACCCATAACTTCCACTGGAATATCTCTCTGGGCTGAGGTGAGGAAGGAAAAAAAGGAGTGGGGGCCGGGACAGGAGGGGTATCTCAGGCAGGGCAATAGAAAGCTTCCAGAAGAGCGCCCGTGGCCAGTACCATCCTGGCTGACCTGCAGGCACCAAGTTGGCCTGCGTGCTGTCGCTGGTGTGGCTCCACGGCCCTTCCTCTAGGCTTTCAAGCCCTTGTACATATTCAGGTGTTTCACCTGGGAAGGGTGGGAAGAGTTCAGCAGCATCTGGCCTGGGTCTCAGCTCACGTTTACTCACAGAGACCTCGGCACGGTCTCCCAGCTTTGCAATGAGGATGCTCCTTGCGTGGGCGGGCGGGGCTGCTGGCTGTATGGGAGATGATTCCCCACCTCTGACCAATTTCAGAATTGTTTACCAATGGAGCAAGTGACTTGGTAGTGTTTTCCTCTGTATAACTGTTAGGTTCAGTTTTTTTTTTCTTTTTTGGTTCAAGTTAGATTTTATTCCTCATTTATGTATTTATAGATATAAGCATGGAAATAATTCATTCGTATAAATACATCAGTGTGAATGGAAGAACTTTTTTTCTGTTTTATTTTTACATTTTATTTTTTAAAATTTTGAAATTTAATTTTAGTTATTTTTTATACAGTAGGTTATTATTAGTTATCTATTTTATGCATAGACATGTATACAGGTCAATCCTAATCTCCCAACTCATCCCACCACCACCACCCCATGGCTTCCCCCACTTTGTGTCCATACGTTTGTTCTCTACCTCTGTGTCTCTATTTCTGCCCTGCAAACCAGTTCATCTCTACCATTTTTCTAGGTTCCACATATAGGCATTAATATACAATATTTGTTTTTCTCTTTCTGGCTTACTTCACTCTGTATGACAGTCTCTAGATCCATCAACTTCTCTACAAATGACCCAGTTTCATTCCTTTTTATGGCTGAGTAATATTCCATTTTGTATATGTACCACATCTTTATCCATTCGTCTGTCTGTGGGCATTTAGGTTGCTTCCATTACCTGGCTATTGTAAATAGTGCTGCAATGAACATTGTGGTGAATGTGTCTTTGTGATTTATGGTTTTCTCTGGGTATATGCCCAGAAGTGGGATTGCTCGATCCTATGGTAATTCTCTTTTTAGTTTTTTAAAGGAAACTCCATACTGTTCTCCATAGTGACTGTATCAATTTACATTCCCACCAATAGCGGAAGAGGGTTCCTTTTGTCCACACCGTCCCCAGAATTTGTTGATTGTAGATTATCTGATGATGCCGATTCTAACAGGTGTGAGGTCTTACCTCATTGTAGTTTTGATTTGCATTTCTCTAATAATTAGTGATGTTGAGCAGCTTTTCATGTGCGTCTTGGCCATCTCTGTGTCTTCTTTGAAGAAACGTCTCTTTAGATCTTCTGCCCATTTTTGTATTGGGTTGTTTGTTTTATTAATATTAAGCTGCATGAGCTGTTTATATATATTGCAGATTAAACCTTTGTCCATTGAATCGTTTGTGAACGTTTTCGCCCATTCTGAGGGTTGCCTATCTCCATTCCCGTTTTTTTTAACAAAGAAAGAAAGAAAGCAAAAGAAGCAGAACACTAATGTGCGTGAAATATGCCTCTTGAAACTGTCGTTTTGAAATATGGACGTCTTTTGAATTTTTTGGTCGATATATGACCCCAGGATTTGTTTTCAGGGCAGGTGTCATTTACAGGCCTGTAATGATTTGGAATATCCACTGACCATTACCGCTGGCATTAAACCTGCAGTTGTGTGAAACGGCCACAAGGTGGCAGCAGTTCTCCCTTACCAAATCTGGTTACTAGGGCAGCAGAGCCTCAATGGAAGTCGTGTTCTAGATTAGAATGTAGAACGGAATGTGCCAGGAGAAAGCCCCTCAAGTTTGTCTCACTACTTCTTGTTCGTGTTTTTAATTTAATTTTTTATTTTTTATTACAGCAAGTTTGAGTACAACGTTTAGCTTGTTGTAGGTGTGCAAGAGGTGGTTCTTTTACACATATACATATGTCTGTTCTTCCTGGGATCCTTTTCCCATGTACGTTATGACAGAATGTTGAGTAGTCTTCTCTTGGTACTCCGTAGGTCTTTGGTGATTATATACGTCTACTGTGTTTGTATCTGTCTGTTAACCCCAATATCGTAATGAATTCAATCCTCACACCTTTCCTTTGGTGAACCATAAGTTTGTTTAATGAATCTGTGATTGCCCTTCTCCGTGGAAATATCTGCCCTGGTATCAATTTATAGGTAACACCTATAAGTGATATGATATGATATGTGTCTTTCACTTTCAGACTTACTCCAAGTCACGTGATTACCTCGAGACTCATCTACGGTGCTGCAAATGGCATTGTGTCCTTTTTTTCCTTGGCGAATATGCTGTCTTAGCGAGGTCCATATTCTGCAATGTGATTCCCTGAGGGCTGAGGATTAGCTGACCTGGGGAGCCTGACCCTGCCGGCAAGCCCTCCCCAGGTGTGCCTGGGTTGAGGTCAATATAAACAGCACTCCAGGCAGCAATAGCCCCTGCAGCTGTGCCTTGCACCATATTCTCTGCCCCGTCAGCAGTCTCGGGGCTGTGCTGGTGTGAGGGTGTGAGGGTCCACGGCTTTGTGGGTGGCCCGGTGTGAGTGGGGCTCTGCTGGACTTTCGGCAGGAGTTGCCAGGCTGCCACCTGTAAAGAAGAGGATGTGTCACCCATAACTTCCACTGGAATATCTCTCCGGGCTGAGGTGAGGAAGGAAAAAAAGGAGTGGGGGCCGGGACAGGAGGGGTATTTCAGGCAGGGCAATAGAAAGCTTCCAGAAGAGCGCCCGTGGCCAGTACCATCCTGGCTGACCTGCAGGCACCAAGTTGGCCTGCGTGCTGTCGCTGGTGTGGCTCCACGGCCCTTCCTCTAGGCTTTCAAGCCCTTGTACATATTCAGGTGTTTCACCTGGGAAGGGTGGGAAGAGTTCAGCAGCATCTGGCCTGGGGCTCAGCTCACGTTTACTCACAGAGACCTCGGCACGGTCTCCCAGCTTTGCAATGAGGATGCTCCTTGTGTGGGCGGGCGGGGCTGCTGGCTGTATGGGATATGATTCCCCACCTCTGACCAATTTCAGAATTGTTTACCAATGGAGCAAGTGCCTTGGTAGTGTTTTCCTCTGTATAATACTTAGGTTCGGTTTTTTTTTTCTTTTTTGGTTCAAGTTAGATTTTATTCCTCATTTATGTATTTATAGATATAAGCATGGAAATAATTCATTCGTATAAATACATCAGTGTGAATGGAAGAACTTTTTTTCTGTTTTATTTTTACATTTTATTTTTTAAAATTTTGAAATTTAATTTTAGTTATTTTTTTATACAGTAGGTTATTATTAGTTATCTATTTTATGCATAGACATGTATACAGGTCAATCCTAATCTCCCAACTCATCCCACCACCACCACCCCATGGCTTCCCCCACTTTGTGTCCATACGTTTGTTCTCTACCTCTGTGTCTCTATTTCTGCCCTGCAAACCAGTTCATCTCTACCATTTTTCTAGGATCCACATATAGGCATTAATATACAATATTTGTTTTTCTCTTTCTGACTTACTTCACTCTGTATGACAGTCTCTAGATCCATCAACTTCTCTACAAATGACCCAGTTTCATTCCTTTTTATGGCTGAGTAGTATTCCATTTTGTATATGTACCACATCTTTATCCATTCGTCTGTCTGTGGGCATTTAGGTTGCTTCCATTACCTGGCTATTGTAAATAGTGCTGCAATGAACATTGTGGTGAATGTGTCTTTGTGATTTATGGTTTTCTCTGGGTGTATGCCCAGAAGTGGGATTGCTGGATCCTATGGTAATTCTCTTTTTAGTTTTTTAAAGGAACCTCCATACTGTTCTCCATAGTGACTGTATCAATTTACATTCCCACCAATAGTGGAAGAGGGTTCCTTTTGTCCACACCATCCCCAGAGTTTGTTGTTTGTAGATTATCTGATGATGCCGATTCTAACAGGTGTGAGGTCTTACCTCATTGTAGTTTTGATTTGCATTTCTCTAATAATTAGTGATGTTGAGCAGCTTTTCATGTGCGTCTTGGCCATCTCTGTGTCTTCTTTGAAGAAACGTCTCTTTACATCTTCTGCCCATTTTTGTATTGGGTTGTTTGTTTTATTAATATTAAGCTGCATGAGCTGTTTATATATATTGGAGATTAAACCTTTGTCCATTGATTCGTTTGTGAACGTTTTCGCCCATTCTGAGGGTTGCCTTTCTCCATTCCCGTTTTTTTTAACAAAGAAAGAAAGAAAGCAAAAGAAGCAGAACACTAATGTGCATGTAATATGCCTCTTGAAACTGTCGTTTTGAAATATGGACGTCTTTTGAATTTTTTGGTCGATATATGACCCCAGGATTTGTTTTCAGGGCAGGTGTCATTTACAGGCCTGTAATGATTTGGAATATCCACTGACCATTAGCGCTGGCATTAAACCTGCAGTTGTGTGAAACGGCCACAAGGTGGCAGCATTTCTCCCTTACCAAATCTGGTTACTAGGGCAGCAGAGCCTCAATGGAAGTCGTGTTCTAGATTGGAATGTAGAACGGAATGTGCCAGGAGAAAGCCCCTCAAGTTTGTCTCACTACTTCTTGTTCGTGTTTTTAATTTAATTTTTTATTTTTTATTACAGCAAGTTTGAGTACAACGTTTAGCTTGTTGTAGGTGTGCAAGAGGTGGTTCTTTTACACATATACATATGTCTGTTCTTCCTGGAATCCTTTTCCCATGTACGTTATGACAGAATGTTGAGTAGTCTTCTCTTGGTACTCCGTAGGTCTTTGGTGATTATATACGTCTACTGTGTTTGTATCTGTCTGTTAACCCCAATATCGTAATGAATTCAATCCTCACACCTTTCCTTTGGTGAACCATAAGTTTGTTTAATGAATCTGTGATTGCCCTTCTCCGTGGAAATATCTGCCCTGGTATCAATTTATAGGTAACACCTATAAGTGATATGATATGATATGTGTCTTTCACTTTCTGACTTACTCCAAGTCACGTGATTACCTCGAGACTCATCTACGGTGCTGCAAATGGCATTGTGTCCTTTTTCTCCTTGGCGAATATTCTGTCTTAGCGAGGTCCATATTCTGCAATGTGATTCCCTGAGGGCTGAGTATTAGCTGACCTGGGCAGCCTGACCCTGCCGGCAAGCCCTCCCCAGGTGTGCCTGGGTTGAGGTCAATATAAACAGCACTCCAGGCAGCAATAGCCCCTGCAGCTGTGCCTGACTCCATATTCTCTGCCCCGTCAGCAGTCTCGGGGCTGTGCTGGTGGGAGGGTGTGAGGGTCCACGGCTTTGTGGGTGGCCCGGTGTGAGTGGGGCTCTGCTGGACTTTCGGCAGGAGTTGCCAGGCTGCCACCTGTAAAGAAGAGGATGTGTCACCCATAACTTCCACTGGAATACCTCTCCAGGCTGAGGTGAGGAAGGAAAAAAAGGAGTGGGGGCCGGGACAAGAGGGGTATCTCAGGCAGGGCAATAGAAAGCTTCCAGAAGAGCGCCCGTGGCCAGTACCATCCTGGCTGACCTGCAGGCACCAAGTTGGCCTGCGTGCTGTGGCTGGTGTGGCTCCACGGCCCTTCCTCTAGGCTTTCAAGCCCTTGTACATATTCAGGTGTTTCACCTGGGAAGGGTGGGAACAGTTCAGCAGCATCTGGCCTGGGGCTCAGCTCACGTTTACTCACAGAGGCCTCGGCACGGTCTCCCAGCTTTGCAATGAGGATGCTCCTTGCGTGGGCGGGCGGGGCTGCTGGCTGTATGGGAGATGATTCCCCACCTCTGACCAATTTCAGAATTGTTTACCACTGGAGCAAGTGCCTTGGTAGTGTTTTCCTCTGTATAATTCTTAGGTTCGGTTTTTTTTTCTTTTTTGGTTCAAGTTAGATTTTATTCCTCATTTATGTATTTATAGATATAAGCATGGAAATAATTCATTCGTATAAATACATCAGTGTGAATGGAAGAACTTTTTTTCTGTTTTATTTTTACATTTTATTTTTTAAAATTTTGAAATTTAATTTTAGTTATTTTTTTTATACAGTAGGTTATTATTAGTTATCTATTTTATGCATAGACATGTATACAGGTCAATCCTAATCTCCCAACTCATCCCACCACCACCACCCCATGGCTTCCCCCACTTTGTGTCCATACGTTTGTTCTCTACCTCTGTGTCTCTATTTCTGCCCTGCAAACCAGTTCATCTCTACCATTTTTCTAGGTTCCACATATAGGCATTAATATACAATATTTGTTTTTCTCTTTCTGACTTACTTCACTCTGTATGACAGTCTCTAGATCCATCAACTTCTCTACAAATGACCCAGTTTCATTCCTTTTTATGGCTGAGTAATATTCCATTTTGTATATGTACCACATCTTTATCCATTCGTCTGTCTGTGGGCATTTAGGTTGCTTCCATTACCTGGCTATTGTAAATAGTGCTGCAATGAACATTGTGGTGAATGTGTCTTTGTGATTTATGGTTTTCTCTGGGTATATGCCCAGAAGTGGGATTGCTGGATCCTATGGTAATTCTCTTTTTAGTTTTTTAAAGGAACCTCCATACTGTTCTCCATAGTGACTGTATCAATTTACATTCCCACCAATAGCGGAAGAGGGTTCCTTTTCTCCACACCGTCCCCAGAATTTGTTGATTGTAGATTATCTGATGATGCCGATTCTAACAGGTGTGAGGTCTTACCTCATTGTAGTTTTGATTTGCATTTCTCTAATAATTAGTGATGTTGAGCAGCTTTTCATGTGCGTCTTGGCCATCTCTGTGTCTTCTTTGAAGAAACGTCTCTTTAGATCTTCTGCCCATTTTTGTATTGGGTTGTTTGTTTTATTAATATTAAGCTGCATGAGCTGTTTATATATATTGGAGATTAAACCTTTGTCCATTGATTTGTTTGTGAACGTTTTCGCCCATTCTGAGGGTTGCCTTTCTCCATTCCCGTTTTTTTTAACAAAGAAAGAAAGAAAGCAAAAGAAGCAGAACACTAATGTGCGTGAAATATGCCTCTTGAAACTGTCGTTTTGAAATATGGACGTCTTTTGAATTTTTTGGTCGATATATGACCCCAGGATTTGTTTTCAGGGCAGGTGTCATTTACAGGCCTGTAATGATTTGGAATATCCACTGACCATTAGCGCTGGCATTAATCCTGCAGTTGTGTGAAACGGCCACAAGGTGGCAGCAGTTCTCCCTTACCAAATCTGGGTACTAGGGCAGCAGAGGCTCAATGGATGTCGTGTTCTAGATTGGAATGTAGAACGGAATGTGCCAGGAGAAAGCCCCTAAAGTTTGTCTCACTACTTCTTGTTCGTGTTTTTAATTTAATTTTTTATTTTTTATTACAGCAAGTTTGAGTACAACGTTTAGCTTGTTGTAGGTGTGCAAGAGGTGGTTCTTTTACACATATACATATGTCTGTTCTTCCTGGGATCCTTTTCCCATGTACGTTATGACAGAATGTTGAGTAGTCTTCTCTTGGTACTCCGTAGGTCTTTGGTGATTATATACGTCTACTGTGTTTGTATATGTCTGTTAACCCCAATATCGTAATGAATTCAATCCTCACACCTTTCCTTTGGTGAACCATAAGTTTGTTTAATGAATCTGTGATTGCCCTTCTCCCTGGAAATATCTGCCCTGGTATCAATTTATAGGTAACACCTATAAGTGATATGATATGATATGTGTCTTTCACTTTCTGACTTACTCCAAGTCACGTGATTACCTCGAGACTCATCTACGGTGCTGCAAATGGCATTGTGTCCTTTTTCTCCTTGGCGAATATTCTGTCTTAGCGAGGTCCATTTTCTGCAATGTGATTCCCTGAGGGCTGAGGATTAGCTGACCTGGGCAGCCTGACCCTGCCGGCAAGCCCTCCCCAGGTGTGCCTGGGTTGAGGTCAATATAAACAGCACTCCAGGCAGCAATAGCCCCTGCAGCTGTGCCTGACTCCATATCCTCTGCCCCGTCAGCAGTCTCGGGGCTGTGCTGGTGGGAGGGTGTGAGGGTCCACGGCTTTGTGGGTGGCCCGGTGTGAGTGGGGCTCTGCTGGACTTTCGGCAGGAGTTGCCAGGCTGCCACCTGTAAAGAAGAGGATGTGTCACCCATAACTTCCACTGGAATACCTCTCCAGGCTGAGGTGAGGAAGGAAAAAAAGGAGTGGGGGCCGGGACAAGAGGGGTATCTCAGGCAGGGCAATAGAAAGCTTCCAGAAGAGCGCCCGTGGCCAGTACCATCCTGGCTGACCTGCAGGCACCAAGTTGGCCTGCGTGCTGTGGCTGGTGTGGCTCCACGGCCCTTCCTCTAGGCTTTCAAGCCCTTGTACATATTCAGGTGTTTCACCTGGGAAGGGTGGGAACAGTTCAGCAGCATCTGGCCTGGGGCTCAGCTCACGTTTACTCACAGAGGCCTCGGCACGGTCTCCCAGCTTTGCAATGAGGATGCTCCTTGCGTGGGCGGGCGGGGCTGCTGGCTGTATGGGAGATGATTCCCCACCTCTGACCAATTTCAGAATTGTTTACCACTGGAGCAAGTGCCTTGGTAGTGTTTTCCTCTGTATAATTCTTAGGTTCGGTTTTTTTTTTCTTTTTTGGTTCAAGTTAGATTTTATTCCTCATTTATGTATTTATAGATATAAGCATGGAAATAATTCATTCGTATAAATACATCAGTGTGAATGGAAGAACTTTTTTTCTGTTTTATTTTTACATTTTATTTTTTAAAATTTTGAAATTTAATTTTAGTTATTTTTTTATACAGTAGGTTATTATTAGTTATCTATTTTATGCGTAGACATGTATACAGGTCAATCCTAATCTCCCAACTCATCCCACCACCACCACCCCATGGCTTCCCCCACTTTGTGTCCATACGTTTGTTCTCTACCTCTGTGTCTCTATTTCTGCCCTGCAAACCAGTTCATCTCTACCATTTTTCTAGGTTCCACATATAGGCATTAATATACAATATTTGTTTTTCTCTTTCTGACTTACTTCACTCTGTATGACAGTCTCTAGATCCATCAACTTCTCTACAAATGACCCAGTTTCATTCCTTTTTATGGCTGAGTAATATTCCATTTTGTATATGTACCACATCTTTATCCATTCGTCTGTCTGTGGGCATTTAGGTTGCTTCCATTACCTGGCTATTGTAAATAGTGCTGCAATGAACATTGTGGTGAATGTGTCTTTGTGATTTATGGTTTTCTCTGGGTATATGCCCAGAAGTGGGATTGCTGGATCCTATGGTAATTCTCTTTTTAGTTTTTTAAAGGAACCTCCATACTGTTCTCCATAGTGACTGTATCAATTTACATTCCCACCAATAGCGGAAGAGGGTTCCTTTTCTCCACACCGTCCCCAGAATTTGTTGATTGTAGATTATCTGATGATGCCGATTCTAACAGGTGTGAGGTCTTACCTCATTGTAGTTTTGATTTGCATTTCTCTAATAATTAGTGATGTTGAGCAGCTTTTCATGTGCGTCTTGGCCATCTCTGTGTCTTCTTTGAAGAAACGTCTCTTTAGATCTTCTGCCCATTTTTGTATTGGGTTGTTTGTTTTATTAATATTAAGCTGCATGAGCTGTTTATATATATTGGAGATTAAACCTTTGTCCATTGATTCGTTTGTGAACGTTTTCGCCCATTCTGAGGGTTGCCTTTCTCCATTCCCGTTTTTTTTAACAAAGAAAGAAAGAAAGCAAAAGAAGCAGAACACTAATGTGCGTGAAATATGCCTCTTGAAACTGTCGTTTTGAAATATGGACGTCTTTTGAATTTTTTGGTCGATATATGACCCCAGGATTTGTTTTCAGGGCAGGTGTCATTTACAGGCCTGTAATGATTTGGAATATCCACTGACCATTAGCGCTGGCATTAATCCTGCAGTTGTGTGAAACGGCCACAAGGTGGCAGCAGTTCTCCCTTACCAAATCTGGGTACTAGGGCAGCAGAGGCTCAATGGAAGTCGTGTTCTAGATTGGAATGTAGAACGGAATGTGCCAGGAGAAAGCCCCTCAAGTTTGTCTCACTACTTCTTGTTCGTGTTTTTAATTTAATTTTTTATTTTTTATTACAGCAAGTTTGAGTACAACGTTTAGCTTGTTGTAGGTGTGCAAGAGGTGGTTCTTTTACACATATACATATGTCTGTTCTTCCTGGGATCCTTTTCCCATGTACGTTATGACAGAATGTTGAGTAGTCTTCTCTTGGTACTCCGTAGGTCTTTGGTGATTATATACGTCTACTGTGTTTGTATATGTCTGTTAACCCCAATATCGTAATGAATTCAATCCTCACACCTTTGCTTTGGTGAACCATAAGTTTGTTTAATGAATCTGTGATTGCCCTTCTCCCTGGAAATATCTGCCCTGGTATCAATTTATAGGTAACACCTATAAGTGATATGATATGATATGTGTCTTTCACTTTCTGACTTACTCCAAGTCACGTGATTACCTCGAGACTCATCTACGGTGCTGCAAATGGCATTGTGTCCTTTTTCTCCTTGGCGAATATTCTGTCTTAGCGAGGTCCATTTTCTGCAATGTGATTCCCTGAGGGCTGAGGATTAGCTGACCTGGGCAGCCTGACCCTGCCGGCAAGCCCTCCCCAGGTGTGCCTGGGTTGAGGTCAATATAAACAGCACTCCAGGCAGCAATAGCCCCTGCAGCTGTGCCTGACTCCATATCCTCTGCCCCGACAGCAGTCTCGGGGCTGTGCTGGTGGGAGGGTGTGAGGGTCCACGGCTTTGTGGGTGGCCCGGTGTGAGTGGGGCTCTGCTGGACTTTCGGCAGGAGTTGCCAGGCTGCCACCTGTAAAGAAGAGGATGTGTCACCCATAACTTCCACTGGAATATCTCTCCGGGCTGAGGTGAGGAAGGAAAAAAAGGAGTGGGGGCCGGGACAAGAGGGGTATCTCAGGCAGGGCAATAGAAAGCTTCCAGAAGAGCGCCCGTGGCCAGTACCATCCTGGCTGTCCTGCAGGCACCAAGTTGGCCTGCGTGCTGTGGCTGGTGTGGCTCCACGGCCCTTCCTCTAGGCTTTCAAGCACTTGTACATATTCAGGTGTTTCACCTGGGAAGGGTGGGAACAGTTCAGCAGCATCTGGCCTGGGGCTCAGCTCACGTTTACTCACAGAGCCCTCGGCACTGTCTCCCAGCTTTGCAATGAGGATGCTCCTTGCGTGGGCGGGCGGGGCTGCTGGCTGTATGGGAGATGATTCCCCACCTCTGACCAATTTCAGAATTGTTTACCACTGGAGCAAGTGCCTTGGTAGTGTTTTCCTCTGTATAATTCTTAGGTTCGGTTTTTTTTTTCTTTTTTGGTTCAAGTTAGATTTTATTCCTCATTTATGTATTTATAGATATAAGCATGGAAATAATTCATTCGTATAAATACATCAGTGTGAATGGAAGAACTTTTTTTCTGTTTTATTTTTACATTTTATTTTTTAAAATTTTGAAATTTAATTTTAGTTATTTTTTTTATACAGTAGGTTATTATTAGTTATCTATTTTATGCATAGACATGTATACAGGTCAATCCTAATCTCCCAACTCATCCCACCACCACCACCCCATGGCTTCCCCCACTTTGTGTCCATACGTTTGTTCTCTACCTCTGTGTCTCTATTTCTGCCCTGCAAACCAGTTCATCTCTACCATTTTTCTAGGATCCACATATAGGCATTAATATACAATATTTGTTTTTCTCTTTCTGACTTACTTCACTCTGTATGACAGTCTCTAGATCCATCAACTTCTCTACAAATGACCCAGTTTCATTCCTTTTTATGGCTGAGTAATATTCCATTTTGTATATGTACCACATCTTTATCCATTCGTCTGTCTGTGGGCATTTAGGTTGCTTCCATTACCTGGCTATTGTAAATAGTGCTGCAATGAACATTGTGGTGAATGTGTCTTTGTGATTTATGGTTTTCTCTGGGTATATGCCCAGAAGTGGGATTGCTGGATCCTATGGTAATTCTCTTTTTAGTTTTTTAAAGGAACCTCCATACTGTTCTCCATAGTGACTGTATCAATTTACATTCCCACCAATAGCGGAAGAGGGTTCCTTTTCTCCACACCGTCCCCAGAATTTGTTGATTGTAGATTATCTGATGATGCAGATTCTAACAGGTGTGAGGTCTTACCTCATTGTAGTTTTGATTTGCATTTCTCTAATAATTAGTGATGTTGAGCAGCTTTTCATGTGCGTCTTGGCCATCTCTGTGTCTTCTTTGAAGAAACGTCTCTTTAGATCTTCTGCCCATTTTTGTATTGGGTTGTTTGTTTTATTAATATTAAGCTGCATGAGCTGTTTATATATATTGGAGATTAAACCTTTGTCCATTGATTCGTTTGTGAACGTTTTCGCCCATTCTGAGGGTTGCCTTTCTCCATTCCCGTTTTTTTTAACAAAGAAAGAAAGAAAGCAAAAGAAGCAGAACACTAATGTGCGTGAAATATGCCTCTTGAAACTGTCGTTTTGAAATATGGACGTCTTTTGAATTTTTTGGTCGATATATGACCCCAGGATTTGTTTTCAGGGCAGGTGTCATTTACAGGCCTGTAATGATTTGGAATATCCACTGACCATTAGCGCTGGCATTAATCCTGCAGTTGTGTGAAACGGCCACAAGGTGGCAGCAGTTCTCCCTTACCAAATCTGGGTACTAGGGCAGCAGAGGCTCAATGGAAGTCGTGTTCTAGATTGGAATGTAGAACGGAATGTGCCAGGAGAAAGCCCCTCAAGTTTGTCTCACTACTTCTTGTTCGTGTTTTTAATTTTTTATTTTTTATTACAGCAAGTTTGAGTACAACGTTTAGCTTGTTGTAGGTGTGCAAGAGGTGGTTCTTTTACACATATACATATGTCTGTTCTTCCTGGGATCCTTTTCCCATGTACGTTATGACAGAATGTTGAGTAGTCTTCTCTTGGTACTCCGTAGGTCTTTGGTGATTATATACGTCTACTGTGTTTGTATCTGTCTGTTAACCCCAATATCGTAATGAATTCAATCCTCACACCTTTCCTTTGGTGAACCATAAGTTTGTTTAATGAATCTGTGATTGCCCTTCTCCCTGGAAATATCTGCCCTGGTATCAATTTATAGGTAACACCTATAAGTGATATGATATGATATGTGTCTTTCACTTTCTGACTTACTCCAAGTCACGTGATTACCTCGAGACTCATCTACGGTGCTGCAAATGGCATTGTGTCCTTTTTCTCCTTGGCGAATATTCTGTCTTAGCGAGGTCCATTTTCTGCAATGTGATTCCCTGAGGGCTGAGGATTAGCTGACCTGGGCAGCCTGACCCTGCCGGCAAGCCCTCCCCAGGTGTGCCTGGGTTGAGGTCAATATAAACAGCACTCCAGGCAGCAATAGCCCCTGCAGCTGTGCCTGACTCCATATCCTCTGCCCCGTCAGCAGTCTCGGGGCTGTGCTGGTGGGAGGGTGTGAGGGTCCACGGCTTTGTGGGTGGCCCGGTGTGAGTGGGGCTCTGCTGGACTTTCGGCAGGAGTTGCCAGGCTGCCACCTGTAAAGAAGAGGATGTGTCACCCATAACTTCCACTGGAATATCTCTCCGGGCTGAGGTGAGGAAGGAAAAAAAGGAGTGGGGGCCGGGACAGGAGGGGTATCTCAGGCAGGGCAATAGAAAGCTTCCAGAAGAGCGCCCGTGGCCAGTACCATCCTGGCTGACCTGCAGGCACCAAGTTGGCCTGCGTGCTGTCGCTGGTGTGGCTCCACGGCTCTTCCTCTAGGCTTTCAAGCACTTGTACATATTCAGGTGTTTCACCTGGGAAGGGTGGGAACAGTTCAGCAGCATCTGGCCTGGGGCTCAGCTCACGTTTACTCACAGAGCCCTCGGCACGGTCTCCCAGCTTTGAAATGAGGATGCTCCTTGCGTGGGCGGGCGGGGCTGCTGGCTGTATGGGAGATGATTCCCCACCTCTGACCAATTTCAGAATTGTTTACCACTGGAGCAAGTGCCTTGGTAGTGTTTTCCTCTGTATAACTGTTAGGTTCAGTTTTTTTTTTTTCTTTTTTGGTTCAAGTTAGATTTTATTCCTCATTTATGTATTTATAGATATAAGCATGGAAATAATTCATTCGTATAAATACATCAGTGTGAATGGAAGAACTTTTTTTCTGTTTTATTTTTACATTTTATTTTTTAAAATTTTGAAATTTAATTTTAGATATTTTTTTTTATACAGTAGGTTATTATTAGTTATCTATTTTATGCATAGACATGTATACAGGTCAATCCTAATCTCCCAACTCATCCCACCACCACCACCCCATGGCTTCCCCCACTTTGTGTCCATACGTTTGTTCTCTACCTCTGTGTCTCTATTTCTGCCCTGCAAACCAGTTCATCTCTACCATTTTTCTAGGATCCACATATAGGCATTAATATACAATATTTGTTTTTCTCTTTCTGACTTACTTCACTCTGTATGACAGTCTCTAGATCCATCAACTTCTCTACAAATGACCCAGTTTCATTCCTTTTTATGGCTGAGTAATATTCCATTTTGTATATGTACCACATCTTTATCCATTCGTCTGTCTGTGGGCATTTAGGTTGCTTCCATTACCTGGCTATTGTAAATAGTGCTGCAATGAACATTGTGGTGAATGTGTCTTTGTGATTTATGGTTTTCTCTGGGTGTATGCCCAGAAGTGGGATTGCTGGATCCTATGGTAATTCTCTTTTTAGTTTTTTAAAGGAACCTCCATACTGTTCTCCATAGTGACTGTATCAATTTACATTCCCACCAATAGTGGAAGAGGGTTCCTTTTGTCCACACCATCCCCAGAGTTTGTTGTTTGTAGATTATCTGATGATGCCGATTCTAACAGGTGTGAGGTCTTACCTCATTGTAGTTTTGATTTGCATTTCTCTAATAATTAGTGATATTGAGCAGCTTTTCATGTGCGTCTTGGCCATCTCTGTGTCTTCTTTGAAGAAACGTCTCTTTACATCTTCTGCCCATTTTTGTATTGGGTTGTTTGTTTTATTAATATTAAGCTGCATGAGCTGTTTATATATATTGGAGATTAAACCTTTGTCCATTGATTCGTTTGTGAACGTTTTCGCCCATTCTGAGGGTTGCCTTTCTCCATTCCCGTTTTTTTTAACAAAGAAAGAAAGAAAGCAAAAGAAGCAGAACACTAATGTGCGTGTAATATGCCTCTTGAAACTGTCGTTTTGAAATATGGACGTCTTTTGAATTTTTTGGTCGATATATGACCCCAGGATTTGTTTTCAGGGCAGGTGTCATTTACAGGCCTGTAATGATTTGGAATATCCACTGACCATTAGCGCTGGCATTAAACCTGCAGTTGTGTGAAACGGCCACATGGTGGCAGCAGTTCTCCCTTACCAAATCTGGTTACTAGGGCAGCAGAGCCTCAATGGAAGTCGTGTTCTAGATTGGAATGTAGAACGGAATGTGCCAGGAGAAAGCCCCTCAAGTTTGTCTCACTACTTCTTGTTCGTGTTTTTAATTTAATTTTTTATTTTTTATTACAGCAAGTTTGAGTACAACGTTTAGCTTGTTGTAGGTGTGCAAGAGGTGGTTCTTTTACACATATACATATGTCTGTTCTTCCTGGAATCCTTTTCCCATGTACGTTATGACAGAATGTTGAGTAGTCTTCTCTTGGTACTCCGTAGGTCTTTGGTGATTATATACGTCTACTGTGTTTGTATCTGTCTGTTAACCCCAATATCGTAATGAATTCAATCCTCACACCTTTCCTTTGGTGAACCATAAGTTTGTTTAATGAATCTGTGATTGCCCTTCTCCGTGGAAATATCTGCCCTGGTATCAATTTATAGGTAACACCTATAAGTGATATGATATGATATGTGTCTTTCACTTTCTGACTTACTCCAAGTCACGTGATTACCTCGAGACTCATCTACGGTGCTGCAAATGGCATTGTGTCCTTTTTCTCCTTGGCGAATATTCTGTCTTAGCGAGGTCCATATTCTGCAATGTGATTCCCTGAGGGCTGAGTATTAGCTGACCTGGGCAGCCTGACCCTGCCGGCAAGCCCTCCCCAGGTGTGCCTGGGTTGAGGTCAATATAAACAGCACTCCAGGCAGCAATAGCCCCTGCAGCTGTGCCTGACTCCATATTCTCTGCCCCGTCAGCAGTCTCGGGGCTGTGCTGGTGGGAGGGTGTGAGGGTCCACGGCTTTGTGGGTGGCCCGGTGTGAGTGGGGCTCTGCTGGACTTTCGGCAGGAGTTGCCAGGCTGCCACCTGTAAAGAAGAGGATGTGTCACCCATAACTTCCACTGGAATACCTCTCCAGGCTGAGGTGAGGAAGGAAAAAAAGGAGTGGGGGCCGGGACAAGAGGGGTATCTCAGGCAGGGCAATAGAAAGCTTCCAGAAGAGCGCCCGTGGCCAGTACCATCCTGGCTGACATGCAGGCACCAAGTTGGCCTGCGTGCTGTGGCTGGTGTGGCTCCACGGCCCTTCCTCTAGGCTTTCAAGCCCTTGTACATATTCAGGTGTTTCACCTGGGAAGGGTGGGAACAGTTCAGCAGCATCTGGCCTGGGGCTCAGCTCACGTTTACTCACAGAGGCCTCGGCACGGTCTCCCAGCTTTGCAATGAGGATGCTCCTTGCGTGGGCGGGCGGGGCTGCTGGCTGTATGGGAGATGATTCCCCACCTCTGACCAATTTCAGAATTGTTTACCACTGGAGCAAGTGCCTTGGTAGTGTTTTCCTCTGTATAATTCTTAGGTTCGGTTTTTTTTTTCTTTTTTGGTTCAAGTTAGATTTTATTCCTCATTTATGTATTTATAGATATAAGCATGGAAATAATTCATTCGTATAAATACATCAGTGTGAATGGAAGAACTTTTTTTCTGTTTTATTTTTACATTTTATTTTTTAAAATTTTGAAATTTAATTTTAGTTATTTTTTTTATACAGTAGGTAATTATTAGTTATCTATTTTATGCATAGACATGTATACAGGTCAATCCTAATCTCCCAACTCATCCCACCACCACCACCCCATGGCTTCCCCCACTTTGTGTCCATACGTTTGTTCTCTACCTCTGTGTCTCTATTTCTGCCCTGCAAACCAGTTCATCTCTACCATTTTTCTAGGTTCCACATATAGGCATTAATATACAATATTTGTTTTTCTCTTTCTGACTTACTTCACTCTGTATGACAGTCTCTAGATCCATCAACTTCTCTACAAATGACCCAGTTTCATTCCTTTTTATGGCTGAGTAATATTCCATTTTGTATATGTACCACATCTTTATCCATTCGTCTGTCTGTGGGCATTTAGGTTGCTTCCATTACCTGGCTATTGTAAATAGTGCTGCAATGAACATTGTGGTGAATGTGTCTTTGTGATTTATGGTTTTCTCTGGGTATATGCCCAGAAGTGGGATTGCTGGATCCTATGGTAATTCTCTTTTTAGTTTTTTAAAGGAACCTCCATACTGTTCTCCATAGTGACTGTATCAATTTACATTCCCACCAATAGTGGAAGAGGGTTCCTTTTGTCCACACCATCCCCAGAGTTTGTTGTTTGTAGATTATCTGATGATGCCGATTCTAACAGGTGTGAGGTCTTACCTCATTGTAGTTTTGATTTGCATTTCTCTAATAATTAGTGATATTGAGCAGCTTTTCATGTGCGTCTTGGCCATCTCTGTGTCTTCTTTGAAGAAACGTCTCTTTACATCTTCTGCCCATTTTTGTATTGGGTTGTTTGTTTTATTAATATTAAGCTGCATGAGCTGTTTATATATATTGGAGATTAAACCTTTGTCCATTGATTCGTTTGCGAACGTTTTCGCCCATTCTGAGGGTTGCCTTTCTCCATTCCCGTTTTTTTTAACAAAGAAAGAAAGAAAGCAAAAGAAGCAGAACACTAATGTGCGTGTAATATGCCTCTTGAAACTGTCGTTTTGAAATATGGACGTCTTTTGAATTTTTTGGTCGATATATGACCCCAGGATTTGTTTTCAGGGCAGGTGTCATTTACAGGCCTGTAATGATTTGGAATATCCACTGACCATTAGCGCTGGCATTAAACCTGCAGTTGTGTGAAACGGCCACATGGTGGCAGCAGTTCTCCCTTACCAAATCTGGTTACTAGGGCAGCAGAGCCTCAATGGAAGTCGTGTTCTAGATTGGAATGTAGAACGGAATGTGCCAGGAGAAAGCCCCTCAAGTTTGTCTCACTACTTCTTGTTCGTGTTTTTAATTTAATTTTTTATTTTTTACTACAGCAAGTTTGAGTACAACGTTTAGCTTGTTGTAGGTGTGCAAGAGGTGGTTCTTTTACACATATACATATGTCTGTTCTTCCTGGAATCCTTTTCCCATGTACGTTATGACAGAATGTTGAGTAGTCTTCTCTTGGTACTCCGTAGGTCTTTGGTGATTATATACGTCTACTGTGTTTGTATCTGTCTGTTAACCCCAATATCGTAATGAATTCAATCCTCACACCTTTCCTTTGGTGAACCATAAGTTTGTTTAATGAATCTGTGATTGCCCTTCTCCGTGGAAATATCTGCCCTGGTATCAATTTATAGGTAACACCTATAAGTGATATGATATGATATGTGTCTTTCACTTTCTGACTTACTCCAAGTCACGTGATTACCTCGAGACTCATCTACGGTGCTGCAAATGGCATTGTGTCCTTTTTCTCCTTGGCGAATATTCTGTCTTAGCGAGGTCCATATTCTGCAATGTGATTCCCTGAGGGCTGAGTATTAGCTGACCTGGGCAGCCTGACCCTGCCGGCAAGCCCTCCCCAGGTGTGCCTGGGTTGAGGTCAATATAAACAGCACTCCAGGCAGCAATAGCCCCTGCAGCTGTGCCTGACTCCATATTCTCTGCCCCGTCAGCAGTCTCGGGGCTGTGCTGGTGGGAGGGTGTGAGGGTCCACGGCTTTGTGGGTGGCCCGGTGTGAGTGGGGCTCTGCTGGACTTTCGGCAGGAGTTGCCAGGCTGCCACCTGTAAAGAAGAGGATGTGTCACCCATAACTTCCACTGGAATACCTCTCCAGGCTGAGGTGAGGAAGGAAAAAAAGGAGTGGGGGCCGGGACAAGAGGGGTATCTCAGGCAGGGCAATAGAAAGCTTCCAGAAGAGCGCCCGTGGCCAGTACCATCCTGGCTGACCGGCAGGCACCAAGTTGGCCTGCGTGCTGTGGCTGGTGTGGCTCCACGGCCCTTCCTCTAGGCTTTCAAGCCCTTGTACATATTCAGGTGTTTCACCTGGGAAGGGTGGGAACAGTTCAGCAGCATCTGGCCTGGGGCTCAGCTCACGTTTACTCACAGAGGCCTCGGCACGGTCTCCCAGCTTTGCAATGAGGATGCTCCTTGCGTGGGCGGGCGGGGCTGCTGGCTGTATGGGAGATGATTCCCCACCTCTGACCAATTTCAGAATTGTTTACCACTGGAGCAAGTGCCTTGGTAGTGTTTTCCTCTGTATAATTCTTAGGTTCGGTTTTTTTTTTTCTTTTTTGGTTCAAGTTAGATTGTATTCCTCATTTATGTATTTATAGATATAAGCATGGAAATAATTCATTCGTATAAATACATCAGTGTGAATGGAAGAACTTTTTTTCTGTTTTATTTTTACATTTTATTTTTTAAAATTTTGAAATTTAATTTTAGTTATTTTTTTTATACAGTAGGTTATTATTAGTTATCTATTTTATGCATAGACATGTATACAGGTCAATCCTAATCTCCCAACTCATCCCACCACCACCACCCCATGGCTTCCCCCACTTTGTGTCCATACGTTTGTTCTCTACCTCTGTGTCTCTATTTCTGCCCTGCAAACCAGTTCATCTCTACCATTTTTCTAGGTTCCACATATAGGCATTAATATACAATATTTGTTTTTCTCTTTCTGACTTACTTCACTCTGTATGACAGTCTCTAGATCCATCAACTTCTCTACAAATGACCCAGTTTCATTCCTTTTTATGGCTGAGTAATATTCCATTTTGTATATGTACCACATCTTTATCCATTCGTCTGTCTGTGGGCATTTAGGTTGCTTCCATTACCTGGCTATTGTAAATAGTGCTGCAATGAACATTGTGGTGAATGTGTCTTTGTGATTTATGGTTTTCTCTGGGTATATGCCCAGAAGTGGGATTGCTGGATCCTATGGTAATTCTCTTTTTAGTTTTTTAAAGGAACCTCCATACTGTTCTCCATAGTGACTGTATCAATTTACATTCCCACCAATAGCGGAAGAGGGTTCCTTTTCTCCACACCGTCCCCAGAATTTGTTGATTGTAGATTATCTGATGATGCCGATTCTAACAGGTGTGAGGTCTTACCTCATTGTAGTTTTGATTTGCATTTCTCTAATAATTAGTGATGTTGAGCAGCTTTTCATGTGCGTCTTGGCCATCTCTGTGTCTTCTTTGAAGAAACGTCTCTTTAGATCTTCTGCCCATTTTTGTATTGGGTTGTTTGTTTTATTAATATTAAGCTGCATGAGCTGTTTATATATATTGGAGATTAAACCTTTGTCCATTGATTCGTTTGTGAACGTTTTCGCCCATTCTGAGGGTTGCCTTTCTCCATTCCCGTTTTTTTTAACAAAGAAAGAAAGAAAGCAAAAGAAGCAGAACACTAATGTGCGTGAAATATGCCTCTTGAAACTGTCGTTTTGAAATATGGACGTCTTTTGAATTTTTTGGTCGATATATGACCCCAGGATTTGTTTTCAGGGCAGGTGTCATTTACAGGCCTGTAATGATTTGGAATATCCACTGACCATTAGCGCTGGCATTAATCCTACAGTTGTGTGAAACGGCCACAAGGTGGCAGCAGTTCTCCCTTACCAAATCTGGGTACTAGGGCAGCAGAGGCTCAATGGAAGTCGTGTTCTAGATTGGAATGTAGAACGGAATGTGCCAGGAGAAAGCCCCTCAAGTTTGTCTCACTACTTCTTGTTCGTGTTTTTAATTTAATTTTTTATTTTTTATTACAGCAAGTTTGAGTACAACGTTTAGCTTGTTGTAGGTGTGCAAGAGGTGGTTCTTTTACACATATACATATGTCTGTTCTTCCTGGGATCCTTTTCCCATGTACGTTATGACAGAATGTTGAGTAGTCTTCTCTTGGTACTCCGTAGGTCTTTGGTGATTATATACGTCTACTGTGTTTGTATCTGTCTGTTAACCCCAATATCGTAATGAATTCAATCCTCACACCTTTCCTTTGGTGAACCATAAGTTTGTTTAATGAATCTGTGATTGCCCTTCTCCCTGGAAATATCTGCCCTGGTATCAATTTATAGGTAACACCTATAAGTGATATGATATGATATGTGTCTTTCACTTTCTGACTTACTCCAAGTCACGTGATTACCTCGAGACTCATCTACGGTGCTGCAAATGGCATTGTGTCCTTTTTCTCCTTGGCGAATATTCTGTCTTAGCGAGGTCCATTTTCTGCAATGTGATTCCCTGAGGGCTGAGGATTAGCTGACCTGGGCAGCCTGACCCTGCCGGCAAGCCCTCCCCAGGTGTGCCTGGGTTGAGGTCAATATAAACAGCACTCCAGGCAGCAATAGCCCTGCAGCTGTGCCTGTCTCCATATCCTCTGCCCCGACAGCAGTCTCGGGGCTGTGCTGGTGGGAGGGTGTGAGGGTCCACGGCTTTGTGGGTGGCCCGGTGTGAGTGGGGCTCTGCTGGACTTTCGGCAGGAGTTGCCAGGCTGCCACCTGTAAAGAAGAGGATGTGTCACCCATAACTTCCACTGGAATATCTCTCCGGGCTGAGGTGAGGAAGGAAAAAAAGGAGTGGGGGCCGGGACAGGAGGGGTATCTCAGGCAGGGCAATAGAAAGGTTCCAGAAGAGCGCCCGTGGCCAGTACCATCCTGGCTGTCCTGCAGGCACCAAGTTGGCCTGCGTGCTGTCGCTGGTGTGGCTCCACGGCCCTTCCTCTAGGCTTTCAAGCCCTTGTACATATTCAGGTGTTTCACCTGGGAAGGGTGGGAACAGTTCATCAGCATCTGGCCTGGGGCTCAGCTCACGTTTACTCACAGAGCCCTCGGCACGGTCTCCCAGCTTTGAAATGAGGATGCTCCTTGCGTGGGCGTGCGGGGCTGCTGGCTGTATGGGAGATGATTCCCCACCTCTGACCAATTTCAGAATTGTTTACCACTGGAGCAAGTGCCTTGGTAGTGTTTTCCTCTGTATAACTGTTAGGTTCAGTTTTTTTTTTTTTCTTTTTTGGTTCAAGTTAGATTTTATTCCTCATTTATGTATTTATAGATATAAGCATGGAAATAATTCATTCGTATAAATACATCAGTGTGAATGGAAGAACTTTTTTTCTGTTTTATTTTTACATTTTATTTTTTAAAATTTTGAAATTTAATTTTAGTTATTTTTTTTATACAGTAGGTTATTATTAGTTATCTATTTTATGCATAGACATGTATACAGGTCAATCCTAATCTCCCAACTCATCCCACCACCACCACCCCATGGCTTCCCCCACTTTGTGTCCATACGTTTGTTCTCTACCTCTGTGTCTCTATTTCTGCCCTGCAAACCAGTTCATCTCTACCATTTTTCTAGGTTCCACATATAGGCATTAATATACAATATTTGTTTTTCTCTTTCTGACTTACTTCACTCTGTATGACAGTCTCTAGATCCATCAACTTCTCTACAAATGACCCAGTTTCATTCCTTTTTATGGCTGAGTAATATTCCATTTTGTATATGTACCACATCTTTATCCATTCGTCTGTCTGTGGGCATTTAGGTTGCTTCCATTACCTGGCTATTGTAAATAGTGCTGCAATGAACATTGTGGTGAATGTGTCTTTGTGATTTATGGTTTTCTCTGGGTATATGCCCAGAAGTGGGATTGCTGGATCCTATGGTAATTCTCTTTTTAGTTTTTTAAAGGAACCTCCATACTGTTCTCCATAGTGACTGTATCAATTTACATTCCCACCAATAGTGGAAGAGGGTTCCTTTTCTCCACACCGTCCACAGAATTTGTTGATTGTAGATTATCTGATGATGCCGATTCTAACAGGTGTGAGGTCTTACCTCATTGTAGTTTTGATTTGCATTTCTCTAATAATTAGTGATGTTGAGCAGCTTTTCATGTGCGTCTTGGCCATCTCTGTGTCTTCTTTGAAGAAACGTCTCTTTAGATCTTCTGCCCATTTTTGTATTGGGTTGTTTGTTTTATTAATATTAAGCTGCATGAGCTGTTTATATATATTGGAGATTAAACCTTTGTCCATTGATTCGTTTGTGAACGTTTTCGCCCATTCTGAGGGTTGCCTTTCTCCATTCCCGTTTTTTTTAACAAAGAAAGAAAGAAAGCAAAAGAAGCAGAACACTAATGTGCGTGAAATATGCCTCTTGAAACTGTCGTTTTGAAATATGGACGTCTTTTGAATTTTTTGGTCGATATATGACCCCAGGATTTGTTTTCAGGGCAGGTGTCATTTACAGGCCTGTAATGATTTGGAATATCCACTGACCATTAGCGCTGGCATTAATCCTACAGTTGTGTGAAATGGCCACGAGGTGGCAGCAGTTCTCCCTTACCAAATCTGGGTACTAGGGCAGCAGAGGCTCAATGGAAGTCGTGTTCTAGATTGGAATGTAGAACGGAATGTGCCAGGAGAAAGCCCCTCAAGTTTGTCTCACTACTTCTTGTTCGTGTTTTTAATTTAATTTTTTATTTTTTATTACAGCAAGTTTGAGTACAACGTTTAGCTTGTTGTAGGTGTGCAAGAGGTGGTTCTTTTACACATATACATATGTCTGTTCTTCCTGGGATCCTTTTCCCATGTACGTTATGACAGAATGTTGAGTAGTCTTCTCTTGGTACTCCGTAGGTCTTTGGTGATTATATACGTCTACTGTGTTTGTATCTGTCTGTTAACCCCAATATCGTAATGAATTCAATCCTCACACCTTTCCTTTGGTGAACCATAAGTTTGTTTAATGAATCTGTGATTGCCCTTCTCCCTGGAAATATCTGCCCTGGTATCAATTTATAGGTAACACCTATAAGTGATATGATATGATATGTGTCTTTCACTTTCTGACTTACTCCAAGTCACGTGATTACCTCGAGACTCATCTACGGTGCTGCAAATGGCATTGTGTCCTTTTTCTCCTTGGCGAATATTCTGTCTTAGCGAGGTCCATTTTCTGCAATGTGATTCCCTGAGGGCTGAGGATTAGCTGACCTGGGCAGCCTGACCCTGCCGGCAAGCCCTCCCCAGGTGTGCCTGGGTTGAGGTCAATATAAACAGCACTCCAGGCAGCAATAGCCCCTGCAGCTGTGCCTGACTCCATATCCTCTGCCCCGTCAGCAGTCTCGGGGCTGTGCTGGTGGGAGGGTGTGAGGGTCCACGGCTTTGTGGGTGGCCCGGTGTGAGTGGGGCTCTGCTGGACTTTCGGCAGGAGTTGCCAGGCTGCCACCTGTAAAGAAGAGGATGTGTCACCCATAACTTCCACTGGAATATCTCTCCGGGCTGAGGTGAGGAAGGAAAAAAAGGAGTGGGGGCCGGGACAGGAGGGGTATCTCAGGCAGGGCAATAGAAAGCTTCCAGAAGAGCGCCCGTGGCCAGTACCATCCTGGCTGACCTGCAGGCACCAAGTTGGCCTGCGTGCTGTCGCTGGTGTGGCTCCACGGCTCTTCCTCTAGGCTTTCAAGCACTTGTACATATTCAGGTGTTTCACCTGGGAAGGGTGGGAACAGTTCAGCAGCATCTGGCCTGGGGCTCAGCTCACGTTTACTCACAGAGCCCTCGGCACGGTCTCCCAGCTTTGAAATGAGGATGCTCCTTGCGTGGGCGGGCGGGGCTGCTGGCTGTATGGGAGATGATTCCCCACCTCTGACCAATTTCAGAATTGTTTACCACTGGAGCAAGTGCCTTGGTAGTGTTTTCCTCTGTATAACTGTTAGGTTCAGTTTTTTTTTTTCTTTTTTGGTTCAAGTTAGATTTTATTCCTCATTTATGTATTTATAGATATAAGCATGGAAATAATTCATTCGTATAAATACATCAGTGTGAATGGAAGAACTTTTTTTCTGTTTTATTTTTACATTTTATTTTTTAAAATTTTGAAATTTAATTTTAGATATTTTTTTTTATACAGTAGGTTATTATTAGTTATCTATTTTATGCATAGACATGTATACAGGTCAATCCTAATCTCCCAACTCATCCCACCACCACCACCCCATGGCTTCCCCCACTTTGTGTCCATACGTTTGTTCTCTACCTCTGTGTCTCTATTTCTGCCCTGCAAACCAGTTCATCTCTACCATTTTTCTAGGATCCACATATAGGCATTAATATACAATATTTGTTTTTCTCTTTCTGACTTACTTCACTCTGTATGACAGTCTCTAGATCCATCAACTTCTCTACAAATGACCCAGTTTCATTCCTTTTTATGGCTGAGTAATATTCCATTTTGTATATGTACCACATCTTTATCCATTCGTCTGTCTGTGGGCATTTAGGTTGCTTCCATTACCTGGCTATTGTAAATAGTGCTGCAATGAACATTGTGGTGAATGTGTCTTTGTGATTTATGGTTTTCTCTGGGTGTATGCCCAGAAGTGGGATTGCTGGATCCTATGGTAATTCTCTTTTTAGTTTTTTAAAGGAACCTCCATACTGTTCTCCATAGTGACTGTATCAATTTACATTCCCACCAATAGTGGAAGAGGGTTCCTTTTGTCCACACCATCCCCAGAGTTTGTTGTTTGTAGATTATCTGATGATGCCGATTCTAACAGGTGTGAGGTCTTACCTCATTGTAGTTTTGATTTGCATTTCTCTAATAATTAGTGATATTGAGCAGCTTTTCATGTGCGTCTTGGCCATCTCTGTGTCTTCTTTGAAGAAACGTCTCTTTACATCTTCTGCCCATTTTTGTATTGGGTTGTTTGTTTTATTAATATTAAGCTGCATGAGCTGTTTATATATATTGGAGATTAAACCTTTGTCCATTGATTCGTTTGTGAACGTTTTCGCCCATTCTGAGGGTTGCCTTTCTCCATTCCCGTTTTTTTTAACAAAGAAAGAAAGAAAGCAAAAGAAGCAGAACACTAATGTGCGTGAAATATGCCTCTTGAAACTGTCGTTTTGAAATATGGACGTCTTTTGAATTTTTTGGTCGATATATGACCCCAGGATTTGTTTTCAGGGCAGGTGTCATTTACAGGCCTGTAATGATTTGGAATATCCACTGACCATTAGCGCTGGCATTAAACCTGCAGTTGTGTGAAACGGCCACATGGTGGCAGCAGTTCTCCCTTACCAAATCTGGTTACTAGGGCAGCAGAGCCTCAATGGAAGTCGTGTTCTAGATTGGAATGTAGAACGGAATGTGCCAGGAGAAAGCCCCTCAAGTTTGTCTCACTACTTCTTGTTCGTGTTTTTAATTTAATTTTTTATTTTTTATTACAGCAAGTTTGAGTACAACGTTTAGCTTGTTGTAGGTGTGCAAGAGGTGGTTCTTTTACACATATACATATGTCTGTTCTTCCTGGAATCCTTTTCCCATGTACGTTATGACAGAATGTTGAGTAGTCTTCTCTTGGTACTCCGTAGGTCTTTGGTGATTATATACGTCTACTGTGTTTGTATCTGTCTGTTAACCCCAATATCGTAATGAATTCAATCCTCACACCTTTCCTTTGGTGAACCATAAGTTTGTTTAATGAATCTGTGATTGCCCTTCTCCGTGGAAATATCTGCCCTGGTATCAATTTATAGGTAACACCTATAAGTGATATGATATGATATGTGTCTTTCACTTTCTGACTTACTCCAAGTCACGTGATTACCTCGAGACTCATCTACGGTGCTGCAAATGGCATTGTGTCCTTTTTCTCCTTGGCGAATATTCTGTCTTAGCGAGGTCCATATTCTGCAATGTGATTCCCTGAGGGCTGAGTATTAGCTGACCTGGGCAGCCTGACCCTGCCGGCAAGCCCTCCCCAGGTGTGCCTGGGTTGAGGTCAATATAAACAGCACTCCAGGCAGCAATAGCCCCTGCAGCTGTGCCTGACTCCATATTCTCTGCCCCGTCAGCAGTCTCGGGGCTGTGCTGGTGGGAGGGTGTGAGGGTCCACGGCTTTGTGGGTGGCCCGGTGTGAGTGGGGCTCTGCTGGACTTTCGGCAGGAGTTGCCAGGCTGCCACCTGTAAAGAAGAGGATGTGTCACCCATAACTTCCACTGGAATACCTCTCCAGGCTGAGGTGAGGAAGGAAAAAAAGGAGTGGGGGCCGGGACAAGAGGGGTATCTCAGGCAGGGCAATAGAAAGCTTCCAGAAGAGCGCCCGTGGCCAGTACCATCCTGGCTGACATGCAGGCACCAAGTTGGCCTGCGTGCTGTGGCTGGTGTGGCTCCACGGCCCTTCCTCTAGGCTTTCAAGCCCTTGTACATATTCAGGTGTTTCACCTGGGAAGGGTGGGAACAGTTCAGCAGCATCTGGCCTGGGGCTCAGCTCACGTTTACTCACAGAGGCCTCGGCACGGTCTCCCAGCTTTGCAATGAGGATGCTCCTTGCGTGGGCGGGCGGGGCTGCTGGCTGTATGGGAGATGATTCCCCACCTCTGACCAATTTCAGAATTGTTTACCACTGGAGCAAGTGCCTTGGTAGTGTTTTCCTCTGTATAATTCTTAGGTTCGGTTTTTTTTTTCTTTTTTGGTTCAAGTTAGATTTTATTCCTCATTTATGTATTTATAGATATAAGCATGGAAATAATTCATTCGTATAAATACATCAGTGTGAATGGAAGAACTTTTTTTCTGTTTTATTTTTACATTTTATTTTTTAAAATTTTGAAATTTAATTTTAGTTATTTTTTTTATACAGTAGGTAATTATTAGTTATCTATTTTATGCATAGACATGTATACAGGTCAATCCTAATCTCCCAACTCATCCCACCACCACCACCCCATGGCTTCCCCCACTTTGTGTCCATACGTTTGTTCTCTACCTCTGTGTCTCTATTTCTGCCCTGCAAACCAGTTCATCTCTACCATTTTTCTAGGTTCCACATATAGGCATTAATATACAATATTTGTTTTTCTCTTTCTGACTTACTTCACTCTGTATGACAGTCTCTAGATCCATCAACTTCTCTACAAATGACCCAGTTTCATTCCTTTTTATGGCTGAGTAATATTCCATTTTGTATATGTACCACATCTTTATCCATTCGTCTGTCTGTGGGCATTTAGGTTGCTTCCATTACCTGGCTATTGTAAATAGTGCTGCAATGAACATTGTGGTGAATGTGTCTTTGTGATTTATGGTTTTCTCTGGGTATATGCCCAGAAGTGGGATTGCTGGATCCTATGGTAATTCTCTTTTTAGTTTTTTAAAGGAACCTCCATACTGTTCTCCATAGTGACTGTATCAATTTACATTCCCACCAATAGTGGAAGAGGGTTCCTTTTGTCCACACCATCCCCAGAGTTTGTTGTTTGTAGATTATCTGATGATGCCGATTCTAACAGGTGTGAGGTCTTACCTCATTGTAGTTTTGATTTGCATTTCTCTAATAATTAGTGATATTGAGCAGCTTTTCATGTGCGTCTTGGCCATCTCTGTGTCTTCTTTGAAGAAACGTCTCTTTACATCTTCTGCCCATTTTTGTATTGGGTTGTTTGTTTTATTAATATTAAGCTGCATGAGCTGTTTATATATATTGGAGATTAAACCTTTGTCCATTGATTCGTTTGCGAACGTTTTCGCCCATTCTGAGGGTTGCCTTTCTCCATTCCCGTTTTTTTTAACAAAGAAAGAAAGAAAGCAAAAGAAGCAGAACACTAATGTGCGTGTAATATGCCTCTTGAAACTGTCGTTTTGAAATATGGACGTCTTTTGAATTTTTTGGTCGATATATGACCCCAGGATTTGTTTTCAGGGCAGGTGTCATTTACAGGCCTGTAATGATTTGGAATATCCACTGACCATTAGCGCTGGCATTAAACCTGCAGTTGTGTGAAACGGCCACATGGTGGCAGCAGTTCTCCCTTACCAAATCTGGTTACTAGGGCAGCAGAGCCTCAATGGAAGTCGTGTTCTAGATTGGAATGTAGAACGGAATGTGCCAGGAGAAAGCCCCTCAAGTTTGTCTCACTACTTCTTGTTCGTGTTTTTAATTTAATTTTTTATTTTTTACTACAGCAAGTTTGAGTACAACGTTTAGCTTGTTGTAGGTGTGCAAGAGGTGGTTCTTTTACACATATACATATGTCTGTTCTTCCTGGAATCCTTTTCCCATGTACGTTATGACAGAATGTTGAGTAGTCTTCTCTTGGTACTCCGTAGGTCTTTGGTGATTATATACGTCTACTGTGTTTGTATCTGTCTGTTAACCCCAATATCGTAATGAATTCAATCCTCACACCTTTCCTTTGGTGAACCATAAGTTTGTTTAATGAATCTGTGATTGCCCTTCTCCGTGGAAATATCTGCCCTGGTATCAATTTATAGGTAACACCTATAAGTGATATGATATGATATGTGTCTTTCACTTTCTGACTTACTCCAAGTCACGTGATTACCTCGAGACTCATCTACGGTGCTGCAAATGGCATTGTGTCCTTTTTCTCCTTGGCGAATATTCTGTCTTAGCGAGGTCCATATTCTGCAATGTGATTCCCTGAGGGCTGAGTATTAGCTGACCTGGGCAGCCTGACCCTGCCGGCAAGCCCTCCCCAGGTGTGCCTGGGTTGAGGTCAATATAAACAGCACTCCAGGCAGCAATAGCCCCTGCAGCTGTGCCTGACTCCATATTCTCTGCCCCGTCAGCAGTCTCGGGGCTGTGCTGGTGGGAGGGTGTGAGGGTCCACGGCTTTGTGGGTGGCCCGGTGTGAGTGGGGCTCTGCTGGACTTTCGGCAGGAGTTGCCAGGCTGCCACCTGTAAAGAAGAGGATGTGTCACCCATAACTTCCACTGGAATACCTCTCCAGGCTGAGGTGAGGAAGGAAAAAAAGGAGTGGGGGCCGGGACAAGAGGGGTATCTCAGGCAGGGCAATAGAAAGCTTCCAGAAGAGCGCCCGTGGCCAGTACCATCCTGGCTGACCGGCAGGCACCAAGTTGGCCTGCGTGCTGTGGCTGGTGTGGCTCCACGGCCCTTCCTCTAGGCTTTCAAGCCCTTGTACATATTCAGGTGTTTCACCTGGGAAGGGTGGGAACAGTTCAGCAGCATCTGGCCTGGGGCTCAGCTCACGTTTACTCACAGAGGCCTCGGCACGGTCTCCCAGCTTTGCAATGAGGATGCTCCTTGCGTGGGCGGGCGGGGCTGCTGGCTGTATGGGAGATGATTCCCCACCTCTGACCAATTTCAGAATTGTTTACCACTGGAGCAAGTGCCTTGGTAGTGTTTTCCTCTGTATAATTCTTAGGTTCGGTTTTTTTTTTTCTTTTTTGGTTCAAGTTAGATTGTATTCCTCATTTATGTATTTATAGATATAAGCATGGAAATAATTCATTCGTATAAATACATCAGTGTGAATGGAAGAACTTTTTTTCTGTTTTATTTTTACATTTTATTTTTTAAAATTTTGAAATTTAATTTTAGTTATTTTTTTTATACAGTAGGTTATTATTAGTTATCTATTTTATGCATAGACATGTATACAGGTCAATCCTAATCTCCCAACTCATCCCACCACCACCACCCCATGGCTTCCCCCACTTTGTGTCCATACGTTTGTTCTCTACCTCTGTGTCTCTATTTCTGCCCTGCAAACCAGTTCATCTCTACCATTTTTCTAGGTTCCACATATAGGCATTAATATACAATATTTGTTTTTCTCTTTCTGACTTACTTCACTCTGTATGACAGTCTCTAGATCCATCAACTTCTCTACAAATGACCCAGTTTCATTCCTTTTTATGGCTGAGTAATATTCCATTTTGTATATGTACCACATCTTTATCCATTCGTCTGTCTGTGGGCATTTAGGTTGCTTCCATTACCTGGCTATTGTAAATAGTGCTGCAATGAACATTGTGGTGAATGTGTCTTTGTGATTTATGGTTTTCTCTGGGTATATGCCCAGAAGTGGGATTGCTGGATCCTATGGTAATTCTCTTTTTAGTTTTTTAAAGGAACCTCCATACTGTTCTCCATAGTGACTGTATCAATTTACATTCCCACCAATAGCGGAAGAGGGTTCCTTTTCTCCACACCGTCCCCAGAATTTGTTGATTGTAGATTATCTGATGATGCCGATTCTAACAGGTGTGAGGTCTTACCTCATTGTAGTTTTGATTTGCATTTCTCTAATAATTAGTGATGTTGAGCAGCTTTTCATGTGCGTCTTGGCCATCTCTGTGTCTTCTTTGAAGAAACGTCTCTTTAGATCTTCTGCCCATTTTTGTATTGGGTTGTTTGTTTTATTAATATTAAGCTGCATGAGCTGTTTATATATATTGGAGATTAAACCTTTGTCCATTGATTCGTTTGTGAACGTTTTCGCCCATTCTGAGGGTTGCCTTTCTCCATTCCCGTTTTTTTTAACAAAGAAAGAAAGAAAGCAAAAGAAGCAGAACACTAATGTGCGTGAAATATGCCTCTTGAAACTGTCGTTTTGAAATATGGACGTCTTTTGAATTTTTTGGTCGATATATGACCCCAGGATTTGTTTTCAGGGCAGGTGTCATTTACAGGCCTGTAATGATTTGGAATATCCACTGACCATTAGCGCTGGCATTAATCCTACAGTTGTGTGAAACGGCCACAAGGTGGCAGCAGTTCTCCCTTACCAAATCTGGGTACTAGGGCAGCAGAGGCTCAATGGAAGTCGTGTTCTAGATTGGAATGTAGAACGGAATGTGCCAGGAGAAAGCCCCTCAAGTTTGTCTCACTACTTCTTGTTCGTGTTTTTAATTTAATTTTTTATTTTTTATTACAGCAAGTTTGAGTACAACGTTTAGCTTGTTGTAGGTGTGCAAGAGGTGGTTCTTTTACACATATACATATGTCTGTTCTTCCTGGGATCCTTTTCCCATGTACGTTATGACAGAATGTTGAGTAGTCTTCTCTTGGTACTCCGTAGGTCTTTGGTGATTATATACGTCTACTGTGTTTGTATCTGTCTGTTAACCCCAATATCGTAATGAATTCAATCCTCACACCTTTCCTTTGGTGAACCATAAGTTTGTTTAATGAATCTGTGATTGCCCTTCTCCCTGGAAATATCTGCCCTGGTATCAATTTATAGGTAACACCTATAAGTGATATGATATGATATGTGTCTTTCACTTTCTGACTTACTCCAAGTCACGTGATTACCTCGAGACTCATCTACGGTGCTGCAAATGGCATTGTGTCCTTTTTCTCCTTGGCGAATATTCTGTCTTAGCGAGGTCCATTTTCTGCAATGTGATTCCCTGAGGGCTGAGGATTAGCTGACCTGGGCAGCCTGACCCTGCCGGCAAGCCCTCCCCAGGTGTGCCTGGGTTGAGGTCAATATAAACAGCACTCCAGGCAGCAATAGCCCCTGCAGCTGTGCCTGTCTCCATATCCTCTGCCCCGACAGCAGTCTCGGGGCTGTGCTGGTGGGAGGGTGTGAGGGTCCACGGCTTTGTGGGTGGCCCGGTGTGAGTGGGGCTCTGCTGGACTTTCGGCAGGAGTTGCCAGGCTGCCACCTGTAAAGAAGAGGATGTGTCACCCATAACTTCCACTGGAATATCTCTCCGGGCTGAGGTGAGGAAGGAAAAAAAGGAGTGGGGGCCGGGACAGGAGGGGTATCTCAGGCAGGGCAATAGAAAGCTTCCAGAAGAGCGCCCGTGGCCAGTACCATCCTGGCTGTCCTGCAGGCACCAAGTTGGCCTGCGTGCTGTCGCTGGTGTGGCTCCACGGCCCTTCCTCTAGGCTTTCAAGCCCTTGTACATATTCAGGTGTTTCACCTGGGAAGGGTGGGAACAGTTCATCAGCATCTGGCCTGGGGCTCAGCTCACGTTTACTCACAGAGCCCTCGGCACGGTCTCCCAGCTTTGAAATGAGGATGCTCCTTGCGTGGGCGTGCGGGGCTGCTGGCTGTATGGGAGATGATTCCCCACCTCTGACCAATTTCAGAATTGTTTACCACTGGAGCAAGTGCCTTGGTAGTGTTTTCCTCTGTATAACTGTTAGGTTCAGTTTTTTTTTTTCTTTTTTGGTTCAAGTTAGATTTTATTCCTCATTTATGTATTTATAGATATAAGCATGGAAATAATTCATTCGTATAAATACATCAGTGTGAATGGAAGAACTTTTTTTCTGTTTTATTTTTACATTTTATTTTTTAAAATTTTGAAATTTAATTTTAGTTATTTTTTTTATACAGTAGGTTATTATTAGTTATCTATTTTATGCATAGACATGTATACAGGTCAATCCTAATCTCCCAACTCATCCCACCACCACCACCCCATGGCTTCCCCCACTTTGTGTCCATACGTTTGTTCTCTACCTCTGTGTCTCTATTTCTGCCCTGCAAACCAGTTCATCTCTACCATTTTTCTAGGTTCCACATATAGGCATTAATATACAATATTTGTTTTTCTCTTTCTGACTTACTTCACTCTGTATGACAGTCTCTAGATCCATCAACTTCTCTACAAATGACCCAGTTTCATTCCTTTTTATGGCTGAGTAATATTCCATTTTGTATATGTACCACATCTTTATCCATTCGTCTGTCTGTGGGCATTTAGGTTGCTTCCATTACCTGGCTATTGTAAATAGTGCTGCAATGAACATTGTGGTGAATGTGTCTTTGTGATTTATGGTTTTCTCTGGGTATATGCCCAGAAGTGGGATTGCTGGATCCTATGGTAATTCTCTTTTTAGTTTTTTAAAGGAACCTCCATACTGTTCTCCATAGTGACTGTATCAATTTACATTCCCACCAATAGTGGAAGAGGGTTCCTTTTCTCCACACCGTCCCCAGAATTTGTTGATTGTAGATTATCTGATGATGCCGATTCTAACAGGTGTGAGGTCTTACCTCATTGTAGTTTTGATTTGCATTTCTCTAATAATTAGTGATGTTGAGCAGCTTTTCATGTGCGTCTTGGCCATCTCTGTGTCTTCTTTGAAGAAACGTCTCTTTACATCTTCTGCCCATTTTTGTATTGGGTTGTTTGTTTTATTAATATTAAGCTGCATGAGCTGTTTATATATATTGGAGATTAAACCTTTGTCCATTGATTCGTTTGTGAACGTTTTCGCCCATTCTGAGGGTTGCCTTTCTCCATTCCCGTTTTTTTTAACAAAGAAAGAAAGAAAGCAAAAGAAGCAGAACACTAATGTGCGTGAAATATGCCTCTTGAAACTGTCGTTTTGAAATATGGACGTCTTTTGAATTTTTTGGTCGATATATGACCCCAGGATTTGTTTTCAGGGCAGGTGTCATTTACAGGCCTGTAATGATTTGGAATATCCACTGACCATTAGCGCTGGCATTAATCCTACAGTTGTGTGAAACGGCCACGAGGTGGCAGCAGTTCTCCCTTACCAAATCTGGGTACTAGGGCAGCAGAGGCTCAATGGAAGTCGTGTTCTAGATTGGAATGTAGAACGGAATGTGCCAGGAGAAAGCCCCTCAAGTTTGTCTCACTACTTCTTGTTCGTGTTTTTAATTTAATTTTTTATTTTTTATTACAGCAAGTTTGAGTACAACGTTTAGCTTGTTGTAGGTGTGCAAGAGGTGGTTCTTTTACACATATACATATGTCTGTTCTTCCTGGGATCCTTTTCCCATGTACGTTATGACAGAATGTTGAGTAGTCTTCTCTTGGTACTCCGTAGGTCTTTGGTGATTATATACGTCTACTGTGTTTGTATATGTCTGTTAACCCCAATATCGTAATGAATTCAATCCTCACACCTTTCCTTTGGTGAACCATAAGTTTGTTTAATGACTCTGTGATTGCCCCTCTCCCTGGAAATATCTGCCCTGGTATCAATTTATAGGTAACACCTATAAGTGATATGATATGATATGTGTCTTTCACTTTCTGACTTACTCCAAGTCACGTGATTACCTCGAGACTCATCTACGGTGCTGCAAATGGCATTGTGTCCTTTTTCTCCTTGGCGAATATTCTGTCTTAGCGAGGTCCATTTTCTGCAATGTGATTCCCTGAGGGCTGAGGATTAGCTGACCTGGGCAGCCTGACCCTGCCGGCAAGCCCTCCCCAGGTGTGCCTGGGTTGAGGTCAATATAAACAGCACTCCAGGCAGCAATAGCCCCTGCAGCTGTGCCTGACTCCATATCCTCTGCCCCGTCAGCAGTCTCGGGGCTGTGCTGGTGGGAGGGTGTGAGGGTCCACGGCTTTGTGGGTGGCCCGGTGTGAGTGGGGCTCTGCTGGACTTTCGGCAGGAGTTGCCAGGCTGCCACCTGTAAAGAAGAGGATGTGTCACCCATAACTTCCACTGGAATATCTCTCCGGGCTGAGGTGAGGAAGGAAAAAAAGGAGTGGGGGCCGGGACAGGAGGGGTATCTCAGGCAGGGCAATAGAAAGCTTCCAGAAGAGCGCCCGTGGCCAGTACCATCCTGGCTGTCCTGCAGGCACCAAGTTGGCCTGCGTGCTGTCGCTGGTGTGGCTCCACGGCCCTTCCTCTAGGCTTTCAAGCACTTGTACATATTCAGGTGTTTCACCTGGGAAGGGTGGGAACAGTTCAGCAGCATCTGGCCTGGGGCTCAGCTCACGTTTACTCACAGAGCCCTCGGCACGGTCTCCCAGCTTTGAAATGAGGATGCTCCTTGCGTGGGCGGGCGGGGCTGCTGGCTGTATGGGAGATGATTCCCCACCTCTGACCAATTTCAGAATTGTTTACCACTGGAGCAAGTGCCTTGGTAGTGTTTTCCTCTGTATAACTGTTAGGTTCAGTTTTTTTTTTTTCTTTTTTGGTTCAAGTTAGATTTTATTCCTCATTTATGTATTTATACATATAAGCATGGAAATAATTCATTCGTATAAATACATCAGTGTGAATGGAAGAACTTTTTTTCTGTTTTATTTTTACATTTTATTTTTTAAAATTTTGAAATTTAATTTTAGTTATTTTTTTTATACAGTAGGTTATTATTAGTTATCTATTTTATGCATAGACATGTATACAGGTCAATCCTAATCTCCCAACTCATCCCACCACCACCACCCCATGGCTTCCCCCACTTTGTGTCCATACGTTTGTTCTCTACCTCTGTGTCTCTATTTCTGCCCTGCAAACCAGTTCATCTCTACCATTTTTCTAGGATCCACATATAGGCATTAATATACAATATTTGTTTTTCTCTTTCTGACTTACTTCACTCTGTATGACAGTCTCTAGATCCATCAACTTCTCTACAAATGACCCAGTTTCATTCCTTTTTATGGCTGAGTAATATTCCATTTTGTATATGTACCACATCTTTATCCATTCGTCTGTCTGTGGGCATTTAGGTTGCTTCCATTACCTGGCTATTGTAAATAGTGCTGCAATGAACATTGTGGTGAATGTGTCTTTGTGATTTATGGTTTTCTCTGGGTGTATGCCCAGAAGTGGGATTGCTGGATCCTATGGTAATTCTCTTTTTAGTTTTTTAAAGGAACCTCCATACTGTTCTCCATAGTGACTGTATCAATTTACATTCCCACCAATAGTGGAAGAGGGTTCCTTTTGTCCACACCATCCCCAGAGTTTGTTGTTTGTAGATTATCTGATGATGCCGATTCTAACAGGTGTGAGGTCTTACCTCATTGTAGTTTTGATTTGCATTTCTCTAATAATTAGTGATGTTGAGCAGCTTTTCATGTGCGTCTTGGCCATCTCTGTGTCTTCTTTGAAGAAACGTCTCTTTACATCTTCTGCCCATTTTTGTATTGGGTTGTTTGTTTTATTAATATTAAGCTGCATGAGCTGTTTATATATATTGGAGATTAAACCTTTGTCCATTGATTCGTTTGTGAACGTTTTCGCCCATTCTGAGGGTTGCCTTTCTCCATTCCAGTTTTTTTTAACAAAGAAAGAAAGAAAGCAAAAGAAGCAGAACACTAATGTGCGTGTAATATGCCTCTTGAAACTGTCGTTTTGAAATATGGACGTCTTTTGAATTTTTTGGTCGATATATGACCCCAGGATTTGTTTTCAGGGCAGGTGTCATTTACAGGCCTGTAATGATTTGGAATATCCACTGACCATTAGCGCTGGCATTAAACCTGCAGTTGTGTGAAACGGCCACATGGTGGCAGCAGTTCTCCCTTACCAAATCTGGTTACTAGGGCAGCAGAGCCTCAATGGAAGTCGTGTTCTAGATTGGAATGTAGAACGGAATGTGCCAGGAGAAAGCCCCTCAAGTTTGTCTCACTACTTCTTGTTCGTGTTTTTAATTTAATTTTTTATTTTTTATTACAGCAAGTTTGAGTACAACGTTTAGCTTGTTGTAGGTGTGCAAGAGGTGGTTCTTTTACACATATACATATGTCTGTTCTTCCTGGAATCCTTTTCCCATGTACGTTATGACAGAATGTTGAGTAGTCTTCTCTTGGTACTCCGTAGGTCTTTGGTGATTATATACGTCTACTGTGTTTGTATCTGTCTGTTAACCCCAATATCGTAATGAATTCAATCCTCACACCTTTCCTTTGGTGAACCATAAGTTTGTTTAATGAATCTGTGATTGCCCTTCTCCGTGGAAATATCTGCCCTGGTATCAATTTATAGGTAACACCTATAAGTGATATGATATGATATGTGTCTTTCACTTTCTGACTTACTCCAAGTCACGTGATTACCTCGAGACTCATCTACGGTGCTGCAAATGGCATTGTGTCCTTTTTCTCCTTGGCGAATATTCTGTCTTAGCGAGGTCCATATTCTGCAATGTGATTCCCTGAGGGCTGAGTATTAGCTGACCTGGGCAGCCTGACCCTGCCGGCAAGCCCTCCCCAGGTGTGCCTGGGTTGAGGTCAATATAAACAGCACTCCAGGCAGCAATAGCCCCTGCAGCTGTGCCTGACTCCATATTCTCTGCCCCGTCAGCAGTCTCGGGGCTGTGCTGGTGGGAGGGTGTGAGGGTCCACGGCTTTGTGGGTGGCCCGGTGTGAGTGGGGCTCTGCTGGACTTTCGGCAGGAGTTGCCAGGCTGCCACCTGTAAAGAAGAGGATGTGTCACCCATAACTTCCACTGGAATACCTCTCCAGGCTGAGGTGAGGAAGGAAAAAAAGGAGTGGGGGCCGGGACAAGAGGGGTATCTCAGGCAGGGCAATAGAAAGCTTCCAGAAGAGCGCCCGTGGCCAGTACCATCCTGGCTGACCGGCAGGCACCAAGTTGGCCTGCGTGCTGTGGCTGGTGTGGCTCCACGGCCCTTCCTCTAGGCTTTCAAGCCCTTGTACATATTCAGGTGTTTCACCTGGGAAGGGTGGGAACAGTTCAGCAGCATCTGGCCTGGGGCTCAGCTCACGTTTACTCACAGAGGCCTCGGCACGGTCTCCCAGCTTTGCAATGAGGATGCTCCTTGCGTGGGCGGGCGGGGCTGCTGGCTGTATGGGAGATGATTCCCCACCTCTGACCAATTTCAGAATTGTTTACCACTGGAGCAAGTGCCTTGGTAGTGTTTTCCTCTGTATAATTCTTAGGTTCGGTTTTTTTTTCTTTTTTGGTTCAAGTTAGATTTTATTCCTCATTTATGTATTTATAGATATAAGCATGGAAATAATTCATTCGTATAAATACATCAGTGTGAATGGAAGAACTTTTTTTCTGTTTTATTTTTACATTTTATTTTTTAAAATTTTGAAATTTAATTTTAGTTATTTTTTTTATACAGTAGGTTATTATTAGTTATCTATTTTATGCATAGACATGTATACAGGTCAATCCTAATCTCCCAACTCATCCCACCACCACCACCCCATGGCTTCCCCCACTTTGTGTCCATACGTTTGTTCTCTACCTCTGTGTCTCTATTTCTGCCCTGCAAACCAGTTCATCTCTACCATTTTTCTAGGTTCCACATATAGGCATTAATATACAATATTTGTTTTTCTCTTTCTGACTTACTTCACTCTGTATGACACTCTCTAGATCCATCAACTTCTCTACAAATGACCCAGTTTCATTCCTTTTTATGGCTGAGTAATATTCCATTTTGTATATGTACCACATCTTTATCCATTCGTCTGTCTGTGGGCATTTAGGTTGCTTCCATTACCTGGCTATTGTAAATAGTGCTGCAATGAACATTGTGGTGAATGTGTCTTTGTGATTTATGGTTTTCTCTGGGTATATGCCCAGAAGTGGGATTGCTGGATCCTATGGTAATTCTCTTTTTAGTTTTTTAAAGGAACCTCCATACTGTTCTCCATAGTGACTGTATCAATTTACATTCCCACCAATAGCGGAAGAGGGTTCCTTTTGTCCACACCGTCCCCAGAATTTGTTGATTGTAGATTATCTGATGATGCCGATTCTAACAGGTGTGAGGTCTTACCTCATTGTAGTTTTGATTTGCATTTCTCTAATAATTAGTGATGTTGAGCAGCTTTTCATGTGCGTCTTGGCCATCTCTGTGTCTTCTTTGAAGAAACGTCTCTTTAGATCTTCTGCCCATTTTCGTATTGGGTTGTTTGTTTTATTAATATTAAGCTGCATGAGCTGTTTATATATATTGGAGATTAAACCTTTGTCCATTGATTCGTTTGTGAACGTTTTCGCCCATTCTGAGGGTTGCCTTTCTCCATTCCCGTTTTTTTTAACAAAGAAAGAAAGAAAGCAAAAGAAGCAGAACACTAATGTGCGTGAAATATGCCTCTTGAAACTGTCGTTTTGAAATATGGACGTCTTTTGAATTTTTTGGTCGATATATGACCCCAGGATTTGTTTTCAGGGCAGGTGTCATTTACAGGCCTGTAATGATTTGGAATATCCACTGACCATTAGCGCTGGCATTAATCCTGCAGTTGTGTGAAACGGCCACAAGGTGGCAGCAGTTCTCCCTTACCAAATCTGGGTACTAGGGCAGCAGAGGCTCAATGGAAGTCGTGTTCTAGATTGGAATGTAGAACGGAATGTGCCAGGAGAAAGCCCCTCAAGTTTGTCTCACTACTTCTTGTTCGTGTTTTTAATTTAATTTTTTATTTTTTATTACAGCAAGTTTGAGTACAACGTTTAGCTTGTTGTAGGTGTGCAAGAGGTGGTTCTTTTACACATATACATATGTCTGTTCTTCCTGGGATCCTTTTCCCATGTACGTTATGACAGAATGTTGAGTAGTCTTCTCTTGGTACTCCGTAGGTCTTTGGTGATTATATACGTCTACTGTGTTTGTATCTGTCTGTTAACCCCAATATCGTAATGAATTCAATCCTCACACCTTTCCTTTGGTGAACCATAAGTTTGTTTAATGAATCTGTGATTGCCCTTCTCCCTGGAAATATCTGCCCTGGTATCAATTTATAGGTAACACCTATAAGTGATATGATATGATATGTGTCTTTCACTTTCTGACTTACTCCAAGTCACGTGATTACCTCGAGACTCATCTACGGTGCTGCAAATGGCATTGTGTCCTTTTTCTCCTTGGCGAATATTCTGTCTTAGCGAGGTCCATTTTCTGCAATGTGATTCCCTGAGGGCTGAGGATTAGCTGACCTGGGCAGCCTGACCCTGCCGGCAAGCCCTCCCCAGGTGTGCCTGGGTTGAGGTCAATATAAACAGCACTCCAGGCAGCAATAGCCCCTGCAGCTGTGCCTGACTCCATATCCTCTGCCCCGTCAGCAGTCTCGGGGCTGTGCTGGTGGGAGGGTGTGAGGGTCCACGGCTTTGTGGGTGGCCCGGTGTGAGTGGGGCTCTGCTGGACTTTCGGCAGGAGTTGCCAGGCTGCCACCTGTAAAGAAGAGGATGTGTCACCCATAACTTCCACTGGAATATCTCTCCGGGCTGAGGTGAGGAAGGAAAAAAAGGAGTGGGGGCCGGGACAGGAGGGGTATCTCAGGCAGGGCAATAGAAAGCTTCCAGAAGAGCGCCCGTGGCCAGTACCATCCTGGCTGACCTGCAGGCACCAAGTTGGCCTGCGTGCTGTCGCTGGTGTGGCTCCACGGCCCTTCCTCTAGGCTTTCAAGCCCTTGTACATATTCAGGTGTTTCACCTGGGAAGGGTGGGAACAGTTCAGCAGCATCTGGCCTGGGGCTCAGCTCACGTTTACTCACAGAGGCCTCGGCACGGTCTCCCAGCTTAGCAATGAGGATGCTCCTTGCGTGGGCGGGCGGGGCTGCTGGCTGTATGGGAGATGATTCCCCACCTCTGACCAATTTCAGAATTGTTTACCACTGGAGCAAGTGCCTTGGTAGTGTTTTCCTCTGTATAATTCTTAGGTTCGGTTTTTTTTTTCTTTTTTGGTTCAAGTTAGATTTTATTCCTCATTTATGTATTTATACATATAAGCATGGAAATAATTCATTCGTATAAATACATCAGTGTGAATGGAAGAACTTTTTTTCTGTTTTATTTTTACATTTTATTTTTTAAAATTTTGAAATTTAATTTTAGTTATTTTTTTTATACAGTAGGTTATTATTAGTTATCTATTTTATGCATAGACATGTATACAGGTCAATCCTAATCTCCCAACTCATCCCACCACCACCACCCCATGGCTTCCCCCACTTTGTGTCCATACGTTTGTTCTCTACCTCTGTGTCTCTATTTCTGCCCTGCAAACCAGTTCATCTCTACCATTTTTCTAGGATCCACATATAGGCATTAATATACAATATTTGTTTTTCTCTTTCTGACTTACTTCACTCTGTATGACAGTCTCTAGATCCATCAACTTCTCTACAAATGACCCAGTTTCATTCCTTTTTATGGCTGAGTAGTATTCCATTTTGTATATGTACCACATCTTTATCCATTCGTCTGTCTGTGGGCATTTAGGTTGCTTCCATTACCTGGGTATTGTAAATAGTGCTGCAATGAACATTGTGGTGAATGTGTCTTTGTGATTTATGGTTTTCTCTGGGTGTATGCCCAGAAGTGGGATTGCTGGATCCTATGGTAATTCTCTTTTTAGTTTTTTAAAGGAACCTCCATACTGTTCTCCATAGTGACTGTATCAATTTACATTCCCACCAATAGTGGAAGAGGGTTCCTTTTGTCCACACCATCCCCAGAGTTTGTTGTTTGTAGATTATCTGATGATGCCGATTCTAACAGGTGTGAGGTCTTACCTCATTGTAGTTTTGATTTGCATTTCTCTAATAATTAGTGATGTTGAGCAGCTTTTCATGTGCGTCTTGGCCATCTCTGTGTCTTCTTTGAAGAAACGTCTCTTTACATCTTCTGCCCATTTTTGTATTGGGTTGTTTGTTTTATTAATATTAAGCTGCATGAGCTGTTTATATATATTGGAGATTAAACCTTTGTCCATTGATTCGTTTGTGAACGTTTTCGCCCATTCTGAGGGTTGCCTTTCTCCATTCCCGTTTTTTTTAACAAAGAAAGAAAGAAAGCAAAAGAAGCAGAACACTAATGTGCGTGTAATATGCCTCTTGAAACTGTCGTTTTGAAATATGGACGTCTTTTGAATTTTTTGGTCGATATATGACCCCAGGATTTGTTTTCAGGGCAGGTGTCATTTACAGGCCTGTAATGATTTGGAATATCCAATGACCATTAGCGCTGGCATTAATCCTGCAGTTGTGTGAAACGGCCACAAGGTGGCAGCAGTTCTCCCTTACCAAATCTGGGTACTAGGGCAGCAGAGGCTCAATGGATGTCGTGTTCTAGATTGGAATGTAGAACGGAATGTGCCAGGAGAAAGCCCCTCAAGTTTGTCTCACTACTTCTTGTTCGTGTTTTTAATTTAATTTTTTATTTTTTATTACAGCAAGTTTGAGTACAACGTTTAGCTTGTTGTAGGTGTGCAAGAGGTGGTTCTTTTACACATATACATATGTCTGTTCTTCCTGGGATCCTTTTCCCATGTACGTTATGACAGAATGTTGAGTAGTCTTCTCTTGGTACTCCGTAGGTCTTTGGTGATTATATACGTCTACTGTGTTTGTATATGTCTGTTAACCCCAATATCGTAATGAATTCAATCCTCACACCTTTCCTTTGGTGAACCATAAGTTTGTTTAATGAATCTGTGATTGCCCTTCTCCCTGGAAATATCTGCCCTGGTATCAATTTATAGGTAACACCTATAAGTGATATGATATGATATGTGTCTTTCACTTTCTGACTTACTCCAAGTCACGTGATTACCTCGAGACTCATCTACGGTGCTGCAAATGGCATTGTGTCCTTTTCCTCCTTGGCGAATATTCTGTCTTAGCGAGGTCCATTTTCTGCAATGTGATTCCCTGAGGGCTGAGGATTAGCTGACCTGGGCAGCCTGACCCTGCCGGCAAGCCCTCCCCAGGTGTGCCTGGGTTGAGGTCAATATAAACAGCACTCCAGGCAGCAATAGCCCCTGCAGCTGTGCCTGACTCCATATCCTCTGCCCCGTCAGCAGTCTCGGGGCTGTGCTGGTGGGAGGGTGTGAGGGTCCACGGCTTTGTGGGTGGCCCGGTGTGAGTGGGGCTCTGCTGGACTTTCGGCAGGAGTTGCCAGGCTGCCACCTGTAAAGAAGAGGATGTGTCACCCATAACTTCCACTGGAATATCTCTCCGGGCTGAGGTGAGGAAGGAAAAAAAGGAGTGGGGGCCGGGACAGGAGGGGTATCTCAGGCAGGGCAATAGAAAGCTTCCAGAAGAGCGCCCGTGGCCAGTACCATCCTGGCTGTCCTGCAGGCACCAAGTTGGCCTGCGTGCTGTCGCTGGTGTGGCTCCACGGCCCTTCCTCTAGGCTTTCAAGCACTTGTACATATTCAGGTGTTTCACCTGGGAAGGGTGGGAACAGTTCAGCAGCATCTGGCCTGGGGCTCAGCTCACGTTTACTCACAGAGCCCTCGGCACGGTCTCCCAGCTTTGAAATGAGGATGCTCCTTGCGTGGGCGGGCGGGGCTGCTGGCTGTATGGGAGATGATTCCCCACCTCTGACCAATTTCAGAATTGTTTACCACTGGAGCAAGTGCCTTGGTAGTGTTTTCCTCTGTATAACTGTTAGGTTCAGTTTTTTTTTTTTCTTTTTTGGTTCAAGTTAGATTTTATTCCTCATTTATGTATTTATAGATATAAGCATGGAAATAATTCATTCGTATAAATACATCAGTGTGAATGGAAGAACTTTTTTTCTGTTTTATTTTTACATTTTATTTTTTAAAATTTTGAAATTTAATTTTAGTTATTTTTTTTATACAGTAGGTTATTATTAGTTATCTATTTTATGCATAGACATGTATACAGGTCAATCCTAATCTCCCAACTCATCCCACCACCACCACCCCATGGCTTCCCCCACTTTGTGTCCATACGTTTGTTCTCTACCTCTGTGTCTCTATTTCTGCCCTGCAAACCAGTTCATCTCTACCATTTTTCTAGGTTCCACATATAGGCATTAATATACAATATTTGTTTTTCTCTTTCTGACTTACTTCACTCTGTATGACACTCTCTAGATCCATCAACTTCTCTACAAATGACCCAGTTTCATTCCTTTTTATGGCTGAGTAATATTCCATTTTGTATATGTACCACATCTTTATCCATTCGTCTGTCTGTGGGCATTTAGGTTGCTTCCATTACCTGGCTATTGTAAATAGTGCTGCAATGAACATTGTGGTGAATGTGTCTTTGTGATTTATGGTTTTCTCTGGGTATATGCCCTGAAGTGGGATTGCTGGATCCTATGGTAATTCTCTTTTTAGTTTTTTAAAGGAACCTCCATACTGTTCTCCATAGTGACTGTATCAATTTACATTCCCACCAATAGCGGAAGAGGGTTCCTTTTGTCCACACCGTCCCCAGAATTTGTTGATTGTAGATTATCTGATGATGCCGATTCTAACAGGTGTGAGGTCTTACCTCATTGTAGTTTTGATTTGCATTTCTCTAATAATTAGTGATGTTGAGCAGCTTTTCATGTGCGTCTTGGCCATCTCTGTGTCTTCTTTGAAGAAACGTCTCTTTAGATCTTCTGCCCATTTTTGTATTGGGTTGTTTGTTTTATTAATATTAAGCTGCATGAGCTGTTTATATATATTGGAGATTAAACCTTTGTCCATTGATTCGTTTGTGAACGTTTTCGCCCATTCTGAGGGTTGCCTTTCTCCATTCCCGTTTTTTTTAACAAAGAAAGAAAGAAAGCAAAAGAAGCAGAACACTAATGTGCGTGAAATATGCCTCTTGAAACTGTCGTTTTGAAATATGGACGTCTTTTGAATTTTTTGGTCGATATATGACCCCAGGATTTGTTTTCAGGGCAGGTGTCATTTACAGGCCTGTAATGATTTGGAATATCCACTGACCATTAGCGCTGGCATTAATCCTGCAGTTGTGTGAAACGGCCACAAGGTGGCAGCAGTTCTCCCTTACCAAATCTGGGTACTAGGGCAGCAGAGGCTCAATGGATGTCGTGTTCTAGATTGGAATGTAGAACGGAATGTGCCAGGAGAAAGCCCCTCAAGTTTGTCTCACTACTTCTTGTTCGTGTTTTTAATTTAATTTTTTATTTTTTATTACAGCAAGTTTGAGTACAACGTTTAGCTTGTTGTAGGTGTGCAAGAGGTGGTTCTTTTACACATATACATATGTCTGTTCTTCCTGGGATCCTTTTCCCATGTACGTTATGACAGAATGTTGAGTAGTCTTCTCTTGGTACTCCGTAGGTCTTTGGTGATTATATACGTCTACTGTGTTTGTATATGTCTGTTAACCCCAATATCGTAATGAATTCAATCCTCACACCTTTCCTTTGGTGAACCATAAGTTTGTTTAATGAATCTGTGATTGCCCTTCTCCCTGGAAATATCTGCCCTGGTATCAATTTATAGGTAACACCTATAAGTGATATGATATGATATGTGTCTTTCACTTTCTGACTTACTCCAAGTCACGTGATTACCTCGAGACTCATCTACGGTGCTGCAAATGGCATTGTGTCCTTTTCCTCCTTGGCGAATATTCTGTCTTAGCGAGGTCCATTTTCTGCAATGTGATTCCCTGAGGGCTGAGGATTAGCTGACCTGGGCAGCCTGACCCTGCCGGCAAGCCCTCCCCAGGTGTGCCTGGGTTGAGGTCAATATAAACAGCACTCCAGGCAGCAATAGCCCCTGCAGCTGTGCCTGACTCCATATCCTCTGCCCCGTCAGCAGTCTCGGGGCTGTGCTGGTGGGAGGGTGTGAGGGTCCACGGCTTTGTGGGTGGCCCGGTGTGAGTGGGGCTCTGCTGGACTTTCGGCAGGAGTTGCCAGGCTGCCACCTGTAAAGAAGAGGATGTGTCACCCATAACTTCCACTGGAATATCTCTCCGGGCTGAGGTGAGGAAGGAAAAAAAGGAGTGGGGGCCGGGACAGGAGGGGTATCTCAGGCAGGGCAATAGAAAGCTTCCAGAAGAGCGCCCGTGGCCAGTACCATCCTGGCTGTCCTGCAGGCACCAAGTTGGCCTGCGTGCTGTCGCTGGTGTGGCTCCACGGCCCTTCCTCTAGGCTTTCAAGCACTTGTACATATTCAGGTGTTTCACCTGGGAAGGGTGGGAACAGTTCAGCAGCATCTGGCCTGGGGCTCAGCTCACGTTTACTCACAGAGCCCTCGGCACGGTCTCCCAGCTTTGAAATGAGGATGCTCCTTGCGTGGGCGGGCGGGGCTGCTGGCTGTATGGGAGATGATTCCCCACCTCTGACCAATTTCAGAATTGTTTACCACTGGAGCAAGTGCCTTGGTAGTGTTTTCCTCTGTATAACTGTTAGGTTCAGTTTTTTTTTTTTCTTTTTTGGTTCAAGTTAGATTTTATTCCTCATTTATGTATTTATAGATATAAGCATGGAAATAATTCATTCGTATAAATACATCAGTGTGAATGGAAGAACTTTTTTTCTGTTTTATTTTTACATTTTATTTTTTAAAATTTTGAAATTTAATTTTAGTTATTTTTTTTATACAGTAGGTTATTATTAGTTATCTATTTTATGCATAGACATGTATACAGGTCAATCCTAATCTCCCAACTCATCCCACCACCACCACCCCATGGCTTCCCCCACTTTGTGTCCATACGTTTGTTCTCTACCTCTGTGTCTCTATTTCTGCCCTGCAAACCAGTTCATCTCTACCATTTTTCTAGGTTCCACATATAGGCATTAATATACAATATTTGTTTTTCTCTTTCTGACTTACTTCACTCTGTATGACACTCTCTAGATCCATCAACTTCTCTACAAATGACCCAGTTTCATTCCTTTTTATGGCTGAGTAATATTCCATTTTGTATATGTACCACATCTTTATCCATTCGTCTGTCTGTGGGCATTTAGGTTGCTTCCATTACCTGGCTATTGTAAATAGTGCTGCAATGAACATTGTGGTGAATGTGTCTTTGTGATTTATGGTTTTCTCTGGGTATATGCCCTGAAGTGGGATTGCTGGATCCTATGGTAATTCTCTTTTTAGTTTTTTAAAGGAACCTCCATACTGTTCTCCATAGTGACTGTATCAATTTACATTCCCACCAATAGCGGAAGAGGGTTCCTTTTGTCCACACCGTCCCCAGAATTTGTTGATTGTAGATTATCTGATGATGCCGATTCTAACAGGTGTGAGGTCTTACCTCATTGTAGTTTTGATTTGCATTTCTCTAATAATTAGTGATGTTGAGCAGCTTTTCATGTGCGTCTTGGCCATCTCTGTGTCTTCTTTGAAGAAACGTCTCTTTAGATCTTCTGCCCATTTTTGTATTGGGTTGTTTGTTTTATTAATATTAAGCTGCATGAGCTGTTTATATATATTGGAGATTAAACCTTTGTCCATTGATTCGTTTGTGAACGTTTTCGCCCATTCTGAGGGTTGCCTTTCTCCATTCCCGTTTTTTTTAACAAAGAAAGAAAGAAAGCAAAAGAAGCAGAACACTAATGTGCGTGAAATATGCCTCTTGAAACTGTCGTTTTGAAATATGGACGTCTTTTGAATTTTTTGGTCGATATATGACCCCAGGATTTGTTTTCAGGGCAGGTGTCATTTACAGGCCTGTAATGATTTGGAATATCCACTGACCATTAGCGCTGGCATTAATCCTGCAGTTGTGTGAAACGGCCACAAGGTGGCAGCAGTTCTCCCTTACCAAATCTGGGTACTAGGGCAGCAGAGGCTCAATGGAAGTCGTGTTCTAGATTGGAATGTAGAACGGAATGTGCCAGGAGAAAGCCCCTCAAGTTTGTCTCACTACTTCTTGTTCGTGTTTTTAATTTAATTTTTTATTTTTTATTACAGCAAGTTTGAGTACAACGTTTAGCTTGTTGTAGGTGTGCAAGAGGTGGTTCTTTTACACATATACATATGTCTGTTCTTCCTGGGATCCTTTTCCCATGTACGTTATGACAGAATGTTGAGTAGTCTTCTCTTGGTACTCCGTAGGTCTTTGGTGATTATATACGTCTACTGTGTTTGTATCTGTCTGTTAACCCCAATATCGTAATGAATTCAATCCTCACACCTTTCCTTTGGTGAACCATAAGTTTGTTTAATGAATCTGTGATTGCCCTTCTCCCTGGAAATATCTGCCCTGGTATCAATTTATAGGTAACACCTATAAGTGATATGATATGATATGTGTCTTTCACTTTCTGACTTACTCCAAGTCACGTGATTACCTCGAGACTCATCTACGGTGCTGCAAATGGCATTGTGTCCTTTTTCTCCTTGGCGAATATTCTGTCTTAGCGAGGTCCATTTTCTGCAATGTGATTCCCTGAGGGCTGAGGATTAGCTGACCTGGGCAGCCTGACCCTGCCGGCAAGCCCTCCCCAGGTGTGCCTGGGTTGAGGTCAATATAAACAGCACTCCAGGCAGCAATAGCCCCTGCAGCTGTGCCTGACTCCATATCCTCTGCCCCGTCAGCAGTCTCGGGGCTGTGCTGGTGGGAGGGTGTGAGGGTCCACGGCTTTGTGGGTGGCCCGGTGTGAGTGGGGCTCTGCTGGACTTTCGGCAGGAGTTGCCAGGCTGCCACCTGTAAAGAAGAGGATGTGTCACCCATAACTTCCACTGGAATATCTCTCCGGGCTGAGGTGAGGAAGGAAAAAAAGGAGTGGGGGCCGGGACAGGAGGGGTATCTCAGGCAGGGCAATAGAAAGCTTCCAGAAGAGCGCCCGTGGCCAGTACCATCCTGGCTGACCTGCAGGCACCAAGTTGGCCTGCGTGCTGTCGCTGGTGTGGCTCCACGGCCCTTCCTCTAGGCTTTCAAGCCCTTGTACATATTCAGGTGTTTCACCTGGGAAGGGTGGGAACAGTTCAGCAGCATCTGGCCTGGGGCTCAGCTCACGTTTACTCACAGAGGCCTCGGCACGGTCTCCCAGCTTAGCAATGAGGATGCTCCTTGCGTGGGCGGGCGGGGCTGCTGGCTGTATGGGAGATGATTCCCCACCTCTGACCAATTTCAGAATTGTTTACCACTGGAGCAAGTGCCTTGGTAGTGTTTTCCTCTGTATAATTCTTAGGTTCGGTTTTTTTTTTCTTTTTTGGTTCAAGTTAGATTTTATTCCTCATTTATGTATTTATACATATAAGCATGGAAATAATTCATTCGTATAAATACATCAGTGTGAATGGAAGAACTTTTTTTCTGTTTTATTTTTACATTTTATTTTTTAAAATTTTGAAATTTAATTTTAGTTATTTTTTTTATACAGTAGGTTATTATTAGTTATCTATTTTATGCATAGACATGTATACAGGTCAATCCTAATCTCCCAACTCATCCCACCACCACCACCCCATGGCTTCCCCCACTTTGTGTCCATACGTTTGTTCTCTACCTCTGTGTCTCTATTTCTGCCCTGCAAACCAGTTCATCTCTACCATTTTTCTAGGATCCACATATAGGCATTAATATACAATATTTGTTTTTCTCTTTCTGACTTACTTCACTCTGTATGACAGTCTCTAGATCCATCAACTTCTCTACAAATGACCCAGTTTCATTCCTTTTTATGGCTGAGTAATATTCCATTTTGTATATGTACCACATCTTTATCCATTCGTCTGTCTGTGGGCATTTAGGTTGCTTCCATTACCTGGGTATTGTAAATAGTGCTGCAATGAACATTGTGGTGAATGTGTCTTTGTGATTTATGGTTTTCTCTGGGTGTATGCCCAGAAGTGGGATTGCTGGATCCTATGGTAATTCTCTTTTTAGTTTTTTAAAGGAACCTCCATACTGTTCTCCATAGTGACTGTATCAATTTACATTCCCACCAATAGTGGAAGAGGGTTCCTTTTGTCCACACCATCCCCAGAGTTTGTTGTTTGTAGATTATCTGATGATGCCGATTCTAACAGGTGTGAGGTCTTACCTCATTGTAGTTTTGATTTGCATTTCTCTAATAATTAGTGATGTTGAGCAGCTTTTCATGTGCGTCTTGGCCATCTCTGTGTCTTCTTTGAAGAAACGTCTCTTTACATCTTCTGCCCATTTTTGTATTGGGTTGTTTGTTTTATTAATATTAAGCTGCATGAGCTGTTTATATATATTGGAGATTAAACCTTTGTCCATTGATTCGTTTGTGAACGTTTTCGCCCATTCTGAGGGTTGCCTTTCTCCATTCCCGTTTTTTTTAACAAAGAAAGAAAGAAAGCAAAAGAAGCAGAACACTAATGTGCGTGAAATATGCCTCTTGAAACTGTCGTTTTGAAATATGGACGTCTTTTGAATTTTTTGGTCGATATATGACCCCAGGATTTGTTTTCAGGGCAGGTGTCATTTACAGGCCTGTAATGATTTGGAATATCCACTGACCATTAGCGCTGGCATTAAACCTGCAGTTGTGTGAAACGGCCACATGGTGGCAGCAGTTCTCCCTTACCAAATCTGGTTACTAGGGCAGCAGAGCCTCAATGGAAGTCGTGTTCTAGATTGGAATGTAGAACGGAATGTGCCAGGAGAAAGCCCCTCAAGTTTGTCTCACTACTTCTTGTTCGTGTTTTTAATTTAATTTTTTATTTTTTATTACAGCAAGTTTGAGTACAACGTTTAGCTTGTTGTAGGTGTGCAAGAGGTGGTTCTTTTACACATATACATATGTCTGTTCTTCCTGGAATCCTTTTCCCATGTACGTTATGACAGAATGTTGAGTAGTCTTCTCTTGGTACTCCGTAGGTCTTTGGTGATTATATACGTCTACTGTGTTTGTATCTGTCTGTTAACCCCAATATCGTAATGAATTCAATCCTCACACCTTTCCTTTGGTGAACCATAAGTTTGTTTAATGAATCTGTGATTGCCCTTCTCCGTGGAATTATCTGCCCTGGTATCAATTTATAGGTAACACCTATAAGTGATATGATATGATATGTGTCTTTCACTTTCTGACTTACTCCAAGTCACGTGATTACCTCGAGACTCATCTACGGTGCTGCAAATGGCATTGTGTCCTTTTTCTCCTTGGCGAATATTCTGTCTTAGCGAGGTCCATATTCTGCAATGTGATTCCCTGAGGGCTGAGTATTAGCTGACCTGGGCAGCCTGACCCTGCCGGCAAGCCCTCCCCAGGTGTGCCTGGGTTGAGGTCAATATAAACAGCACTCCAGGCAGCAATAGCCCCTGCAGCTGTGCCTGACTCCATATTCTCTGCCCCGTCAGCAGTCTCGGGGCTGTGCTGGTGGGAGGGTGTGAGGGTCCACGGCTTTGTGGGTGGCCCGGTGTGAGTGGGGCTCTGCTGGACTTTCGGCAGGAGTTGCCAGGCTGCCACCTGTAAAGAAGAGGATGTGTCACCCATAACTTCCACTGGAATACCTCTCCAGGCTGAGGTGAGGAAGGAAAAAAAGGAGTGGGGGCCGGGACAAGAGGGGTATCTCAGGCAGGGCAATAGAAAGCTTCCAGAAGAGCGCCCGTGGCCAGTACCATCCTGGCTGACCTGCAGGCACCAAGTTGGCCTGCGTGCTGTGGCTGGTGTGGCTCCACGGCCCTTCCTCTAGGCTTTCAAGCCCTTGTACATATTCAGGTGTTTCACCTGGGAAGGGTGGGAACAGTTCAGCAGCATCTGGCCTGGGGCTCAGCTCACGTTTACTCACAGAGGCCTCGGCACGGTCTCCCAGCTTTGCAATGAGGATGCTCTTTGCGTGGGCGGGCGGGGCTGCTGGCTGTATGGGAGATGATTCCCCACCTCTGACCAATTTCAGAATTGTTTACCACTGGAGCAAGTGCCTTGGTAGTGTTTTCCTCTGTATAATTCTTAGGTTCGGTTTTTTTTTTCTTTTTTGGTTCAAGTTAGATTTTATTCCTCATTTATGTATTTATAGATATAAGCATGGAAATAATTCATTCGTATAAATACATCAGTGTGAATGGAAGAACTTTTTTTCTGTTTTATTTTTACATTTTATTTTTTAAAATTTTGAAATTTAATTTTAGTTATTTTTTTTATACAGTAGGTTATTATTAGTTATCTATTTTATGCATAGACATGTATACAGGTCAATCCTAATCTCCCAACTCATCCCACCACCACCACCCCATGGCTTCCCCCACTTTGTGTCCATACGTTTGTTCTCTACCTCTGTGTCTCTATTTCTGCCCTGCAAACCAGTTCATCTCTACCATTTTTCTAGGTTCCACATATAGGCATTAATATACAATATTTGTTTTTCTCTTTCTGACTTACTTCACTCTGTATGACACTCTCTAGATCCATCAACTTCTCTACAAATGACCCAGTTTCATTCCTTTTTATGGCTGAGTAATATTCCATTTTGTATATGTACCACATCTTTATCCATTCGTCTGTCTGTGGGCATTTAGGTTGCTTCCATTACCTGGCTATTGTAAATAGTGCTGCAATGAACATTGTGGTGAATGTGTCTTTGTGATTTATGGTTTTCTCTGGGTATATGCCCAGAAGTGGGATTGCTGGATCCTATGGTAATTCTCTTTTTAGTTTTTTAAAGGAACCTCCATACTGTTCTCCATAGTGACTGTATCAATTTACATTCCCACCAATAGCGGAAGAGGGTTCCTTTTCTCCACACCGTCCCCAGAATTTGTTGATTGTAGATTATCTGATGATGCCGATTCTAACAGGTGTGAGGTCTTACCTCATTGTAGTTTTGATTTGCATTTCTCTAATAATTAGTGATGTTGAGCAGCTTTTCATGTGCGTCTTGGCCATCTCTGTGTCTTCTTTGAAGAAACGTCTCTTTAGATCTTCTGCCCATTTTTGTATTGGGTTGTTTGTTTTATTAATATTAAGCTGCATGAGCTGTTTATATATATTGGAGATTAAACCTTTGTCCATTGATTCGTTTGTGAACGTTTTCGCCCATTCTGAGGGTTGCCTTTCTCCATTCCCGTTTTTTTTAACAAAGAAAGAAAGAAAGCAAAAGAAGCAGAACACTAATGTGCGTGAAATATGCCTCTTGAAACTGTCGTTTTGAAATATGGACGTCTTTTGAATTTTTTGGTTGATATATGACCCCAGGATTTGTTTTCAGGGCAGGTGTCATTTACAGGCCTGTAATGATTTGGAATATCCACTGACCATTAGCGCTGGCATTAATCCTGCAGTTGTGTGAAACGGCCACAAGGTGGCAGCAGTTCTCCCTTACCAAATCTGGGTACTAGGGCAGCAGAGGCTCAATGGAAGTCGTGTTCTAGATTGGAATGTAGAACGGAATGTGCCAGGAGAAAGCCCCTCAAGTTTGTCTCACTACTTCTTGTTCGTGTTTTTAATTTAATTTTTTATTTTTTATTACAGCAAGTTTGAGTACAACGTTTAGCTTGTTGTAGGTGTGCAAGAGGTGGTTCTTTTACACATATACATATGTCTGTTCTTCCTGGGATCCTTTTCCCATGTACGTTATGACAGAATGTTGAGTAGTCTTCTCTTGGTACTCCGTAGGTCTTTGGTGATTATATACGTCTACTGTGTTTGTATATGTCTGTTAACCCCAATATCGTAATGAATTCAATCCTCACACCTTTCCTTTGGTGAACCATAAGTTTGTTTAATGAATCTGTGATTGCCCTTCTCCCTGGAAATATCTGCCCTGGTATCAATTTATAGGTAACACCTATAAGTGATATGATATGATATGTGTCTTTCACTTTCTGACTTACTCCAAGTCACGTGATTACCTCGAGACTCATCTACGGTGCTGCAAATGGCATTGTGTCCTTTTTCTCCTTGGCGAATATTCTGTCTTAGCGAGGTCCATTTTCTGCAATGTGATTCCCTGAGGGCTGAGGATTAGCTGACCTGGGCAGCCTGACCCTGCCGGCAAGCCCTCCCCAGGTGTGCCTGGGTTGAGGTCAATATAAAGAGCACTCCAGGCAGCAATAGCCCCTGCAGCTGTGCCTGACTCCATATCCTCTGCCCCGTCAGCAGTCTCGGGGCTGTGCTGGTGGGAGGGTGTGAGGGTCCACGGCTTTGTGGGTGGCCCGGTGTGAGTGGGGCTCTGCTGGACTTTCGGCAGGAGTTGCCAGGCTGCCACCTGTAAAGAAGAGGATGTGTCACCCATAACTTCCACTGGAATATCTCTCCGGGCTGAGGTGAGGAAGGAAAAAAAGGAGTGGGGGCCGGGACAGGAGGGGTATCTCAGGCAGGGCAATAGAAAGCTTCCAGAAGAGTGCCCGTGGCCAGTACCATCCTGGCTGTCCTGCAGGCACCAAGTTGGCCTGCGTGCTGTCGCTGGTGTGGCTCCACGGCCCTTCCTCTAGGCTTTCAAGCACTTGTACATATTCAGGTGTTTCACCTGGGAAGGGTGGGAACAGTTCAGCAGCATCTGGCCTGGGGCTCAGCTCACGTTTACTCACAGAGCCCTCGGCACGGTCTCCCAGCTTTGAAATGAGGATGCTCCTTGCGTGGGCGGGCGGGGCTGCTGGCTGTATGGGAGATGATTCCCCACCTCTGACCAATTTCAGAATTGTTTACCACTGGAGCAAGTGCCTTGGTAGTGTTTTCCTCTGTATAACTGTTAGGTTCAGTTTTTTTTTTTTTTCTTTTTTGGTTCAAGTTAGATTTTATTCCTCATTTATGTATTTATAGATATAAGCATGGAAATAATTCATTCGTATAAATACATCAGTGTGAATGGAAGAACTTTTTTTCTGTTTTATTTTTACATTTTATTTTTTAAAATTTTGAAATTTAATTTTAATTATTTTTTTATACAGTAGGTTATTATTAGTTATCTATTTTATGCATAGACATGTATACAGGTCAATCCTAATCTCCCAACTCATCCCACCACCACCACCCAAAGGCTTCCCCCACTTTGTGTCCATACGTTTGTTCTCTACCTCTGTGTCTCTATTTCTGCCCTGCAAACCAGTTCATCTCTACCATATTTCTAGGTTCCACATATAGGCATTAATATACAATATTTGTTTTTCTCTTTCTGGCTTACTTCACTCTGTATGACAGTCTCTAGATCCATCAACTTCTCTACAAATGACCCAGTTTCATTCCTTTTTATGGCTGAGTAATATTCCATTTTATATATGTACCACATCTTTATCCATTCGTCTGTCTGTGGGCATTTATGTTGCTTCCATAACCTGGCTATTGTAAATAGTGCTGCAAAGAACATTGTGGTGAATGTGTCTCTGTGATTTCTGGTTTTCTCAGGGTATATGCCCAGAAGTGGGATTGCTGGGTCCTATGGTAATTCTCTTTTTAGTTTTTTAAAGGAACCTCCATACTGTTCTCCATAGTGACTGTATCAATTTACATTCCCACCAATAGCGGAAGAGGGTTCCTTTTGTCCACACCCTCCCCAGAATTTGTTGTTTGTAGATTATCTGATGATGCCGATTCTAACAGGTGTGAGGTCTTACCTCATTGTAATTTTGATTTGCATTTCTCTAATAATTAGTGATGTTGAGCAGCTTTTCATGTGCGTCTTGGCCATCTCTGTGTCTTCTTTGAAGAAACGTCTCTTTAGATCTTCTGCCCATTTTTGTATTGGGTTGTTTGTTTTATTAATATTAAGCTGCATGAGCTGTTTATATATATTGGAGATTAAACCTTTGTCCATTGATTCGTTTGTGAACGTTTTCGCCCATTCTGAGGGTTGCCTTTTTCCATTCCCGTTTTTTTTAACAAAGAAAGAAAGAAAGCAAAAGAAGCAGAACACTAATGTGCGTGAAATATGCCTCTTGAAACAGTCGTTTTGAAATATGGACGTCTTTTGAATTTTTTGGTCGATATATGACCCCAGGATTTGTTTTCAGGGCAGGTGTCATTTACAGGCCTGTAATGATTTGGAATATCCACTGACCATTAGCGCTGGCATTAAACCTGCAGTTGTGTGAAACGGCCACAAGGTGGCAGCAGTTCTCCCTTACCAAATCTGGGTACTAGGGCAGCAGAGGCTCAATGGAAGTCGTGTTCTAGATTGGAATGTAGAACGGAATGTGCCAGGAGAAAGCCCCTCAAGTTTGTCTCACTACTTCTTGTTTGTGTTTTTAATTTAATTTTTTATTTTTTATTACAGCAAGTTTGAGTACAACGTTTAGCTTGTTGTAGGTGTGCAAGAGGTGGTTCTTTTACACATATACATATGTCTGTTCTTCCTGGGATCCTTTTCCCATGTACGTTATGACAGAATGTTGAGTAGTCTTCTCTTGGTACTCCGTAGGTCTTTGGTGATTATATACGTCTACTGTGTTTGTATCTGTCTGTTAAACCCAATATCGTAATGAATTCAATCCTCACACCTTTCCTTTGGTGAACCATAAGTTTGTTTAATGAATCTGTGATTGCCCTTCTCCGTGGAAATATCTGCCCTGGTATCAATTTATAGGTAACACCTATAAGTGATATGATATGATATGTGTCTTCACTTTCTGACTTACTCCAAGTCACGTGATTACCTCGAGACTCATCTACGGTGCTGCAAATGGCATTGTGTCCTTTTTCTCCTTGGCGAATATTCTGTCTTAGCGAGGTCCATTTTCTGCAATGTGATTCCCTGAGGGCTGAGGATTAGCTGACCTGGGCAGCCTGACCCTGCCGGCAAGCCCTCCCCAGGTGTGCCTGGGTTGAGGTCAATATAAACAGCACTCCAGGCAGCAATAGCCCCTGCAGCTGTGCCTGACTCCATATCCTCTGCCCCGTCAGCAGTCTCGGGGCTGTGCTGGTGGGAGGGTGTGAGGGTCCACCTCTTTGTGGGTGGCCCGGTGTGAGTGGGGCTCTGCTGGACTTTCGGCAGGAGTTGCCAGGCTGCCACCTGTAAAGAAGAGGATGTGTCACCCATAACTTCCACTGGAATATCTCTCCGGGCTGAGGTGAGGAAGGAAAAAAAGGAGTGGGGGCCGGGACAGGAGGGTTATCTCAGGCAGGGCAATAGAAAGCTTCCAGTAGAGCGCCCGTGGCAGTACCATCCTGGCTGACCTGCAGGCACAAAGTTGGCCTGCGTGCTGTCGCTGGTGTGGCTCCACGGCCCTTCCTCTAGGCTTTCAAGCCCTTGTACATATTCAGGTGTTTCACCTGGGAAGGGTGGGAACAGTTCAGCAGCATCTGGCCTGGGGCTCAGCTCACGTTTACTCACAGAGGCCCTGGCACGGTCTCCCAGCTTTGCAATGAGGATGCTCCTTGCGTGGGCGGGCGGGGCTGCTGGCTGTATGGGAGATGATTCCCCACCTCTGACCAATTTCAGAATTGTTTACCACTGGAGCAAGTGCCTTGGTAGTGTTTTCCTCTGTATAACTGTTAGGTTCAGTTTTTTTTTTTTTCTTTTTTGGTTCAAGTTAGATTTTATTCCTCATTTATGTATTTATAGATATAAGCATGGAAATAATTCATTCGTATAAATACATCAGTGTGAATGGAAGAACTTTTTTTCTGTTTTATTTTTACATTTTATTTTTTAAAATTTTGAAATTTAATTTTAGTTATTTTTTTATACAGTAGGTTATTATTAGTTATCTATTTTATGCATAGACATGTATACAGGTCAATCCTAATCTCCCAACTCATCCCACCACCACCACCCCATGGCTTCCCCCACTTTGTGTCCATACGTTTGTTCTCTACCTCTGTGTCTCTATTTCTGCCCTGCAAACCAGTTCATCTCTACCATTATTCTAGGTTCCACATATAGGCATTAATATACAATATTTGTTGTTCTCTTTCTGGCTTACTTCACTCTGTATGACAGTCTCTAGATCCATCAACTTCTCTACAAATGACCCAGTTTCATTCCTTTTTATGGCTGAGTAATATTCCATTTTATATATGTACCACATCTTTATCCATTCGTCTGTCTGTGGGCATTTAGGTTGCTTCCATTACCTGGGTATTGTAAATAGTGCTGCAATGAACATTGTGGTGAATGTGTCTCTGTGATTTATGGTTTTCTCTGGGTATATGCCCAGAAGTGGGATTGCTGGATCCTATGGTAATTCTCTTTTTAGTTTTTTAAAGGAACCTCCATACTGTTCTCCATAGTGACTGTATCAATTTACATTCCCACCAATAGCGGAAGAGGGTTCCTTTTGTCCACACCGTCCCCAGAATTTGTTGATTGTAGATTATCTGATGATGCCGATTCTAACAGGTGTGAGGTCTTACCTCATTGTAGTTTTGATTTGCATTTCTCTGATAATTAGTGATGTTGAGCAGCTTTTCATGTGCGTCTTGGCCATCTCTGTGTCTTCTTTGAAGAAACGTCTCTTTAGATCTTCTGCCCATTTTTGTATTGGGTTGTTTGTTTTATTAATATTAAGCTGCATGAGCTGTTTATATATATTGGAGATTAAACCTTTGTCCATTGATTCGTTTGTGAACGTTTTCGCCCATTCTGAGGGTTGCCTTTCTCCATTCCCGTTTTTTTTAACAAAGAAAGAAAGAAAGCAAAAGAAGCAGAACACTAATGTGCGTGAAATATGCCTCTTGAAACTGTCGTTTTGAAATATGGACGTCTTTTGAATTTTTTGGTCGATATATGACCCCAGGATTTGTTTTCAGGGCTGGTGTCATTTACAGGCCTGTAATGATTTGGAATATCCACTGACCATTAGCGCTGGCATTAAACCTGCAGTTGTGTGAAACGGCCACAAGGTGGCAGCAGTTCTCCCTTACCAAATCTGGTTACTAGGGCAGCAGAGCCTCAATGGAAGTCGTGTTCTAGATTGGAATGTAGAACGGAATGTGCCAGGAGAAAGCCCCTCAAGTTTGTCTCACTACTTCTTGTTCGTGTTTTTAATTTAATTTTTTATTTTTTATTACAGCAAGTTTGAGTACAACGTTTAGCTTGTTGTAGGTGGGCAAGAGGTGGTTCTTTTACACATATACATATGTCTGTTCTTCCTGGGATCCTTTTCCCATGTACGTTATGACAGAATGTTGAGTAGTCTTCTCTTGGTACTCCGTAGGTCTTTGGTGATTATATACGTCTACTGTGTTTGTATCTGTCTGTTAACCCCAATATCGTAATGAATTCAATCCTCACACCTTTCCTTTGGTGAACCATAAGTTTGTTTAATGAATCTGTGATTGCCCTTCTCCGTGGAAATATCTGCCCTGGTATCAATTTATAGGTAACACCTATAAGTGATATGATATGATATGTGTCTTTCACTTTCTGACTTACTCCAAGTCACGTGATTACCTCGAGACTCATCTACGGTGCTGCAAATGGCATTGTGTCCTTTTTCTCCTTGGCGAATATTCTGTCTTAGCGAGGTCCATTTTCTGCAATGTGATTCCCTGAGGGCTGAGGATTAGCTGACCTGGGCAGCCTGACCCTGCCGGCAAGCCCTCCCCAGGTGTGCCTGGGTTGAGGTCAATATAAACAGCACTCCAGGCAGCAATAGCCCCTGCAGCTGTGCCTTACTCCATATTCTCTGCCCCGTCAGCAGTCTCGGGGCTGTGCTGGTGGGAGGGTGTGAGGGTCCACGGCTTTGTGGGTGGCCCGGTGTGAGTGGGGCTCTGCTGGACTTTCGGCAGGAGTTGCCAGGCTGCCACCTGTAAAGAAGAGGATGTGTCACCCATAACTTCCACTGGAATATCTCTCCGGGCTGAGGTGAGGAAGGAAAAAAAGGAGTGGGGGCCGGGACAGGAGGGTTATCTCAGGCAGGGCAATAGAAAGCTTCCAGAAGAGCGCCCGTGGCAGTACCATCCTGGCTGACCTGCAGGCACAAAGTTGGCCTGCGTGCTGTCGCTGGTGTGGCTCCACGGCCCTTCCTCTAGGCTTTCAAGCCCTTGTACATATTCAGGTGTTTCACCTGGGAAGGGTGGGAACAGTTCAGCAGCATCTGGCCTGGGGCTCAGCTCACGTTTACTCACAGAGGCCTCGGCACGGTCTCCCAGCTTTGCAATGAGGATGCTCCTTGCGTGGGCGGGCGGGGCTGCTGGCTGTATGGGAGATGATTCCCCACCTCTGACCAATTTCAGAATTGTTTACCACTGGAGCAAGTGCCTTGGTAGTGTTTTCCTCTGTATAATTCTTAGGTTCAGTTTTTTTTTCTTTTTTGGTTCAAGTTAGATTTTCTTCCTCATTTATGTATTTATAGATATAAGCATGGAAATAATTCATTCGTATAAATACATCAGTGTGAATGGAAGAACTTTTTTTCTGTTTTATTTTTACATTTTATTTTTTAAAATTTTGAAATTTAATTATAGTTATTTTTTTATACAGTAGGTTATTATTAGTTATCTATTTTATGCATAGACATGTATACAGGTCAATCCTAATCTCCCAACTCATCCCACCACCACCACCCCATGGCTTCCCCCACTTTGTGTCCATACGTTTGTTCTCTACCTCTGTGTCTCTATTTCTGCCCTGCAAACCAGTTCATCTCTACCATTTTTCTAGGTTCCACATATAGGCATTAATATACAATATTTGTTTTTCTCTTTCTGGCTTACTTCACTCTGTATGACAGTCTCTAGATCCATCAACTTCTCTACAAATGACCCAGTTTCATTCCTTTTTATGGCTGAGTAATATTCCATTTTATATATGTACCACATCTTTATCCATTCGTCTGTCTGTGGGCATTTAGGTTGCTTCCATAACCTGGCTATTGTAAATAGTGCTGCAATGAACATTGTGGTGAATGTATCTCTGTGATTTATGGTTTTCTCTGGGTATATGCCCAGAAGTGGGATTGCTGGATCCTATGGTAATTCTCTTTTTAGTTTTTTAAAGGAACCTCCATACTCTTCTCCACAGTGACTGTATCAATTTACATTCCCACCAATAGCGGAAGAGGGTTCCTTTTGTCCACACCCTCCCCAGAATTTGTTGTTTGTAGATTATCTGATGTTGCCGATTCTAACAGGTGTGAGGTCTTACCTCATTGTAGTTTTGATTTGCATTTCTCTAATAATTAGTGATGTTGAGCAGCTTTTCATGTGCGTCTTGGCCATCTCTGTGTCTTCTTTGAAGAAACGTCTCTTTAGATCTTCTGCCCATTTTTGTATTGGGATGTTTGTTTTATTAATATTAAGCTGCATGAGCTGTTTATATATATTGGAGATTAAACCTTTGTCCATTGATTCGTTTGTGAACGTTTTCGCCCATTCTGAGGGTTGCCTTTTTCCATTCCCGTTTTTTTTAACAAAGAAAGAAAGAAAGCAAAAGAAGCAGAACACTAATGTGCGTGAAATATGCCTCTTGAAACTGTCGTTTTGAAATATGGACGTCTTTTGAATTTTTTGGTCGATATATGACCCCAGGATTTGTTTTCAGGGCAGGTGTCATTTACAGGCCTGTAATGATTTGGAATATCCACTGACCATTAGCGCTGGCATTAAACCTGCAGTTGTGTGAAACGGCCACAAGGTGGCAGCAGTTCTCCCTTACCAAATCTGGTTACTAGGGCAGCAGAGCCTCAATGGAAGTCGTGTTCTAGATTGGAATGTAGAACGGAATGTGCCAGGAGAAAGCCCCTCAAGTTTGTCTCACTACTTCTTGTTTGTGTTTTTAATTTAATTTTTTATTTTTTATTACAGCAAGTTTGAGTACAACGTTTAGCTTGTTGTAGGTGTGCAAGAGGTGGTTCTTTTACACATATACATATGTCTTTTCTTCCTGGGATCCTTTTCCCATGTACGTTATGACAGAATGTTGAGTAGTCTTCTCTTGGTACTCCGTAGGTCTTTGGTGATTATATACGTCTACTGTGTTTGTATCTGTCTGTTAACACGAATATCGTAATGAATTCAATCCTCACACCTTTCCTTTGGTGAACCATAAGTTTGTTTAATGAATCTGTGATTGCCCTTCTCCGTGGAAATATCTGCCCTGGTATCAATTTATAGGTAACACCTATAAGTGATATGATATGATATGTGTCTTTCACTTTCTGACTTACTCCAAGTCACGTGATTACCTCGAGACTCATCTACGGTGCTGCAAATGGCATTGTGTCCTTTTTTTCCTTGGCGAATATTCTGTCTTAGCGAGGTCCATATTCTGCAATGTGATTCCCTGAGGGCTGAGGATTAGCTGACCTGGGCAGCCTGACCCTGCCGGCAAGCCCTCCCCAGGTGTGCCTGGGTTGAGGTCAATATAAAGAGCACTCCAGGCAGCAATAGCCCCTGCAGCTGTGCCTGACTCCATATTCTCTGCCCCGTCAACAGTCTCGGGGCTGTGCTGGTGGGAGGGTGTGAGGGTCCACGGCTTTGTGGGTGGCCCGGTGTGAGTGGGGCTCTGCTGGACTTTCGGCAGGAGTTGCCAGGGTGCCACCTGTAAAGAAGAGGATGTGTCACCCATAAGTTCCACTGGAATATCTCTCCGGGCTGAGGTGAGGAAGGAAAAAAAGGAGTGGTGGCCGGGACAGGAGGGTATCTCAGGCAGGGCAATAGAAAGCTTCCAGAGGAGCGCCTGTGGCCAGTACCATCCTGGCTGACCTGCAGGCACCAAGTTGGCCTGCGTGCTGTCGCTGCTGTGGCTCCATGGCCCTTCCTCTAGGCTTTCAAGCCCTTGTACATATTCAGGTGTTTCACCTGGGAAGGGTGGGAACAGTTCAGCAGCATCTGGTCTGGGGCTCAGCTCACGTTTACTCACAGAGGCCTCGGCACGGTCTCCCAGCTTTGCAATGTGGATGCTCCTTGCGTGGGCGTGCGGGGCTGCTGGCTGTATGGGAGATGATTCCCAACCTCTGACCAATTTCAGAATTGTTTACCACTGGAGCAAGTGCCTTGGTAGTGTTTTCCTCTGTATAACTGTTAGGTTCAGTTTTTTTTTTCTTTTTTGGTTCAAGTTAGATTTTATTCCTCAGTTATGTATTTATAGATATAAGCATGGAAATAATTCATTCGTATAAATACATCAGTGTGAATGGAAGAACTTTTTTTCTGTTTTATTTTTACATTTTATTTTTTTAAATTTTGAAATTTAATTTTAGTTATTTTTTTATACAGTAGGTTATTATTAGTTATCTATTTTATGCATAGACATGTATACAGGTCAATCCTAATCTCCCAACTCATCCCACCACCACCACCCCATGGCTTCCCCCACTTTGTGTCCATACGTTTGTTCTCTACCTCTGTGTCTCTACTTCTGCCCTGAAACCAGTTCATCTTTACCATTTTTCTAGGTTCCACATATAGGCATTAATATACAATATTTGTTTTTCTCTTTCTGGCTTACTTCACTCTGTATGACAGTCTCTAGATCCATCAACTTCTCTACAAATGACCCAGTTTCATTCCTTTTTATGGCTGAGTAATATTCCATTTTATATATGTACCACATCTTTATCCATTCGTCTGTCTGTGGGCATTTAGGTTGCTTCCATAACCTGGCTATTGTAAATAGTGCTGCAATGAACATTGTGGTGAATGTATCTCTGTGATTTATGGTTTTCTCTGGGTATATGCCCAGAAGTGGGATTGCTGGATCCTATGGTAATTCTCTTTTTAGTTTTTTAAAGGAACCTCCATACTCTTCTCCACAGTGACTGTATCAATTTACATTCCCACCAATAGCGGAAGAGGGTTCCTTTTGTCCACACCCTCCCCAGAATTTGTTGTTTGTAGATTATCTGATGTTGCCGATTCTAACAGGTGTGAGGTCTTACCTCATTGTAGTTTTGATTTGCATTTCTCTAATAATTAGTGATGTTGAGCAGCTTTTCATGTGCGTCTTGGCCATCTCTGTGTCTTCTTTGAAGAAACGTCTCTTTAGATCTTCTGCCCATTTTTGTATTGGGATGTTTGTTTTATTAATATTAAGCTGCATGAGCTGTTTATATATATTGGAGATTAAACCTTTGTCCATTGATTCGTTTGTGAACGTTTTCGCCCATTCTGAGGGTTGCCTTTTTCCATTCCCGTTTTTTTTAACAAAGAAAGAAAGAAAGCAAAAGAAGCAGAACACTAATGTGCGTGAAATATGCCTCTTGAAACTGTCGTTTTGAAATATGGACGTCTTTTGAATTTTTTGGTCGATATATGACCCCAGGATTTGTTTTCAGGGCAGGTGTCATTTACAGGCCTGTAATGATTTGGAATATCCACTGACCATTAGCGCTGGCATTAAACCTGCAGTTGTGTGAAACGGCCACAAGGTGGCAGCAGTTCTCCCTTACCAAATCTGGTTACTAGGGCAGCAGAGCCTCAATGGAAGTCGTGTTCTAGATTGGAATGTAGAACGGAATGTGCCAGGAGAAAGCCCCTCAAGTTTGTCTCACTACTTCTTGTTTGTGTTTTTAATTTAATTTTTTATTTTTTATTACAGCAAGTTTGAGTACAACGTTTAGCTTGTTGTAGGTGTGCAAGAGGTGGTTCTTTTACACATATACATATGTCTTTTCTTCCTGGGATCCTTTTCCCATGTACGTTATGACAGAATGTTGAGTAGTCTTCTCTTGGTACTCCGTAGGTCTTTGGTGATTATATACGTCTACTGTGTTTGTATCTGTCTGTTAACACGAATATCGTAATGAATTCAATCCTCACACCTTTCCTTTGGTGAACCATAAGTTTGTTTAATGAATCTGTGATTGCCCTTCTCCGTGGAAATATCTGCCCTGGTATCAATTTATAGGTAACACCTATAAGTGATATGATATGATATGTGTCTTTCACTTTCTGACTTACTCCAAGTCACGTGATTACCTCGAGACTCATCTACGGTGCTACAAATGGCATTGTGTCCTTTTTTTCCTTGGCGAATATTCTGTCTTAGCGAGGTCCATATTCTGCAATGTGATTCCCTGAGGGCTGAGGATTAGCTGACCTGGGCAGCCTGACCCTGCCGGCAAGCCCTCCCCAGGTGTGCCTGTGTGAGGTCAATATAAACAGCACTCCAGGCAGCAATAGCCCCTGCAGCTGTGCCTGACTCCATATTCTCTGCCTCGTCAGCAGTCTCGGGGCTGTGCTGGTGGGAGGGTGTGAGGGTCCACGGCTTTGTGGGTGGCCCGGTGTGAGTGGGGCTCTGCTGGACTTTCGGCAGGAGTTGCCAGGCTGCCACCTGTAAAGAAGAGGATGTGTCACCCATAACTTCCACTAGAATACCTCTCCAGGCTGAGGTGAGGAAGGAAAAAAAGGAGTGGGGGCCGGGACAGGAGGGGTATCTCAGGCAGGGCAATAGAAAGCTTACAGAAGAGCGCACGTGGCCAGTACCATCCTGGCTGACCTGCAGGCACCAAGTTGGCCTGCGTGCTGTCGCTGGTGTGTCTCCACGGCCCTTCCTCTAGGCTTTCATGCCCTTTTACATATTCAGGTGTTTCACCTGGGAAGGGTGGGAACAGTTCAGCAGCATCTGGCCTGGGGCTCAGCTCACGTTTACTCACAGAGGCCTCGGCACGGTCTCCCTGCTTTGCAATGAGGATGCTCCTGGCGTGGGCGGGCGGGGCTGCTGGCTGTATGGGAGATGATTCCCCACCTCTGACCAATTTCAGAATTGTTTACCAGTGGAGCAAGTGCCTTGGTAGTGTTTTCCTCTGTATAACTGTTAGGTTCAGTTTTTTTTTTTCTTTTTTGGTTCAAGTTAGATTTTATTCCTCATTTATGTATTTATAGATATAAGCATGGAAATAATTCATTCGTATAAATACATCAGTGTGAATGGAAGAACTTTTTTTCTGTTTTATTTTTACATTTTATTTTTTAAAATTTTGAAATTTAATTTTAGTTATTTTTTTATACAGTAGGTTATTATTAGTTATCTATTTTATGCATAGACATGTATACAGGTCAATCCTAATCTCCCAACTCATCCCACCACCACCACCCCATGGCTTCCCCCACTTTGTGTCCATACGTTTGTTCTCTACCTCTGTGTCTCTATTTCTGCCCTGCAAACCAGTTCATCTCTACCATTTTTCTAGGTTCCACATATAGGCATTAATATACAATATTTGTTTTTCTCTTTCTGGCTTACTTCACTCTGTATGACAGTCTCTAGATCCATCAACTTCTCTACAAATGACCCAGTCTCATTCCTTTTTATGGCTGAGTAATATTCCATTTTGTATATGTACCACATCTTTATCCATTCGTCTGTCTGTGGGCATTTAGGTTGCTTCCATTACCTGGCTATTGTAAATAGTGCTGCAATGAACATTGTGGTTAATGTGTCTTTGTGATTTATGGTTTTCTCTGGGTATATGCCCAGAAGTGGGATTGCTGGATCCTATGGTAATTCTCTTTTTAGTTTTTTAAAGGAACCTCCATACTGTTCTCCATAGTGACTGTATCAATTTACGTTCCCACCAATAGCGGAAGAGGGTACCTTTTGTCCACACCGTCCCCAGAATTTGTTGATTGTAGATTATCTGATGATGCCGATTCTTACAGGTGTGAGGTCTTACCTCATTGTAGTTTTGGTTTGCATTTCTCTAATAATTAGTGTTGTTGAGCAGCTTTTCATGTGTGTCTTGGCCATCTCTGTGTCTTCTTTGAAGAAACGTCTCTTTAGATCTTCTGCCCATTTTTGTATTGGGTTGTTTGTTTTATTAATATTAAGCTGCATGAGCTGTTTATATATATTGGAGATTAAACCTTTGTCCATTGATTCGTTTGTGAACGTTTTCGCCCATTCTGAGGGTTGCCTTTCTCCATTCCCGTTTTTTTTAACAAAGAAAGAAAGAAAGCAAAAGAAGCAGAACACTAATGTGCGTGAAATATGCCTCTTGAAACAGTCGTTTTGAAATATGGACGTCTTTTGAATTTTTTGGTCGATATATGACCCCAGGATTTGTTTTCAGGGCAGGTGTCATTTACAGGCCTGTAATGATTTGGAATATCCACTGACCATTAGCGCTGGCATTAAACCTGCAGTTGTGTGAAACGGCCACAAGGTGGCAGCAGTTCTCCCTTACCAAATCTGGTTACTAGGGCAGCAGAGCCTCAATGGAAGTCGTGTTCTAGATTGGAATGTAGAACGGAATGTGCCAGGAGAAAGCCCCTCAAGTTTGTCTCACTACTTCTTGTTCGTGTTTTTAATTTAATTTTTTATTTTTTATTACAGCAAGTTTGAGTACAACGTTTAGCTTGTTGTAGGTGTGCAAGAGGTGGTTCTTTTACACATATACATATGTCTGTTCTTCCTGGGATCCTTTTCCCATGTACGTTATGACAGAATGTTGAGTAGTCTTCTCTTGGTACTCCGTAGGTCTTTGGTGATTATATACGTCTACTGTGTTTGTATCTGTCTGTTAACACGAATATCGTAATGAATTCAATCCTCACACCTTTCCTTTGGTGAACCATAAGTTTGTTTAATGAATCTGTGATTGCCCTTCTCCGTGGAAATATCTGCCCTGGTATCAATTTATAGGTAACACCTATAAGTGATATGATATGATATGTGTCTTTCACTTTCTGACTTACTCCAAGTCACGTGATTACCTCGAGACTCATCTACGGTGCTGCAAATGGCATTGTGTCCTTTTTCTCCTTGGCGAATATTCTGTCTTAGCGAGGTCCATATTCTGCAATGTGATTCCCTGAGGGCTGAGGATTAGCTGACCTGGGCAGCCTGACCCTGCCGGCAAGCCCTCCCCAGGTGTGCCTGGGTTGAGGTCAATATAAACAGCACTCCAGGCAGCAATAGCCCCTGCAGCTGTGCCTGACTCCATATTCTCTGCCCCGTCAGCAGTCTCGGGGCTGTGTTGGTGGGAGGGTGTGAGGGTCCACGGCTTTGTGGGTGGCCCGGTGTGAGTGGGGCTCTGCTGGACTTTCGGCAGGAGTTGCCAGGCTGCCACCTGTAAAGAAGAGGATGTGTCACCCATAACTTCCACTGGAATAACTCTCCGGGCTGAGGTGAGGAAGGAAAAAAAGGAGTGAGGGCCGGGACAGGAGGGGTATCTCAGGCAGGGCAATAGAAAGCTTCCAGAAGAGCGCCCGTGGCCAGTACCATCCTGGCTGACCTGCAGGCACCAAGTTGGCCTGCGTGCTGTCGCTGGTGTGGCTCCACGGCCCTTCCTCTAGGCTTTCAAGCCCTTGTACATATTCAGGTGTTTCACCTGGGAAGGGTGGGAAGAGTTCAGCAGCATCTGGCCTGGGGCTCAGCTCACGTTTACTCACAGAGGCCTCGGCACGGTCTCCCAGCTTTGCAATGAGGATGCTCCTTGCGTGGGCGGGCGGGGCTGCTGGCTGTATGGGAGATGATTCCCCACCTCTGACCAATTTCAGAATTGTTTACCACTGGAGCAAGTGCCTTGGTAGTGTTTTCCTCTGTATAACTGTTAGGTTCAGTTTTTTTTTTTTCTTTTTTGGTTCAAGTTAGATTTTATTCCTCATTTATGTATTTATAGATATAAGCATGGAAATAATTCATTCGTATAAATACATCAGTGTGAATGGAAGAACTTTTTTTCTGTTTTATTTTTACATTTTATTTTTTAAAATTTTGAAATTTAATTTTAGTTATTTTTTTATACAGTAGGTTATTATTAGTTATCTATTTTATGCATAGACATGTATACAGGTCAATCCTAATCTCCCAACTCATCCCACCACCACCACCCCATGGCTTCCCCCACTTTGTGTCCATACGTTTGTTCTCTACCTCTGTGTCTCTATTACTGCCCTGCAAACCAGTTCATCTCTACCATTTTTCTAGGTTCCACATATAGGCATTAATATACAATATTTGTTGTTCTCTTTCTGGCTTACTTCACTCTGTATGACAGTCTCTAGATCCATCAACTTCTCTACAAATGACCCAGTTTCATTCCTTTTTATGGCTGAGTAATATTCCATTTTATATATGTACCACATCTTTATCCATTCGTCTGTCTGTGGGCATTTACGTTGCTTCCATAACCTGGCTATTGTAAATAGTGCTGCAATGAACATTGTGGTGAATGTGTCTCTGTGATTTATGGTTTTCTCTGGGTATATGCCCAGAAGTGGGATTGCTGGATCCTATGGTAATTCTCTTTTTAGTTTTTTAAAGGAACCTCCATACTGTTCTCCATAGTGACTGTATCAATTTACATTCCCACCAATAGCGGAAGAGGGTTCCTTTTGTCCACACCGTCCCCAGAATTTGTTGATTGTAGATTATCTGATGATGCCGATTCTAACAGGTGTGAGGTCTTACCTCATTGTAGTTTTGATTTGCATTTCTCTGATAATTAGTGATGTTGAGCAGCTTTTCATGTGCGTCTTGGCCATCTCTGTGTCTTCTTTGAAGAAACGTCTCTTTAGATCTTCTGCCCATTTTTGTATTGGGTTGTTTGTTTTATTAATATTAAGCTGCATGAGCTGTTTATATATATTGGAGATTAAACCTTTGTCCATTGATTCGTTTGTGAACGTTTTCGCCCATTCTGAGGGTTGCCTTTCTCCATTCCCGTTTTTTTTAACAAAGAAAGAAAGAAAGCAAAAGAAGCAGAACACTAATGTGCGTGAAATATGCCTCTTGAAACTGTCGTTTTGAAATATGGAAGTCTTTTGAATTTTTTGGTCGATATATGACCCCAGGATTTGTTTTCAGGGCTGGTGTCATTTACAGGCCTGTAATGATTTGGAATATCCACTGACCATTAGCGCTGGCATTAAACCTGCAGTTGTGTGAAACGGCCACAAGGTGGCAGCAGTTCTCCCTTACCAAATCTGGTTACTAGGGCAGCAGAGCCTCAATGGAAGTCGTGTTCTAGATTGGAATGTAGAACGGAATGTGCCAGGAGAAAGCCCCTCAAGTTTGTCTCACTACTTCTTGTTCGTGTTTTTAATTTAATTTTTTATTTTTTATTACAGCAAGTTTGAGTACAACGTTTAGCTTGTTGTAGGTGGGCAAGAGGTGGTTCTTTTACACATATACATATGTCTGTTCTTCCTGGGATCCTTTTCCCATGTACGTTATGACAGAATGTTGAGTAGTCTTCTCCTGGTACTCCGTAGGTCTTTGGTGATTATATACGTCTACTGTGTTTGTATCTGTCTGTTAACCCCAATATCGTAATGAATTCAATCCTCACACCTTTCCTTTGGTGAACCATAAGTTTGTTTAATGAATCTGTGATTGCCCTTCTCCGTGGAAATATCTGCCCTGGTATCAATTTATAGGTAACACCTATAAGTGATATGATATGATATGTGTCTTTCACTTTCTGACTTACTCCAAGTCACGTGATTACCTCGAGACTCATCTACGGTGCTGCAAATGGCATTGTGTCCTTTTTCTCCTTGGCGAATATTCTGTCTTAGCGAGGTCCATTTTCTGCAATGTGATTCCCTGAGGGCTGAGGATTAGCTGACCTGGGCAGCCTGACCCTGCCGGCAAGCCCTCCCCAGGTGTGCCTGGGTTGAGGTCAATATAAACAGCACTCCAGGCAGCAATAGCCCCTGCAGCTGTGCCTTACTCCATATTCTCTGCCCCGTCAGCAGTCTCGGGGCTGTGCTGGTGGGAGGGTGTGAGGGTCCACGGCTTTGTGGGTGGCCCGGTGTGAGTGGGGCTCTGCTGGACTTTCGGCAGGAGTTGCCAGGCTGCCACCTGTAAAGAAGAGGATGTGTCACCCATAACTTCCACTGGAATATCTCTCCGGGCTGAGGTGAGGAAGGAAAAAAAGGAGTGGGGGCCGGGACAGGAGGGTTATCTCAGGCAGGGCAATAGAAAGCTTCCAGAAGAGCGCCCGTGGCAGTACCATCCTGGCTGACCTGCAGGCACAAATTTGGCTTGCGTGCTGTCGCTGGTGTGGCTCCACGGCCCTTCCTCTAGGCTTTCAAGCCCTTGTACATATTCAGGTGTTTCACCTGGGAAGGGTGGGAACAGTTCAGCAGCATCTGGCCTGGGGCTCAGCTCACGTTTACTCACAGAGGCCTCGGCACGGTCTCCCAGCTTTGCAATGAGGATGCTCCTTGCGTGGGCGGGCGGGGCTGCTGGCTGTATGGGAGATGATTCCCCACCTCTGACCAATTTCAGAATTGTTTACCACTGGAGCAAGTGCCTTGGTAGTGTTTTCCTCTGTATAATTCTTAGGTTCAGTTTTTTTTTCTTTTTTGGTTCAAGTTAGATTTTATTCCTCATTTATGTATTTATAGATATAAGCATGGAAATAATTCATTCGTATAAATACATCAGTGTGAATGGAAGAACTTTTTTTCTGTTTTATTTTTACATTTTATTTTTTAAAATTTTGAAATTTAATTATAGTTATTTTTTTATACAGTAGGTTATTATTAGTTATCTATTTTATGCATAGACATGTATACAGGTCAATCCTAATCTCCCAACTCATCCCACCACCACCACCCCATGGCTTCCCCCACTTTGTGTCCATACGTTTGTTCTCTACCTCTGTGTCTCTATTTCTGCCCTGCAAACCAGTTCATCTCTACCATTTTTCTAGGTTCCACATATAGGCATTAATATACAATATTTGTTTTTCTCTTTCTGGCTTACTTGACTCTGTATGACAGTCTCTAGATCCATCAACTTCTCTACAAATGACCCAGTTTCATTCCTTTTTATGGCTGAGTAATATTCCATTTTGTATATGTACCACATCTTTATCCATTCGTCTGTCTGTGGGCATTTATGTTGCTTCCATTACCTGGCTATTGTAAATAGTGCTGCAATGAACATTGTGGTGAATGTGTCTTTGTGATTTATGGTTTTCTCTGGGTATATGCCCAGAAGTGGGATTGCTGGATCCTATGGTAATTCTCTTTTTAGTTTTTTAAAGGAACCTCCATACTGTTCTCCATAGTGACTGTATCAATTTACATTCCCAGCAATAGCGGAAGAGGGTTCCTTTTGTCCACACCGTCCCCAGAATTTGTTGATTGTAGATTATCTGATGATGCCGATTCTAACAGGTGTGAGGTCTTACCTCATTGTAGATTTGATTTGCATTTCTCTAATAATTAGTGATGTTGAGCAGCTTTTCATGTGCGTCTTGGCCATCTCTGTGTCTTCTTTGAAGAAACGTCTCTTTAGATCTTCTGCCCATTTTTGTATTGGGTTGTTTGTTTTATTAATATTAAGCTGCATGAGCTGTTTATATATATTGGAGATTAAACCTTTGTCCATTGATTCGTTTGTGAACGTTTTCGCCCATTCTGAGGGTTGCCTTTCTCCATTCCCGTTTTTTTTAACAAAGAAAGAAAGAAAGCAAAAGAAGCAGAACACTAATGTGCGTGAAATATGCCTCTTGAAACTGTCGTTTTGAAATATGGACGTCTTTTGAATTTTTTGGTCGATATATGACCCCAGGATTTGTTTTCAGGGCAGGTGTCATTTACAGGCCTGTAATGATTTGGAATATCCACTGACCATTAGCGCTGGCATTAAACCTGCAGTTGTGTGAAACGGCCACAAGGTGGCAGCAGTTCTCCCTTACCAAATCTGGTTACTAGGGCAGCAGAGCCTCAATGGAAGTCGCGTTCTAGATTGGAATGTAGAATGGAATGTGCCAGGAGAAAGCCCCTCAAGTTTGTCTCACTACTTCTTGTTCGTGTTCTTAATTTAATTTTTTATTTTTTATTACAGCAAGTTTGAGTACAACGTTTAGCTTGTTGTAGGTGGGCAAGAGGTGGTTCTTTTACACATATACATATGTCTGTTCTTCCTGGGATCCTTTTCCCATGTACGTTATGACAGAATGTTGAGTAGTCTTGTCTTGGTACTCCGTAGGTCTTTGGTGATTATATACGTCTACTGTGTTTGTATATGTCTGTTAACCCCAATATCGTAATGAATTCAATCCTCACACCTTTCCTTTGGTGAACCATAAGTTTGTTTAATGAATCTGTGATTGCCCTTCTCCGTGGAAATATCTGCCCTGGTATCAATTTATAGGTAACACCTATAAGTGATATGATATGATATGTGTCTTTCACTTTCTGACTTACTCCAAGTCACGTGATTACCTCGAGACTCATCTACGGTGCTGCAAATGGCATTGTGTCCTTTTTTTCCTTGGCTAATATTCTGTCTTAGCGAGGTCCATATTCTGCAATGTGATTCCCTGAGGGCTGAGGATTAGCTGACCTGGGCAGCCTGACCCTGCCGGCAAGCCCTCCCCAGGTGTGCCTGGGTTGAGGTCAATATAAAGAGCACTCCAGGCAGCAATAGCCCCTGCAGCTGTGCCTGACTCCATATTCTCTGCCCCGTCAACAGTCTCGGGGCTGTGCTGGTGGGAGGGTGTGAGGGTCCACGGCTTTGTGGGTGGCCCGGTGTGAGTGGGGCTCTGCTGGACTTTCGGCAGGAGTTGCCAGGGTGCCACCTGTAAAGAAGAGGATGTGTCACCCTTAAGTTCCACTGGAATATCTCTCCGGGCTGAGGTGAGGAAGGAAAAAAAGGAGTGGTGGCCGGGACAGGAGGGTATCTCAGGCAGGGCAATAGAAAGCTTCCAGAGGAGCGCCTGTGGCCAGTACCATCCTGGCTGACCTGCAGGCACCAAGTTGGCCTGCGTGCTGTCGCTGCTGTGGCTCCATGGCCCTTCCTCTAGGCTTTCAAGCCCTTGTACATATTCAGGTGTTTCACCTGGGAAGGGTGGGAACAGTTCAGCAGCATCTGGTCTGGGGCTCAGCTCACGTTTACTCACAGAGGCCTCGGCACGGTCTCCCAGCTTTGCAATGTGGATGCTCCTTGCGTGGGCGTGCGGGGCTGCTGGCTGTATGGGAGATGATTCCCCACCTCTGACCAATTTCAGAATTGTTTACCACTGGAGCAAGTGCCTTGGTAGTGTTTTCCTCTGTATAACTGTTAGGTTCAGTTTTTTTTTTCTTTTTTGGTTCAAGTTAGATTTTATTCCTCAGTTATGTATTTATAGATATAAGCATGGAAATAATTCATTCGTATAAATACATCAGTGTGAATGGAAGAACTTTTTTTCTGTTTTATTTTTACATTTTATTTTTTAAAATTTTGAAATTTAATTTTAGTTATTTTTTTATACAGTAGGTTATTATTAGTTATCTATTTTATGCATAGACATGTATACAGGTCAATCCTAATCTCCCAACTCATCCCACCACCACCACCCCATGGCTTCCCCCACTTTGTGTCCATACGTTTGTTCTCTACCTCTGTGTCTCTATTTCTGCCCTGAAACCAGTTCATCTTTACCATTTTTCTAGGTTCCACATATAGGCATTAATATACAATATTTGTTTTTCTCTTTCTGGCTTACTTCACTCTGTATGACAGTCTCTAGATCCATCAACTTCTCTACAAATGACCCAGTTTCATTCCTTTTTATGGCTGAGTAATATTCCATTTTATATATGTACCACATCTTTATCCATTCGTCTGTCTGTGGGCATTTAGGTTGCTTCCATAACCTGGCTATTGTAAATAGTGCTGCAATGAACATTGTGGTGAATGTGTCTCTGTGATTTATGGTTTTCTCTGGGTATATGCCCAGAAGTGGGATTGCTGGATCCTATGGTAATTCTCTTTTTAGTTTTTTAAAGGAACCTCCATACTCTTCTCCACAGTGACTGTATCAATTTACATTCCCACCAATAGCGGAAGAGGGTTCCTTTTGTCCACACCCTCCCCAGAATTTGTTGTTTGTAGATTATCTGATGTTGCCGATTCTAACAGGTGTGAGGTCTTACCTCATTGTAGTTTTGATTTGCATTTCTCTAATAATTAGTGATGTTGAGCAGCTTTTCATGTGCGTCTTGGCCATCTCTGTGTCTTCTTTGAAGAAACGTCTCTTTAGATCTTCTGCCCATTTTTGTATTGGGATGTTTGTTTTATTAATATTAAGCTGCATGAGCTGTTTATATATATTGGAGATTAAACCTTTGTCCATTGATTCGTTTGTGAACGTTTTCGCCCATTCTGAGGGTTGCCTTTTTCCATTCCCGTTTTTTTTAACAAAGAAAGAAAGAAAGCAAAAGAAGCAGAACACTAATGTGCGTGAAATATGCCTCTTGAAACTGTCGTTTTGAAATATGGACGTCTTTTGAATTTTTTGGTCGATATATGACCCCAGGATTTGTTTTCAGGGCAGGTGTCATTTACAGGCCTGTAATGATTTGGAATATCCACTGACCATTAGCGCTGGCATTAAACCTGCAGTTGTGTGAAACGGCCACAAGGTGGCAGCAGTTCTCCCTTACCAAATCTGGTTACTAGGGCAGCAGAGCCTCAATGGAAGTCGTGTTCTAGATTGGAATGTAGAACGGAATGTGCCAGGAGAAAGCCCCTCAAGTTTGTCTCACTACTTCTTGTTTGTGTTTTTAATTTAATTTTTTATTTTTTATTACAGCAAGTTTGAGTACAACGTTTAGCTTGTTGTAGGTGTGCAAGAGGTGGTTCTTTTACACATATACATATGTCTTTTCTTCCTGGGATCCTTTTCCCATGTACGTTATGACAGAATGTTGAGTAGTCTTCTCTTGGTACTCCGTAGGTCTTTGGTGATTATATACGTCTACTGTGTTTGTATCTGTCTGTTAACACGAATATCGTAATGAATTCAATCCTCACACCTTTCCTTTGGTGAACCATAAGTTTGTTTAATGAATCTGTGATTGCCCTTCTCCGTGGAAATATCTGCCCTGGTATCAATTTATAGGTAACAACTATAAGTGATATGATATGATATGTGTCTTTCACTTTCTGACTTACTCCAAGTCACGTGATTACCTCGAGACTCATCTACGGTGCTACAAATGGCATTGTGTCCTTTTTTTCCTTGGCGAATATTCTGTCTTAGCGAGGTCCATATTCTGCAATGTGATTCCCTGAGGGCTGAGGATTAGCTGACCTGGGCAGCCTGACCCTGCCGGCAAGCCCTCCCCAGGTGTGCCTGTGTGAGGTCAATATAAACAGCACTCCAGGCAGCAATAGCCCCTGCAGCTGTGCCTGACTCCATATTCTCTGCCTCGTCAGCAGTCTCGGGGCTGTGCTGGTGGGAGGGTGTGAGGGTCCACGGCTTTGTGGGTGGCCCGGTGTGAGTGGGGCTCTGCTGGACTTTCGGCAGGAGTTGCCAGGCTGCCACCTGTAAAGAAGAGGATGTGTCACCCATAACTTCCACTAGAATACCTCTCCAGGCTGAGGTGAGGAAGGAAAAAAAGGAGTGGGGGCCGGGACAGGAGGGGTATCTCAGGCAGGGCAATAGAAAGCTTACAGAAGAGCGCACGTGGCCAGTACCATCCTGGCTGACCTGCAGGCACCAAGTTGGCCTGCGTGCTGTCGCTGGTGTGTCTCCACGGCCCTTCCTCTAGGCTTTCATGCCCTTTTACATATTCAGGTGTTTCACCTGGGAAGGGTGGGAACAGTTCAGCAGCATCTGGCCTGGGGCTCAGCTCACGTTTACTCACAGAGGCCTCGGCACGGTCTCCCTGCTTTGCAATGAGGATGCTCCTGGCGTGGGCGGGCGGGGCTGCTGGCTGTATGGGAGATGATTCCCCACCTCTGACCAATTTCAGAATTGTTTACCAGTGGAGCAAGTGCCTTGGTAGTGTTTTCCTCTGTATAACTGTTAGGTTCAGTTTTTTTTTTTTTTTTTGGTTCAAGTTAGATTTTATTCCTCATTTATGTATTTATAGATATAAGCATGGAAATAATTCATTCGTATAAATACATCAGTGTGAATGGAAGAACTTTTTTTCTGTTTTATTTTTACATTTTATTTTTTAAAATTTTGAAATTTAATTTTAGTTATTTTTTTATACAGTAGGTTATTATTAGTTATCTATTTTATGCATAGACATGTATACAGGTCAATCCTAATCTCCCAACTCATCCCACCACCACCACCCCATGGCTTCCCCCACTTTGTGTCCATACGTTTGTTCTCTACCTCTGTGTCTCTATTTCTGCCCTGCAAACCAGTTCATCTCTACCATTTTTCTAGGTTCCACATATAGGCATTAATATACAATATTTGTTTTTCTCTTTCTGGCTTACTTCACTCTGTATGACAGTCTCTAGATCCATCAACTTCTCTACAAATGACCCAGTTTCATTCCTTTTTATGGCTGAGTAATATTCCATTTTGTATATGTACCACATCTTTATCCATTCGTCTGTCTGTGGGCATTTAGGTTGCTTCCATTACCTGGCTATTGTAAATAGTGCTGCAATGAACATTGTGGTGAATGTGTCTTTGTGATTTATGGTTTTCTCTGGGTATATGCCCAGAAGTGGGATTGCTGGATCCTATGGTAATTCTCTTTTTAGTTTTTTAAAGGAACCTCCATACTGTTCTCCATAGTGACTGTATCAATTTACGTTCCCACCAATAGCGGAAGAGGGTTCCTTTTGTCCACACCGTCCCCAGAATTTGTTGATTGTAGATTATCTGATGATGCCGATTCTTACAGGTGTGAGGTCTTACCTCATTGTAGTTTTGGTTTGCATTTCTCTAATAATTAGTGTTGTTGAGCAGCTTTTTATGTGTGTCTTGGCCATCTCTGTGTCTTCTTTGAAGAAACGTCTCTTTAGATCTTCTGCCCATTTTTGTATTGGGTTGTTTGTTTTATTAATATTAAGCTGCATGAGCTGTTTATATATATTGGAGATTAAACCTTTGTCCATTGATTCGTTTGTGAACGTTTTCGCCCATTCTGAGGGTTGCCTTTCTCCATTCCCGTTTTTTTTAACAAAGAAAGAAAGAAAGCAAAAGAAGCAGAACACTAATGTGCGTGAAATATGCCTCTTGAAACTGTCGTTTTGAAATATGGACGTCTTTTGAATTTTTTGGTCGATATATGACCCCAGGATTTGTTTTCAGGGCAGGTGTCATTTACAGGCCTGTAATGATTTGGAATATCCACTGACCATTAGCGCTGGCATTAAACCTGCAGTTGTGTGAAACGGCCACAAGGTGGCAGCAGTTCTCCCTTACCAAATCTGGTTACTAGGGCAGCAGAGCCTCAATGGAAGTCGTGTTCTAGATTGGAATGTAGAACGGAATGTGCCAGGAGAAAGCCCCTCAAGTTTGTCTCACTACTTCTTGTTCGTGTTTTTAATTTAATTTTTTATTTTTTATTACAGCAAGTTTGAGTACAACGTTTAGCTTGTTGTAGGTGGGCAAGAGGTGGTTCTTTTACACATATACATATGTCTGTTCTTCCTGGGATCCTTTTCCCATGTACGTTATGACAGAATGTTGAGTAGTCTTGTCTTGGTACTCCGTAGGTCTTTGGTGATTATATACGTCTACTGTGTTTGTATATGTCTGTTAACCCCAATATCGTAATGAATTCAATCCTCACACCTTTCCTTTGGTGAACCATAAGTTTGTTTAATGAATCTGTGATTGCCCTTCTCCGTGGAAATATCTGCCCTGGTATCAATTTATAGGTAACACCTATAAGTGATATGATATGATATGTGTCTTTCACTTTCTGACTTACTCCAAGTCACGTGATTACCTCGAGACTCATCTACGGTGCTGCAAATGGCATTGTGTCCTTTTTTTCCTTGGCGAATATTCTGTCTTAGCGAGGTCCATATTCTGCAATGTGATTCCCTGAGGGCTGAGGATTAGCTGACCTGGGCAGCCTGACCCTGCCGGCAAGCCCTCCCCAGGTGTGCCTGGGTTGAGGTCAATATAAAGAGCACTCCAGGCAGCAATAGCCCCTGCAGCTGTGCCTGACTCCATATTCTCTGCCCCGTCAACAGTCTCGGGGCTGTGCTGGTGGGAGGGTGTGAGGGTCCACGGCTTTGTGGGTGGCCCGGTGTGAGTGGGGCTCTGCTGGACTTTCGGCAGGAGTTGCCAGGGTGCCACCTGTAAAGAAGAGGATGTGTCACCCATAAGTTCCACTGGAATATCTCTCCGGGCTGAGGTGAGGAAGGAAAAAAAGGAGTGGTGGCCGGGACAGGAGGGTATCTCAGGCAGGGCAATAGAAAGCTTCCAGAGGAGCGCCTGTGGCCAGTACCATCCTGGCTGACCTGCAGGCACCAAGTTGGCCTGCGTGCTGTCGCTGCTGTGGCTCCATGGCCCTTCCTCTAGGCTTTCAAGCCCTTGTACATATTCAGGTGTTTCACCTGGGAAGGGTGGGAACAGTTCAGCAGCATCTGGTCTGGGGCTCAGCTCACGTTTACTCACAGAGGCCTCGGCACGGTCTCCCAGCTTTGCAATGTGGATGCTCCTTGCGTGGGCGTGCGGGGCTGCTGGCTGTATGGGAGATGATTCCCCACCTCTGACCAATTTCAGAATTGTTTACCACTGGAGCAAGTGCCTTGGTAGTGTTTTCCTCTGTATAACTGTTAGGTTCAGTTTTTTTTTTCTTTTTTGGTTCAAGTTAGATTTTATTCCTCAGTTATGTATTTATAGATATAAGCATGGAAATAATTCATTCGTATAAATACATCAGTGTGAATGGAAGAACTTTTTTTCTGTTTTATTTTTACATTTTATTTTTTAAAATTTTGAAATTTAATTTTAGTTATTTTTTTATACAGTAGGTTATTATTAGTTATCTATTTTATGCATAGACATGTATACAGGTCAATCCTAATCTCCCAACTCATCCCACCACCACCACCCCATGGCTTCCCCCACTTTGTGTCCATACGTTTGTTCTCTACCTCTGTGTCTCTATTTCTGCCCTGAAACCAGTTCATCTTTACCATTTTTCTAGGTTCCACATATAGGCATTAATATACAATATTTGTTTTTCTCTTTCTGGCTTACTTCACTCTGTATGACAGTCTCTAGATCCATCAACTTCTCTACAAATGACCCAGTTTCATTCCTTTTTATGGCTGAGTAATATTCCATTTTATATATGTACCACATCTTTATCCATTCGTCTGTCTGTGGGCATTTAGGTTGCTTCCATAACCTGGCTATTGTAAATAGTGCTGCAATGAACATTGTGGTGAATGTGTCTCTGTGATTTATGGTTTTCTCTGGGTATATGCCCAGAAGTGGGATTGCTGGATCCTATGGTAATTCTCTTTTTAGTTTTTTAAAGGAACCTCCATACTCTTCTCCACAGTGACTGTATCAATTTACATTCCCACCAATAGCGGAAGAGGGTTCCTTTTGTCCACACCCTCCCCAGAATTTGTTGTTTGTAGATTATCTGATGTTGCCGATTCTAACAGGTGTGAGGTCTTACCTCATTGTAGTTTTGATTTGCATTTCTCTAATAATTAGTGATGTTGAGCAGCTTTTCATGTGCGTCTTGGCCATCTCTGTGTCTTCTTTGAAGAAACGTCTCTTTAGATCTTCTGCCCATTTTTGTATTGGGATGTTTGTTTTATTAATATTAAGCTGCATGAGCTGTTTATATATATTGGAGATTAAACCTTTGTCCATTGATTCGTTTGTGAACGTTTTCGCCCATTCTGAGGGTTGCCTTTTTCCATTCCCGTTTTTTTTAACAAAGAAAGAAAGAAAGCAAAAGAAGCAGAACACTAATGTGCGTGAAATATGCCTCTTGAAACTGTCGTTTTGAAATATGGACGTCTTTTGAATTTTTTGGTCGATATATGACCCCAGGATTTGTTTTCAGGGCAGGTGTCATTTACAGGCCTGTAATGATTTGGAATATCCACTGACCATTAGCGCTGGCATTAAACCTGCAGTTGTGTGAAACGGCCACAAGGTGGCAGCAGTTCTCCCTTACCAAATCTGGTTACTAGGGCAGCAGAGCCTCAATGGAAGTCGTGTTCTAGATTGGAATGTAGAACGGAATGTGCCAGGAGAAAGCCCCTCAAGTTTGTCTCACTACTTCTTGTTTGTGTTTTTAATTTAATTTTTTATTTTTTATTACAGCAAGTTTGAGTACAACGTTTAGCTTGTTGTAGGTGTGCAAGAGGTGGTTCTTTTACACATATACATATGTCTTTTCTTCCTGGGATCCTTTTCCCATGTACGTTATGACAGAATGTTGAGTAGTCTTCTCTTGGTACTCCGTAGGTCTTTGGTGATTATATACGTCTACTGTGTTTGTATCTGTCTGTTAACACGAATATCGTAATGAATTCAATCCTCACACCTTTCCTTTGGTGAACCATAAGTTTGTTTAATGAATCTGTGATTGCCCTTCTCCGTGGAAATATCTGCCCTGGTATCAATTTATAGGTAACAACTATAAGTGATATGATATGATATGTGTCTTTCACTTTCTGACTTACTCCAAGTCACGTGATTACCTCGAGACTCATATACGGTGTTACAAATGGCATTGTGTCCTTTTTTTCCTTGGCGAATATTCTGTCTTAGCGAGGTCCATATTCTGCAATGTGATTCCCTGAGGGCTGAGGATTAGCTGACCTGGGCATCCTGACCCTGCCGGCAAGCCCTCCCCAGGTGTGCCTGTGTGAGGTCAATATAAACAGCACTCCAGGCAGCAATAGCCCCTGCAGCTGTGCCTGACTCCATATTCTCTGCCTCGTCAGCAGTCTCGGGGCTGTGCTGGTGGGAGGGTGTGAGGGTCCACGGCTTTGTGGGTGGCCCGGTGTGAGTGGGGCTCTGCTGGACTTTCGGCAGGAGTTGCCAGGCTGCCACCTGTAAAGAAGAGGATGTGTCACCCATAACTTCCACTAGAATACCTCTCCAGGCTGAGGTGAGGAAGGAAAAAAAGGAGTGGGGGCCGGGACAGGAGGGGTATCTCAGGCAGGGCAATAGAAAGCTTACAGAAGAGCGCACGTGGCCAGTACCATCCTGGCTGACCTGCAGGCACCAAGTTGGCCTGCGTGCTGTCGCTGGTGTGTCTCCACGGCCCTTCCTCTAGGCTTTCATGCCCTTTTACATATTCAGGTGTTTCACCTGGGAAGGGTGGGAACAGTTCAGCAGCATCTGGCCTGGGGCTCAGCTCACGTTTACTCACAGAGGCCTCGGCACGGTCTCCCTGCTTTGCAATGAGGATGCTCCTGGCGTGGGCGGGCGGGGCTGCTGGCTGTATGGGAGATGATTCCCCACCTCTGACCAATTTCAGAATTGTTTACCAGTGGAGCAAGTGCCTTGGTAGTGTTTTCCTCTGTATAACTGTTAGGTTCAGTTTTTTTTTTTCTTTTTTGGTTCAAGTTAGATTTTATTCCTCATTTATGTATTTATAGATATAAGCATGGAAATAATTCATTCGTATAAATACATCAGTGTGAATGGAAGAACTTTTTTTCTGTTTTATTTTTACATTTTATTTTTTAAAATTTTGAAATTTAATTTTAGTTATTTTTTTATACAGTAGGTTATTATTAGTTATCTATTTTATGCATAGACATGTATACAGGTCAATCCTAATCTCCCAACTCATCCCACCACCACCACCCCATGGCTTCCCCCACTTTGTGTCCATACATTTGTTCTCTACCTCTGTGTCTCTATTTCTGCCCTGCAAACCAGTTCATCTCTACCATTTTTCTAGGTTCCACATATAGGCATTAATATACAATATTTGTTTTTCTCTTTCTGGCTTACTTCACTCTGTATGACAGTCTCTAGATCCATCAACTTCTCTACAAATGACCCAGGTTCATTCCTTTTTATGGCTGAGTAATATTCCATTTTGTATATGTACCACATCTTTATCCATTCGTCTGTCTGTGGGCATTTAGGTTGCTTCCATTACCTGGCTATTGTAAATAGTGCTGCAATGAACATTGTGGTGAATGTGTCTTTGTGATTTATGGTTTTCTCTGGGTATATGCCCAGAAGTGGGATTGCTGGATCCTATGGTAATTCTCTTTTTAGTTTTTTAAAGGAACCTCCATACTGTTCTCCATAGTGACTGTATCAATTTACGTTCCCACCAATAGCGGAAGAGGGTTCCTTTTGTCCACACCGTCCCCAGAATTTGTTGATTGTAGATTATCTGATGATGCCGATTCTTACAGGTGTGAGGTCTTACCTCATTGTAGTTTTGGTTTGCATTTCTCTAATAATTAGTGTTGTTGAGCAGCTTTTCATGTGTGTCTTGGCCATCTCTGTGTCTTCTTTGAAGAAACGTCTCTTTAGATCTTCTGCCCATTTTTGTATTGGGTTGTTTGTTTTATTAATATTAAGCTGCATGAGCTGTTTATATATATTGGAGATTAAACCTTTGTCCATTGATTCGTTTGTGAACGTTTTCGCCCATTCTGAGGGTTGCCTTTCTCCATTCCCGTTTTTTTTAACAAAGAAAGAAAGAAAGCAAAAGAAGCAGAACACTAATGTGCGTGAAATATGCCTCTTGAAACTGTCGTTTTGAAATATGGACGTCTTTTGAATTTTTTGGTCGATATATGACCCCAGGATTTGTTTTCAGGGCAGGTGTCATTTACAGGCCTGTAATGATTTGGAATATCCACTGACCATTAGCGCTGGCATTAAACCTGCAGTTGTGTGAAACGGCCACAAGGTGGCAGCAGTTCTCCCTTACCAAATCTGGTTACTAGGGCAGCAGAGCCTCAATGGAAGTCGTGTTCTAGATTGGAATGTAGAACGGAATGTGCCAGGAGAAAGCCCCTCAAGTTTGTCTCACTACTTCTTGTTCGTGTTTTTAATTTAATTTTTTATTTTTTATTACAGCAAGTTTGAGTACAACGTTTAGCTTGTTGTAGGTGTGCAAGAGGTGGTTCTTTTACACATATACATATGTCTGTTCTTCCTGGGATCCTTTTCCCATGTACGTTATGACAGAATGTTGAGTAGTCTTGTCTTGGTACTCCGTAGGTCTTTGGTGATTATATACGTCTACTGTGTTTGTATATGTCTGTTAACCCCAATATCGTAATGAATTCAATCCTCACACCTTTCCTTTGGTGAACCATAAGTTTGTTTAATGAATCTGTGATTGCCCTTCTCCGTGGAAATATCTGCCCTGGTATCAATTTATAGGTAACACCTATAAGTGATATGATATGATATGTGTCTTTCACTTTCTGACTTACTCCAAGTCACGTGATTACCTCGAGACTCATCTACGGTGCTGCAAATGGCATTGTGTCCTTTTTTTCCTTGGCGAATATTCTGTCTTAGCGAGGTCCATATTCTGCAATGTGATTCCCTGAGGGCTGAGGATTAGCTGACCTGGGCAGCCTGACCCTGCCGGCAAGCCCTCCCCAGGTGTGCCTGGGTTGAGGTCAATATAAAGAGCACTCCAGGCAGCAATAGCCCCTGCAGCTGTGCCTGACTCCATATTCTCTGCCCCGTCAACAGTCTCGGGGCTGTGCTGGTGGGAGGGTGTGAGGGTCCACGGCTTTGTGGGTGGCCCGGTGTGAGTGGGGCTCTGCTGGACTTTCGGCAGGAGTTGCCAGGGTGCCACCTGTAAAGAAGAGGATGTGTCACCCATAAGTTCCACTGGAATATCTCTCCGGGCTGAGGTGAGGAAGGAAAAAAAGGAGTGGTGGCCGGGACAGGAGGGTATCTCAGGCAGGGCAATAGAAAGCTTCCAGAGGAGCGCCTGTGGCCAGTACCATCCTGGCTGACCTGCAGGCACCAAGTTGGCCTGCGTGCTGTCGCTGCTGTGGCTCCATGGCCCTTCCTCTAGGCTTTCAAGCCCTTGTACATATTCAGGTGTTTCACCTGGGAAGGGTGGGAACAGTTCAGCAGCATCTGGTCTGGGGCTCAGCTCACGTTTACTCACAGAGGCCTCGGCACGGTCTCCCAGCTTTGCAATGTGGATGCTCCTTGCGTGGGCGTGCGGGGCTGCTGGCTGTATGGGAGATGATTCCCCACCTCTGACCAATTTCAGAATTGTTTACCACTGGAGCAAGTGCCTTGGTAGTGTTTTCCTCTGTATAACTGTTAGGTTCAGTTTTTTTTTTCTTTTTTGGTTCAAGTTAGATTTTATTCCTCAGTTATGTATTTATAGATATAAGCATGGAAATAATTCATTCGTATAAATACATCAGTGTGAATGGAAGAACTTTTTTTCTGTTTTATTTTTACATTTTATTTTTTAAAATTTTGAAATTTAATTTTAGTTATTTTTTTATACAGTAGGTTATTATTAGTTATCTATTTTATGCATAGACATGTATACAGGTCAATCCTAATCTCCCAACTCATCCCACCACCACCACCCCATGGCTTCCCCCACTTTGTGTCCATACGTTTGTTCTCTACCTCTGTGTCTCTATTTCTGCCCTGAAACCAGTTCATCTTTACCATTTTTCTAGGTTCCACATATAGGCATTAATATACAATATTTGTTTTTCTCTTTCTGGCTTACTTCACTCTGTATGACAGTCTCTAGATCCATCAACTTCTCTACAAATGACCCAGTTTCATTCCTTTTTATGGCTGAGTAATATTCCATTTTATATATGTACCACATCTTTATCCATTCGTCTGTCTGTGGGCATTTAGGTTGCTTCCATAACCTGGCTATTGTAAATAGTGCTGCAATGAACATTGTGGTGAATGTGTCTCTGTGATTTATGGTTTTCTCTGGGTATATGCCCAGAAGTGGGATTGCTGGATCCTATGGTAATTCTCTTTTTAGTTTTTTAAAGGAACCTCCATACTCTTCTCCACAGTGACTGTATCAATTTACATTCCCACCAATAGCGGAAGAGGGTTCCTTTTGTCCACACCCTCCCCAGAATTTGTTGTTTGTAGATTATCTGATGTTGCCGATTCTAACAGGTGTGAGGTCTTACCTCATTGTAGTTTTGATTTGCATTTCTCTAATAATTAGTGATGTTGAGCAGCTTTTCATGTGCGTCTTGGCCATCTCTGTGTCTTCTTTGAAGAAACGTCTCTTTAGATCTTCTGCCCATTTTTGTATTGGGATGTTTGTTTTATTAATATTAAGCTGCATGAGCTGTTTATATATATTGGAGATTAAACCTTTGTCCATTGATTCGTTTGTGAACGTTTTCGCCCATTCTGAGGGTTGCCTTTTTCCATTCCCGTTTTTTTTAACAAAGAAAGAAAGAAAGCAAAAGAAGCAGAACACTAATGTGCGTGAAATATGCCTCTTGAAACTGTCGTTTTGAAATATGGACGTCTTTTGAATTTTTTGGTCGATATATGACCCCAGGATTTGTTTTCAGGGCAGGTGTCATTTACAGGCCTGTAATGATTTGGAATATCCACTGACCATTAGCGCTGGCATTAAACCTGCAGTTGTGTGAAACGGCCACAAGGTGGCAGCAGTTCTCCCTTACCAAATCTGGTTACTAGGGCAGCAGAGCCTCAATGGAAGTCGTGTTCTAGATTGGAATGTAGAACGGAATGTGCCAGGAGAAAGCCCCTCAAGTTTGTCTCACTACTTCTTGTTTGTGTTTTTAATTTAATTTTTTATTTTTTATTACAGCAAGTTTGAGTACAACGTTTAGCTTGTTGTAGGTGTGCAAGAGGTGGTTCTTTTACACATATACATATGTCTTTTCTTCCTGGGATCCTTTTCCCATGTACGTTATGACAGAATGTTGAGTAGTCTTCTCTTGGTACTCCGTAGGTCTTTGGTGATTATATACGTCTACTGTGTTTGTATCTGTCTGTTAACACGAATATCGTAATGAATTCAATCCTCACACCTTTCCTTTGGTGAACCATAAGTTTGTTTAATGAATCTGTGATTGCCCTTCTCCGTGGAAATATCTGCCCTGGTATCAATTTATAGGTAACAACTATAAGTGATATGATATGATATGTGTCTTTCACTTTCTGACTTACTCCAAGTCACGTGATTACCTCGAGACTCATCTACGGTGCTACAAATGGCATTGTGTCCTTTTTTTCCTTGGCGAATATTCTGTCTTAGCGAGGTCCATATTCTGCAATGTGATTCCCTGAGGGCTGAGGATTAGCTGACCTGGGCAGCCTGACCCTGCCGGCAAGCCCTCCCCAGGTGTGCCTGTGTGAGGTCAATATAAACAGCACTCCAGGCAGCAATAGCCCCTGCAGCTGTGCCTGACTCCATATTCTCTGCCCCGTCAGCAGTCTCGGGGCTGTGCTGGTGGGAGGGTGTGAGGGTCCACGGCTTTGTGGGTGGCCCGGTGTGAGTGGGGCTCTGCTGGACTTTCGGCAGGAGTTGCCAGGCTGCCACCTGTAAAGAAGAGGATGTGTCACCCATAACTTCCACTAGAATACCTCTCCAGGCTGAGGTGAGGAAGGAAAAAAAGGAGTGGGGGCCGGGACAGGAGGGGTATCTCAGGCAGGGCAATAGAAAGCTTACAGAAGAGCGCACGTGGCCAGTACCATCCTGGCTGACCTGCAGGCACCAAGTTGGCCTGCGTGCTGTCGCTGGTGTGTCTCCACGGCCCTTCCTCTAGGCTTTCATGCCCTTTTACATATTCAGGTGTTTCACCTGGGAAGGGTGGGAACAGTTCAGCAGCATCTGGCCTGGGGCTCAGCTCACGTTTACTCACAGAGGCCTCGGCACGGTCTCCCTGCTTTGCAATGAGGATGCTCCTGGCGTGGGCGGGCGGGGCTGCTGGCTGTATGGGAGATGATTCCCCACCTCTGACCAATTTCAGAATTGTTTACCAGTGGAGCAAGTGCCTTGGTAGTGTTTTCCTCTGTATAACTGTTAGGTTCAGTTTTTTTTTTTCTTTTTTGGTTCAAGTTAGATTTTATTCCTCATTTATGTATTTATAGATATAAGCATGGAAATAATTCATTCGTATAAATACATCAGTGTGAATGGAAGAACTTTTTTTCTGTTTTATTTTTACATTTTATTTTTTAAAATTTTGAAATTTAATTTTAGTTATTTTTTTATACAGTAGGTTATTATTAGTTATCTATTTTATGCATAGACATGTATACAGGTCAATCCTAATCTCCCAACTCATCCCACCACCACCACCCCATGGCTTCCCCCACTTTGTGTCCATACGTTTGTTCTCTACCTCTGTGTCTCTATTTCTGCCCTGCAAACCAGTTCATCTCTACCATTTTTCTAGGTTCCACATATAGGCATTAATATACAATATTTGTTTTTCTCTTTCTGGCTTACTTCACTCTGTATGACAGTCTCTAGATCCATCAACTTCTCTACAAATGACCCAGTTTCATTCCTTTTTATGGCTGAGTAATATTCCATTTTGTATATGTACCACATCTTTATCCATTCGTCTGTCTGTGGGCATTTAGGTTGCTTCCATTACCTGGCTATTGTAAATAGTGCTGCAATGAACATTGTGGTGAATGTGTCTTTGTGATTTATGGTTTTCTCTGGGTATATGCCCAGAAGTGGGATTGCTGGATCCTATGGTAATTCTCTTTTTAGTTTTTTAAAGGAACCTCCATACTGTTCTCCATAGTGACTGTATCAATTTACGTTCCCACCAATAGCGGAAGAGGGTTCCTTTTGTCCACACCGTCCCCAGAGTTTGTTGATTGTAGATTATCTGATGATGCCGATTCTTACAGGTGTGAGGTCTTACCTCATTGTAGTTTTGGTTTGCATTTCTCTAATAATTAGTGTTGTTGAGCAGCTTTTCATGTGTGTCTTGGCCATCTCTGTGTCTTCTTTGAAGAAACGTCTCTTTAGATCTTCTGCCCATTTTTGTATTGGGTTGTTTGTTTTATTAATATTAAGCTGCATGAGCTGTTTATATATATTGGAGATTAAACCTTTGTCCATTGATTCGTTTGTGAACGTTTTCGCCCATTCTGAGGGTTGCCTTTCTCCATTCCCGTTTTTTTTAACAAAGAAAGAAAGAAAGCAAAAGAAGCAGAACACTAATGTGCGTGAAATATGCCTCTTGAAACTGTCGTTTTGAAATATGGACGTCTTTTGAATTTTTTGGTCGATATATGACCCCAGGATTTGTTTTCAGGGCAGGTGTCATTTACAGGCCTGTAATGATTTGGAATATCCACTGACCATTAGCGCTGGCATTAAACCTGCAGTTGTGTGAAACGGCCACAAGGTGGCAGCAGTTCTCCCTTACCAAATCTGGTTACTAGGGCAGCAGAGCCTCAATGGAAGTCGTGTTCTAGATTGGAATGTAGAACGGAATGTGCCAGGAGAAAGCCCCTCAAGTTTGTCTCACTACTTCTTGTTCGTGTTTTTAATTTAATTTTTTATTTTTTATTACAGCAAGTTTGAGTACAACGTTTAGCTTGTTGTAGGTGTGCAAGAGGTGGTTCTTTTACACATATACATATGTCTGTTCTTCCTGGGATCCTTTTCCCATGTACGTTATGACAGAATGTTGAGTACTCTTATCTTGGTACTCCGTAGGTCTTTGGTGATTATATACGTCTACTGTGTTTGTATCTGTCTGTTAACACGAATATCGTAATGAATTCAATCCTCACACCTTTCCTTTGGTGAACCATAAGTTTGTTTAATGAATCTGTGATTGCCCTTCTCCGTGGAAATATCTGCCCTGGTATCAATTTATAGGTAACACCTATAAGTGATATGATATGATATGTGTCTTTCACTTTCTGACTTACTCCAAGTCACGTGATTACCTCGAGACTCATCTACGGTGCTGCAAATGGCATTGTGTCCTTTTTCTCCTTGGCGAATATTCTGTCTTAGCGAGGTCCATATTCTGCAATGTGATTCCCTGAGGGCTGAGGATTAGCTGACCTGGGCAGCCTGACCCTGCCGGCAAGCCCTCCCCAGGTGTGCCTGGGTTGAGGTCAATATAAACAGCACTCCAGGCAGCAATAGCCCCTGCAGCTGTGCCTGACTCCATATTCTCTGCCCCGTCAGCAGTCTCGGGGCTGTGTTGGTGGGAGGGTGTGAGGGTCCACGGCTTTGTGGGTGGCCCGGTGTGAGTGGGGCTCTGCTGGACTTTCGGCAGGAGTTGCCAGGCTGCCACCTGTAAAGAAGAGGATGTGTCACCCATAACTTCCACTGGAATAACTCTCCGGGCTGAGGTGAGGAAGGAAAAAAAGGAGTGGGGGCCGGGACAGGAGGGGTATCTCAGGCAGGGCAATAGAAAGCTTCCAGAGGAGCGCCCGTGGCCAGTACCATCCTGGCTGACCTGCAGGCACCAAGTTGGCCTGCGTGCTGTCGCTGGTGTGGCTCCACGGCCCTTCCTCTAGGCTTTCAAGCCCTTGTACATATTCAGGTGTTTCACCTGGGAAGGGTGGGAAGAGTTCAGCAGCATCTGGCCTGGGGCTCAGCTCACGTTTACTCACAGAGGCCTCGGCACGGTCTCCCAGCTTTGCAATGAGGATGCTCCTTGCGTGGGCGGGCGGGGCTGCTGGCTGTATGGGAGATGATTCCCCACCTCTGACCAATTTCAGTATTGTTTACCACTGGAGCAAGTGCCTTGGTAGTGTTTTCCTCTGTATAACTGTTAGGTTCAGTTTTTTTTTTTTTCTTTTTTGGTTCAAGTTAGATTTTATTCCTCATTTATGTATTTATAGATATAAGCATGGAAATAATTCATTCGTATAAATACATCAGTGTGAATGGAAGAACTTTTTTTCAGTTTTATTTTTACATTTTATTTTTTAAAATTTTGAAATATAATTTTAGTTATTTTTTTATACAGTAGGTTATTATTAGTTATCTATTTTATGCATAGACATGTATACAGGTCAATCCTAATCTCCCAACTCATCCCACCACCACCACCCCATGGCTTCCCCCACTTTGTGTCCATACGTTTGTTCTCTACCTCTGTGTCTCTATTTCTGCCCTGCAAACCAGTTCATCTCCACCATTTTTCTAGGTTCCACATATAGGCATTAATATACAATATTTGTTTTTCTCTTTCTGGCTTACTTCACTCTGTATGAAAGTCTCTAGATCCATCAACTTCTCTACAAATGACCCAGTTTCATTCCTTTTTATGGCTGAGTAATATTCCATTTTGTATATGTACCACATCTTTATCCATTCGTCTGTCTGTGGGCATTTAGGTTGCTTCCATTACCTGGCTATTGTAAATAGTGCTGCAATGAACATTGTGGTGAATGTGTCTTTGTGATTTATGGTTTTCTCTGGGTATATGCCCAGAAGTGGGATTGCTGGATCCTATGGTAATTCTCTTTTTAGTTTTTTAAAGGAACCTCCATACTGTTCTCCATAGTGACTGTATCAATTTACGTTCCCACCAATAGCGGAAGAGGGTTCCTTTTGTCCACACCGTCCCCAGAATTTGTTGATTGTAGATTATCTGATGATGCCGATTCTTACAGGTGTGAGGTCTTACCTCATTGTAGTTTTGGTTTGCATTTCTCTAATAATTAGTGTTGTTGAGCAGCTTTTCATGTGTGTCTTGGCCATCTCTGTGTCTTCTTTGAAGAAACGTCTCTTTAGATCTTCTGCCCATTTTTGTATTGGGTTGTTTGTTTTATTAATATTAAGCTGCATGAGCTGTTTATATATATTGGAGATTAAACCTTTGTCCATTGATTCGTTTGTGAACGTTTTCGCCCATTCTGAGGGTTGCCTTTCTCCATTCCCGTTTTTTTTAACAAAGAAAGAAAGAAAGCAAAAGAAGCAGAACACTAATGTGCGTGAAATATGCCTCTTGAAACTGTCGTTTTGAAATATGGACGTCTTTTGAATTTTTTGGTCGATATATGACCCCAGGATTTGTTTTCAGGGCAGGTGTCATTTACAGGCCTGTAATGATTTGGAATATCCACTGACCATTAGCGCTGGCATTAAACCTGCAGTTGTGTGAAACGGCCACAAGGTGGCAGCAGTTCTCCCTTACCAAATCTGGTTACTAGGGCAGCAGAGCCTCAATGGAAGTCGTGTTCTAGATTGGAATGTAGAACGGAATGTGCCAGGAGAAAGCCCCTCAAGTTTGTCTCACTACTTCTTGTTCGTGTTTTTAATTTAATTTTTTTATTTTTTATTACAGCAAGTTTGAGTACAACGTTTAGCTTGTTGTAGGTGTGCAAGAGGTGGTTCTTTTACACATATACATATGTCTGTTCTTCCTGGGATCCTTTTCCCATGTACGTTATGACAGAATGTTGAGTAGTCTTCTCTTGGTACTCCGTAGGTCTTTGGTGATTATATACGTCTACTGTGTTTGTATCTGTCTGTTAACACGAATATCGTAATGAATTCAATCCTCACATCTTTCCTTTGGTGAACCATAAGTTTGTTTAATGAATCTGTGATTGCCCTTCTCCGTGGAAATATCTGCCCTGGTATCAATTTATAGGTAACAACTATAAGTGATATGATATGATATGTGTCTTTCACTTTCTGACTTACTCCAAGTCACGTGATTAACTCGAGACTCATCTACGGTGCTGCAAATGGCATTGTGTCCTTTTTTTCCTTGGCGAATATTCTGTCTTAGCGAGGTCCATATTCTGCAATGTGATTCCCTGAGGGCTGAGGATTAGCTGACCTGGGCAGCCTGACCCTGCCGGCAAGCCCTCCCCTGGTGTGCCTGGGTTGAGGTCAATATAAACAGCACTCCAGGAAGCAATAGCCCCTGCAGCTGTGCCTGACTCCATATTCTCTGCCCCGTCAGCAGTCTCGGGGCTGTGTTGGTGGGAGGGTGTGAGTGTCCACGGCTTTGTGGGTGGCCCGGTGTGAGTGGGGCTCTGCTGGACTTTCGGCAGGAGTTGCCAGGCTGCCACCTGTAAAGAAGAGGATGTGTCACCCATAACTTCCACTGGAATATCTCTCCGGGCTGAGGTGAGGAAGGAAAAAAAGGAGTGAGGGCCGGGACAGGAGGGGTATCTCAGGCAGGGCAATAGAAAGCTTCCAGAGGAGCGCCCGTGGCCAGTACCATCCTGGCTGACCTGCAGGCACCAAGTTGGCCTGCGTGCTGTCGCTGGTGTGGCTCCACGGCCCTTCCTCTAGGCTTTCAAGCCCTTGTACATATTCAGGTGTTTCACCTGGGAAGGGTGGGAAGAGTTCAGCAGCATCTGGCCTGGGGCTCAGCTCACGTTTACTCACAGAGGCCTCGGCACGGTCTCCCAGCTTTGCAATGAGGATGCTCCTTGCGTGGGCGGGCGGGGCTGCTGGCTGTATGGGAGATGATTCCCCACCTCTGACCAATTTCAGAATTGTTTACCACTGGAGCACGTGCCTTGGTAGTGTTTTCCTCTGTATAACTGTTAGGTTCAGTTTTTTTTTTTCTTTTTTGGTTCAAGTTAGATTTTATTCCTCATTTATGTATTTATAGATATAAGCATGGAAATAATTCATTCGTATAAATACATCAGTGTGAATGGAAGAACTTTTTTTCTGTTTTATTTTTACATTTTATTTTTAAAAATTTTGAAATTAAATTTTAGTTATTTTTTTATACAGTAGGTTATTATTAGTTATCTATTTTATGAATAGACATGTATACAGCTCAATCCTAATCTCCCAACTCATCCCACCACCACCACCCCATGGCTTCCCCCACTTTGTGTCCATACGTTTGTTCTCTACCTCTGTGTCTCTATTTCTGCCCTGCAAACCAGTTCATCTCTACCATTTTTCTAGGTTCCACATATAGGCATTAATATACAATATTTGTTTTTCTCTTTCTGGCTTACTTCACTCTGTATGACAGTCTCTAGATCCATCAACTTCTCTACAAATGACCCAGTTTCATTCCTTTTTATGGCTGAGTAATATTCCATTTTATATATGTACCACATCTTTATCCATTCGTCTGTCTGTGGGCATTTATGTTGCTTCCATAACCTGGCTATTGTAAATAGTGCTGCAATGAACATTGTGGTGAATGTGTCTCTGTGATTTATGGTTTTCTCTGGGTATATGCCCAGAAGTGGGATTGCTGGATCCTATGGTAATTCTCTTTTTAGTTTTTTAAAGGAACCTCCATACTCTTCTCCATAGTGACTGTATCAATTTACATTCCCACCAATAGCGGAAGAGGGTTCCTTTTGTCCACACCCTCCCCAGAATTTGTTGTTTGTAGATTATCTGATGTTGCGGATTCTAACAGGTGTGAGGTCTTACCTCATTGTAGTTTTGATTTGCATTTCTCTAATAATTAGTGATGTTGAGCAGCTTTTCATGTGCGTCTTGGCCATCTCTGTGTCTTCTTTGAAGAAACGTCTCTTTAGATCTTCTGCCCATTTTTGTATTGGGTTGTTTGTTTTATTAATATTAAGCTGCATGAGCTGTTTATATATATTGGAGATTAAACCTTTGTCCATTGATTCGTTTGTGAACGTTTTCGCCCATTCTCTGGGTTGCCTTTCTCCATTCCCGTTTTTTTTAACAAAGAAAGAAAGAAAGCAAAAGAAGCAGAACACTAATGTGCGTGAAATATGCCTCTTGAAACTGTCGTTTTGAAATATGGACGTCTTTTGAATTTTTTGGTCGATATATGACCCCAGGATTTGTTTTCAGGGCAGGTGTCATTTACAGGCCTGTAATGATTTGGAATATCCACTGACCATTAGCGCTGGCATTAAACCTGCAGTTGTGTGAAACGGCCACAAGGTGGCAGCAGTTCTCCCTTACCAAATCTGGTTACTAGGGCAGCAGAGCCTCAATGGAAGTCGTGTTCTAGATTGGAATGTAGAACGGAATGTGCCAGGAGAAAGCCCCTCAAGTTTGTCTCACTACTTCTTTTTCGTGTTTTTAATTTAATTTTTTATTTTTTATTACAGCAAGTTTGAGTACAACGTTTAGCATGTTGTAGGTGTGCAAGAGGTGGTTCTTTTACACATATACATATGTCTGTTCTTCCTGGGATCCTTTTCCCATGTACGTTATGACAGAATGTTGAGTAGTCTTCTCTTGGTACTCCGTAGGTCTTTGGTGATTATATACGTCTACGGTGTTTGTATATGTCTGTTAACCCCAATATCGTAATAAATTAAATCCTCACAACTTTCCTTTGGTGAACCATAAGTTTGTTTAATGAATCTGTGATTGCCCTTCTCCGTGGAAATATCTGCCCTGGTATCAATTTATAGGTAACACCTATAAGTGATATGATATGATATGTTTCTTTCACTTTCTGACTTACTCCAAGTCACGTGATTACCTCGAGACTCATCTACGGTGCTGCAAATGGCATTGTGTCCTTTTTTTCCTTGGCGAATATTCTGTCTTAGCGAGGTCCATTTTCTGCAATGTGATTCCCTGAGGGCTGAGGATAAGCTGACCTGGGCAGCCTGACCCTGCCGGCAAGCCCTCCCCAGGTGTGCCTGGGTTGAGGTCAATATAAACAGCACTCCAGGCAGCAATAGCCCCTGCAGCTGTGCCTTACTCCATATTCTCTGCCCCGTCAGCCGTCTCGGGGCTCTGCTGGTGGGAGGGTGTGAGGGTCCACGGCTTTGTGGGTGTCCCGGTGTGAGTGGGGCTCTGCTGGACTTTCGGCAGGAGTTGCCAGGCTGCCACCTGTAAAGAAGAGGATGTGTCACCCATAACATCCACTGGAATATCTCTCCGGGCTGAGGTGAGGAAAGAAAAAAAAAATTGGGGCCCGGACAGGAGGGGTATCTCAGGCAGGGCAATAGAAAGCTTCCAGAAGAGCGCCTGTGGCCAGTACCATCCTGGCTGACCTGCAGGCACCAAGTTGGCCTGCGTGCTCTCGCTGGTGTGGCTCCACGGCCCTTCCTCTAGGCTTTCAAGCCCTTGTACATATTCAGGTGTTTCACCTGGGAAGGGTGGGAACAGTTCAGCAGCATCTGGCCTGGGGCTCAGCTCACGTTTACTCACAGAGGCCTCGGCAAGGTCTCCCAGGTTTGCACTGAGGATGCTCCTTGCGTGGGCGGGCGGGGCTGCTGGCTGTATGGGAGATGATTCCCCACCTCTGACCAATTTCAGAATTGTTTACCACTGGAGCAAGTGCCTTGGTAGTGTTTTCCTCTGTATAATTCTTAGGTTCAGTTTTTTTTTCTTTTTTGGTTCAAGTTAGATTTTATTCCTCATTTATGTATTTATAGATATAAGCATGGAAATAATTCATTCGTATAAATACAACAGTGTGAATGGAAGAACTTTTTTTCTGTTTTATTTTTACATTTTATTTCTTAAAATTTTGAAATTTAATTTTAGTTATTTTTTTTATACAGTAGGTTATTATTAGTTATCTATTTTATGCATAGACATGTATACAGGTCAATCCTAATCTCCCAACTCATCCCACCACCACCACCCCATGGCTTCCCCCACTTTGTGTCCATACGTTTGTTCTCTACCTCTGTGTCTCTATTTCTGCCCTGCAAACCAGTTCATCTCTACCATTTTTCTAGGTTCCACATATAGGCATTAATATACAATATTTGTTTTTCTCTTTCTGGCTTACTTCACTCTGTATGACAGTCTCTAGATCCATCAACTTCTCTACAAATGACCCAGTTTCAATCCTTTTTATGGCTGAGTAATATTCCATTTTATATATGTACCACATCTTTTTCCATTCGTGTGTCTGTGGGCATTTATGTTGCTTCCATAACCTGGCTATTGTAAATAGTGCTGCAATGAACATTGTGGTGAATGTGTCTCTGTGATTTATGGTTTTCTCTGGGTATATGCCCAGAAGTGGGATTGCTGGATCCTATGGTAATTCTCTTTTTAGTTTTTTAAAGGAACCTCCATACTGTTCTCCATAGTGACTGTATCAATTTACATTCCCACCAATAGCGGAAGAGGGTTCCTTTTGTCCACACCCTCCCCAGAGTTTGTTGTTTGTAGATTATCTGATGATGCCGATTCTAACAGGTGTGAGGTCTTACCTCATTGTAGTTTTGATTTGCATTTCTCTAATAATTAGTGATGTTGAGCAGCTTTTCATGTGCGTCTTGGCCATCTCTGTGTCTTCTTTGAAGAAACGTCTCTTTAGATCTTCTGCCCATTTTTGTATTGGGTTGTTTGTTTTATTAATATTAAGCTGCATGAGCTGTTTATATATATTGGAGATTAAACCTTTGTCCATTGATTCGTTTGTGAACGTTTTCGCCCATTCTGAGGGTTGCCTTTCTCCATTCCCGTTTTTTTTAACAAAGAAAGAAAGAAAGCAAAAGAAGCAGAACACTAATGTGCGTGTAATATGCCTCTTGAAACTGTCGTTTTGAAATATGGACGTCTTTTGAATTTTTTGGTCGATATATGACCCCAGGATTTGTTTTCAGGGCAGGTGTCATTTACAGGCCTGTAATGATTTGGAATATCCACTGACCATTAGCGCTGGCATTAAACCTGCAGTTGTGTGAAACGGCCACAAGGTGGCCGCAGTTCTCCCTTACCAATTCTGGTTACTAGGGCAGCAGAGACTCAATGGAAGTCGTGTTCTAGATTGGAATGTAGAACGGAATGTGCCAGTAGAAAGCCCCTCAAGTTTGTCTCACTACTTCTTGTTCGTGTTCTTAATTTAATTTTTTATTTTTTATTACAGCAAGTTTGAGTACAACGTTTAGCTTGTTGTAGGTGTGCAAGAGGTGGTTCTTTTACACATATACATATGTCTGTTCTTCCTGGGATCCTTTTCCCATGTACGTTATGACAGAATGTTGAGTAGTCTTCTCTTGGTACTCCGTAGGTCTTTGGTGATTATATACGTCTACTGTGTTTGTATATGTCTGTTAACCCCAATATCGTAATGAATTCAATCCTCACACCTTTCCTTTGGTGAACCATAAGTTTGTTTAATGAATCTGTGATTGCCCTTCTCCGTGGAAATATCTGCCCTGGTATCAATTTATAGGTAACACCTATAAGTGATATGATATGATATGTGTCTTTCACTTTCTGACTTACTCCAAGTCACGTGATTACCTCGAGACTCATCTACGGTGCTGCAAATGGCATTGT